>NW_028289006.1:4968335-5589377 GCF_059628265.1 Tinamus guttatus | reverse complement strand
TCTGGCCAATGGAATAAAGTGGATTTTTCTCACCAGATGTGGACCTGTCAGATGTGAATAACAACCATTCACACCGGGATCTACACTTCTGTCATGGCTGATGGACATTTTGCATAAACTTCCATGCCGTATACTTACAGCATGCTAAGGGGACATCTCAAGAAGGGCAGGTGAATAATGCTTTCTTGAGCATGATTTCCTCAAGCACCTCTCTCAGATGTGGATAGCTGCACCAGTGGAATCTAAATTAGGCCCGATGAACTCTATCTTTAATGACTCTTTCCATACTTCAGTAAGCTTCCAACAAGTCATTAACTACATTCGAAGCACAGTGCCATGTTTCAATTTCCTGGAAAATGTTTAAATCACAGATTGAAGCTCCTTCTCAAAGAAATTGCATGTGCAATGCGTAATAACTTCCTGCCCCCAGCCCAGAGCTGGGATTACTGAATACAGCTGCATGAGGGATTTTGCTTGTCTAGACATGACAGCAACAAATCCCTCTTGGGTGATAATGGCGTTTGGAAACCTGGCCCCCTCCTGGCTTTGGCTTTCAAGAGATATTGTGACAAGGGAGTTGCGCATTAATCTAGTAAAGAGAAATGAGCATCGGATGAAAGCGTTACTGCAGCTTGTAGTCGTGCGTTTTTATGCAGTTTAAAGCATGTCGTCATGCTGTGTGTCAGGCTTCTGACAATACCACTGTGGCGGGTAGTAGCAATTACTCACCACAGCCTGGAATAAAATCAGTGCACATACTCTCTGCGCTGATGTCTTTATTCAGGCCGTAAGAGGGGATGATTAAACATCTACTAATGTAAAGATAGCTGAAGCCTGCAAGGAAACAGCTGGCCATCGCTGCAAAGCCTGAGGAGTAGCTAAGACTCAATCAGAAACTGCAGATTTCCCTAAAAATGGGAGCAAGCCCAGGATGCATGAATTATGTCACATGCAAAAAGTTGCAGAAAGCAAGAGAAAGCCAGCAGCTAATGACAGGCATTGCCATGTCCCCAGGAGAAAGCACATGTAGAGCATGTCCTCCCTGGAAGTGCAGTCCCAGGAACTGGGAGTCAAGGAACCAGCAGCTACTTGTTCTTACTGTTTTTTACAGATATAGGTTTCCTGTAAAATATTGCATTCTTTGTAAATTTTCAGTAGGGGCTCCAAGAGCTTGTATTTGACTGGTATATTCATAATTTGCCTTGCAAAATCCTGAGTGGCTCCCTTCTCTGTCCCAGGGGCATTAGTGTATCACTCTGAGTAATTAAGGGCTTGCGCTGAAGAAGGCAGGACTGTCATTGCTGTGCTAACACAGTCACCAGGACCACTTTTTATTTGATGATTCACTGCTGAAAGAGTGTTCTTT
This sequence comes from Tinamus guttatus, assembly GCF_059628265.1. Taxonomy (NCBI): domain Eukaryota; kingdom Metazoa; phylum Chordata; class Aves; order Tinamiformes; family Tinamidae; genus Tinamus; species Tinamus guttatus. The sequence goes on along the minus strand of NW_028289006.1, from coordinate 5,588,011 downwards.
AGGCCACTTACGCCTGTGCTTAGTTTGGACACACTGTACTCAGGGATGCTACCAAAAAACCTGATGCATTAGACAAGATCATGGACATGGTTAGAGGCAAGGAAATGCTTCAGAGAAATAATAAAAATAATAATAGTAATAAGGAAAAAAAATCAGTAGTTTGAAAGCACATAGCATAAAGAGTACCCTATTCATTTTCGAACCATTAGATACCTGTAAGAAAGACTGAAAGCCTGCATGGCAGGTGTCAGAGAGGGTGTGCTGAAACACCCTCTTCTAAACAGACATGAAAACATTCTCCATGTGAAGGGACACGATGGAGCGAGAGGAGAGCAATGTGAATGATTAAGGAGATGGTGCAGCTGCCCAAGGAGGATGGGCCGAGGCAGAAAGGCTGAGCGTGGAGACGACCGAGACCTACCAAACCATTTAGGTGACAGGTAGGGCAGTCTCCCTGCCCCAAACGCATTTCCCTAGACAGCTGAAGAGCCTGCGGGGTGTCACCTGGGCATGGCTCAGTGCTCGATTAGGTGGCTTTGCGGAGAGAATTACTCCCTGGGGCACTATCAGAGAAACCAAACTGCTCCCAATTCAGTCGGAGGGCAGGGGGTGGAAAGCAAGGACTCCCTGGGCTCCCTGTAACACTGGGGCTATTATCTGGGATGTTTTCAGGCTCATCATGCCCAGGAAATGCTCCTAAAACCCAGTGGAGCCATGAAAAGTCAACATGACCAACTGAGGACCTGACAGAGCTTTTCTATGAAATACCTCTGTGTCTAAGGAGCTTACAGGGAGGATGCAGAGTGCAATAAACTATGTGGATCCAGTCTGAACAAGTTGCTTCTCTCCGGCAGAGAGGAGCAGGAGAGAGGGCAGCTGCAGTGGGCGTCCTGGCATGGCATCTTCCCTCGCGGCACCTGGCTCGCTCCTGTGGGGCCAAGGAGAGGACAAGACCTCCCCTTCGGAGGAGACACTGCCACGTGGTCCCATTGTGGACAGGGTAATGCTCTCTTCTCTTGAGATCTTCATAGCACAGCTGAAAGGCTTCAAAGACTGTATCTTATAATCAGGTGGAAATGGAGAACCCAAAATACTTGAGTTGCAGGGCAGAATAAGAGTGCTCGCAGGAGGCAGGAGGGCAGGCTCAGGATCTGCTGGTTAGTCTGGCCTTCAAATCTGTAACTCTGTTATTAGTTGCCTCTAGTAAAATTCAACAACTTACTCTTTTGAAAAGAAAACAATATAGAGCCTAATAAGCCTTAAGATAGAATTTGTCTCTTAAATGTATTTTTTCCAAAATGAAGTCTGCAACTAACTTTTCTAATACCTAAGTGTAAAGAATCTTTAATATGTCTTTTAACTTGGCAGTTTTTTCATCTTCTGGATAGTTCAAACCAGCACAGGCTGCATGGTGAGGAGTCGAAACTATTCCTGGCCAGGATGCCAGGCAGACAAACCTTAGGCACAGACGGGCAAAACCTTCCCCACTTCAGCCCTCAGCCATTGCAGGGCAGCCTGGCCCTGGCTGAACCAGCCTGGGGACTCACAACCAGCAGAAATCTCGTGCTTTCAGAGCCTGCTTATGGCGCAGCAGTCTGCAGTGATTTGGAATAACTTTGTTTTATTCATAAATCAAATGATCCAGCTAAATTTGATTTTAAACTTCTACACGTGTTTGGATTTTAGATTTATTTTCCTGCAGCCGGATTAATTCTCACTGGTTGGTAGTTATTAAAATGTGCTGGTTTGTTACTATAAGTAGCCCATAACGAAAACTGGTATTTCCTTTTAGGTAGCCAAGATGATATATGGCACACATATTAACTGCGTAGCTTAAAAATACAATCCTTGTTCGGAATGCGTGAGAAAAAAAATTGATATGAACATGGGACACAGTCAGAACAAAGCAGCACATTAAGCAAGGAAAGTGTTATTCAAAGTTAATTCACAGAGCTGATGCAGTCTCATCACCATCTTCTTCAGAATTTTAGCAAAGCTAGACGCTAGCCTCTCACACCTCATTTTTATAAACAAATTGGAAGGGAAAACCTGGCTTTTTCTTTTTTTTTTTCCAAATCCCAGCTGGGTTCTCAAATTCTATTACGTTACTGCATTGAATGAATCAGATATGAAGAAAATATCCTTCTAGAAGAAGAGACGTCGAATTGCCAAAAAGAAATGTAACACTTCAGAGAAAGTGTTTCCAGAGCTCGGCTCATTGTTTCATCAGTTAATTGATTTTTCTATAAAATTTCCAATTCAGCAAATATATATAGCCCACATGGTTCTCCTTACATAACTTAAAGTTTTTTAATAATTTAAGATTAGGAGTTAACATAGGTCATGATAATTCATTAAACATATTTAATCTAAAGACATTAAAGCACATTTAAATGGGAAAAGCCTCCTGCTATAAAACCCAGTCCTAGAATCTGGAAAAATTTCTCCTGCCTGTTGCTGACAAGGATCCCATAGATATGTCTAAGTCGTATCACAGCCTTGGACAAGTCCCACCAGAAGGGAATTATATCTTCCTTTTTTCTTAATTTCTTTTTCCCCTTGCTTGCACACTAGCTTGGCTTTCATGGAGCATCTGGGTTTTTTTCCTTCCTTTCTTCCCAACGTAATCAACCACTCAGCTTACCTGCCACCAGCTTCAGTAACCATGTTTCAGGTATATTGCCCCAGAAAAAAAAAAAAAAAGGTTGGAGTGTGAAATAAAACAACACTCTTGGACTTTTCTAAATCTATACCTGGCTTCATGTACCCTTAAATTGTAAAGACATATTGTCTGTGAAAAGTATTGTGCTCAGAGATACAAAGATAGATGGATAGATGTATGTGTGGATACATACAAAGACTAAACACAAGTACACATCTACAGCTTTTGTAAGAGGAGCCTAAATGAACTAAATTCAGGAACAGATTAAATAAATGGCTACTAAAAAAAAAAAAGACATCTGGAGACTTTTCCTTAGACTCAGTATGAAGCAGGGAAAGATCCTTCCTGGGGAAACACTCTTTAGTTTGCGAGTTTAGTCTTTGCCTTGACATTTTACAGGGCTGGTTACTCTCTTCGCTGCAGCTTTCAAATATCGCTGCTGCTCTTCACCTCCTTCTGCCGTGCTCTGCTGCTTACCCGGTGCCTGGAAAAAGTTCCCTTCTTTTTATGTTCTCCTCTTCAAAGTATAGGTTGTGGTTTTCTATGTCAAAGGGCCAACACACGTTTATATGTGTGTTTCTGTATGTTTTATAGCTACCCATACTTATATATGTGTGTGTGTGAGCGTGTATGCTTTTATATATATGTATACTTATATAGAGAGAGATACACGCATATTCAGAGTATTGTCTGTCATTACAAATATTTTTCAACTAAAAGTTGTGAGGAAAAAGGTAATTATGTATAATTTTTAGGTTTTACGTGGAGCAAGGAGCTGCCCTCCCCGGCCCTTGAGGCTGAGCGGGGACGTGCCGGCGCTGCCTGCGCTGGACCAGAACGCCTGGCAGGATGGGGGCCGCTCTGCTGCAGCCGGGGAGGCTTCCCAGGCGAGCTCTTAAAATAAAAGTGTGCTTCACTGGGGCAAAAAAAAAAAAAGAAGAAAATAAGGGATTCTGTGTGTCAGAATGAATGGCTTGGAAATGTGGTCCTTGGTACGAGTACTTCGAATTAACTTGTGCCCCCTTAATTTGCTTTGGTCTTTCCTAAATGCTCCAAAGACGCATGCATTTACAATGGAATCCAGTGCTGCTATTTTTGCTTTAATTGCATTGCCTTTCAATAAGCAGTTCAGATTTTGTTAAATAAGGTCATACCACGGCCATGGAGATTATTTGAATTGTTACTAGATTATTTTCAGTAATCAAATAAATCAGAAAAGAACAAGGATACTTTATTGCAGAATATGATTTCTATCTTTATTTCAACAGAGTAGCTTATAGACAGAGCCTCATTAATATCAGCCTAATATCATTCTTTGCTTTGTTTTGCATGTGGAACAAAGTTTATGAAAATTCACTTCAAAAAATTAGAACTGTGTAGGAAGATGGAAGAAAGATGAAAAATGAAAAGTGAAACAAAAAAAAATGAAATTTAGGATGATTAACCTTTTGGGGAGGAAGTGACTTAATCTCTGTCTTCCAGAAAATAAAGCGTGCAAAAGAATTTAGTAAAATCACCAGGGAAAAAGTGAAGAACAACTGAAGTCCGACCAAATAGAGCATTTAGTGGGACTAAGCAAGAATGTATGAAGTCTTTAGGCAAAAGTTAGCAGTCTAAAAGTGGTGACAGATGAACAGAAATACTTCTAAAAGAAGGTACTATCAGACAGTATATGAACTAGGAGGAGCAAATTAAGTAGATTGAGGTGAAAAACCGTATTAGCCAGCAATACCAGTGGAGGAATAGTATGTGTGTTGAAGAAAGCTTTGTCAGCCAAATGATGCAGGTCAGCCATATCAGCAAATCCTAGACTATCACTATGGGTTGAAATTGTGGGTTAATAGGAATAAACTAAGAAAAGGGCTACAGTCCACCCCAGAGGAGCACAATGGTGGGAAGAGCCTGCAGGATCAGCACTGGAACAATAATGGGAAATTTCAGCCATTGCCCAGTCCTGTGACAATGGCTAAATGTCACTACAGGCATCATATAGAGACAAAAGTTGTAGACTTCTTAAATGACAGTGTCTTGAGAAAACTATTCAGAGATGTACAAGACGAAGTATTTCGTGGACATTATGCAAGATGCTGCTCAAGATGTAATTGCAGAAAAGCCTCCCTGTAGTGTCTAAGATACCAAAGTTCAATATTATAGTAGACGAAAAATATCAAAAAGTCGATCATACTAACACTACTCTTTAAGAAGGGGGATAAACATAAACAAGGAAGCTTGTTAAGAGGAGATTTTTTTACAGATATGATATCAGAGGCTTTTTGGAAATGTACCTCACCTTCAAATGAGTCAAATTCAAGACTGAAAATCAAAACTGCAATACCCATCATGATGAAACACCTGAGTAAAAGAGATGACTAGAATTGAAAAGAAAAAGAACCCCTTCAAAACGTGGGAGTTACCTTCAAATGAGGAAAATAGTTAAGAATGTATATGCTGGTAGTTAAATGCAAAAGTATGAGAGTGCATGCTAAAATACTCCTGAGAAGCCACTAGCAAATACCATGAAAACCAGTAAAGCCCTTTCCAAACATACCAGAAACAAGAAGAATATTAGAGGGTTGGAAGGGTTGACAGGTAAACCAAGTACAGAATAGATATTGAGAGAAGTAACACCATAGCAAAATAATAATAATAAAAATAAAAATACAAAGCCTAAAGCATTCTTTGTGCCAGCCTTCAGCACAGAAAAGCTTGGCGATTTTTGCCCAGCCAGGTCATTATTTGCAAGGATGTGGCTGCAGGGTTGTCTCAGATTCAAGTGCCAGTAGAGAGGTTTTAGAACAAATCAATGAAACGAATAGCAACGCATTGCCAGGAGCAAGTAACAGTCACTCGGGGGATGTGAGGGAATTCAGACATAAAAATCGCTGAACTTTTCGCAGCCGCGTGTAACCTATCGCTTACATTGGCCTGCGTTCCAGAGGAGCGGAAGGTGGCAAACGTGGCCTCAATTTTTGAAATAATCTCCGGAGGGGAGCCAGGAAACCAGAGAATAGTAAATCTGACTTCCCTTCTGAGGCAAACTGATGGAAGTTATAATAACGGGCAAAATTAGCGGACGTGAATAAATCCAGCTTGCTGGAGGTGAGCGAGCAGAGTTTGCACAAGAAGAAATCGTGCTTCTAGCACAGCCCTCTGAAAGAGCGATTGAGCAGCGTATTACGGTTGGGCTCCCAAAGCTTTCTGCAATATCCCTTGCAAAACAGTCTTAAAGAGATCTAACTGCAGCGCACGTGTCCTGCGCATTAACAACTGCTGAAAAGGGTCAGACCGGATGGCAGGAATAAATGGTCAGGGCTTCCCCGCTGCCCTGGGAATCCTGGGGGCACTGTGCTCTCTAGTACATCCAGAAACCACCTAAGAAAGCAGAGGAATAGGGAAGGGAGAATATTTGCCAATGTTTCAGAATTACTCAGGACAACCGAAAATAAAAGACTGCAGAATTTCACAAGCTTGTGTCGTACTGAGCAGGATATAAAATAGAAAATAAAATTCAACGTCATGTTTGACGAGCCTTGGTTGTCAAAAAGGCAACCGGTGTTAAAGGTGGACTAGGAGAGCAGTAGAGAACAGAACCGAAAACACTCTTGTTTTACTTAGAGATAGTGCAAACTTCTTTCCTGAAAAGGAGGCACAAAGAATTAGAAAACTTAAGAGAAGAAATTAACAAAAATGAGCAGAGGTTTCTATGCAAAGGGCTGCTTAATATAAGAAAAATGAGGGGAAAAAAAATGGAAGAAATATGTTCGAAATGGGATACATCAGAAATGCGTAAAGATCCTGAATGATGTAGACAAGAGGAGGAGGGACCAGCTCAGCTTTTCCCGGCACAAGAACTAGGACCATGCAGCAGAAGGAAGAAAAGAAAGAAGAAATCTTTTTCCCCCACAGCACATAGTACAACTGTGGAATTGCCATGGGACGTCATGGAGGTTTAACAACTGAAGAGGTTCGAAACAAGCTCAGGCAACTCCACCGGGTGAGATCTGCGGCTGCTAAACGCAACCATCCAACTCACAAAAATCCCTAACCACTGATTTCCGGAAATGGGGAAAATATAATAATGTCAGGACTGTGCGAGGCCTGTTTCTCATATTCTCTCCTGAAGCATCTGCCATGGCCAGATGGGATAGACGTTCCCCAGCTCTAACCGGCATCTCACCCTTACCTTCCCTGTGGCTTTTGGTCACGTCAGTGGTTAGTTACTGAGCTTTGCTGGGGGCTGCTGGCCTGTTGCTTGTGCCCAGACTCAGGTGCACCAGCATTAAATTAAAATAAAATAAAAATAAATTTAAAAATTAAAAATTAAAAATAAGTAAATGAATGAATGAAAAAGAGAGAGATTCTCCCAGACTTTGTGAGAGCTCAAGGGAGAGGGACCTGAAGCCGCAGCTGGGGGAAACCACCCCGAGTGTGGTGGGTGGTGGGCAGTAATTAATCGTGACGCTAATGACAGAGCCTGGGCTGCCACAGCCAGGTTGTAATGGCATTAAAGGCTCAGCACGGGGGTCACTCGCAGGGCACTGGGTCCACTTTGGGCTTCCCCTGCACCGTGCCTGACACAGGGATCTGCACTTTCCCTTTCAAGCATTTAAGCTCCATGGGCTCAAAAAGCCTTAAAAGAGATGGGAACAGAGCAAAGAGGCAAGGAGCTGGGTCTAGAAATGTTAAAACTTCAGCCAACAGAGCACTCACGGTGACTTTGGATGACATAAAATCCTGCCTGGAGCTAGGAGCGCCGGTCTGAACCCTGCTTTCCTCCCCGAGCTCAAGCGGAACGGCGGTTCCGGAGGGAGCACAGTGCCTAGAGTGTCCTCCAACTCCTGGGAGCTGCTGCTCTCTGGTGTCCATCTTCCAAACAGAAACCCCGGCAGCTCCTCCTTCGTCCTTCTTGCCCCACTCCCAAGTCCCACCACTTAAAACTGAAATAAGTAAATAAAATCCAGTAGAAATGCCCCTTCCAATCCTTTCTCATTAGGTGTTGACAAATGAGGGGCAATCGAGTTGCAAAACAAGCTGACGCGACACGTAAGCGAGCAGGGGCCGGTGCGAGAGGGAACGGGGTGGTGGGGCATCACTGTCCCAACCAGGGGCAGGCGCAGCAACGCAGGGTCTGGCTCTGGCAGCGGGGAGAGCTCGATTTAAACATTTCACATGGAAAATGTCTGGACTCCTCATTTCAAGGCATTTTAACACCAATGGAGACAGCTTGAAAACAGGATGAAATCACCTGCAGTTGAAACAAAGCACTCCTTTTGGGGCTGGATAGGGTGAATCGTTTTTTTTTTTTTTTTCCCTCAGAGACTTTTTGCTTTAAAAGGAGAATAAATCCTGCCTTGGCTCCCTACCATCACAAGAACCTTTGATGCTTTTTCGAAGTGATGGCTCAAATTCTACTTGGATTTTATAATACTGAAACTACACAGTTGAAATAATGATTGATTTGCTGGTAGATCTTTCATTATTTATTGCTTATTTTCATTACAGTTATGTCATTTTTATTCTCTCTGCAAGTCAGTGTATCTTCCTTGATGCTAGAGACTTGTGAAATAAATGACTATAAAGCAGAAATTGTCTGCTGCAAAAATTCTACTGGAAGTTCTCTCTTTTCCATTTTAAATAATTATGGCCCCTCAACTGCACAAAGGGAGCAACAAAATCAGCCAGTAAATCAGAAGCAGTGAGTTGAAAAAGGGACTGTTGGAGGTGTCTTTAACTGCTGAAAATGGATATATGCACCAGGCAGTAATACGTTGCAAGTGCATTTTTTTTCTGACTTTATTGAAATGCCATCTGCCTCTAACAGAGGTTTAAGAGGCAGATGCAATGAGGTGCAATGAGGTGCAACAGCTATATCAAAAGAAAGTAGTAACCCTCCTGGTTTCTGCCTACCGCAGTCTGTTTTATACAAACTATAGAAACATCAGGTTCCCCTTTAATGACCATCAAGGTATCCTGTGTTGTTACTTACAGTGATTTCAGCATTCATTGCTTGCGATATCTGCATGGAGTTTTTATTAATACTGCTACTTCCAGGCATGTTGTTTATGGCAAAGGTATTTGTGCTTTAAAGATTTTATGCTCTACATTGAGGTGCAGAAATGTTGAATTAGGCCTTAAAGCGGAGCAGGGGACATAAGCGAGTACTTATCTTTTTACTGCATGAACAGCATCATTTGTCCTAAAGTGCTTTGCACGCATGCTTAGAATAAGCTTGTGTTTAAGAGCTTTGCTGGATTTCAAGGAACTACTTTGAGACCCATGCAAAATAATTATGAAATAAAAACTCTATTTCAGTGAAGAGAGTTCATGTTCTGCAGTGATATTTTAATTTGAAATGACAGTCCAATGTGGAATGTGTAACTGCAGTGAAAAAACAGAGGGAAAGCTTCATCTTCTTGAAAGAGGCTGAGGATTAGGAGACATTTTTCAGAAGAATGCTGTCCGTTTGCTGAAATCCTCCACTTTAGGAGCCCCCGGAACTGTATTTTCCAAGTCTGAGACTTGCAAAGGGGCAGTTTGGCTGCAGTTTCTGATCAGATTCCTTTTGCATCAGAACCTTATATCAGTTAAACAAGACGTTTATCCATATTTTGTGAAACTGTGAATTAAATTTTTCATTTTATCAAAAGAGAAAATATATTTTTTTTGTTCTTATTTACAAACCCTGCTCACATGTTAATCCCATACAAACTAGAAGTGTGTTTACCATGAGGAAATAGACCATAAACCAGGGATGTATGCTGCGTGCTCAGGAGCAGTATTTGATGCAAAAAGAAGTAGAGAGCAATGTAGCCACTATCTAAACCATTTTGTTCAAAGTGCTGGCACCTTTCCAGCACTTCATTACGAAATAGTCAGAAATTTAAGTTACTAGAGAAAGATTTCCACAGCAAAATCCTTCAGTCAAAGTCTGTATAACGTGATAATCCTCATGGCCGCCTACCATAAACAGAAGTTAAAGGTGGTAAAAAAAAAAAGTAGTCAGAGGTGGGAAAAAAGGTAACTTTGCACTTTCAAAAGGTTTATGAGATGCCAAGGAATATATTCCTGTTAAAGACCTGCAAATTAGCAGTGACCAAATCAAATCTTCATTGTATTCAGAAAGAGTTAAAGGGAAAGGGGTTGCAAGAAGTACTTGTGCTTAGCTCGAAAAGTATTAACTGGCTCTATCACTGCTCCTGAATCAGATGCTGGCAATACCAACCTATGCACACTTCTAACATGTCAAAAATACAATTGTATGAGTATTTAATGATGGTAAAATGCTAGCAGAGGTATATCCTGCCTTATCCTGGTTTTATTTTGAGCATATAGTTACCACATATAAACAGTATTTATGCATGCCATCTTTACTTAGACATTTTTTTCAGCCCTTGGCATTACATATTCTGGATCACCTTGTCCATACAGGTGACTATTAGTATATAATTTATCACTTATAGATGTGGGCTCCATTTTAGCTGCACACAGCACAGAAATCTTTGGTGGTTAGAGGCTTCAGCTGAATACTTCCTAGGTATTTATACATTGCGGTCTGCAACAGAATTATTCTCCATATTAGCCAGCAAAATTAGGAAAATATGAGGCCATTTCCAACATACAGTTGCTGTATAATTTACTGAGTGATTAGAAGTAGGATTTGTTGTTGCTTCCTGGTTACTGCATATTCCTTAAATTAGCATTGGGTAAAACTAATGGAATGGGTAAAGAAGCAAGACTTGCAACAAGTCCGGAAATGCATGAGAGACACCTGCAGAGAGTGGGAATGCATTGGGAAGCAATTATTAAAGTTATATTGAAGGACATGAAAGTTTTAAAGGACCCTGATGGAAATGGAAATTAAATCACCATTAAGTTTTGCTGGCTCTGCCAAGGTATTAGCGCTGTCCTATTGAAGAAGTTATTGCACTGGATACACACCTTCCGAGGACTGCTTTCGGCTTATGGGTTCATATAAATCCTTCCACGTGGATCTGCACGTACAGATTTGTGGCTTGGGGGTTTATGGGACATTCATACCTTAACTTGTTCTTGCCTGCCCTGAGTTGGCACTGGGCTGTGAAGACATGCTGTGATATGATGAATGAGGTTTGGCTTCATTTTGCATTCATGACTTCCTCCTTGCAGTCTTTCCTCATGTGCTCTGTGAATGCAGAAGCAATGAAAACAACCTGTGTGCAGAAGAATGAGGTATCCATTCCCATAGCATCTTGGTGGATCTGGACTAGGCAGGTAAGTGGGGAAGGCTGGAAGCAAGAGATAGGAAGATGCTAAAGGCTGGGATACCCCAAGACATTTTCCAGGAAGCAACAAGTGTTGCCTAATGTCCTCCTTAAATTTTCTTCCTGCACATTCACTCGATCTTTTTATATGTTTTTTGTTGTTGCAGCTGCGGATGGCTGTGTCCTGCTGCAACACAGTGGCTGCTGAGCCCAGTACCCCGAAAAGCAGAGTGGCATGAGATGCTGAGCACTATGTTACCTGTGCTGGAGAGTGGGGGGCACTGCCAGAGGATCCATCATCTGCTTGGGTCTTCTCCCTTGGACGTTAGAGAAAACTGTGCTTGGAAAAAGCACAGTTATGCCAGTGCTGGGTGGTCTTGGAAATCCTGTCCTTCTGAGCTAACTCAACCAAAACTGGTGGCATAAAAGACTCCTGCTGAATATGGCTGGCAACAGGATCAAGGGTTTTTTTGACTGCTGCCTATCATTATTCCAAAAATGAGAAAGGCTCCGCCTGGAGAAAAGTAGACTGCTGATTGCACCAAGCCAACAGGCACATAAGCAACCACATACAAAAAGAATCTGTATGTAAAATGCTTGGTTTTGAAGGACAAGGCCTGAGGTCCTTATGGATTTGGCCTCGGCTCAGAAGCTGTCTTTTTGTTTGTACAAAACAAGCCCTTGAAGGTCCAGTCAAGACATTCCTAAAGCAGAGCTTCTTACAGTTTAAAATTAATAGTCTGTAGTAAGTCATTATGATTTTACGTAATAAACCAGCTATAAGAGTTTGCAGCCAGTTCTTAAACTTCCAGGAACTGTGCTGCGGGATATAATGTTTCTATAGAGATCTTTTGTTGTGCCACAAAATAGGTCTACAAATATGCAGCAGGGTGTCCCTTCTTCTACAATTCTTCTTATATCTTTCTGCCATATTCTACAGTGGTGCCTCATGCATGTCTTTCAATAACTGTGTATTTTAGAGATGTCTTCATTTCTTCCAAAAGAAGAGAAGAGATTGAAAGAGAAGCTGAAATCTGCATTTTTCAGAGGAGTAAAATCTAAGCTCTTCAATTACTGCTCTTTTTACTCTGTATTAATGCTTGTATCCAGAGCTTTGCTCCAGCACTGACAGCTTCTCTGTATTTTATATTTGTGTTCTGCTTTTGGAATTGGAAAAAAAAAAAAAACGAGATCAGGGAATGAACGACTGTTAGAAAATATTAATGCAGTACAATTTACTCAGATTTAAAACAAACTGCAAGATAGCCTGACATGCTGAAATGTAAATAGATTTTCTTTTTTTTTCTTTTACATAAACAATTGTTTAATGGAAACTCTGGGAATTGTGGGGGGCTCATAAACAAAGTTAATTTATATAAACGGTAAATAAAATTTGAAGGAAAGTCGCTCATGCTGCAAGATTATTAATATATGGAAAAATTTAAATGAGCTATTTCTTAAATTTGCTACAACGAATAAGAGAAGCTGTGAGAATATTCCTTCAAAGGACTAAATTTCCTCATTAAAATTATTTTAATAGATTTCTGTAGACCTAATGTTCTTTGTTAAATGAAAAAGAAACTACTATGAAATGAAAAAGAAACTAAGAAAATCAGTTTGCTGGAAAGAATTGTTCAAAGACGAACTGTAATTCACATCAATATTGGAAATTGTTTTTCAAAATAATTTTAAATATATAACCATGAATTGTTGCGCTGGAAATCTGCCTCAAAGGATTAGATGAATTGAGACTAAAACCACATTTATATTCTTACTTTATTGTCTGAGCATAGTTAACCAAAATAGCAAACATTTTTAATCAATGACTGACATATATAATTCCCTTATCTTTTTCTACAAAACAAGAACTATTCTGCAAATAATAACCAAAAAGAAAAGAGATTCCAGAACATCTAGAAAAATACTTGAATAAACTGAAAGTTTAAAATCCATCCAATGTTTATTAGTTCTTTTTTTTTTCCAGCTGCAGTAAGGTATATTATTTCTCAAAAAAAAAAAAAAAAGAAAAAGAAAAAAAAAGTGTCAGTTTCTGAAAATCAGGATTGCTGGAAAAAAAGGGAGCTGATCTTGCAACATATTTGCTCAGAGCCCATTAACGTGCTTTCCCATTTAAGAGCAGCTGGCACATCATAGGAGACTTTTATGGAAATTCTGATTTTAATTAATCCCTTGGGCTTCTCCATTGACCTCAGGACAGTTACACAAGGATGAGATTTGTCTTCTTGTTAGAAACAATTCTGCTTATAAATATGTCTTTAATTTGGGTAGGAACTGGGTGGATGCTTCACTCTTTCCTAGTAGAGCCTTATGGGTACGCAGCCGAATTGGTTGTTCTGCATTGGGTTCTTGCTTAATTAAGGCTCTGGGCTCTATGACCGAAGCCCAGTGGGACTCACCTGCTGCTGGGCTTTTGCTATAAACCCAGCTTTCACCACAGACTCCTGGCAAACTGGGCACACTTCGGTTCGATTGAATCTGCTGCACAATTTCTCTGATTTTAGGGGGAGGAGAAGTCAAAGCGGTGGCTTTTGAGAAGTCAATTAGCCCGGGGGCAAAGTGCGTGGTCTGAGGTGGCTTCTTTTCTTCAGTTTGAGTTCGCAAGAGCCTGCGACTCTAAGTGCATTCAATGGGAACAAACTGTCCCAGATTCAACACAAAGTCCTCCAGTGAAACCACCCGCCTTTGCCCTGGCCACAAATCTTCAGCTACAACAACCTGACCTCTAATTGCTTTCACAGCAAGCTGCGGCGATGTTTAAAGACGCCTCAGCAAGAACAAGCAGCAAGTTGTACAAGAGCCTGTACAACTACATGAAGCTCCCATTTCTACACCACAGAGCTTGTCAGTGTGTAAGTGAGGAAAGATGGGGAGAGGAAGCACGTGCGAGAGGAGCCGCACTCACGCCAGCGTTACTCCTGCTCCTCCAGGGAGAGCAAGACAGGGATTTTTGCCTTCCACACATCCTCGCTTTGAAGCGGTTTCTTTTGGCTTGATCTGACGGAGCATGAGCGACCGCCAAGCAGCGCTAGTGCCGATACTGCCAGCCCCATGGTGCGTAACGAAGCCTGGTATAGACAGCCACCACGGGGCTGCCCAAACTGCGCTCACGAGCATCAATCACAGGGATTGCACAATGTATTTCAGAGCAATTTACATGGCGAAATCTCAGCGGTTGGCTTTATCCTGTAGAAGCAAGCACAACAAGATGATGTTTTAGATGCGTTAGGAAGGCTGAGCCATGAGGCGCAGGGCCAAACTCCCCTCTCACAAACAGCATCATAAATCCAGAGCAACCCCCTCCATGTCGCTGGAGATTGCTTCAAAGCTAAGCCAGGATTGATTAGGTTGCTTCCCACTGCCTACACACACAGCATTACGTTACCTCACCTGAACTCGGCTGCCTCCTTTCTGGCATTTCAAGTGTGTGTTCATATCTATACATTGTCTGAACTGGAAATTGCAGTGCTGGAAATTACAACCTAAACCCAAGGGTCAACTGGTTGAACCTGTGGTGAGTGTGCACAGTCCTGCTTGAGTCCTGAAGAAAAGGAAAATGAGGGGAAAAGGACATGGGGAAAAGGACATAAGGAAAAGAACAGAGAAGGAAATGACACTGTGATCTCAAGATCTTTGTTCTAGATGAACAGGAGGGACAAGCGACACTCACTCTGACTAGACTGGAAAGAGTCAGTGTTACAGAGTGTGTTTGGAGCTTCTGACCTTACTTTTAGGTTGTTTTTTTTCTAGCGTAGTCTCCTGGTGCAGATATCCTGCTGCTTGTATACGACTTTCACTCAGCAAGAGCTTGCAGAGAACCTATGTTTAGTTGAGCTTCCTACAGAAATCCATCTGTTTATGCGGCTACAGAGCCTGGAGGTCTGCCTGTCTTTCTCCTTGTCCTCTGTGATAACTTCTGGAAATCGCAGCCATATCAGAAAGGAAGTAGGGTTTTTTTAAAATATTAAATTCCTACGAGTTACACCATCTTATGTGACTGCATGGAGGAGAAAGACCCCAGACTGTGCTTTTAGCATGAACTCTGAACGCTATCATTAGGCATTAAGGGAAGTCATGCCAGAGAAGGAAAATATAAATATTTCAGCTATAGGAAATGCTTCAGTCAACGCTTGCCCCTTATTAGATGCAGAATATTAGTCATCATGGCAGAGTCAGAGGTCACCTGTTCTTCTGCTCGGGAAACTGCTTCTTAAAATGGTGAGGAGGAGGATGCTTCTACTCTGAAGAACAAATAAAAGCACAGAAGGATAAAATATAAAAGTGCTTTTCATTCTTTATTTTATTTTTAATAATACTTTTGTAATAATAATTTGAATATTTCTCTAATAATTTTCTAATTGCCAGTGTCCCTTAAAAACTGCTTTTAAAAAATCTGTTCTAAAATGGTGTAATTTTTTTTCTTTGTGTTGAATTTCATGTCTTTTTGATATATAAAGGCAAATTTTTGTACATCGTAGTGTCTAACAAAAATCTTTTTTTTTTTTTTGTGGGTCACTTTTAATCTGGAGCATTACAGCAGCCCTGCAGCTAAAACTTTCACTTAAATGTGCCTTCACATCTGTCTCACCAGCTATAGCTAGTGCCAAAATCCTCTCTATATAGACAGACTCGTGGAGCTTTGCCATTCCCAGTGGGAGCTCCCTGTGCCCTTGGCGCTTCCCACCAAGGCAGAGCACCCATTTAAGAAGGACCATGCCAGTTCTCAAGATTTCAAAGAAAATGTTGCTAACATGCAACCAAGACCTTGGGCTTGCTAGCCTAGCTGGTGGCTGGGAAGTTCATGTCTTTAATTTAGTTTTCCACTAAGTAAAACTGGAGCTCCCGGGGCTCATTTTAAGATTGAAAAAAAAAAAGGGAAAAAAATCAAAAAGCTTTACTTCTTCAAATGCCATCATATCAAGTACAGAATTCGTATCCAAGTGCCACAGATGGCAAGCACCATGGTGCAAAGCCTGGATTCATCTCTTGGATAGCAAGCATGTGCTATGCTCATACTTGGGAAAGAAATGTTCAGTTAGTTTCCAGGAAGTTAAGCTTTCTAAACTGTAGCACCAGCCATGGATGCTTAATGCCTCAGCGAGGGCAGATGTGTTTTCTTGGCTGGTGAAAGAGAGCTTCTCCACACTGTCACTTGGCTGAGTGGCACCTCGGTGGCACTGCCCTTCTCCGCCCAGCGCCCTGTGCCGCTATGTGGGAGCGAAGGCACCTCTGGGGACACCTTGCACAAGCTGAAACCGGGCAGAGAGAGGGGAGAAGGAGGCTTGTGCCTGGGGCTACCTCTGCCACTGGATGCCGTCTGCTGGGAGACGCACATGTAGCTGGGGTTACAATGACTTAAGGGTGAAGCCCTAAATATGCAATTCCTTGCCTTTGAGACCTTGTCCTTTAAGGGTAAAGTCTGCACCTCCCATTTAAATCAGAGAGAGGAACAAGGTGCCCCCATCCCACCCAGGCCCTGGCTTCAAACTCTTCTCACAGCTTTCCAAGGGATCCTTCCTAAGCTGGGATGTTCGGAAAAGCAGCCTCGTCGCCTTGCACACATGTAAAACAGCCAAAACTGAAACCTCCGAACACAGCTGCTCTATCAAAAATAAGAAAAACATAACTGGGATCTGGAGGGCAAAAGACTAATTAATTGTAGGGAGTTGGAAGGTTTGATCAAAAATACAAGGTAGATGAACTGCACTGACAAGGAAGACTCCTCTTACACCTTAACTGAGTGGGAGGGTAATAAAGCTCTGACTGTACCGGTTTGTTAGGACTGGAGTGCCCTGCATCGGTGCATAAGAAAAGCTGCTTTGACATTTATAGCTGATACTTTTTTTTTTTTTAATGAGCCTGGCTGTTTTGTTTTAAAATGTTTGATGGCTGTGTCCAGTGTGAATGACGGTTGCTTCATAACAGTAGGGATATTACAATGAAAGAGCAGGCAG
Organism: Tinamus guttatus; assembly: GCF_059628265.1. Lineage (NCBI taxonomy): Eukaryota > Metazoa > Chordata > Aves > Tinamiformes > Tinamidae > Tinamus > Tinamus guttatus. The sequence continues at coordinate 5,571,137 of NW_028289006.1, read as the reverse complement.
AGTCACAGGAAACAAGCAGAATGTGGTACTCAGTGTTATTGTGCAGTTTTGTCTATAGATAGCTACATAGATAGTGCTCTCTGATGACTAAGTTGGCTGATTTGGAGATAAAAGGAAGTTAAGGAATGGCTCCTTGGAGCTCTTTCTCAGGACAATGTGTCAACACTTGTTTCTCACCTTGTGCCTGCTACGCCAAGTTTCTAAGAATAAGCTTATTTGGATTTTGAATTCCTGGTACTGATTTTAACTTGAGGAGTTGAATTGAATTTGCATGCCCTCTGGTTTCTACTACACAAAAAAACCACAACCGTATAAAACCACCTTGTTTTGCGGGAGACGCCTAACAAAACCTAACAAAAACTACTCCAATTGACCCTTCTAAGAAATCAGAAACTTAATTAAACATCTGGGGTCCTGCTCCTAGTTTTCGCAGTAGTAAGTCCACTGAGTTAAAATAGACGAAGAACAAACCCTGAAGCAACCTTGGGTTTCTAAACTGCAGTCTTTAACCAACAGTTAAAAATGTACTTATGACCTAAGTCCTCTCTGAGCTTTTTCCTTATTTTGCCCAGTTCAAGAGTTCAACTTCTTAATTTGTATAACCAGACTTTCCTGACAAAATAAAAAGCAGAGGGAAGACGCAGACAGTCTCTGCACATCCCAGGCACTTCACTGGTGCTCAAAACTGCTGGTTGCAGCGACAGGAGGTTTCACAGAGAAAGAGCAAATGAAACATAACAAAACAGCAGATGAATACGGCCTTGTTGGGTTTCTTTTTAACCGTGTGAATCACCTCACAGAAGGCAATCTCGCTGCAAAAGCCCCTTTTGCTCCTGGGTACTGCGGTGACACCAGCTGTGCTCAGCCAGCTTCCCCTTCGGAGGAGAGCACAGGGTTGCCGAGGCATGGGAGGAGGTTTCCTGCCAGCAAAGCTCAGGAGCTTTGCCCTCTGCAGCCCCACTCTGCCCTTGCTGCCCTCCTTTGGGCACCAGTCAGTGATAGGAGCCACCTGCAAGTAACTCAAAGTAGCCCTGAAATCCTGCGCCCTCCCGTCGAGCTCCCTGTCTCTTTGCACACAGAATATTGGCTCTGGTGAAGCAGTCACTTCTCTCCTCCAGCGGATAACTTGTGTTGCAAGCGGCTGCCCAAGCAGCCTCATTTTTGAGGAACCGGCAAGAGGTTTCTGCACAGACTGGCGCTTCCCACCCCTTTGGGCAGCGGGTGCCGCTGACCCAGGAGCTAACCCGACCGGTAAACCCGACCGCCTTGAGCTGGGCACTCACCCCATCTGAAGTGCTTGTCTGGGGAACAGAAGTGTTCTCCCAGCTTGACAGCAGGGCTTCCTTCAAAGTCCTCGTGCAAGGAGAGTTGTTTCAATGTTTATTGAATTCCTCTGCACTGAGCATATATTGCCAAGGATTTAAATTCTTTTGTAACCATTAGGCACTTGGGTGTATTCCGGTGTGAGGCATCGAGATGAGAATTAATAGATATTTGTGTCAATTTTGGTCTGTTTAGATCAAAATTGGCCAAAAAAAAAAAGAAAAAAAAAAAGAAAAAAGAAAACACCCAAGTATGCAGAGCATCGGCGGTTCCCCATGCAGAGCACCTCTGGAGGAGGGAAATCTCCTATCCCCAGTGGCCTGTTTTGTGACAAAATGTGTCATAAAATCTCAGACATGGAATAAAAAAGCCCACATATTGCTTTTGATAACTACTCACCCTCAGGCTTTCTGAACAGATGGGAGCACTAAACACCAAAATTCTTAAGCTTACAAACTGGCAAAGGGCCCAGCAGCACTGCTAACAGAAGGAGTTGTACTAGCTCTTCATTATTTACAAATCGAAATTCTTCTGGAAAGAATTACTGTAATATGCAGGACATGATCCCAGGGTTTTGGCAAAGCACAGGAGTAACACGAGCTATTGATTCCAGGAATTAAATTGGATCTTTGAAGGTTGGAGTGTGAGGTTGTCTAATACATCGTGAACTTCACCTCTAATGGAAAGTTGTTTACACCTGGTGGAAGTCCTTTTGTTAACACATGGATGATCTTCTTTGCATGAGGTAGTAGGAGGGCTGCTCATCTCAAACGATGTCTGTAAGGCAAGCACTTCTGGACTGGATCTGTGACTGCAATATCTCTAGCACAGGACGCTAAATCCACCTTATCTCTTACTTTTTGTCAAATGCAATCTTCAGGGCTCAAAAATGTCATCCTGGAAACTTGTTGCAAGATATTTAAGGCTCAGGAAGCTTTTTACTCTATTAAAAAGAACATTTTGAGAGTTTTTTGGTTTGGATCGTTGGGGATTTTTACTTGTGGCTGCTGCCAGGATAGTTCACTTTTAAGGATTCAAATAAATCAGTATCAAAGTGGATCTGCAAAAGCATCATCATCTTCGTTTGAAGCATAGTTTTGGAAATAAAAAGAGGGCTCAGGTATGCTGAACTACTTTTTTAATGTCAGAAAAATAGATAATTCTGGTTGCTGAAGCTGGTGGGCCCGGGAGCTGCCGACTCGTGCTGAGATGAAGCAGAGACCTGCTGCAACAGGGCCGGGAAGTGTCTCTCCTTCTTGAGAGGCAGATCCTCCCTGGTTCCCAAGCGTTGCTGTCAATGTGCTTCATCTCCAGGTTGGGGAGGGAGAATGCTGCCTGGCGAGCTGTCGTTGCTCCTCTGTTCATATCGCAAGAGCTCTGATGGGTTGGAGGGAGGCACCCACGTCCCAAGCAAGTGAGCGGTACCATCATCACGAGGGAGATCCATGTGCCTTGCCAGGTGCCATGGGAAGCGGAGGCGTCTCCCTATGAAATACCTTCCTCCTTAAACTTTCACTGGCACTCCCATTGTCTCCTTTCAATGTTTTGGTGTTGACAGGTTGTTTTGTTGAAAAATTCCTGCCCAGCTCTGCTCTGCATCCTTTTCTTCAGCGAGCTGTCAGCACTCATTGATTTGGCAGTCTTACGGCAGGCACGGAGCAAGGAAACTCGCAGCACAAACCAATGATATATGTGTCTCCCAGGGGATGTGTGCAATGGAAATCCCACTTATGGACTCTTATTGGACCATGGGGAGCTTAGAGCTGGGAAAAGGATCATCTTATGAGCCTTGGTGCAGTAAACAGAGCCCCTTTTTGTTCCCCTGTAGCAATGGCAGGCCCCAAGTCTGGGACCATCCATGCAGAGCAAGGGAGACACTCGGATTACACATCAGGCTCGTTTTTTTCTGCTGAGCTCCTGTTCCTCTAGAGCTAGAACGAGATCTCCTGAAGGCAGCGGGGCTTTGGCTATTTCTGCAGTGCACTTCAGGAATATCCGAACCGGTATGAGCCAGGATGCAAGGGCTCTGTTTTTCTGCAAGAGCTGTGCGAGCTTCGGCCAGCGCCGGCTGCTGCGTGCCATGATTTGAAAGCTAACCCGTGTGAAGGAGGCTCTGGCGTGGTGCCCTTTGGATTGCAACACGTGCAGAGTATTTGCTCAGCTGCACACATGGAGGGGGACAGGCTTATCCCCCCTCACCATGTGATTTGGTGGATCTCGTGATCTCTCACTGCTTTATTCGCCTGGCTTTCTACAGGAGATCTCCGATCCCTGCTCCTGCTAGCTTGCCTGCATGGGGCAGCAATAAAACTACACCCCAAGTGACCTCCTCTCATGCAACTGAACTTTTGCTCCCATCAGATCTTTCAAAATGAGCAGAGTTGAGCTTGGGTAGGGCTCTCCATGGCCACTTTGGAGGGGCAAAGCCCATTGCCTCTGTTCAGCACATGGACCTGTGGTGTGCAGGACTCCTCCAGCGATGGGCCGAGCAACTCCTCGGGCAGTTGGTCTGTGTTCCTCCTGTCCTCCCCAATGCTTCTGCTCTACTTTTCATGAAATAAATGTTGTTCTTTCCCACTGTTGTGAATGCAGGCGTCTACCACCTGCTGAGCGCCTGAGCTGCTGGAGCCCCTGTCCCAAGACCAGAGGGAGCTGGAGGCACTGGCCTTGTGTGCCCTTGCACCCACTGAAAGGTGGTGTGTGAGAGGGAGCACAAGCACGGATGTCTTTATTAAGGAAAAGGGAATCAAATTATGCATCTCGGAAAGCCTAGCTCCAAATAGATTTGCAAACAGGGTCAAGAGCCTGCTTCTCTCTTCCGGTAATCACTGGTGCCCAACCAAAAGCCATCCCAGCCACCGCTGAAAGCAGCTTGTAGGGCCCAAGCCCTTGCAAGGGACAGATAAAAGGCCTCAAAGCCTGAGTGGTCTTGGCACCTTTATTTTGAAGAGGCTTCGGCTGTTTTGGAAGGTGTTTGACTCCTGCTGTGGAGCTGATATCCAACTTCTCGATGCTCTCTGGAAGCAGACGGAGTGCTAGACCACCAGGATTCACCACCAACAGCAATCCACCTGCTGAGCCACTAAGGGAGACTACAGATGCACCTACATGCCCCCATTCACATGCACATCTGTCAGGAGAGCACCAGAGTTTACTCCAAAGCATTTCAGTGAAGTATTTTAATTTCTACAGTACGACTCATTCCAACCAATTAATGAGAACCTGAGGACTTTTACTGTGCTTTCACTTAGGGAATCAAGATGAATATTCTATGTGGGAACATCAGTCCTCAACCTTGCATAGCTATTGCGGGAAGATTTTTTCTTCTAATAGAGGATTGCAGAGAATACACGGAAATGAAATGAGGTGATACATAGGTAACAGAAAATTGTGAAATTCTTTTCAAAGACTGCATTGAAACACATGTCTGAAACTCACTATTGCATGAGATCTTATCACAGAAATGAAAACAGATGGCTCTGAATGGAGGCAAATTTCTGTATGAATATGAAGTTTACTCTGCCACCAAGAACAGGTCTGGGAGGTTATTTGTCAGGCTCTGTCACTGTGCATTATCACCAGTTGACTTGGGTCAGAGAATCAGTAAAATGATATCTGATCTGGCCACTGTCCAGCAACATTTAAGAAGTTAGGATTTCCCCAAAGAGGACATAGTGTCTACCAGCCGTACAACTATGAATTCAAGGTGAGCGGCTCCCAGCCTCATGGTAAGAAAGGTCTCTTGAGAAAACCCATATTTTGCCCTACCCTTCCCCTGAATAGTGTTGATTCTCGTCTTTCCATATCTCCTAAATGCTGTTGTCCGTGTCCGAGCACCATGGATCACCAGGTCCTCTCTCCTCACCTCTTATTGTTGCCTCTCAGAGTCCCATGCTGATGCTCTGTCAGGGGTTTTCAGCTGGCATCCACCCATCTGCTGTTGGAGAGAAGACTTGACAGCTTTGCTTTCTCGTCGCATACCTGTAGTTGCTGTAAAATGTTGATGGGCTTTCCAGTAAGTCGCTACATGTGCTGAGATGTATATTTTTCCCATGTTAGAAAATATAGTTTTCCCAACCACTGGTAGGACTGTAAATAAATGTTCAAAATGTATCATTAGAATTCTGTGATTGCATGGCATTTCCATCCAAACCAAAGGCAGAACAAAGATCACAAAAAGAGTAAGGATAATGCAAGGCAGAGGCTTTTTAAAATCTGCATTTGTTTAAAAAATATCCAAAAAGCACTTTACTAATTACCATGAGGGAGCTGCTTGAGGTAATCCAAGAGTTTTGGAAGAGGATTAATTGATCATCTTGTTTCACTAATATTTTTACGAGTTTATTTAACAGCAGAGACACATGGTTTATTTTCAGTGACTTCATCTTAAATCATATAATAAGAATCAAGCTTTTAAACTCTTTTTATAAACAGTGTGATGTTTATGATATATCCCTTAGAATTCTTCTTAGGTCCTTTTGTTGTTTATTCTGCTCACCTTTCACTTGTGCATTTTAATAAAATGTCATTCTTTTCTGAAGAAACATTCTAAGTGCAGCTGCATTGAATCCCCTTGGCAATTCTGCAAAGAGGATTATTGTATACACCTTTGGGCAACAGGTACCCTCACAAAACCTAATGTCACAAGTTGAGGTATAATAACATGTTCTGTTAAAATCACAACCTCCTGTTTACTGAAGACCATGTTTTACTGTCTTCCACTGAATTGGCAGCGACACCAAGTGGCTAAAATATAGACTGCAAATTCTACTAGCACAAAGGTTTACAGATTGAGGTCTATTAATTTCCACTAGGTTAAATATTGCCTGCCCCCCTCACTTGCAATTAAGTTCACATAGACACTGGCAAGAGAAAACAGTTTTCCACCTTCCTCATGAGCACTGAAAGAGTCAGGGAGTTAGGTTTCTGATTATCCTTTAAAATACAACATTTTTTTCTCTGAAGGAGCTAAATATACACATTATTTTTGTGTGCAAATTCTGCAGTTGCTATGGAAGAGTTATATAACTGTGGGAAGGGGTGAGATCCACGTAATTCCAAAGAGAAAACAAAATTTCTGCAGCAAATGCTTGGCTATATCTAGTCTATGCTATAAACAGTGTAACATAGCCTGCCTTTGATTTTATATATATTGAAAAACATATATGTGTGTGGTATATATGCCAACACACATATGCCTGTGTGTGTATGCTAACGAGACACATGCATTTCCCTTCAGCATGTGTGGGGAGGTCTCTGCTGCTGGCAAACCTCTCACCAAGCCCCAGGTTGTGGCTGCCTGGCCTTGGCCCTCCACACTGATCTGGGAAACCTCCTTGGACCCAGCAGAATGAGTCTCCAGACCCTGGTGGCTCCTGAGGTGCTTATCCATAGCACAGCATCTGCTCCTGGCATCTACCAGGAGCATCCTTGTAAACACCCACCCTCTCTAATTCTTCTTCAGGAAGCATAATATTGTATTTTAACACAGTGCAAGAGCATCACTGAGTATGAAACCACTGGCTTTGTGCGATATAATAAACACAGGTGGTGCGAGGTGCAGGCAGTTACAAATCTGTGGCCAGCTGCAGAGGCTCAGAGAGACAGCTTGGCATGCGGAAAGCAGGCAAAGGGCTGCAGACCACGTTATGTGCTGCTTGAAAATGGTAAATTGTAGCTGATGTAACCGAGGAGGGCTCACCACAGGCCAGACCTCGCACTGATGGCTTGTGTTCGTCACTACAGATCAGCGCTCCCTTCCGAGGGCCATCTGTGAAGCTTAAACAGAAGCTGACAAATACACTCACTTGAAAAAGGCTTTAAAAGCAAGAACCAGCACTTGTCCAGCTGATCTGTCTCTCATGCGCCTAGAAAAAGGGCCTTGAGGGGCAGTTTCCAAACTAGTTTCTGTTCTGCACCCGTCCTCCTCATTGCAAGTTCCCCTCCTGTCATGCCAGATTTCCAGCCCCGGAGAGAAACCAGTTAAGGATCAGTTGGGCTTGCGGCCCCACTGGTAACAGATGTGATCTGCACTCTAGTCAACTGCTCTTCCTTCAGGAAATGCTGGTCGGAGAGAAGCCTCCTCTAAAAGCATCCATTTTTTCAGTGGAAGGTGTCAAAAATAGGAAGAAGCAAAATGGGTGATCATCACCATCTCTAACCCCTGCACATCTTCCTGAGTTTCCTGCAGTCGCAGCAAAAGCAGAGGTGTCTCAGCCAGCCACCCTCACCGATACATCCATGTGCCGAACCGCAAGCCAGCCTGATGCCTTGGCTCGTTCTGTGTTTTAACCCTCTGGACAGACACCTCTGGCCGCACAACAGGACAGGATGTCCTCAATGACGGCTTCCAAAACAGCCGGAGCAACCTGCTTGAGCATATCTACCCAAGCTCTGCCTGGGCGGAAGCTTCACTGGAGCATCTGAATAGGTCATCTGGGGATGCAGAGGACCCTCCAGTACTCGTGACTCTTACAAGCAGCAAAGACAAAAATCTCTTGGCAATTATTTACTTCTAGCTGTTCCTGCATAATGACAGAGAGGCTGTCTAGTGCTATTTGCTCTGATTTCTAATTGTAGCTGAAATTTTCAGTCTCTAGAGAGCTCCGATTGATGTGAAGGAACTTTCTACATTGATTACAATATTCAACCAAAAAAAAGAACAAAAATTTCCAGTAGCCCTAGAAGAGTAATATTCCTTTGAAGGAAATGTCATAATGTCAAGTCTCAGTCTGCCAACAGCACAGAAACAGTTTTGATCAATTAAAAAAGTATTGGTTAATAAATGAGAGCACATTGGTGTTATATTTAAACTTGCACTTCAAAGAGGCTCAACAACAATTTTTCGTGCTTCATTAATTCTCTTTCACATTTGAGACAGTTGTTCTGCCTTTAATAAATATTTATTGGTGAAATATTTTTTCATCAGTTTTCCCTGACAAGCCTTCAAAAGTCTAAATGCAAAATCTTGGCCTTGTTTTACTCCAATTGCTCAAGCTTAGTGATTCTGTAGCCTTCACACTACAAAGGGGACCTTTGCTTTTCTCATGGGTAGTCCACAGCCCTTGGTAGATTTTTGAGAGCTCTTTTCTAAGGCTGCAAAATGAAGCATATTCTAGAAGGATGAAAGCATGAGACAACTGCTTCCTCCCAAAAAACAGAAGTTTGGAGGTCAAGAAAGGATAAAGGAAGGACAGATGGAGAATGTGAGAGAATAAAATAAAATAAAATCCTGATATAGTATAGAATAGTATTAGCCCAAGTTTGGGGTAAGAATATCAAACATGGATATGTAATACATCTTCCCCAATACCAATATGTATGTCCTCTCTACACACATACACAGGTCTCCCTCTTGCTGCTATTCATTATTCATGTCTCCTCAGGCCTTCATGTCTCTTCAGTAAGACAGCATCAGAATATTAATCACAAACTTGGTGGGATATTGTGGAACGGCCCCAGGCAAGACCGACTCTATCTATGCCTTTCCTGACAGAGTTTTATATTCTTAAATATTTACTGACACTTTGAGGCTTCCCTTTACTGACATTTCCTAATGTCAAACCTGAACCTTACACGCTGCAATTTTCCTCTGATGCAATCAACCGCTGACATGGAGAACCAGCGATTCAGTTTCCTGTTGCATATTTGACAATCACCACTACCCTTCTCAGTCATCTTCTCTCTGGAGAAAAACAAATTCAAAACAATTCTAATTAATCCAATCTTGTGTTCAAAGGCCCATTCACATTTGTGTTGCTTTCCATGGGATGCTCTAATTGCTTCTCCTCCTTCTTGGAGGGAGATGCCCCAAACTGCATGCAACACTACTCCTGCGGCCTTGCCGCTGTGGAGTAGAGAGGAAGGATTGCTTCATGGCTCTTGCAGGCAAAACTTCTTTTTATACAGAAGTTTTAACCACAAGTGATTTTCCACAACATCATCATGCTCTTGGCTCCTAATTCAGCTTGTGAGACACTACTCCCTGATGCTTTTCTGTAAAAGGGTGACTTACCTAGTTACTCCCCACCTTGTGCCTGTTGCACTGTGTGCTACAATTTAACGTGGAACCTTCTACTTTCAAGGAACTTGCATCACCTTTCAAGCCATATTTATTGCAGCTGAACAAATTATGTGGCTTTTTTTTTTCCTATTAAATTTTGTTCTCTTTTTCCTCCAGGCTATCTCTCCAGTTTGTGAAGATCATTTTGAATTATAATCCTGTCCTCCGAAATGTTTGATGCCTCTCCCAGCATGGTATCTGCCAACATTCATTGCAAACAATGATCTCAGGAGACTTTTGAACTCATATGTTGAGTGTTGACTTTTTGCTGAGCCGCATCACTTGTGAGGCAGTATCTGGAAGCCTTACAGTGGATTAAGAGACTCTGAGTACCTTCACAGAGGACAGAATTTATTTACTGCTGCACTTCTAAAGGGATAGTCATCTGGGCTGGCTAGCGCAGTTAATCCAGAGCAGTCCTGCAGGGATTGTATTTCTTGCTGATCATCCATGTGCAAAAAGCAAGTGTCTTGTTTTGCTCCTTGAGCCACCATCTGGGCTCTACATGCTTCTCTAACAGATGTAACTTTCTCTTTGACTCCCTTTTTTTTTAATCCAGGCCTAATGGCATGAGTTGTGTATTAATTCTGAGGATGATGATGATGGTTATTCAAAGACTTTTATGTACATATTGGATGTTCATAGAAATACTTAACAGAAACCTAGTATTTCTATCTAGGGTATGTTTCATATCAGGACAAGTTCTTAGATTCTGAATACTTGATGAATACCCTGTCATCAAGGAGTGGCATCTTTTTCCATGTATATTCTTGGCCTCGACTCACTATAATATGTGGAGGTTTATTTGGGGAGGATCACTTCCCCAATTAATAGAGAGATTATGAAATAAAATGATAAATACAGAGAATATGGAGATAAAGAGAACATTTTCATCTTTCAGGCAGGATTTTACAGCAGAACAAATTAATGTTTCTTTTTCCTTTAATTCCAACTAAATATTCTCCCTTGTTTCAGATCCTCCTTTGGATCCTCCTTTGCTCCATTGACCACAGCAGAGTTGCAACATTTTATACCAGGAGGGCCTGCCTCCATTGTAATTCATCAAATATAATAAAAGCAATAAATTGTTCACAGAAGATGGCAACTGTGCCTAGTATTCTTTCATATAGATTAAGTCATAAAGTATCACATGACTCAGAAATTTAAGTTTCACTTCAGTTCAATTGCAGGCTGTGCAGTAAACCGTTTCATACAAATTCTAGAAGAGATATTTGGATAGGGGATCATCTGGTATATTATTTGATCAATTACTAAAGTTAGAGGACACAGGGAAAATTCAGGATTGCTGAGGCATTTGTGGACAATGCAAAAGACACAGAAATTTGTTGCAAGACAGAAGAAAAGCAAGATATTTCTGCCAATATTCAATAATGGCATTTGTAATGGGAAAACCAGCTGATCTCACATACCCCAAGTTTTCTTACTTCTGCAGTTCTTCATTCACATAAGGAACTCCTGCTTTCCTCTAACAGTGTTTAATGTGACAGAGAAAATAATATGCGTGGTGTATTTGGACGTACATTGATGCTGTGGGTTCATGCACAGTTCTCGTGGCCCATGGCTCAGCCAGGAGGGCAAACAGAGCGCGCAGCAAGAGTCGTTGCCCAAACCCTGCGTGGAGCTGCACTCTACACCGACAGCAGCTGAGTGCAGGAGACTCTGTGCGACCTCTGCCATACAGAGGGGGTTCAGCAGCTTCCGCAGCAGAGGGAATCTGCAAATTTTTAGAAAGAGGAAGACAACCCCAAACATGCTTGGAAGAGATGGAATGGTTAAGAAGTGAAAAATGAGAGGACAGAAGGAAAGAGAGACAGACAGAGGCAGAAAGGAAGGAAGGAAGGAAGGAAGGAAGGAAGGAAGGAAGGAAGGAAGGAAGGAAGGAAGGAAGGAAGGAAGGAAGGAAGGAAGGAAGGAAGGAAGGAAGGAAGGAAGGAAGGAAGGAAGGAAGGAAGGAAGGAAGGAAGAAAGGAAGGAAGGAAGGAAGGAAGGAAGGAAGGAAGGAAGGAAGGAAGGAAGGAAGGAAGGAAGGAAGGAAGGAAGGAAGGAAGGAAGGAAGGAAGGAAGGAAGGAAGGAAGGAAGGAAGGAAGGAAGGAAGGAAGGAAGGAAGGAAGGAAGGAAGGAAGGAAGGAAGGAAGGAAGGAAGGAAGGAAGGAAGGAAGGAAGGAAGGAAGGAAGGAAGGAAGGAAGGAAGGAAGGAAGGAAGGAAGGAAGGAAGGAAGGAAGGAAGGAAGGAAGGAAGGAAGGAAGGAAGGAAGGAAGGAAGGAAGAAAAAGAAGAAAAGAAAAAGAAGAAAAGAAAAAGGAGAAATGGGCCAAGTGGTTTAGCTATTGGCCTTTTCATCACAAGAGTAGCAATAATAAAAAGGACAGAAATTGGCATTGCAAATGATATTACAAACTTATTTACTGAGGGTATAACCATCAACAATGCTAACAAGCTTTACGGAGTGAATTGGGTGCTGAATCACCAGAGACAGTTACAACTCAGTCAACTCCACAACATAGTGGAGAGAAATAATTAGAAAAAAGAGAAAGAATTTCTAGCAATTTTCTTTCAAAATAAGGAGTCTTTCAGAGACACCAGAGTTCAATGACACCCAAGGAAAGGCAAGCGCTTGAGCTAGCACATGGCATTAACTTCAAACAACTATTCTTATAATAAAATATACATATTTCCACTGCTCTCAGGTGGCCAAGACAGTCTATATTTTGGTTCTTCTTTACTCAAAATGTGAACATGAAGATTATTTGACAAAACTATACTTGTAGCCCTATGGAAACAAAACTGTAAGTTCTCTTGGTTAGTAACATTGCTGAATAAACCTGGTTAACTTACTTAAGTAGATGTTAATACTAATGAAAATATAAAGGAAGTACTGATGTACTTAGCAGCATACTCATACCTTACTTGTGCTGTACTTGTGTTGACAGTGATCTGAAAAACAATCATCAAAAAATCATTGATACTCCGAAAAGTTTGGAAAATATTCTCTACATAGAGAGAATATAGAGAATAGAATATAGAGAATATATATATACTCCATATTCTGTCTCTACATATAGATTTTTTCTTTTGTGCAAGCTTGTCTTTCCCTCTTTTTGAACTTTTAGATGTCTGCGAAAGAAAAAAAATCATCTGACACAGCCCAGCCTTTGGGCACTGAATATTCTGTAGAATGTGTGAGTTTGTTGAACTCCAACACACTGTTCCCATGCAAAAGTCTCTTCGACACAAGCAAGAAGAGGGAAGTGAGACTGACACACACACTAAATAACTGGCAGGATGGTGTATAAATAGTTTAACTCAGGTCAGCTTTTACCTTGCCTTGAAGACTTGCTCATGAAAACCAGCGATGGAGTGAATGTCTCTGGAAAGGTCAGGCTACAGCAGCAAGGTGTCAGGGCAGGACTGAACACTGGAATAGTTTTCGGGTTACCCTCTGAGTGTAGTTAACAACTTTTGTTGACTTCTTATGCAGAGCAAGGTCTTTGTTTTTTTTTTTTTTTCAATAAATCACTGCCCCTGCATAACCCTGCAGGGTTCTGATCTGCAGCTCTGATAATCAAGGTAGTTGGTTTTGCTTTTTTTCCCCTCTAACCAACAAAAAAGGAGCTCAGCATTTAAGGAGAGGTAGACACATATGCAAAGAAGTGCTTAGTTATATAGTCCCTTAAATCATAATTTGGAAGAATATTTTGGTTTGTATTCTCAAATCAGCTTTAATGTATCTCTGTTAATTAATCTAGCTAGCACCAGGGTGTTCTCCATGATTACTTCAGGTTTTTTACATGATTAATTACAAAGAAAATTATCCAGGATGCTTTTCTGTAGAGGTGTTGAACCTTTCTCCAACATAAATAAATATTTTAATATGATGATTTGGTTATGTCATGATGATTTGGTTATGTTGAGGCATATCCCCTTGGCAAAGACTGACTGCTGTAGTCTGTGTTTCAGATGGGATCTCTCCCAAAAAGCTGATGAGGGGATAGGATGATAGAATCAAGGAAGAAGGGCATGTGGAGTGAATAGGAATTTCTGGCATGTGAGAAAATGTGGAGGGTCCTTTCCCCAGACTGCACTGAAGAAGTTGTTGTCTTTTAGTCCCTTTTGTATCACAAAGCAAAGGGTGGATATGATCAGTCAGTATAAAAATGCTGAAGGATTTACCTGAAATATTATCTGAGTTTAGATTTAACAGATATAAACGAGCCTAATTTCGAGTGAAGATAACAGTATATTATATATTGGATTTTGTATATTGTAACCAAATGTCAGAAAAAGTGGAAGGACATATGGACATAATGGAGGTTCTAAATTGTTAAGACTTGATCCTTCATATGTATTAGATTCTAGCAACCTTCTTTTAAAGTTAGAAGTTATTCTTATCTGCTACAGCACACTATATCTGTAATGTGACTTCAATTTCCAAATGTTATCATTTGGATATGCTATAGAATTCTAGTTAGAATCAGATTAACAATCACAGTCAAAAACTGGAGATATAAATAAAAGTGAGTGAATCTACTGAGAATGCATGAAAGTCATGTAATTTGAGGAAATCAGAGCAAAAGGGCAGTGGAAACAAATTCTTCCATTCAGAACCTATTCTAATCATGGAGCACTTTAATGTGTGATAATACTATGATGGTTCATGTACCAATCCTGTAATTAAAGTTGAGATGAAGCAGTCATTCATTTTGCTTGCTCCTGAGGAAGATTACAGCATCTTATTTCCCAATTTTCAGCACTTATTTTTTCAATTCTGAATTTAACTTCAAATAAACTCAATCAAAGAATTTTAGCATACATTTTAAGACTTTCTATGGCTTGAAGGACTCTACAAAGGGAATGACACTGTTTTTTGACTCGTATTCGGGTGGAAAAGCTATATTTTTGAAATGCTCTTGCTGAATTATGTCTTAAAGATTATCTGTAAATCTGCTATGTGTGCTGGAAATGAACAGGATGAGGAGCAAAATAGGTGATGGGTGCCAGGAATGGAAAAATATAAGGGATTTGGGCAGACAGTCACCCTGCAAATGGCTGTGCTGATGGAAGACATTACTTTAGTGTTCTTGTGCTGAGATGCTTTTACTAAGAGCTGATGAGTCTTTAATATGAAAGTAAATTAAGAAACACTCAAGGAGCCCGTGAAAGGGAAGTGTGCATCTCCCTCAGCCTCAGTTTGTATCAACAGACATTAGTCACAGAGAAATATCCCACACTTCGGGGGACAGCCACCCTTTCCTCTCCCACGTGTTGGTCCATACCCAGCTGCTCGCTGGCACAACCTGCTGCCTCAATTTGTCATCCCTTGCAAGAGGACTCCTGTATCTGCCTCATCTGGATCAGATAGGTTAGTTTAAACAGCTTAAATATGCTGATCAAACAGACTTTTTCGGAGGCTGGTTAGTAAGGCTTCAGATGAGTATCTCCCCTGCAGGGGTAGTAGTAAACCCTGCCTGGGGAAAATAAAGAAGGGTTTAGGACACATATTTGATAATTCTCCTTTTCTGTGGGCAGTTAGATGTGGCAGATGAGATTTATCCTTGTGTTACTTCAGGGCATATTGTGTTAATACCGAGGAACTGACTCAAAAAGGAAGTCTGGGTTTTGTATTTTGACTAGTACATGCAAAGCCATTTCATAAAGGATTTGTTCATTTCTCATTTGATCAAAATTGCCCCCAGTTCAAATCTTGCTTTAGATCTTAGGACACTCCACTGTATGATTATTATGACTGACAGGAGATACAGCCAAGTCAAGAGCTCGAGTCACATTTAAAAACCCCCAAATATCTGTGACACCAGAAGCAACTCAGTCACAACCCTTCCTTGGCTGGTGAGGCATGAGAACCAAGTGGTGGCAAGGACCTGCTGGAGCAAAAATTCCTGCAGGTTTCCATGTCATATGGCCCCATCACGAAGTCATCAGTTCCCACTCTGGAAGCAGTGGCTACTCCTGTTTAAAAAGAGGCTGATAGCCAGAGGCTCTCTCTTACTTCTAACTCCAGTTAGCTGGAGCCTGAGTCTTCTGATGGTAATGTGCTAGGCCCACATTGGAAAGCGTTAACTTGCTTCGAGGGCCTCTGCAAGGTCAGAGATGCCCGGGTGCTGCACACAGCTCCTGTGTTTCCCAAGTATCTCCCTGGGCATGTGCATCTGATTCATTAGTGAGAATCCAGCGAGGCCACACGACACTTTTGCCAGAGCCTAAGGACATGTCACTGATGGTTGCGACTGACACATCCCCGAGGGGTGATAACAGTCTTGTCCTTGCTGAGTGTTACCGGCCGTCTCTCCAGGCTTATCAATGCTACCTCTCTCATCTGACTTGATACCGTGCCCTTGTCTTCATTGGGCTGACATCTTTTCAACCCACCGCCCTCCCTCTCCTACCCACAGTGTTATCCTCGCAATCTGTCTACATCTTGTCACCCACATTATCTCTCATCACACGCACAAGGCTCTTCTTTTGCCCAAGCGCTGACCCGTTTTACTCACACTGGCTTTTGGCCTTCACAGATAGCAGTGCCAGAAAATGAAACAAGGAGCACTGCTACACCTACCGTAGTTTTTAAGACACCTTTGTGCCTTCTTTGCTCTGTTGGATGCTGCCAAGTGATAAAATGACACTATTCTGAACTGCCTGTGGGCAAAGCTCTCTGTCCAGAAGTACTTCCATGTTGCATACTCCTTGTGTGCATCCAGGGCACAAATATACCAGCAAACAGTCCCCAGGCACCACCCTGCTTCAGCTTGCTGCAAAACACATCATTCTACAGATGAACCTTACCAGTTACGAAGGAAAAGGGGAGATTGATATTGGTAAAGACCCTTTCTTTGTAATTACTTCATGGAGACATCATCTTGCCCGTACCCTTGCTACTATATCACAGACTATCACATTTGAAAAGAAATATGAAAAAAATGAAAAATTGAAATACGGAGCAATTGAAAAAATGTTTTAGATAAACAATCACAGTTTCCAGATTTGTTTAGCAATTTTTTATTACTATATGGAGAAAGGCTGAAAAATTGTTCTTTTCCTTACTTTCTTCCTTTCTTTTTCTTTCTCTTTCTCTCTTTATTCCTTCTTCCTCTTTCTTTTTTATTTTTGCTTCTTTCCCTCTTTCCTTTTCTTCTCTCCCTCCCTCTCTCTCTTTTTCTCTTTCACATCCTACACAGAGCAAGTATTATGAATATTTTACTATAGTAACTATGTGACTTCTCCTGGTGCATTCATGAATTTGGGTCACTGTTCTCTTCACTCAATTACACTATTTGCACACTTTCTGCAATTAATAGCTCTTTTTTTTCAGTGATTTGGATTTCCCCTCCAGGTTCTCAAAGGAGCCTGTTTTTGGCTAGGACATTTCCTTTGGTTGTGAATATCACCAAAAAAGGAATGCAGAGTCACCAACCTTTAGACTAGACAGTGCATAAAAACAAAACAAAACAAAGTAGAACTAAAATCTAAAATTGCAAACTCAGTTTCAGTATGCAAATGTACTTGTATTACAAGGAAGAGAATCTTTCTCAGCACAGATTCTTGAAAAAATGCATAGCTTTTCCTTTTTTACTTAGTCAATATTTAGTGACAATGCAAAATCGACTAAACCATACAATGAAAAAAGCAGCTATTCCAAGTATTGCACTGAAGATAAAATTCATAATTCATGTTAACAGTAATACTACCTAACATTGCTTTGGGAAAAAAAAAAAAGAATATTATTTACCCTGTGAGAAAAGACATGTCAGAACTAAGCTAACCAAGGTAACCACATGCACTGAATAAACAAAACAGACCAAACGTGAACTGGCCTTGGAAATTCCAAACAAGGAAAACATCAAAGTTAAGCTAAGTCTGAAATTAATTAAACTTAAAAGAATAAATTACATTTGTTGACTAATATTATGTTGGATCTCTGTGGATTCCTAAATTCTGAGCAATTCAGCATGCAAAAGAGAAATAAGGAGGAGGGAAGGAGGCAGGTGAATAATAGTGGGAGAGGCAACTATAAGATAATTCAGGATGTGTTCTGCCTAATACTGATGAAGATCTAAAAGAGAGTACTTTACATATGTATGTAAAGTCAAGTGCTGGTGTAATTCAAATGAAACTCCTCCTAGCTCAAATTCTACTTTCAAATCCCTTATGCCCCACTGAAATAAATAAAGCTTGTTTCAAAAAGTGAAGAAAGTTGAAGCAATGGTTCCCTGGTTCTATTAGCAATTTTGGCTGGATTGTGAAATGCAACATTAACAGGCTGACTCCCTTGTTTGCCATTTCTACAGCACCTTATATACATATACATATACATATACATATACATACATATATATATATATATATATATAATGCAGCAATAGCATAAAAGTACCAAATATGGAATTGACGATGAGAATAGAGTAAGATGATTGCCATTTTATGCTTCATGCTTCGTTTTCGTAAGAATATCGTGAATTGACAGCACTGCTTCCTGCTCTTCTGTATTAATATCAAATATTAAAACCAGCAAAGTTACAAAAGAAACCTGTAGCTTTGCTTGCTATTTCCATAAAATCTGTAGAGGCTCAATTCTTCTTGTACCAGGACAGGTATCCCTGGAGGAACGGATCGAACTCATGCACTCCTCTCTATTTCAGAGACTTTGAAAGGATTTGAGAATACCTTGCCACTTGAAGACCTGGGCCAATCATGAACAAAACGTCATGCTATCAGTAAGGAGTAATTATCAGTTCAAAGCTCTCAGAAGTGCACATAGAATTACATTTTGCAAGAGGAGGACTTGGTCCTAGATATTGCTTCCCTGGAAAAGGTAGAGAAGGAAAGAACAGAAACACAAAATGATACAGGCAAGGAACAGAGGGCTGAGGACTGGGCTCTGACTGCTGTCTGGGGCAGGACGAGGGCAGCCTCCTGTCTTGCCTTCACAGTACTGATGCTTCACACAATGAGACTGTTTTCTAATGACAGTAGCTGTACTCAATCCAGCTTCCCAGGGTCCTGGGATAAGCAACTTTTGAAGCAGAACATTGCTATTTTGGCAGTCTGAGGAGTCTGCAGCCTTAGGAAATATTGCTGTTCTCTAAGACAAAAATAAGCCTGACCTTACCACTTAAGCGAATTAGTCACTAGGTGAAGCACGTGGCATATTTCAAACATAAACCCACAGAAACAGGCAATTTGGTCAGTCCTGAAAGCCAAAAAATGCAGAGACTGGTGATTTCACAAGAGCAGCGACTTCCTCAGAAGCTGATCTGTTGCTGGATGTGCTGTGTGGCCAGAGCCACGTCTTGCATTTGGGCATCTGTCCATTCACTTTCCCATTTTGGATCTTATAGGTTTTAGGCAAAACATAGATCACTCAGAACTGAAAAGCAACTAGAAGTCAAGGTGTGCACTCCAGCGTGACCTGTTCAGCTTCCTCTGCAATAAATTGTGTTTTTGTACACTGTCGATGTTGGTGGTACTGGCATGATTTACTCTGCTTAAGGGTTGGCAAAGAGTTCTGTTGTGAGCAGGAAGCTGCAACGTATTAGCAGGTATCTCCTCCCTCCCTTTGCATTTGGTGAGAAAAAAAATGTACAAGTATCCTGTTCCACATCCTCTGCTACATTTTGCAGAGCTGGGCACGTTTTGGAGTGTCTGTCCATGAGATAAGCGTGTAGGTTGAAGGAGGGTCTGAATTTGACAGTATGTGTCCTAGCCCCTGATTGCAGCAAGATGGAAAAATATTTTTGCTGACCAGAATAAAAGTCATTCTTGCACAATAGTTGTTGCTGGGTTCAGTAATAGAGAAAGATAATAAAATTTTGCTAATGGTATTGCACTTCCTACTTGAATATACTTGACTTATCTGCACAGAGACTACTTTTGTTCTTGCTTTTACAGTCCACTTGTTTACACTGTAAAGCCAATTAGAGATAAGAGTGGTCTAAAGGGAGGGCCAGGGTCAAAACGGCCTCTCAGTTCTGAATATTATGTTCTTTTCTCGGTAAAGGTGGCAATGGGCTGGTGCCGATCCTCAGCCAGAGTTTCTAGAAACTCCCAACAGAGAACATTAAAATGTGTCCTTGCTGCCTTGCATAATCACATTCTTACTTTAAACTCTGGAAAAAAAATAGTTAGCTGAGTATGCAGTATATATGTCTGCTTTTATTGAATCTGTACCAGAAATAACATAGCAGGACAGTAAATCAGTTGTGCCACTCAACATGCCAAATCCTATCCCCAAACACTTGAATAGAGTCCATCTTTTGGAAACCTGGTTAGAGAAAACAAGGCTTCTGAAAACAGGACTTCAATAACTAAACAGAGAATGTGGACTGTCTGTTCTAACTCCGCTAATACTTCAGATTTTAAATAGAGATCTGACATCAAAATGCATCCCCACACAGTGATGGTGACTGATTGGTTTATAGCTGGTTTCTCTTCCTGACATCCTTCAAACTGAGTGACTAAAAATATGCCAGTGAGTGTGCATGGGTGCCTTTTAGCAGGAGGGCTTGCAGAATATTTGAACAGATAACCCGGTTTCAAAGCTTGCACCTGCTAGGGTCACAGCCCTGCGGTGCACAGAGACGGGTGGCAGAGACCAGCCTCAAACAGAGACCTTGCAGGCAGCGACGAACCAGTCCAGGGGAACCGCAAGGGTTTATCTTCACCAAAACCGGCCAAACTTCCAAAATCACACTTCCCCTTTCGCATGGTGGTGGATATGTGGCTGTGGGGAGGCTCCATGCTCAGCTAAAGGCAGGGAGCAGGGAGTGGGGCTGGGGTTGGCCGTTCTGCAGGAGACCCCGCTGCCTGGCTCCAGGCGTGACCGTTTTCACCCACCAGTGACTGGAGGTGTGCACCATGTCCCCAGGGGGAGAGAGGACACACAGAGGGGGCCATGGCACCCTGCAACCCAGCTAGCGTAAGGGAGGCAAGGAGGCTACCTGGGTTGCAGTAGCCTGTTGCAGGCATGGCATGCTGGCCGCCTGCACCATGGTGGCCCATAGTGAGATGCAGTGGCCCACCAGAGGCATGGTGGCCTATGGCAAAGTGAGGGGTAGTGTGAAAGCTGCCCATGGTGAGGTGAGGTGAGCCATCACATAGCAGCCATCTGAGGTGCAGTGGCCTCCATGACCTGAGGTGAGGTGAGACAAAGTGTGACAGCCACATGAGGTGTGGTGGCCATACCGAGGCAAGGCAAGGCACAGTATGGCGGTCACCTAAGACGCGTTGACCATAGTAAGGCAAGATGAGACACAGCATGGCAACCACCTGAGGCATGGTGGCCATTGCAAGGTGAGGTAAGGCATGGTATGGTGGCGACCTCATACATTGTGGTCATTGCATGGTGAGGTGAAACACAGGGTGGTGGCACGGTGGCCAGAGCATGAGGAGGTGACGCACAGTGTGGCAACAACGTGAGGGGAGGGAGCCACAGCAAGGTGAGGTGAAGGGCAGCTCAGTGACCACCAGAGGTGCAGTGTCCACGGTGAGACAAAGTGAAGCACAGTGTGGCAGCCCCGAGGGGTGGTGGCCCATGGCAAAGTGAGTTGACGTGTGGTGGCCACCTCAGGGATGGTGGCCACAACAAGGCGAAGCAACGCACGCACCTGCAGCCACATGAAGAGTGGTGGCCCATAGACACGGAGGTGAGGCACAGCCTTGTGAGCACCTGAGGCATGGTAGCCACAGTGACAGGAGGTGAGATGCACGGTAGCAGCCACCTGAGGCATGGTGGCCCTCAGCAAGACAAGGTGAGACACAGCGTGGCAGCCACCTGAGGGGAGGTGGCCACAGGCAAGACAAGGTGAGGTGCAGCTTGGTGACCGCCTGAAGCACAGTGGCCGGAGCACGGTGAAGCGAGGCACAGCGCGACAGTCCCCTGAGGGGAGGTGGCCAGAGCACGGTGGGGCGAGGCACCGCGCGGCAGCCACGGGCGGGGAGGCGGCCCCTGCAAGGCAAGTGATGTGCAGCCTGGCGACCACCTGAGGCGCGGGGGCCGCCAGGGGTGCCCAGCAGGGCGCGGGGGCGGCGCGTCCCCCCGGCCCCGCGCTGCCGCCGCCACCTCCCCGCGGCCGGGGCCGGGGCCGGGGCCGGGGCCGTGGCGGGGGGCGCGGCGGCGGCGGCGCCCAGCGCGGCGCTCCGGCTCGGGCAGCCCCTCCGCATCCCTCCCCTCCCTCTCCTCCCTTCCCCGCCCCGAAAGAGGAACTCCCCGCGCGCGCACACGCGCCGGCCGCGGCGGAGGAAGCGGCGGCGGCGGCGGCAGCCGGCGGCCCCGGGGCGCAGCATGGCGCAGCGGCGCCCGCCGCCCGCCGCCACCTGAGCTCCGCGCTGCCGCGGCGCCGAGCGCAGCCCGCGCCCATGGCGCCGCCGCGCTGGGCGCTGCTGCTGGCGCTGCTGCTGGCGGGCGCCGGCGCGGGCGGCCCGCAGCGCTTCGAGGTGCCGGGGGCCGCCATCGACAACATCGAGGTGAGCGGCGGCGCCGTGCTCGTGGCGAGCGGCCGCAGCGTGTACGAGGTGCGGCCCTCGCTGCGCGCTCCGCGGCTCGTGGTGTCCGTGGCGGGCGGCTCCGCGGGGCCGTCCGCGGTGCGCAACAAGCTGCTGCTGCCCTACGAGGAGGCGGCGGGCGGCAGGGTCCTGCTGGCCGGCTGGACGCTCTTGGGCGGCATGTGCCAGGTGCTGCAGGGGCCCGGCTACCAGCACCGCCTCAACCACAGCGAGGTGGTGAGCTGCCTGCCCGGCGGCTCCACGGCCGGCGTGGTCTTCAAGCTGGCCGGCGCCTGGTACCTGGCCGTGGCAGCCACCTACTCGGTGCGCGGCCAGCATCTGGGCTGCGAGCCGTCCGAGTCGGACGCCGACACTGCCATCACGGTGCGCCGCGTGGACAAGCTGACGTCCGACGAGGAGCTGGCCATCGTCAAGTACAAAGAGCACCCGCTGCACTTCGTGGACGCACTGCGTTGGCAGAGCCGCCTCTTCTTCCCCTACTACCGGCTCAAGGGCGAGGGCAGCGAGGGCGGCGAGGATGGAGAGGTGCCGAGCATGGCCGTGCTGGACCAGCTGCGGCCCTCGGAAAGCACCTTCACTTTGAAAGGCCATGTGTACCTGGACTGCGGCTGCAGGAGCCTCATCCTCTCCTCCAGCCTCGTCCGCCTGGGAGCCACGGGCTGGTGGGTGGGTGTTTTCCGCCACAGCCGGAGCGCCAGGGCCTGGAACAGCACCGCCGTCTGCATCTTCGGGATGGAGGAGATGAGCGAGGAAGCCTGTGTGTCCACGCACTTTCGCGCGGACAGCAACGCTTATGTAAGTCATGGCGCTGCTTTTGTTACCCCTTCAAGTCCCTGTTGTCGCAGTTGTTGTTACTGAATGTTGTTCTGGGTGTCCCGGGCAGATGGACCTGGAGTCTCGTGAAGTTCAGAGGAACTTCGGAGCTGGGACAGGTCCATGCATCAGTCCTGGCTCCGACAGTCCTAGAGGTTTCTCCTGTGCTTTGTGCTGCAAAATTGTGGCTAGCAGCGGGGCCCCGCGGCCTGCGTGGTGGGTAGTGCCCATCCTGGGCCCACTTTGGGAAAGGCAGGGCACAGCAGAGGGAGCCCCGGAGGGCATCCTGGCCCAGCTGTGAGTCTAGGATGCACCCTTCGCTGCCAAGGATTAGTCAGACTTCACTCTGTTTTCTACAGAGCCTGGGGAAAACATTTCCTACCTTGTTCTGTGCGTTCACATCTCATGTCACTGCAGCTACATCAGCCCATGCAAGTGACTCCTGTGCACTGGGCTGTGTGCACTGCCATGCCCATTGCTCTCTAATTATGATTGCTTG
Source organism: Tinamus guttatus (assembly GCF_059628265.1). Classification (NCBI taxonomy): domain Eukaryota; kingdom Metazoa; phylum Chordata; class Aves; order Tinamiformes; family Tinamidae; genus Tinamus; species Tinamus guttatus. The sequence continues at coordinate 5,547,905 of NW_028289006.1, read as the reverse complement.
TGTGGTAGTGGGTGTTTTCCAGTCCTTCTAGGATTGTCCCTGCTTAAAAGGGCTCACAAAACCCACCCAAACCTGTAGACACAGCAGACAGCCACAGTGCCCTTGCTTTTGCGGTGGTTACATTTTTGCAGCAGCGGTCTCCTGTGGAGATCCCCTGGTCACCTACTTCTGCAGCGCTGCCTCTTGAGCTCTGTTGTGCTTTCAGAGTCGCTTCCCAGGGCAGGCACGGTGGGCAAGGCTGCCACGTTTGCTATGGCTTTAGCAACTAGGAAAGAAATCAGTTGAAAATATAATTCAAGGCAAGCAGCAGCTTTTGCAAGGCCTTTCCATGCTTTTGAACGTCACACCCCTCAAAAGTCTTTTCAGTTCTGTAGCAAAGGGGACAATGCAGAAATGCTATAGTTCCCAGGGAGGACTATAGAGGATAAAGCCTTCCTAAAGAAAGCCCTGACCTTTTGCAGCTCCCCCACCATCCATGGGCTCTGCAGCTTAACCCCTCAATCCTTCATCTGTTGTGGCAGGAATTTGTTGTAAACTCCTCGAAAGAAGCCTAGGAGATTTACTGTCACTCCTTGACTTCCACGATCCAGCCCATAGTGGAGCACAGTGCTTGATATTCTTCCAAACAAAAGCTACCAGAGGGCATGTATGATTCCAGCTGCTCATTTCCCTACTGAATTGCAGAACCATTGCTGGTGTTAAAGGATCGTAATAAGACCCCGTACGCGGGTGGAACAACTGTGCCGGAGTAAATACCAAAACGCTTGTTCATTTCAACAGAACCCAAACCAATCCTTAGATTTTCAATGCCAGTTTACAGCTTACTGCGTGATTTCTATGTTGTCACATGGCAAACTTACTGAATGAAGTCCAACTCTCGTCTCATCCCAAAAGACACATTTGCTATTTCAAATTTTGAACCTGTATTCTTTGTTTTTAATTACTCATGGGGTTTCTTTCCTGGAAAACAAAGGTGCTTTCTGAGCCTGCAAAAGCAAAACCAGAAACATCTCTGTGCAACAGATCTCTGTATGTTATGTAACGTAATGTAATAAATACATTTCAAAGTCTGAAGTTAGAAAATCCAGTTAAGTCTTTTGGATTTTATAGGGTATAGTAATGGCAGATGCTTCGGTCTCATCTGTATTCTTCTGAATCCCCTGCCTCCTTTGCACTCAGGTGTCTGAATACAGGAAGCCAACTTTCCTCTTGTTTTTAAGGCTAGGTCTGATTTAGCTCTAACTCGTGTTACCCCAAAGTTACTTTCATGTCCCAAAAGGCTTGAGCCTTCTTGAAATGTAGGCTGTATTTGGCCATAAGACTGAAGAGCTCCAATATTAAAGATGTTTAAAACGACTGCCTCATATTATGTCCTTAACTATGAGGATGTAGCTAATTATGATATCTGGCACAGTGATAAATACAGCTTACTACTGATGATAAAATAGCATTTAGTATTTTTTCAGATGGCAAACATCAGAGAGTTGAGCAGTAATATGACCTGTAGCATTACATAACTAATGTTGCTCCCTTCTTAAGCTAATTTTATATGCTTATAGTACATAAACACAGAAACAAATGCAAGTTTGTCAGCTTTAATTTGGCTTTTTTTTTAGTACAGAAGGTTAGACTAGGCTAACGCAGAATAAATTTAGAGATGCCATGCCCATATGCTGCTGTTTCTGAGTTGATTTAATGCATATCCTTTTACTGTCTCGCACCAAATCCCTGCAAAAGTTGAGCATGTCCTTTGACTTAAATGTCCTGGGTTCAGCACTAGGGAGAAAATAGCATGCTGGTCAGTGTGGAGCAAGTGAGAAAGGTGTGTATAAAAACCTAAGAGCAGCTCTGGGCAGAAAGGAGTGCCACGAGGCCACCGATCAACAACAGCAGATGGAGAAGATGCGTCAACATGCAGCAAGCACAGGGCTTCGGTGTGCTTAGCAGCCCCGTCCAGGTGTGAGTGCCTTGTGCCTGGAGTTCGTGCTTGGGCCCGGGGTTCTGGCTGTGTCGAGCACAACCCTGGTCTTTGTCCTGAAGATGCCCTGTGTTGGGGGGTGCTGTGGGTCTTGGTCTTCTTTGCCTGATGCACTTGAATCCCAGAGCTCAGGCATGATGTGGTCTCGCGTGTGTACATGGATACATCCTGTCAGTTTGTGCAGGGGCTGAAAATACAGTTCTCTTCCACCGGAGGAGCGCAGTTTATAGCAAGATGGTATGTTAGGGATTAGTGCTACTTTGGTCTTTCTTTGGATTTTGCCATCCTTCGGCCTTTCTGTCAATATTCTCATTATCTTTAGGCAAGACACCTTGTCCCTTGCCTGCGCATGTGCTGGCATTGCCTCGCTGCGAGGGATGCTCGCCCAGAGTTGTTTGTGCTGCCCAGTTCCCTGATATGCTACTGCTGTGGGTGTTACCCTAAGCGCAGGCCAGTACTGAACTTTCTGGCCCTAACCCAGCAAGGCACAAAAGTGCATCTTTAACGTCAGGTGTATAAGAAGCTCCATCACCTTTCAAGGGAACTGCCCATGCAGCTAGGGCTAAGTATGAGCTTGAGTACTTCCTCGATTAGGAGTAGAGCCAATCTGCTTAGCATCCTTTGGGGAACTCATTTTAGGTGCATGGTCTCCCCGGTGTTGCACTGTTGCTTATCTAAAATTTGACATTTGCATTAGGTTTGAGATCTTTGTTTACCAACTTTTTCAAAAAGTATGTGACTGCCTCAAACTGTATGGAATTGCTCCTTATGAGGACTTCTTTTCATGCAGTAGTGTGCACAAAGCGTTTTGCCCAAGTTGTCTGTGTTTATTTTCAATGCATATATTACTGGATTTCCAAAGAAATGATCCATAATTAGCAAGAGGCAAAAAAGTCGCAAGCAAAACTCTGTGAACACTTTATATTTTGTTCTACTTGTTTTTTTCTCTGCTCCACACTTAATTTTGTGTATACACACAGTGTTGAGGTGTATATATTAAAAGCCTTGCTACATCAGCATATCTTCACAGTTTCCATAGCTGTTAAGTGTGATTTTTCCAAATCTCATCCTCAGTTTCTTTTCAGAAACATGATTGAGCAATAGCGAATGTTTTTGACGGATTGCAGTGATGAAATGGAAACTGTGTAGCTAAAACATATGAGGAATATTGGAATTTGCCACAAGCTTATTGCAGTACCCAGTGAAGTTATAGCAAGCCTTTCCTTCCAGTGCTCTGAGAATGAAGGGAAGCTCTAGGAATCTCAGCTATATCCCAGTGATAAGGATCTTACAGGCCAGCGATAAGCCGGATGAGTTGGAAGAGTGCTAAAATTAGAGCACAACAACAGGATAGAGTTGTAGGACCTAACCACAGTGACGAATCTGGAAGTTAGGTCCATAGTTGGAGAAGATGAAATGGGAAGAAAATGACTCTACAATTTTACAGGAAGAAAAAAAGATATATTAAAAAAAAGGCTTGTAGCTGAAAGACAGAGGGAAGTTGTTGCATTTTATATTAAGATGTTTATTTTATGATGTGCTGAAGGCTAAGTGGCTGGCTGGCTACCAAATGATAAGATATCTTGGTTGCATTTCCATCTGCTGTTTAATGCAAGTAAAAATATACAACAGCCTGCTCTTTGAATTTTTGCCTTTTTTCATTGAGAAATGAATATGTGAGTTGGTATATGCCCCTTAATTTATAAAGCATAACATGAAATCTTGGAACAAATCTTAGGTTTCCCTTCTCTGCAGAAATTGGGTGTTAAGTCAACAGAGCTACATCACTTTAATCATGGCCAAATTTGCGAGAATGACATCTGAATTTTTGTGGTAACTCATTTCAAAGTGAGTCAAGATCTTTTATTTAAGTAAAGATTTACTAAATATCATTTGACATCAGGATTGGACATGTAATTAATTTTCAAGTAGTAAAGTCATCTCCTGTGTATTACCAGAGTGCTCCTATTTCATTTGCTGTTTGACAGCTGTGCAGATTTCTAGAGTTAATATTGTTGTATTGCTGAGTGAATTTTTCTATCCGGCTACAATGAATTCTCAGTTTGTCTCTATTTGGTACAGGCAGCAAGCCACAGGAGTCTCATAAGCTCCCAAATCATCAGTTGCTTTTAGTCATCTGGTTTTACCAGGTGTTTTTAACAAAAACTTTTGAGAGCCTTAGAGAACTCTTGAACAGAGGATTCATTTGCTTGTGATCATGAGGCTGGAAGGAACCTCAGGAAGTTACTAGTCCAAACTCAAAGGAGGATCATTTGCGGGGCCAGATTGGGTGGCTCAGGGCTTAGTCTGATTGAGTCTTGAAACCTTCAAGGATGGGGACTGCCCAACCTCTCTAGGCTCCCACTTTGCTCCTTAGCTGTCCTTATAGTGGGTTTATTTATTTAAATCTCCTGCCCCCGAGCAGCTGGAGTCTTCCAGGTCTCAGCGTGTGGCAGTTATCTCTAGTCATCTTACTTGCAGCTCAGCAAAGAGACTGCTTCTTTACTCTCTCCAAAGATCTCTCTTCTCCAGGCTGAACCTGGTCCCTCCGCCTCTGTCATCTCTCACTCGATGCCACAGCCCTCCGAGCCGCTCAACTCGCTCCCATTTATCAACCTATGTGCTGGCCGCAGACCTGGACACAGTACTCAGATACAATCTAATATGTGACGAGTAAAGGAGATAAAAATCACTTTCCTCCATCTACTGGCTGTGCTGCTGTTGATACAGCCCAGATGGTGTTAACTCACTGCTGCCTGAGCACACTGCTTAGCCTGCTGCCCTCCAGTACCTCGAGTGCTTTCCTGCAGTTGCTCTCAGGCAGGGCGTTAGTTCATCCTGGGTGCAGGACCTAGCGTTTGGCCTTGTACATTTTCTTGAGGCTCCTGTCAACTGATTCCATCAGTCTATCTAGGTACCTCTGAATGGCGACTCTGCAAGAGTACCTGCTTATCTACTCATTTTGGTGCCATCCACAAGCTTGATTAGGATGCTTTCAGTGTCTTCCTCCAGGTTATTGATAAAGATGTTGAACAGAATCTGGTCCCAAAGGAACTCCAACAGTAACTACTTTCTAGGTGGAACAATAACCAGTACCCTTTAAGCTTGATGATCCATCCATTTTTTTCGTCCATCTAGTAGTGTTCCCACATAGATTATAGCATCCCAACTTGGATACAAGGATGCTGCAGGAAACAGTGTTAAGAGTCCTGCTAAAGTCAAATGACATCTACTGGTCTTGCTTTGTCCACAAATTGAGTGATTTCATTATGGAAGTTTGATCAGGCATGGTTTATCCCTGGGCAATCCATGCTGCCATTACCCAGTCATGTTCTTCTCCTTCATGTACCCAGAAGTGACATCGCAGAGGATTTGCTTTATGATTTCCCGAAGGAATAAGTGAGGCCGACCAACCTGTGGTTCCTCAATTTATCCTTCTTGAAGAAGTGTGAAATATTTGCCTTCAGTTATTGTAGACTTTACCTTTGGCCTTGAGGTGATGTCAGACAGTTCAGCATCTTGGCATGGATCCCACTTGGTCCCCAGGACTTATATAGGGTGAGATTTCTAAAGAGATTGGTAGTTTCTCTCTCCCTTGAGCTCTGTGGGCACTAAGGTCTGCTGGTGAAGAGCAAGCCTCATCAGCATCCACAGTCACTAACTCGCCAGCCCCATTAGCAACAGGCCTGTGTTTTCCTTCCTTATTCTTTTATTATTCATATGGTGGTAAGAGCTCTTCTTGAAGCCCATGACGTCCTCTGCCGACTTCAAGTAGCAAATCCAGAAGAGTATTACCTTCACTGACCTGGCTGGCATCTGTATTAAGAAGTCTGTGTTGCTTGCTTCCCATGTGTTATGCTTCCAGCATGCATTAGGGGCGCTAAAGTCTCCCGTAAGAGCCAGAGCTTATGAGCTGGAGACCTCCTCGAGCTGCTTGAAGACTTGGTACACTTCCTCACCTTGTCTGGGTGGTGTATAGCCAAGTGCCACCACAATGTGCTCCGTGGTCTCCTGTCTCTCCTGTTTCACCCCGCCTGCCATCCAGCCGTGGAAGAGCTGCATACAGTTGAGCTGAGCTGCTCCTTCACAACCTCCCCACCCTTTTGTTCCTGGCTTTTCTTTCCAGTCATCACCACACTCAGGTGGCTGAGCAGTCCCACCACATCTCGGTTATTCCTGGGTAGTCACAGTTCTGCATCCACACATGCAGAGCTCCAGCTCCTGCTTGCTTCCAGGCCAGTGTGCGCAGGCACTCCAAGTGAGACCCCCTTTGCCCTGTGTCATCCTTCCTGAGGGCGCTCTCACCTTCATCACGGCACCCTGTTACCTTGCCACCCTGACTTCCCTTTCCTCACTCAGCCGCAAGCTGTTGTCACCTTCCTCTGAAATACTTAGTTTGAAGCCTTCCTTTTGAGGTCAACAAGCCTATAGACAAAGATACTCTTACCCTACTTTGCCCAAGAGATCCCATCTCTCACTAATACTCCTCATTCCTCAAAAAGAACCCCGTAGGATTAATAAAACCTGGGCTCCCATGTCTTGTGTTTTATCCCATAGCTCTGTAGTCATTCTTGATTCACTGTAGGTCTCCCTTGCCAATGTTTTTGGTGTTCATGAGGATGACCTTGAGGGGTAGGAGTCCAAGGTAAGGAAAAGCACCACCAGTTTCTCTGTGATGTACTGGGTCTGGGTGCCTAACAAGCAAAAAAAAAAAAAGAAAAACCCCAAAAATCCCTCTCTTGAAAGCACAAATGTTTGGCAGCTGTGTGCCTTCATCCCACGCAGAAGGGAAGGGAATCTCCAACCGCAGTCACCCATCACTTCCCCTTGTTCTCTGCTGTTGCTCGGTTCATGCCCAGCTGGCTTTGAAGCCTCCCTTCACTGAGTTCGTTATCCTCCTGTGGTTAGTGGGCCTGTTCCGATCCTGTAAGTTCTATCTGAGGGCAGAGAGGGGAGCGTTTCTCCTGCCTCCTGAAGTGACAAGCTCCAAGCCTCCCCCATCTCAGGTCTCCATTGGTCTCCATTCACTTATTAAAGTGTAGCCTCTAGCTGTGCCTCCTTCCTTGAGCTCTGAGGCTCTGATCTTGCTTCTGCAAGGTCTCTGGGCAGACCCTCTGGTTTCTTGTTCTGCTTCCCCAACACTCTTTTTCTTCCTTATGGTTTCTCCTCCTTATACTTCTGTGCAATGCATCAAAAAAAAATCCTCATGGAAATCAAATCTTGGAATAGTTCTTCTCCTTATTCCTTAGTTCTAAGAAAGGCTTGTTGCATGCACCAGTGTTAACATTTGATATAGTCAAAAGTGGGGCACGAGGCTGAAGAATCATGAAGTTAAAAGGAAGAACGAGGCTGCAGAAGGTTTTTGCCTTTGGGAAGGGCATTTATGTCTTTCCATAAGCTCAAGTGTTGACTAATGCTACGCAATATGCACAAATTTTGTGTCCCTATGGACTAGTTGCATCCGTACATTCACTGTAAGGCTCAAATCCTGAATTTTTACTTCTTGGCCAGGCTGCAATATGTTGAGTGCTGCATGAGCAAGAAAACGCTGCCCTTTGCTCTGAGGCAATGCAATATAAAGGAATCAAGAGGAAATCAAGACATAAAATAGTAGTGAGAATATAGTTGCTGGAGCTGGAATCATGCAGGGATAAATCTGAAAATGAGATACAAAATATAAAATATGAACAAATACTTTTCAAGTCAATAATCCCCAAACAGCATAGAGAGCTGATCCTGAAAGTAAAATATAAGTTAATTTAGGAGACCTCTAGGCTTACCTGTGAAAGCGAAGATGTTTTGGGACCTCAGAATAAAACCGAAGGGTGGAAATGAAGAGCTAGGAAAAAAATAAACGACAGCCTTCTAGAATGATGTAGCCTTTTCTTGTGCATTTCGTGTTTTCTTATGAGCCCAGAAGTGTTACAGGATAGATGATCATGGAGATGAATAACTCTTGAGGTAGAAAGGAAGTTTAGACGGTAAATGCATTTTAGGCCTTATTTAGCTGTGAAAGAAGAGCTCAAAAAGAGCCTACAGTGCTGTAACCCTGTTAGTCACAGAGGAAGAAGTAAAAGGGCTTGTTAAAAAAATAAATGCGCTCGGGGAAGAGGATGACAGAAGGGTGAAAGCAGCAGCTGCACCCTGGAGGGAACGGGCCAACTGGAGAAATAGGTTGCAGAAGAGAGGAGGCAGTTTTTGCTGTGACTGCCCGCTGCCTAAATCCCCTCTCTCGTTATCTTTATTAGCTCAATGTCACGATGACCCTCCCTCCAGCGAGCGGAGTGAGGGGAGGAGGCTTCCAGACCTGTCAGTATTGCTTCTGCCGTCAGATGACGGCGACGCTCTGATACGACACAAGCTATTTTACTAGGATGTGGGTCAAAATAAAAGCTGGCAGCAGAGCTTCCCAGATCCTGGGTGGTTATTCCCCCTCTTCGGAGGTCCTGCTGTGCTGAGTCCAAAAGGAACCTGGGCTGGTTCCTCTTCCTTTCAGAGCTGTACAGCACACCAAGGAAAAAGTCCTGCTCCTCATGGAAATCAAAGCAAGGTCCTGCTCCTCATGGAAATCAAAGCAAAGTCCTGCTCCTCATGGAAATCAAAGCTTGGGAGGGTTTATCTCCTCATTCCCCAGTGAGAATGAGGGCTCGTTGCATCCACTGCTTGTTACCCTCTGATCTGGTAGAAGAGTGAGGACTGTTAATTATTTTTCTGCTTTTGAATTCTTGCAGTCAGTTTTTTATATGTATTTATATCTAAAACAGACTCCCATGATACTGAAGTCTCACGCCTAAGTTGATTTTCTTGGAGTTCTGTGCCAGTACATGGCACTTCCTATGTTTTCTTCCTACTGCATGAAAAAATATCCTTTTCTTCAAAGATGAAATTTAATCAAGTCTTCTTTTCCTCCAAGTGGCTCTTCTTGCAAGCTAATTAAAATAATTCAGATGACTGAAAAAGATTGTAATTGACTTTGGATTGAAGTTCAGAAAAAAATTATTTCTGTGTGAATAGTTTTTTTGGACGTTAAACCAGTATGCAGGAGGGCTGGATTCAGTCATTACCTGAGTCATGGCTTTGCTTCATGATTTGGAGAAACACCTTCATGTTTCTGCAAAATGAGGATTTTAGTGGTCTGTTCTCCCACTCTCTGCCTCATGCATTAAAGCAAATGAGGTTCTTGCACGCAGTGGGTTCCTGTAGATCTAGGAGCCTGTCCAGGCTGAGGTCAAAGTCATTTTAAGCCAAGTCAACAGGGTTGTTGCCAAAGGCCCAAACTTATCTGAGCTCTTCCCCCACCTCTCCCTGCCCATCACTCTTTTGTGTGGCACTTGTGTCTGTGCTGCCATGTGTTTGGAGAGTGGGTGGCATCACACTTTTGGCAGCATCCATCAATAAGATTGATTTAAAGCAATTACAGGACTGCAAAAACAACTTACTTCATGCAAGGTAGAAGCCTGAGCTGGCAAGAGCCTGGGGATGGGGACGGTGCCTCCCCTAGCTAAGAAGCAGTTCCTGGCACAGTGTCATCTTCCTTTTAGCACTTGATCTTCTGCAGCGCAGCTAATAGATAGGGATAATTTATTTGTTTGCTGTTTTTTTTTTTCCCCAGATGCAGGGATTCCTACACTACATTTTCTCTTTATGCTTCTGTTACTTAGCATCGTCCAGCTTCTAAGAGCTGAGGGTTGTAAGTGGCGTTTTGCTTTTGAAGCCTGCATAGGTACAGCTACCACAGGTGCAGGGAAGACAAACTTTCCATCCTCACGCTGATGTAACTCACACTCCACCGTAAAGACTTTATCATTTTGGGAAGCAAAGTAACAAGTGCGTTATTAAAACAGATTTCTCTAATACTGCATGATATTCAGATAATGTCAGGTCAGAAGGAAAATTGTATTAGTCCTTTTGTTATTATCATAGTTTTGTCATAGTATGTATTGCCAACTCTAGATTAAACATGTCCTTGGAAACCTTCATTTCTATACATAACAGAATTAGGAAAGTGTGAAGTGCAAGAAAATCAGCTCTTTTTTAATGCTCACACCAACATGAACTATATGCTCCTCTGTCTCATTTTTATATTTATGTAATATGCAAGGCTCAGCTTCCTTTAGTGTGAAGCAGGAAACCAGAAAGAGGAGGATGAAGGTCTGCATTTTCTGACAAGCAAAACAAAACAAAACAACAAAAAAGAAGCCTGAGTGTTTGAAGAGCCGCCTTTCTCCAGAATACTTGCATACTCTTAAAAGTGGTTTCTGAGCCACTAAAAGTGGATTTATCTGTAGCCTTCTTGGTAGGTGCAGTCAGCTGACAGCAAAAGGTTGCCATGTGGAAGAACTAGCAATTCAGAACAGGTCCAGGCACGGTGTCCCCAAAAAATAGGTGTTCAGTTGTGAAGTAACCCCTGTGAAGTAACATCTGCTCTTAGACCAAGCCTATGTCATGCTGAAATTGGTAGTTTAGCTACAGTAAATGTAATCTCCTGGTACCATATTAAAAAAGAAGCAGTTTAATAGTTCATGCAGGCTTTCCAAGGATAACCCAAGCTGTTATCTAAAATTGAGCTCTCTGAGAATCTTCCCAGGGATGCTTCTTTTTCTTTTTACTAATATTGTGTCGTATAGGTGGGTAGTTTTGTAATGGTTTTCTCTCGTATCTGATTTTCAGGCGGTGCGATCAATCACGAAGCTACCCACCCTGATTCACTCTGGTTTAGCGGCTGTTTATGGCACGGTTGTTTTAAATCAGATCGTTCTGTTTCTGGGCACGGATGATGGGCAGCTGCTGAAGGTAAGCGAGCACCGTTTCCATGGGAATGCCTCCCTTCAGCTACTCGTGTCTTCACAAGAGTAAAAGTTTCCCGTATTTTTTTACGCACCATAATGTGAACAGAATTCCCTGGATCTCTGTTTCTTTTTTGTCTGTTTTATGAAAAAAACCTGCTCTGTTGTTACTTGGAGAACAAGATAACTTTCAGAAGCAATTATGTACCTTGCTTAAAATTCATGGAAGCATTTCATTAATCTACTAATGCCCATAGTAATTAATTTATGGACTGCAGGGTTCTCAGCTGCACCGTCTCTGGTTTACTTCCTCGCTTTGTTTTTTTCCAGTGGAAATACTACATGCTGCTAGATTTTGGGAGCCTGTGAAGGGAATATGTTTGCCTGTTCGTTTGTTTGTTAGCCTGTCCCTGCGTGAGGCAACTAGCTGTCCAACAGAGAGAAAAGCCAGAAACCCGCTTTGCCACGGCTTCTGAGTAGCTGACCGGTGACAGTTTAAATCAGTCACCTAGAAATGAAAGTCACCTTATCTCAGAATCAAACCATTCAGCCATCCAGTCAAATGTCTTTATGGTTGATTTTTTTTTCTGGGGTTTTGCGAGAATGTGTATTTCCTGTCTACATGGCAAGGGATTACTCTCATTTTTTGCTTTTATTAAACAGGCAGGTGGAGGGGAATACATAAAAGATCATGGAAAGTTTCTACCCACTGGATTGCGCTGTGCTAAGTTAATGCTTTTGACAACAAAAAATAAAATTGAAGGTTTTAACATCCCCTGAGCAGAGTGAGAACTATGAGTATATTTTCCTCGTTTAGTCCTGTTTATGGAATTAAGAGATGAAAGTTGTAGAAAGCTTTGCATTGATGTTAGTGTACTTAGTAACTTGAAAATTAAAGTGGTTTTTGATTCTCTTGAGTTCCATGAGAAGAGTGGCAGAAAGCTCCAGTTACGCATGGTAAGAAAAGCCACAAAGAAGTTTCTGCCTTGAAGGCGTTTGCCAGTAACCAGCAGAGGTTTCTTTTTACATGATGTTGGTTCTCATCTGGTGGTGCCCTGGATGTTCATTTGTTGTGTGAACACCCTACTGTCCACTCTGTTCACAGAAGTGCTCAACACATTAGGACTTTTATTTTGCGTATAGTTCTCTCTTCCACATTCTTCAGTCTTTCTGTCCATCAGGAACGCAGCCGATGAAAAGGATGTTTCCTACATTATACCAGTGCCAGACTCAGTGCAAAACGTGTCTGGCATGTATGTGCTAGAAATTCTGTTCTGACTGCCTTTTCTTCCATCTTTCTGCACTATAAGAGCTGCGTATGGTTTTGAATTTGTCAGGACACAGTAAGTCATCTGAGAGGCTCTGATGTAGGTAGTGAAAGAGCAAAAATTAGGGTTATGATTAAAATACTAACGGGTAAATAGAAAAGTCTGTAAATAATTTCCTTTCTCTTGTTCTAGGCTATTCTTGATGAGGATATGGTATCTAATTGCCCAGAGGTTTTATATGAAATTAAGGAAGAAACTCCCATTTTCCCCAAACTTCGACTTGATCCAGTAGATAATAACTACATCTATTTATCCTCTGCTAGTACGGTAAGTACAATAGTAGATTGAAGTAAACTGCTGCTTTAAGGATTTGTATCACTTTAGAGGTGAAGTATCTGTTTGGATCAGGGTCAGACATTATCTACCAAAACTCAGGTTACCAGATTTACATGTGTTTTTCTGCACTTCTACAGAGCTCATAGGAACTTCCATGTTCTTGGCACTGCCCGCTGCTCCTATAGCCCAGCAAGACCTTTATTTGCAAGCTTCTTTTGTGTTATTCTGTTCAGAGATGGTCTATGTTTCTTTTTTTTTTTTTCCTGGAGCCTTGCATACGTGGCTGGCATCGTGCAGAATGAAGTGTGGAGCTAGCAGACACATCTTAGCAGATGCTTTGGAGAGGAGGTTACTCTGAATTGGTAATCTGGGCCTCGGGAGGCCAGTGTTTGCGCTTTGCTTCTGCAGCTTCTAACGTGGAGGAGTCTGTTAACGGGAGAGATGGGTTTGCAGTCTTAGTCCTGCTGAGGTTAGCGTTAAAATTCTCATCACCTTCAGTTAAGCCAGGTCTCCAACAAAAACCACCAAGCAGCCCCCATGAGAAGGGAGGGATGTGGTGCGTGGAGTGTGGCTGAGGCGCGCAGGCCGCATGGGGAGCTGCGGCACAGGCGCTCAGCAGGAGCAGCACGCGGATTTATATGGGTCTGTAAATATGCACAGGAAAGATTCAGGTTTTCTTTAGCTTTAATAAAAGGGCATCTTGTAGTGGAGGACCAACAGCTTTTAGAAATGGCATCTTTTTTTTTTTTTTCTTGGTAGTAGTTTAAGATGCTGACATGTTCCTCAACTTACTGATTATCTCAAACATCTCCAGTTAAACTGAGTTTCATAATATGTGGTTGGAAAAAAAGAGTAAAGTTCTGCATAAGGCACATCCTTGTTTCTGTTAAGAAAATATAAGAACTTCTAATTCTTGCAAGTTTATAAACAAATATTTTGAATCAGGAATGTTTTTTGTATTAACACGATTAATTGACATTACTATTAAAACATTATTATATTTTAAGATGACTTTCTCTTTTCTTTTTTCCTTTTCTTTTCTGAAAATGGCTGACTAGGAAATTCGAGCTGAATGTACAAGTATAGATACATAAAACATAACCCCAATCATCTATCTTTACCTATTGAAGCTCCATTTGCATGCATGTTTGGTAGTCGCATGCATTTGTACCCGTTTGCACATGCAGGTACCTGACATGTTGATGCAAACATAAATGCATTTTGTTTTGCACGTGCATTTTTGGATGCACCTTCATTAGTCATTTAAAAACTTCAGTTCTGGTATGAGGGAAACAGCATTATTCATAAAATACACTTCCTTCTTGCTGTTATCACTGTGCTGAGTTCTTCATGCATTGCCTTGTCCATGCTGGCTAGTTAGTGTTAGATGCAGACTGCCATTGTACAAGCAGTTTCCTCATCTGATGACAAAATACAGTGTGCATAAAATAGGCTACAAATGTCTGCCCAGGGGCCTTCCAGCGGAGGGGAGCACGTATGGAAACTTCCCCAAAGGCGTCATATTTGGATGCTATCAGATTTTTAAAGATAATCCTCAGCTTCCCCTACTTATGGAGCCTGTTTTCATTCTGTGCATTCTTTGGTTTCAGGTGAGAAGAATACCGGTCGCAAATTGCAGTAGATTTGTTTCCCAGCAAGGATGCTTATCTGCAAAGGATCCCTACTGTGGGTGGTGTTCTGTGAATCAAAGGTATTTTCTGATGTATGGACCTGCATATAGAAGCAATGCATTATTACTTACTGCAACTTTTTACTAGCTTGGGGCTTCTCAGCATTAAGATAGTGTATCTTTGTATCTACTGAATTTTTATGAAATCAGTAGTCATAGCCACTTTTTTTCATGTGAAATGGCACTCTGTGCCTTTTAAAGCCCATGTTAATCCTTGGATTTTTTAGATCTGTGCAAAAAAAAAAAAGGCTAGAAAGAAATGTTCTTAGAATATTTTTGTTTCTAAAAATAAATTTTCTAAAAAGAGATTTGGTTTTAGAACAGATGTTTTTGCTTTCAAAATTGACAGGTATGAAATTGTGTACACATTTGAAGCATCTTAATAGCTGGGCACCCTCTTGCTCGTAAAAATAGGGAAAGAGTTCCCAGCTGTCTTCAATATTCACTGCTCCTTGCTCTGGGGCCACTGCCTTTTACTTTAGGCCAGTGAAGAATGACTTTCTAAACCCTTCATCCTCCCATTCAAGTCATTAGTTTTGCTGCTTTCTTTGAATTGGGTTTCAAAGCTGCTGCACTGTATTTCTGGATGTGTAAAGACTGGACTGCAGGACTTCCCAGGTCATCAAGACTAGTCCTGGCTATTGCAAGTAACCACATCACATAAACCCACTCAGACTGATCCAACCTTGCCCTGACCTGAGAGGCTTTTTGCCCTCAGTCTTGCATTGACTGGCTATCCAAGAGCCTCACTGTGCTGCTGCTTTAAAATCCTTCTCCCCATTTTCATCACAGATGTATTCATAGGCAGGTTATACCCATTCTTGGGGTGCCAGTATTGCTTCAGTTGGATTTTCCACCTCCCTCACACTTAGCCACCTCAATATTTTTGTGAAAGCAGTCCCTTTCTTCAGTCTCATTTTGCTGCACAGAAACAGCCAACTTCAATAATAGTTTTTTATGCATTTATTTTTAAATATGGATGACTAGGACTGTCACATTATTTCAGAGGAGATGTCACCTTGCTGGGTGATGTTTAATTCTTCCTAACCTATCCAGGAAGCACCTTATTTAATATGTCCTGGAATTGCAAATGTCTTCTTCATGACTGCATCATGATGATGGGCCACAATCATCCATGATCGAATAATGCCCCCAGGCCCTTCTGTTTCTTTGTTCTTTTTTGTTCTTTTTTTTTTTTTTTTTTACCCCTCCAACGAATAAGTTTCCAGTCTAAAGCACATATGGGTTGGGAGATTTCTATTGCTCTAAGTTCATGTATTTTGCGCTATGTAATGTCATCCTATGCCAAGGTCATCCATGTTTTCCTGCGTGATATTCTGATCCTTGCCTGAATGATGATGTTCTCAGCTTGGTATCATCAGCAGATGTCATCAGGATATCTCTTCTTTTTCTGCTGGTTCATCAGTGGCTAAAATGTTAAGCAAAAAGGATGACAAAATTGATTTTCCAAGGAATGCTGCTAGTGACCTTCCCTTAGAAGGTTAATGCTACCCATTTTGATTGCTTCAGAGTCCACATGATGTTGTGAAGATTTACTTGTTTGTGTTTGCAAGGGTGGTTATTAAAAGAGACTGGATTTTTGTCCTCTGGTGTGTTTTCTTCAAACTCTCTTTTTGGCTTCTTGTTAGAGGTTGTTAAACTTTTCGTGTTTTTAATTACCTTAAAAAGAGCTTGAAAATAGCAGTTATTAGTCAGCATATCCCCTTAATGAGGGAAATCACCAAAAATTTCCACCTGATTAAAACAGAAATAATTTACTCTTTTGGAGAAAAAGTACAACATGAACCCCCTTTAACACCTACATCATTTTTCTTTGTTAAGCACTTAGTATTAGTAAATGTTTTTGTTCGTGAAGATATAGTTCTGAGTAAAGCTTTAGAAAAATAAATAAATGTTTTTAGCTAATGTTTTCAGTAAAGCCAGGATATGCCACTAAAACAATATACTCCATAATACAGTTTTGTTATTTGGAAAAATATACCTGGTGTGGTCAGGAGACAAAGGTGTTGATTTTGTATTAATCAAAGGTGTTGATTGTATTTGTATTTGATATATCATCAAAAACATTGATGATATATCTTACACTCTAACTAGGAAATAAATTTTATGTTAAATTTCCATTCTGCTTTTAATGAAGCTTATTATCCATGCTTCATTTTAAAGACAGTGTAGATTCAAATCCAATGTTTTGATGAAAAAATATAGGCATCCTATTGGAAGTGAAAACAAAATGAAACAAAATATTTCTACTCTTCATATTTCTACTCTTCCAAGTTATCCAGTTACATAACTGTATAAATTCCCCTTCCACTTACTCTCACTTGAAAGAATTAGTCATAGCATAGTATGATTTCTTTTCATGTATATTGATTTTCTTCAGATGAATCAGATTTACCTGAAGTACGTTGAAATGACTCCAATATAAAGCACTGAAGTTTTCCATGTATTTCACTACAGAAATAGTACAATACATCTTAGTTTTCTGATATGATGAACCTGACTTTCAAATTTGGTCAGTGCCTGAGGCTTCTACAGACTTCCCTTAGGGGTTACTATCAAGCCAAAACTTTCTCTGAAACTGTGTTCCTGTTCTACTAGGCAATAGGCATATTATAGCAAGACAGAGGGAACAAACTCAACAGGGCTCTGTGGTTAATATAATGATTAATGAAGCAGAGGTTTAAATACATATGAATGAGCCGGTATGCATAGGTACCATGTTGTTCATCATGAAATAGGAGGAATGTGAATCACATTGTGAAGAGGGATCTTTAGTAGCATAAAGAACTACAGCTTGCTGTGAAAGATGAGAGAATTTCTTCTCTCTGCTATTCTCTGTGCACGCTGGAAATCTAATCCACAGGGTACTTAAAGCAGATACTGCCCCTTCATCTCTCATGGAAGCCTCAGGATCCTTCTCCCTAAAATGCTCCCTTCCCAGGGATAATTAATGAATCACACTTTTTGCTTTTTATCCTTTCTTGCTCCGGTGTCCCACAAGTGTCTTTCATGTTGTATAGTGTCTGGCCCAGTCTGCCTTCCTGGGAAAGCCAACATCCAGAAATTTCCACCTACTTTTGATGCATTGATTTTTTTTAATGTTATTTTGCTTTCTTAGGAGTTGTCTGAACCTGAATGGGCTGATAGACCCTTCTCAGCAGCATGTGGTTCTCTTATAGCGTTTCTCTGTGCTGTTCATTCCAGTACACTCACAAACAATGTAGGTTGTCTTGAAGTAGGGCTATAGTAGAAGAATCTCTTCCCCAAGCAAGTGGGCTTCAGGTTGTTGTTGGCCTATAGAAGGCAGTTATGAGAATTTATGCTGAGAGGCACCAGCTGTTCTGCTTTCTCCTTTGCAGAAGTTTCCTACCATAGCAGATAGTGTGAGTGTTAAAGGCCAGCTTTTGCAACAGCAAAAGATGTATTTTCGCTGTGCTAAGAATGCACAGGGTGACATTGCTTTTCTTTTCTTTTTTTTTTTTTTTTTTTGCCATGTGGCTGTTAGATCTTTCTTTACAAATGGGGGAAACTGCCTCATTATTTGTATTGCTGAGGCAATCTAAGAATGCAGATACCCGTGTCCTAGGCAGTTTTAGCGATTCAGCTTTATAAATAGTTCACTCCTTCAGTATTAGCATCACTGAAATCTCTATGCTTATCTTGTGCCAAATACAGTGTGTTTCTTTGCATCTTCAACAGAGAGCGCCTAGGACCATCAGAAACTGTTGGATATCCGTGTCTCATTCCCAGTGAGCGTTAGTAACCTCTGAACCCCCGAGCGTACAGGTTTATGGATACCTGTTGCTAACAGATCTTACCTTCTGTGGTTCAAAAATTGTGGAGCTTATGGACCTTGGTAATCTCAGTAATGTGAAGAGAGGCATATATGAGATCAAAAATTGACCTAGTTAAGTCAGCTTGAAATATGTCAAGTTTCTTAGAGTGTATTTATGACCTCGATGTGTTCAGATGCAAGAGCCCAGTGCGTTCCTATGCAGCAGGAACTCCGTTTCCTGAGTTCAACCACACAGGAAATGACCGTGTGCTTAACTGCATTCCTGTTGCCAGCATCTTGATTTACAGAGAAGATGGCAATATGGTCTGTTTGTGGGGTTGCTTTAGGCATCTTGGAAAGTGGCAGGTATTCTTCTTGAAAGCCTCTCATTTCTTTTTTTCTTCTGCAGAAAAAAGAAAGCCTCTTGTCTAAATGTGTTTATACAGTGAGCTCTGGAATCCTCATGAAATTTTTTTAGCAATGCACATGTTTTGGAAATGTATGCACGTATCAAATGTTTGGCAAAGCAATAGTGATCCATGGCCACGTGACTGGTCATGTGGCTGAGGCTACATGTGCTTCTGCTTTCTTGTGGAATTGAGGCCTCATATTTCTTTTGTTCTACCTGATTCTAACGGTCTGTTTTGAGGGAAAATGCAGTATGTCCTCTCTAGAAGAAAACACTATTAAAATATTCAAACAGATGCAGTGAGCACTTACTTGTATTGGCTTGCTAACTATCTGAAATTATTTGGAGTTAAGCTATGGATTGTTCACTAACTCTCCGCTTTATTAAGGATTCAATTTTCAACCAATCTAGTTTGTATGCTGATGTTCTGGATTTTTCTTGAATCTATTAATATGTGTAATCTTTAAAGTATTTATATCTCCCAATGTTTCTTCATTCTTTCATAATTTTGCACTATCTGTTCTATACTTTCTATTTCCAACAAGTTATTGTATATAGCATTTTTATTTACTTTGCACCATCCTACTTCTGAAATTGAGCTTATTCTTTAAGAAGGAGAAATCTTTCTTGAACTGCCTCACATCCATGGACAGGGAACAAGATTAACAGGAAGGATTCAGCTGATGAGCAGCACATCTCCACAGCATAGCTCTGCACCTGAGCCTCAACCTCAGCTCCCCTAACTCTCAGTGAAGAGCAAGAGCAGCTCCTCTCTGGGGTGATTCATCTCATTTTTGTGTGCATGTCTGAAATAGGTCAGGTGAAGCACACCCTAGAAGAGCCTGTGTCTCTCCCTTGAGCGCAGAGGGAAACAAGGGATCAGGTCTGGAGCTCTACATTGAAATGGGCTGAAGCGAGGGGTGATGGACTCCAGTCCAAACTAAAGAGTCCATCATTGCAGGCCAAGCATTGAATGTTTCCCTGAATCCCACTGACTTAGTCAGGGCCCTAGAGCATACATCAATGTGTTGTAATTTATTTTGATAAGCAAAAGATTTTCCTGATTGTTTTCCTGGAGCTTTTTGTGTCTGTTACCATGTTCCTGTTAAAAAGAAAAAAAGAAAAAAGAAAATCAATTGTTTTCCTGAAAAAATCAATAGCATTAAGTAAGTTGAAGTACAGTATCTGAAATCAAAGCTACCAAAAGGAAGCTGGTATAATTTTATGTATACTTTTAGGTGCACATTAAAAGAAAATTGTACACGTTCAAACAGCACAAGTGGTTGGTATAACATTTCACATGCACCTGATAAAGATCTGAAAATCCTGCTAAGTTTCCCTGCCATAAATCAGGTATGTACAAGCAGCTTTATGCATATTTATTGTGATGTTAAAAGTGGTGTTCTGTCACTTTTTGCAGCTTCCCTTCTTTTGTCACTGTGCTTTGTGTATTAGTCGCTCTTATCTAAACAATTGGCAAATATATAGGAAAACCCAATAAGCGGAACGTATAGATCAGACAGATGTTCTCCTCCTGTGTTATAAAACATATCCTCAAGCTATATTTCATGCTGTTGACTTGGAAATTCCCTGTGCTGACGAAGGCATTGCTTCCACTATATCGGCTATTTTAATATTTCCAGTGAGGCTATATCAAGTGTATTACCTGCATCCTAAGCTTTATAACAAGCTACAAAACATTCACTGGGACATATATGCTAACTCAAATAGGCCTTCAAGTGTTTGGCATTAGTGTTTTTTCGGTGCCTGCTCAGAGCAAACATAGCCCCGAGTATCTGATTGTCAAGTATTTTGCCTGGCCACTTAATTTGCCTGCTATTGTTCCTGGCTTCCTGATTGAGTGCTCGAATGTGCTTGTATTTGTAAAGCCCTGTCTGCCAGAACAAAGGATAAATCACGCTAAGACAAATTCAGTTTCCAAATTGAGCACACTTTGTATATTGATGTGAAAGTAAGCTTTCTGCCAGGAATTGTACATCCTTATGCATATATTTTAAAGGGACAGCATATAGCACTTAACGCCAAAATGCTAGTTTGAAATTCCTCAGTGTTCCAAATTGTTCCCATCACATGCATTACAGATCCTTTTAATTTCAGTAGGTAAGCAACATGTTCCTTTCAACACTCATTTTGCATTGCCTCTCCAGTTGGAAGAGGCTTTTCCCCCTGAGAGGCTAATTGTCTGCTTCTGCCATGAAAATTTTATTTTGTACGTTCCATAGTTTGAAGTTTTCTGTACAGACAGGATGACAGCTTAACAAGTATTACAAGAAATTCGTTCTGTTTGTGTTTTATAGGTTGCTGTGGCTGCAAGTTTAAGCAAAACCCTTACCTCTTGTATGGTAAAACTTGTGAGACCTGTTGAAATACTTTGCAAAAACGTAATGCTGAAAAACTCATCCTGTTCCTGCAATCTAACTACACCAGTGATAACTGATAATGGTATGTTTTAATATTCCATTTATTTCATACTAACTCATTGTCCTTTATTACCAAAGAGAACTGAGCGTAACTAAAGGCCTAGTGCTTGCAACTGTAGACATTGCTTTTTGTTAAATGACACTGAAAAGAAATTATGCCTGTTCTAGCGAGTGATTTGAGTATATTTACATTGTTCTTGATAATTAAAGTGTTTTTAATACAGAATCCTTTGTAGAAGAAATACAGTATTTTGACATTCAGCCAGAATAGCCAGAAGCATATTCCTCATACTGACTTAGAGCAGTTCAATCTTTTTAGGGTTGAGCCCATGTGGTGCGACCACCTGTGCAAGGAAACTTCGAGTAAGGTGGCTACAAGTACAAGCAAACTGGTTAGAGTCACCAAAGAGTGTTCTGTACTTTGCCATGGAAAATCTACCCATCTTAGCCCTTCTCCCATCTGCAAGTGGGGTTTCTTTTTGCAGGAAGCTGTACCAGCGTAAATTAAGAGGACAGTTTGACTGTGAATGTCTATACAGTAAATAATCTTCACACTGAGTTAACTGTTTCAGCCTACTTGAGATACTTGTCAGAAAACAATTTTCACGTATAGAGGCTATCACGTGAAGATAGCAGAAAAATACATATTTCAGGGGTAACAGGGCTGGTTTATCTTTCTAGGTTTGACTTCATTTATATTTCGACTTTAAAGGTTGAATCATTGTGCAATAATTCTTAATGCTAGTTTGTTTACCAGTAGTTCTCGGGAACACAGACCTGTGAAATTCGTGTCCGATGTGTGGTTTGTACATTGTAGATCTTACAATGAGTGGTCAGTCACTGAGTGTCTGAACTTTGGGATTTTTTGAGCTGTTCTGTAGGCTTTGGTCTCAAAGTTAATATGATAAACCTTCACAGTAGGGTGTTATTTGATTAATAGAAGGAAAAAAACTTTGTACATCCCTTCAGAGATCTGTAGAGAAGCACAAAACTCTTTAAAACAGTTTTAAAAAAATTATACTTTTCTGGTTTTGTTATAACACAAAAGAGCACTTAAATCTGAATCAGGGTAAAGACAGTGAACTCAAGAATACCATGCATTTTTAAGCTGTATGAAGAGGAAATAGAAAATTTAGATAAGTGTCTGCCTTCATCTTTTCCTGTGTAGTCCAAAAGATATGCAACATTTTGCATAAATCTGATTCTATTTAATAATTTGATGGTGAAAGAGGAATGAAATGTTAACCAGAACGTAGTGCCATGGCTTTTTGTAGACTGCAGTGCTGCAAAAAGCTCTCTCTAGGGGATCCTTGTCCCTGAGACAGGCTCCTTGCAACACTGAGATCTCAGGAGATGAGCCTGTGATCTTTGCATATCATCATATCTGTCACATCTGTTTTGTGTGTCAGGTTCCTGTCTTAATTCTGATTTGAGAAGTGAGAAGAAAAGCCTTAATAGGTGACAGGGTGTCATGAGTGTTAGGATACTCACAGAACTCGTGTGTGAGGTGTAGCCAAAGCTGATTCTCATCTGAACAAGCCCACCTGGGATTGAGATTTCAGGACTTTTGCAAAGTAGTTATACCTTAAATGTGTGGCTGTCACATATTAAGAAACCATGTACTTCTTAGCAGAGAGAAGCCAGGAGGCTCCGCACACATGGGCTTCGTTTGATCTCAGACAGTCAGTCATTTTGCAGACACACACATCTGCAGGCACACAAATGAAAGGGACCACAGCTTAAGTGGTACATCTCGCTCTGCTCTTCGATGTGCTGCTCTGCTCATGGGAGAAGAAGATACTCTTTCATTCCACAGCTGCCAGGGAGTTGTCGGTACAGTAATTACGAGCTGAAATAATGGCAAATTGACTCATACAATCATAAAAGATTTAAATAGGATGAAAATTGCTACTATGTATGTTACAAAGGAAAACTCCGAGAGTGAGACAAAAAAAAAAAGAAGTATGTATATGTTGGTGTGTTGGGATCTCTTGGAACAGTCTGCTGCCTTGGAAGGCTTGAGTCCAGGGTCTGGCTGTGCCACAGGTGGACTCTGTGCTCTTGGGGGGTGGTTTTATATCCAAACTCCAGGGTAGCTTTTCCTCATCTGTATCCTGACAGTAAAATTGCTTCTCTGCACCATGCAGAGATGGCATCAAGGTTAATTAATCATTGCATGCAAAGTCTTGGACTAAGGTGCTAAAAGATGCTATTGAAGGACAAAATCTCCTTATTTTTATCAGTGGAAAGTGTGAGTAAAAGTGCGTGTGAGCAAAAAAGGAAGTGCATATCATGTAGAGAAAAGCTGAAGGCACATGAGACTTCAAGTCAGTTATTATTTTTAACAGTAATCTCTTGTAATATCCAGCATATGTCTAACAGTCACATTTTTTTCAGATTGTCTGGTTCTCGAAGCATCGCTGTCCTCCAGCTCTTGGAGTATCACGCAAACATTTCAGTTGAAAAAGTAAGGTCCTCTTTCTTATTGGTGCTTGTTGAGGGGTTAATGTGTGTCTGCGGGGAGGGGGGCTGAAGTACGATTGCTCTTTTTTTGGTATTTACAAAAGGAAAGGCATTTCACCAGAGATAGCATAACCCTTTTCCTGGGCCCCTTTCCTCTTTCTCCTCTTTCTCTTCGTGCTTCGGAAGCTGCTTTCATGTGATACCTCTGTTGTTTATTGGGATCTTGACAGCTATAGGAGAGTTATTATAATGCAGGTCACTTGTGGCAGGTGATGAGATAACGAAGGGTGGCTCAGTGATGTTAAAACCCACACAGTGATGTTAAAACCCACCCGTCACTAACTTAGGGTAAAACCTGGGTCAGAGGAGTTTCAGTCAACTGCAAGATTCAAGAGATTCTGTAGAAGTCACCTTTTGGGGTTGTTTCTTAATAGATCAGGATACCATTTAAATGTGATACACAGGTTTCATGAGTACAGTTAAAATGGAAAGTAACGCTTAATCTGCTAATAATAATAGCGAATGTCTATTGTTCTGTGCACATTATTCTTCAGAGACAGAATCTTTGTTTTGAGCTCCTAGCAGGACTGGTTTGTGCCCAGCACATGGCCTAACCCATATGATATGTAGTGGCAAGGCATTGGACAAGCCTGGCTAACGCACACCCGAGGTAGCTGCCGTGCTCCCTTTCTGGGCTCTGTTCTTCCCTATGTGGAGAGGCGAATTCATAGGCCCCTGGGAAGAAATGCACTCCTGCTTTGTGGGGCTTGGCACATCGCTTCCCTGTCCCTGGAGCAACACGGGCAGGGAACTGTCATTCTGTGCTGCCCCGCACTTGTCAGCATGTGCAGAGGGGAGACTTGCTGCTCGTGGCCCTTGTTCATGCTGACTGATGTATTGCAGAGCAAAGATAGGGGCAAACTCGTCCCCAGCTGGTATGAGGTTTTTGGTAGGGAGAAGCATTAGTGCTTGTTCACACTGCAGATACAGAATAGAAGTTCAGGAAAGCTGTGAAAAAATCAGTGGTGCTTTTTTTCCTGCCCTTCTCTGGATAAAAACAATGTGACCTAGCCACTTGCTAAAAAACCACAGCAAAATGAAACACAGAGTATTCGGTCTGCTTCATGCTTTTCATAGATTTATGACCCACAGCATAAATTACATTTCATACTAAATTTGTCCTCAGAATAAGCAGAACAGAACAGCAGTCTAGGAAGATAAACACAATTTATGTGTTTTACACATTTCACTAATGTTTGCCAGATTGATCTCCTGGATCTGTGCTTTTTTTTTTTTCTTTTTGTTACTTGAAATTTCACATTCATGGCTGAATCTAGATTGAGTCCCTGGGTCTTACAAAAACTCTGTTTTCTACGTTGCCAGCTGCTCACGATGTGTACGCAAGGGTGAGTGTGCCAGCTGCAGACGGAAGCGTGTGTCTCCTGCCACTGCCTGCCAGGTGAAGTTTGCTGGGGAGGACTGGATTCTCCCGTGGTCCTTTCTCCTTGTATTTCCTACATGTGAGCAGCAATTTGTCTCTGCCTTGTCCTGACATGGAGAAATGCTGATTCTTTTTTTTCAGAATAGTTGTAATGCCTCTGCTGCCTCCGAGGAAAACACCACGGCGCAGAAATTAGAGGTTAGTTAGCATTTGGAGATTGACACCTTTGAGATACCCTGGGCTGGGGGAGAAATTCGTGTGAAGGGAGGGAACTTTGCTGAAAGAGTAGAGGTAAAAATGAGGATGCAGTTGGTTGTATGTAAAGGTAGTGCAGAACTTGGATTAGTGCTATTTTTTTCTTATTATACTGCTTAAAGGCACATACAAGGATTTGAGTTTCAGATCCAGGCATCGTGAAGCAGTGTAAAAGTCAAGTGCATATGTCTAGATGTGGGATTTGCAACATTGCCTTTAGTGCAGAGTCCATGTGTGCTCCACAAGAGTCAATGTGCTGGGATATCTAAGTTGACCGTAAAATAAAAATGAAATGAAACCAAGTAATAATAAAGGAGAATATCTCTGACTTAGTCTCTTACCAGGACTTAAATGCCTGTTTGAGGGCTGCTATCACAGACATCTCTGTGAAGCTTGGTTTCAGAGCTGCCAACCTCCTCCTCATTTTATGCAGCCAGATCACAGTTTCTTTAAAAAAAACAGATAGCTGCCGGGAGAACAGAAGGAAGGGGAGGATGTGCCACCCTCTTTCTGCGTAGCAGACAAGTGACTAGAGGATGCACCCAGGAACTGGAATCCCTGGGTGCAGGGAAATCCTTGGCTCCTACTTCCAGAAAAGTTTTCCTTGATTCCAGGCTACAGACCATACTGGGAAGGGGGCTGCTTTCCCCCCTCCTGTTCAGGCCGGGGTGCTGGGAAGGAAGGAGAATCACCGGTGCTAAAGTCCCCATGTGAATCTGGTCCTTTTGTTGGCTACTGGCATGTCACAGACTCTATGTGAACTCAGCCCCCTTGCCTCGCGGGCCAGCCCCGTAACCACAAGGTTATCCCTTCGTTCTCTATGCTGCCAAAATGCTTTATTTTTTTCATGAAGCTGAGCCAATCTTGCCATCAGTGGTTGCTTATGACATACAGGTGCTAGGAGAGAAATGAGTAGCAAAGAGAAATTTGACTGATGAGCAAGTACATAGAAATTTGCTGCCTACACTTCTTGGTTTCTGCCTTTCTGTGAGTGAGAGCGCAGTGGGTATAAATAGACACTGTGTTCATATCTCAAAAGGTCTCATTAAAGCTGCATAAACTTTTACCTGTGAAAAAGAGTTTCCTCTTCAATCCAGCTGCCCAGCTGAGCTTTTCTAAACAAAACCCATTTTGTTTTCCTCAGAGACAAGAGAGATTGTAATATTTTGCTTCTGAATACTGATACTCTGGATTTGGTCTGCATATAAAGCATTACTGCTGATGAAAGAACAGAGGCAATTCTTTGCTCTGCTTCCAAGTGCATTAATTTGACATTGGTAAGCAGTTGAAATTGCCTGGGAGATGGCTTTCTTCCACGCGCCTTATCTTGGAGAGACAGTGATGGACAAGGCTGTGCAAGCTCTAGAGGCAGTCCAGAGGCAGATGTTTGTTTAGAAGTGGTTAATACATTCAGAGGACTTGAAATTGCATTTGAAATCCTGCTCTTCTTTTGCTGCTCACGCTTTAAGGGGAACGTATGGGAGGACTGAGAAAGAGGATTTGTGTTTTTACCAGCCCCAGCCAAGCATTTAGTCTAATTCCATTTCATTTTAGTGTAATGTACTTTTCTTTGCTGGCAGTCACAGCCCTCCTTCCCGACACCAGCTGCTGGCTTCTGTGCACGCACCTTCCTCCCCCTCGCACGAGGACAGCAGCTAGGGCAGCTACGCCAGCGAGATCGGGGAGCCGGTGGTGCCCTGCGAATTAATATTTTCTTCTGGCAGATTCTTTTGCATCGGGGTCAGTACCAGGGTCCGTTG
Source organism: Tinamus guttatus (assembly GCF_059628265.1). Lineage (NCBI taxonomy): Eukaryota > Metazoa > Chordata > Aves > Tinamiformes > Tinamidae > Tinamus > Tinamus guttatus. Next base: position 5,521,282 of record NW_028289006.1, on the reverse strand, counting down.
TGCTCTGTCCGTAGCCTCGGAGCCATGGAGCTCTGCAGGAATGGCAGGGGACGAGCTGCCGCGGTGGCCGAGGCTGGGGAACGCATGTCTGGCTGTGCCTCTCGCGGGGTGTTGGGAGGCTGTTGCTGTCACCGCTCGCGCAGCCCCGGCGTCGTGTGACGCTGGGTCTCGGAAATGCGTAGCTCTGTTCGAGTGGACAGGGTCGTGCTGATTTATGTTACCTGAGGACCTGGTGTGCACTTACGTTGCCTTCATCACCACCGTGTCTGCACGCCTCGCAACCACCGGTATTTATACATGCCTTCCTGCCTCTTTTCTGTTACTGGGAATCTCTCTTCCTGCCGTTGCATGCGGAAGCTGAAAGGTCAGTGGCTCCCTCTTGCCACTGCAGAGGAAATGAGCACTGCAGACCCCAGCTAGCCCTCCCAGGAGCATCGTTTCGCCCGTGTTCAGAGGTGGAATTCACAGTTTCTTTGTTGCTGAGAAGCGTAAGTGCTGCTGACAGCTCCAGTCAAGTCAGGAAAATGGCACTCAAGGACTTCGGACTAGCTTGGCTCAGACCTGTGAATATCTGCACGAAACCAAGAGTCAGAGAGAGAATTCAGTGGGGAAGTTGGTGTCATTTAGCCGCAGGAAGGGCATGATTCGGGGGTGGAACTTCAAGAAGGAACTGCGTTTAAAAGAAATTGCCTGAAAGGAAATGAAGCAGGCTAAATGTTCTCCATAGCCACCATGAAAAGATGCCTTCATCTCCTGAAATTCCTCCTTCGTTGCTTGGGTGCTGGCTGCTAGCTGGAGCCTGAGGAAGGCTGTGTTCCTCCAAGGCCCGAAGCTCCTGCTGGGCCTGCTCCTCACACACCTAGTGGGGCTGCACCGCTGGAGCAAGCCATGGTGTGAGGCAGCTTGTTTGTGTTACGTTTATATTCTGTTTGTCCTGTGTTTCAGCATTACTCCTAGCTGCTTGTGAGAGCCGAGAAGCAACTTTGTGCTCCTTTCTGTAGTATTTGGCTCCTGGGTCTGTCTGAGAAGTCTTGCTTTCCTCTGGGGCCCTGGAGGCGGCGCAGACTGTGGCAGGGTGTAGGTGGGGGGACAGCACTTGTGCTTCACAGGCTCCGGGCGCTCGGGTTGTGCTTCGCTTGTCCTGCTCACATGCTGTGGGGCTAAACTGGGCTCCAGGTCAGCTTGGGAGACAGTTTTCTTCTTTGGGCCATAGGGCAGGTGTTTACTTTGGCCATCTCCATTCCTTGTGCCCAGAAGTCATCTTGGAGCAAAGGAATTTCTTCGATAAATTCCCTGCATTTGCAGAGCTTCTGGCCTGAGCCTTTGCACTCTCCTGCTCTTTCACAACGCGTAAGTTGTGGTGCTTGGGCAAGATGTGCTGGGGACCCTTCTGAAACGGACAAATTTGCAGAGACCTGGATTCTGCGACCCAGGTGGTCACCTCAGGCAAGCAGCCCAAAGTCATGATGGTGCTCAGATAAAAAGACATAAAAAGATGAGTGGTAGGAAAGCCCCATGGCAGAGACTTTTCTAGCTGGCAGGTAGGTTCTGCACCAGCTCTGCTCTCGGTATCAGGGTTAGTGGGGTTAGTTAGACAGCCTTGTAAAGACAGAAGGCTGAATGTGCCCCCATGTACCTGCTCACAAGTGAACTCTGCAGAAATCCGGCTAATTGCAAAATTTCAAAGCGTGATTTTAGGCAACTTTTCTAAAATGAAGTTAGAAGTCATCTGCCTCAGAAGATCTCACACAGTTTTTGGTTTCAGGTGCATATTTTCCTGTTATTTTGGATGTTTTCACATTTCTGTTGTTTATAAGATGTAGAGGGAGGAAACTGACTGCATAAATCTGTAAGATAAACTGGGGGAAGCAACAAAACTGATTCATCATGAGATGCTGATGCCGCAAGTGAATAAGCTAGATAAAACATTTCTATTCTTGTTCAGTCGTGTTAGCAAAAGAATAAGCCAAAAAAAATCTGTGCAAAAAAGCCCAGTTTAAAAAATGTCCGCACTTCTGTAAGACTGTGAGACTTACAGACTGTGTTTGCTCATCAGAACAAACTGGGATTATTTTTAAATGCTGTAAGATGCATTTGTGAACTTCTTTGCATGAGAAGGTAATGCCAAAGGACTCTTGCAATTGTGTTGTGCCTTTAGCTCTACATATTACTTTGAAAAGACTTGCCAGTAAAGCTAATTCTGGGCTCTTTCTTGACTTTTAATGCTAGGATTTGACCCTGCTTCCCCTTTTCAGGTCACGAGGGATGCCTTCATTTGTTTCTCTGATCTCTCACAGCGATAGCACCGTAGGTTGTCTCCTGTTGTGCTGTTCTTTAGTCCCTCAAGGGTCACAGAGAATTTATCATTTCAGGCTGGGCTTTTGTCATACGTACATTCCAGTATGTCAGACTGTGCTTCCTTTCAGCAACTTTATTATGAGTTAAATTAAAGTATACATTATGTAGGTAGAAGTAGTGGGCTTGTAAAGAATTGGTGGTTGCCAGTACTTTTCAGGATCAGATTCAAACTTAGCAAGATTGGGAATTAATTAAGAAATGTATCCAAGTGCCATCAAATCTGTATTCCTAAGTAGTGGCTGTTTTTGTTGCTGTCAGTTAACAGCCTAGCCTTTTTATAACCAGATTTTGTTTTGCTTTGTTTTCTAATAGCATATCAACATCCGTTCCATTGAGCCTTTGTGGATTTCTACATTAGGCAAAAGGGAAATAACAGTCAAAGGAGAAAACTTTACCCGTGCATCAGGCATAAAGCTGATACTGACTGGAATCAGTGGCTGTAAACCAGACATGTGAGTTAACACAGCTCTGAAAAAAAATCCTTTTTTTTTTTTGCTTTGCATAGTTAAAATTGCATGTACCCAGATCCAGATTTTACTCTAGCTATGCTGTTGCATACGCCATTCCCATGGAGCTCTCCATAGCAAAGAGAGGTGCTCTGTACTCCTGCTTTAGTTATTTTCCCACTTATATTCCCAAAGGAGGGAACTTAATTTCATGATTGGGTAGTGTAAAAGGCAAGGAGTGGGCAGTTTGTGCACCTTTGCTTTTTGGTCTTGCCCTAGCTAATTCATCTAGGACAATTCTAGGTCTCGTGGCCCTCTAGAACTTGCAGCAGCCAAAGAGAAGTCAGAGACAAAGAGTCACAGGAAAAGCTTCAGCTTTTATATGACTCTCCTCTGTCTCAAAATATCCCCCAAATATTCTAGGATTCTGCTTGTGAAAGCTCAGACAACTTGGCAGGAAGGGGAAATTTTCTTGCAGCAGCTTGTCCTTTTCTCTGGTGATGCTTGTGTGGGCTAAGCCCCAAGATAATCATGCTGCCTTACTCTGAATCAGGCATTTTCAGGGGCAGCCGCCGTGACTGCCTGTGATTGCCAAGCACATTTTGTATCGCTAGCACTTGAAAATATATTCATATGATAGAGTTCCGTTTTTACTTAAACCATGAACTTCCTGGGGACCACGACAAAATGAAAAGAGAGAACGAGAGGAAGGAAGAAAGAAAGGAAGGAAGGAAAAAAGGAAGGAAAAAAGGAAGAAATAAAGAACAAAAGGGAAATGAAAGACTCATTCCTGAAGAGCTGAGCAGCCATGTTGATAACACAGAGAAGTACACGATAAAGAGTGAAATTACACATCAGATTACAGAGCCTGATCCCAAGGCCATAAAAGCAATATCCTTGCACTCTCGTGCAATTATTTCTTGTGCTCTCGTGCAGCTTAATTCAAAAGATGCCCTACTTTGTGTTTTCGGCTCCCTGCTCTCTCTTTCCACCTCCATCTGGCTGCTCGAGGAGAGAGTCGTTTCGCTTCCCTCCTCATCCCTTGCTTTAGGTTATAGGCCTCATGTAGTAACACCAAACAAGTGGCATCTGTGATTCAGCGTCTGTGACCATTTTCTTTCTCCTTCAGCATTCAAGTCAGAAATGTGCTAAATGACACACAAATGACATTTGCTCTCCCACCAACACGCAAAGAGGCCAAAAGTGTGTGCATACAGGCTGAGGGGAGGCAATGTTCACCCCCGGTGACGTTGCATTATGTGTCGCTGCCATCGTGCTTTGGAATCACACCAAATACCTCCTGGTTCAGGTAAAACTTGTCTTCCTACACCATTTTTTTTTCTGTGCTTAGTAAAATGTAGCTCCACAGAGCTAATATGAGTCTGCTCAGTCAGACTGTAGCTGACACAATTTTGGGTGACTGAGCAAACTTTGGACATGCAACTGTGCTCATCTGCATTGCAGAGAGCCAGAGAAAATGAACCATAAGTTGAGCCTGCACTAGCCTGTTGTGGAGGATGAGTTTGCCCCAGTGAACTGGCTTTACAAATATTTTTTGGCTTTTTTTATTTATAAACAGAGAGGGTCGCTGTAATCGCACAATCGCTGTAAGGCACATTCTGTATTTCTGTTCAAATTCGTCTTCCATCCCCCAACACTGCACAGTAGAAATAAAAAATAGGCTGTTGGTATTAAAGTTAAATCCAAAATCTGGGTAGCACACAAGTTTAAACTGATTATCTTTGATTCTCCTCCATTTATTTTGGATATTGTTTTGGATTATATGCTCTTCACATCCTAAGCACTAGGAAGTATCAGCAAATTGAAAATAGAAACATAGAATCATTAAGGTTGGAAAAAAGAAAATAATCGTTATTGCAGTGATAAGCACAGACTTGTTTTAGAACCCCGTTTCACAGAGCCCAAAGAGCCCTGTTCAGATTTCTTCTGTGTTCTGCAGGAGACTTACGGCTCTGACAGAAGAGTTGTGGTGAAACTCATGAATGTAGTGGTTTAAGATATTCTCAGCCACCGCTTTCCACCTGTTCTCTGCCTGCACAGCAGAGCAGCAGAAGGGATTTTTACCCACTTTCAAGTTCTCAGTGTGACGTCTTGGCTTAAGGCGCTGGCAAGTGTGGATGCCTGATAATATGTTGGACTGGCAGCTGCAGCAGCTGAGCAGCGAGGACACATTCCCTGCCCTGCAGGTGAGGGGCAGTGCAGGCAGCTGGAAATTAATAATATCTTAAACCACTCCAAGTGTGTTCAGCAGCGAGGGTGAGCCAGCGCCCTCAGATACGAGCAGCAGTGTGTGGGCTCAGACAGATGGTCCCAGCACTGCCAGAAATGGGCCCTGTGAGGTGCCTGGCACTACCAGGTTGTCCAGCAGAAAATGGGAATTGAGCCCACCCAGGGCTACCCTGGGGCAGTGAAATACCGTGATATTCTTTCCCCCAGACACAATATTAACTGCCAGGCTAGTTCTTAGGCTGGGTGAATACTGAAAAGGTTGGAGAGTCCCTGAAAAGGAGCATGCACGTGCATACAATCAGGTCATTTGGTTTTGTGTTAGTAAACAAGATTTACTATAACCTTGGGAAGAATTGCAAGTGCAAAATATATCTCAAGTACTTTCAGGATAATTGGTGCAGTGGGAGAGGCTGGCATGCAAATTATCTGGTCCTGAAGTTTGCATCTATTTTTTTGGCTGCTACCAAAGGAAAGTGTACTCGACTAATTAATTTATGACTAAAAGCTCCACACAGGATTTATTTGCGAGAAAGATCATAATATTAACCTCTTATATTTGTTCTTTTTTTGTTTTGTTTTGTTTTCATTTAATAGTGGTGGTCGCAGAATAACTGCATTGGGTAGAAATTTCAATGTGGTGGACAGCGTGATTATTTCAGATGACCAGAGACCAAACCTCACTGTAAGTCATAATCTCCTTCACAATAACAAATGCAGGTGCCTTAAGGGAGCAGGTTTTGTTCCCAAGGTTTCGGGAAGAACTCAGTATTTTTCAAACACTTACACATGTGCTTAACATCAATCTTCCTATGGAAATACGACCACTTGTAGGTCATTCAGTTGCCTATGTACTAATGATCTTGGATCATGGATAAACATAAGCTACTCCTCTGCAAGATGCCCTGTGTCTTTTTTTGGTGCTCTGGGGACTTCTTTCCTAAGATGTCCTCCCTGAGTCACTCATCCAGATGTGTGTCCACTGGAGGAACAGGTGGTGATCTGAGGAGGCGTTTTCCCTACTGTTGATCCCATTTCTCGATCTCAGCATGCCAGTTCCTCACTGTACTTCTCTCGTTTTGTTCTGGGAAGCCCAAATATTGCCAGTGCCTCAGCAAGCACACTCTGATGCTGGGACTAACCCATTTTGTGGGTCTGAGAGGAGAAGATAATCCTGGGGGTGCTGGGGAGCTTGTCCAGCTCATCTGACATGACTTCCATCGCAGGGAGCACAGGAGAGCTCCCAAGCACTATTCGCTGTGCTCTGTTCCCACTGCAGGAAAAGCCTGCTTAGCAGTGTGCAATCAGCCTGAAAGCAGCATGCAGAGAGCACAATAACTGTGCTTAAAGGCAGGCACAGGCTCAGCAGAAACTTTCCAGGTACTCTGCATGGAGCCTTGATCCCAGAGAGGAGGTTTAGCAGATGTCTGTGTGAAGTCAGGAAGATTTTAAAATGATTTTGAGTGCCTCTGTTTGTAATTGTACCTACTGTTGAGTACTTAATGACAGTTGCAGCTTTGCTATTGCTTTTCAAGGTCTCTAGGTGCCCTGGAAATGAATCTGAATATAATTACTTAACGCCAAGTCTGAGCCATGCAAAAGAGGGAAAAATTGTTGATATGATGTTGAAAGTAGAAACTACCTTTATACCATGTGTCAAGTTACACTACCATCCTGACCCAGTGTTCATTAACTACCAGCTGCACACTGAACTTGATCCTGATCTGGAATTAAAAATATATGTAAGTTTGAAAATATATATATATAACTCCGTATTTAAAATAGTCACTGAGGATCATTTAAAACTTAGCATATTTAGTAACTGGTTCTTAACTTCATTCTTTTTCCTCTAGAAAGAAAACGACAACTTGAATATTTCCAAAAATGAGGTAGAGGTGTATCTCTCCTATATGAATGGTGCACAGACCAAAAAGATATGGTTCAATATCCAAAACATTACCAAAAAACCTGACCGTAGCACCATATTGTGCAAATTCAAAAGAGAAGGAAGTGACAAGATTGATTTTTCCACAGTGAAAGTTTTTGTAAGTAGAATTCCATCTTGTTGCAATTCAACACTCTTGTGGTGTTTCTATAAAACTAGCGAAATGTAGCATTAATGCTCTGGTTGTGAATATCCTTTATAGAGAGGACATGGGTGCATTTTCTGCTGCCTTTCCTGGGATAATCCGGTTGATAATCCACTTGTCTTCCTTGCACCGAAGCATGCCTGCCTAGGTACCACTAGCAGTGCTGTGCTCATCTGCTGCCTGGTTACTGCTGGAGGATCAAAGATGGGCTTTGCAGTCCAAAGTGGGCTCCCTGCTGACCCCCAGGAAAGTGTCACACCTGACTGCAGGGCAGACCTGGCCAATGCAGTGGCCCTGGCTCCAGGACTGCCCCTCTTCATAGGTCTAAAAGCAACCTGGTGCTGTAGTGGGACAGCAGGACGAGGACAAGGATTTTGTTCTCCTGTTCACTTCACTAGAAGTGACTGAGGATTTTGAACTATGCAGAGCGATCACTGCTGAGAGTGAGAAAAGAAGGCAATTCTGAGTAAAAAAGAAGTGGATAGTATTCAATGGAGGCCAAAATGCTATGAACATGTGGCACAAAGCCAGACCCAAGTCGAAGAGCATTAGCATAGATGTCAAAGCTCAGTGGCAACTTAAGATATTTGCTTCATGAATAAGATGAAGATAGAATTTTTTAAAATGCAGTCATCACCATTTATGAGTGTGAAAGATGATGCTAGACTCTGATTGCAGTGTATGGTGGTATCAAGCTGAAATAACTCTATTGACTTCAAGGCATATGGCACATAGTAAAGGTTAACGGAGCTATTCTCAATTTCATATTGCAGTTAGCTGATCCCCCATCTGTGGATCCTGCCATCTGAGCCAGTAATTGCATGGAAAAGCCTTTCTGAGCTTGCTGTTGCATTTAAATATTAAAGTTTCCTTGCAATATCATATGCCCATCCTGCAAGCTTCATAGGAGTGACTGTTTTAGAAAACTCACTGCTTTGGTAGGCAAATCAAGTGCCCTTCTACTGAGAGTGTATTCATAGTAAATTTTTTTCCAACACCAGGAAAATGTGAAAGTAGGTAAACAGGCATGTTTTTAGTCATCATATATATGATGTATAATTATTATATATAATATATAGCACAAATATTATTTTATATTTGTAATAGTATACATAATATATATAATAGGCTATATAGTAGTATATTGTAACTTATATTATGCATATGTATATTAAGGAAGCCCTGTAAATATATCACGATAGAAAAAGTAGAGCCTGCATGAAGAAAGGATATGCTAGATAATAATCTAGGTGTGGCCCAAGTATAAATATATACCTTGCCCTGGTTTTCAGTAAGAAAGAGGATGTGAGGCCTGGGGTCAAAGACAGGATGATCGGTCTGACTGGAGACAGAAAAGAAGAAAATGCCTTTCTTGTGACAGAAGCAAGATTCAGGCATATCAAGGGTCTCCAGACAGGAAGAACAGGATAATTTCCATCACAGAACTAAGAAGGAGCTGGCACGTGATACTGTAGGCTTGGGAGGAAGGATTGTAAAGAAAATTGTAGAGTCAGGGGAAGTGCTGCATGACTGGAGAGAGCTGCAAATGTAATACTAGTAATTAAAAGAAAAAAAATATCAGGCTTGCTGATTTAATCCCAGCTCTGTTTAGAGCTTTATAATATATCTCGAATGCGAAAGACTCCTGGAAGACCTGCAGGTAAACGGAGAGTGGCATAATTGCCAACTTGTTTTTAATAAAGGCGGATTATGCTAGATGTCTTTATTTAGTGTGATGAATGTTTTCCTCAAGATGAAAAAAAAAAAAAAAAAAGCAATAGATCACACGTACCTGGAAGCCATTGAGAAAACTACTTAGCAGGGTCATGGCAGGATGCTGGGGCTTGGAGCAAATGGATGCTACGTATGGGGAGCTGGCGCTGGGCACTGCTGATGTTCTTAGTGCTGTTTTTACTGTGACTTGAGCAGAAAAATGTCAGCATGTACGAATAACAGTTGCTGGTGGCCCAAAACTTAGAGGTATTGCCAGCCAAGAGGAGGCTCTGTAATACCATGCAGGAAAGGAGGAGGGAATTTGGGAATAGAAACAGGGTGAAAACAGGAGTACCATACCTAATCCATGATTCTTTAGCAAGATGAATACACGATTAAGAAAGAAATGGGGCCATTGAGTAAGGAGGCTGGGATGAAGATGAGAGATAATGTAAATACGACCTGAGAAAACCTGGAAATGCTCTGCCTCACCTTGCTGCAAGAGGGGCAAGGCAGCACACACCTCTGCTCCAGGAGAGCCGCGCGAGGGGCGCAGGGACGGGCGCTGCTCACGGGGCCACTGTGAGGCTCAGCCTTGGCAAGGGGGCTCCTAGGAGGCATCTCGGCCTTCGCTGCTGCAACCTGAAATATTGTCAGCCCAACTCTCCCTTTCACTTATCTGAGGCTCGTTCCTATCCGCGGTACTCAGTGGGATTCTTTTTTCTCTGTCAAAAAAAAATACAGTTATTCTTTTTTTTTTTTTTTTTTTTGCCTCTGGTCTGTTTATAGCCTTTGCTACTCTTTATTTATGTGCTTTCACCGTCCTCGCGGAGATCCTCCTTGGTGAAATTGCGTTTGCTGTAATTACCCTCGGCGAGAGCCTCCCTTGGGCATCCAGCTGACCTCAGCGCTGTGGCGCGTTCCTTAAAACTCACGTGTGTCTGCCTGGGACAAGCCTGGTGGCTCTTGGGGGATGTTGTGTGTGTGATGGCAGTGGATCTTAGGCTGACCTTCTGGAACACCCCACAGACCCACAGAAAGAGACTGAAACTTGTGCAGAGAAATAGAGAAGAGGACTCTGGGTGAGGCCACTATCAAAAATGTGACTTGCCTCATTATCAGCTTGAGTCTTGCTGTATTTTTCTGCTCAGCAGATGAATGCTGTGAGTTTAGAGAACTGGTTTTAACCCTAAGCAAGTCCCTTACGCACTGCAAAATCCAAAATGTTTAGCAGTGATTCTGAAGTGCATCAGACCCCTGGCTAGTTTGAGGCTAGATTTCTGCCCTGGTTTATATTCATTTGAGGACTCTTGTTTGCAGTGTGAACAATAGCAAAACTTGGTGCTTCATGAGGACCTCAGTATTTTTCTCTTGGCTCTACTCTGTTCTCTTGCTTAAAAATCAAATACAGTTAAGTTTGCATTGGTTCACATATGTTTGCTGCTGTCTTCTCAAAGATCTACAAAGCCAAGGTACTTCATATGTCCAGGGGTCTTTTTAAACATACTTTAAATGTCATTTTGAGAATTGATATATCATATGCCCTCTATTAACACAGGCATTATTTTTCTTCAGGTCAAATTGGGAAATTTTGAGCACGAAGTCAAACCAACATCATCATACATATATTTATATGTTCTTATTTTACTACCTATTGTAGTGGGTGTCATTATAGGTAAGTACAATAAGGTGTTTTCAGTTTTTCATTTTCTGAAGGAGAAAGTCACTGCACAAACACATACATGTGTCTGCAATAGTCACAAACAATTGGGTATTTTCCTCTCTTCCACATGAGAGTGGAAAAGGCTCTGGTCTGGTGGTGACATCCATCTTGCTAGACTGCAGTATGTTAAATATGTAGAATCGAATACAGCATCAGTTACACGAGAGTGTTGGCCACTCTTCTGGGATTATTCACCAGCATTTAATGAGGCAAAACCTCACATCTAAATTCTTGAGTCATAACTCAGGCATTTCCAGCTGTCAGAACTAGACTCCCCTCCCATGCCTGGGGGCAGACATTCCCTATCCTTATCCTCAGGCAGTTTTGGAAGTATTTCTGGTCAGTCTCATTTGGATGATTCATGAATTTTGTAGATCGTTGGCAAACTGAGGGGGTAGGGGGATATCCCCTCCTCTCTTTCATTCCTTCTTGATTCTGCTACATATTAGATAAATTTTGTTTTCTCTTTATATATGTGAGGTGTTGCTCTTTTACTTGCTCGGGTTTCTTTATAAAATGTGCGTTACCATTGCAGGAACCATCTCTAGTGCTCTAGGTTTCAGTAAGTCAACAGTTTGGAAGTAGATTTCCTGTGCAAACAACTGCTTTTCCTGTTCGATAGTACTACACTGAGTAGCTTCCTAGTAGTAGTGGTAGTACTGCTTCTTAGGTTCTCTATCTGACTGTGCAGGTTGTACAGAGCAGTTTGTGCTGTGCATTCAAATAAAGTTGGATTGCCAACTCTAAAATCCCCTCTTAAGAAAGGGTTTTCATTAAAAGTATGGGTTTAGATGTAGTTCACTGGAGCTCATGGGTACTACCACACTGATGACAATAGAAGCAATGATCCTTCAGAAGAATACAAATGTATATTCATCTTTCTTAAAAAAAATAAAGTCTATGTCTTATGTAGTTGTTCGTTGTTCAGTTTTCTGTATTCAGCATGTTTTTTCCCTCCCCTGTTTAGTGGCATTCATAGTTACAAGATACAAGTCTAAAGAGTTAACTCGTAAACAGAGTCAGCAGCTTGAACTGTTGGAGTATGAGATTCGGAAAGAAATACGTGAGGGTAGGTAAAAGGTGCTTTATAATGCTCAAGTACTGAACTGAAATGGCCAAGAAGCATTTCACATTATACAAAACTTTTAATTTCATAGCTGTTATAAAATAGAAATAGGATATTTGTGTGTGAGGAGTATCAAAGTTCCTCTTTAATGGTTGTGTGCAGCAGCAGCAGCACTAAAATAGTAGGTTTGCATGCAATAATTTCCTTTAACAAAAGTAAAAAGAAAAATGAACTTTCCAGCCCATAGGACTTCAGCTAGAAGGAAAAAAAAAAAAAAGTCCTCTTGCTTGAAAACGTTTTTAAAGAGCATCTTCTGTGGCCAAGCTATAATTGTGAAGATGATTTTGTGCTAACGAAGCTAACTCTCTGGGTGGGGAGGGGGGTTGTTATTTCAGGATTTGCTGAGCTGCAGATGGATGAATTAGATGTGGTGGCTAGCTTTGGAACCGTGCCCTTCCTGGACTACAAACATTTTGCTCTTAGGACTTTCTTTCCAGAGGTAAATATTTGTGAGTCTTTCAGGTTGTCAGTCCTGCATAATACCAAAAAATTAGGAAGATCAGGATCAAGCGACTAAAGTAAATACTATGCAGCAATTACACACTATTCTCACAAGAAACTTTTCTTAAATCAAAAACAACCTAAGAGCATTTAGAGCTCTATTCCCTCAAGCCTAAATGCTGTAGTTGAAGCACTGTTTTTGAATATTCAAGGGTTGTGTGTGCATCAACATTCTTTTTTGCCCAGCCTCACTAAGCTGCCTGCCTTCGCCACCATCCTAACGGAGCAATAATTTATTTTTTTGCCTTTTTTTTTTCCTGTATTCACTTTCTGTGCTACAGCTAATTCTGGTAGCTGTCAGCCTAGCTAACATGTTTACATCATGGCACTCTCCAATTAGACCTGTGCGATGAAGAGAGGGAAAGATTGTTGGAACGTCGTGATCACTTTCTACTCCAAGAAATGTTCCTCAGTGCTGTCCAGTTTAGGCCGTCAGAAATTCTGATTTCAACCAGTAATGTCTGGTTGAGAGAATGTAGGGAGGATGGGGCCAAGCTCTTCTCGGTGGTGGCCAGTGACAGGGTGCAAGTTGAAACACAGGAAGTTCCACCTCCATGTGAGGAAGAACTTCTTTACTGTGAGGGTGACAGAGCCCTGGAACAGGCTGCCCAGAGAGTGGAGTCTCCTTCTCTGGAGATCTTCCAAACCCTCCTGGATGCCGCCCTGTGCCACGTGCTCCGGGTGCCCCTGCTGGAGCAGGGGGGTTGGACTAGATGATCTCTAGAGATCCCTTCCAACCTCAGCCATTCTGTGATTCTGTGACTCCGTTGTGTACCTGATGCCAAGGAGCTGCTGCTGTGACGGTGGTGTGTGCTGGTGTTATGGCTGGAGGGGTGCTGCTCGTCACTGCTGTGCTGCTGCAGCCTGCAGCCTTGACTTCTTAACGCAACGCGTGGACCCAGCGGAGCGCAGCCAAACCCGTGTGCTGGATGCAGGATCGGCCTTGCCTATACCATGCCGGGTACCATCAGCTGCTAAAGCAGATGCACACTTAACAGTTACATATGCATAATCTTAATATACTTGGAGTCCACTTCTCACACAAGAGGGTGTTGGGAATATTGCTCTTGATACAGCTGTGATGTCCCCAGTCTAATTTGGATGCGGTAATTAGGAGGTTTGAAGAAAATAGAGTGATGAAACCTTAATTTCTGCATTTATTTCCTTTCAGTTTGTTTTGTTGCCAGGCATATTAGCATTAAAATAGTGGTTTATTTTTAGGAGTAGATCTTTTCCTCCTGATAACTCCCCTGCCCAAGCTGTAACACCCTGTAGAAGCCGCCTGGGTGGAAATGCTTTATGCAAATAAAAAGGAATGAAAAAAGGCACAAGATGCATCAGTGTTCCATTATGTGAGGTCAGCAGGGAAAGGGCTCAGTTTTTCACCTTGGCAAGTTTCCATGCCAGCTTGCATCCTGGAGTTGTTTCCAATTAGGCTGTGCCCCTGCTTGAAATGCAGGTGCCACAGAGGTGAGCTCACCACTATTAGCTCTCTGCAGACCTGACTGGTAGTGTCAATATTTAACATACTGGGCACTGGTTTCTCCCAGCCAGGAGTTATCTTTTGTGTCCAGATGCGCCCTGTGCTTTATAGGTGCGGCAGGCGCGAAGGGCTGCACGGAGCAAGCCCTGTGCGTGAGCAGAAGCGAAGGAAGGGGAGTAGGAAGCGACACCGGTGTCAGGATGGCCAAAGTGACAAACCGGCGCTTCCTTTGCTAACCCCATGCGTTTAAATGATTTTGATCGTGTCGTACTCGTTCTTCCTCCCAGTGAGTTCAGTGAGGTTTATCTCATCTAATTTCAGCTTTTCTAAACAGGAACATCAGAGGTTTTCCACTGAGGCTTTTTCTGTAGTCAGTGCATGGAGACAGGCAGCTCGAGAAAGTGATTCATCCCACTTGCCTGAGACATCTGTCTCAGGATGGGATGAGCTGCTGAAAGAGGGACACCTCAGATACCTAAAATTAATTGACAGATGCCATCTTCATTTCTACCTTCTAGCTTCCTGCTGCTCCCATTTTCTGTATTGAATCTGGCTTTATAGTTTTTGCTTTGTGCTTAATGCTTGTTGATATTAAACTAAATGGCCGTTACAGCTTTAATAAATTATTCTTTATGTTCAGTCTGCTGCTTTGCTTTACTTGCTAAAATTGGCTTATTATTTCTGCCTTCTTTCCATTTCCCACATTATTTGGTGTAATACTGCCATGCTTGCTGCCTGCTTGTAATTATTTTTAACCTTTGCCTTTACTCAGGTTGTTTCACAATTTGTATTTAAGAGCGACCATGTGTGTATGTGTGCGTGTGTGTGAGTGAACATGACAGCACCTTTGGTCATGGTGTAGAATGTAAATGCTGTGGCCACACTTAGACCCAGAGCTTCCATTGCTTTAGCTCTAATTTTATGCCATTAGGGACATGCTTAGCATGGTTAATGTGCATGTGTTAGAAGCTTTTGGTATGCATCAGAATGAAATATCACCTGTCTTGCATTTTAGTCAGGAGGCTTTGCATCCATCTTCACTGAAGACATGCCACAGGTAAGTCACTCTAGTGTGATATGTCTTCATCAACGTGCTTCCCATGTGCGCTAGCATCCCTCACCTCTGTTTTCCTGCTCCTCTCAAATTGCGTATGTTCCCTTCCCCTGTGGGGAGAGTTACATGGATTTATGCATAAAGGAGCATTTGAAATACAAGATTATGTTATCTAATGTATATTACAATTTACTCAAATAAGTTAAACAGAATCTATTAATGAGAAATGACAAGCAAACTTAACTATTGGCATTACTTGGTGTACTTAAAGAAAATATGTGCTCTGCATATGTGTAGTCGTATGTGTTGTACAACACAAATACATCTTAGGTAAAATCCTGGGACCCATTAAATAAATACAAAACTCCCACTGACTTGATTGAGGCCAGGATTTTACCTGCTACGTGCTTATCATTTTTTTTTTCTGAGCATTAAGAAGCCATCATAGCCAAACTACAGTTTGCTTATTTTTGTTTAACTATTCCAGAGCAGAGACCAAACGCGCAAGGATGAAAGATTCAACATGTTGCATGCTTTAATTTGTAACAAGAACTTTCTTGTTGCTCTCATTCACACCCTTGAAAAGCAGAAAAATTTCTCTGTGAAAGACAGGTATAGTATGATTATGCTTATCATCCTCAAAAGAAAGAATTGCCAGAAAAAAAAAAAAAAAGCCAAAATTGATTGTAACACCCTAATGTAACTTCCACTTCCTCGCAAAACAAGGTTGCATTGTTCCGGAGTATGTTTCCATTTTCTCCATCTGCACATGTTGAGGAAGAAAGGACATTGCCATTAAACAAGCCATTAAAGGGAAATCAGAATGTTTGTATGTGTGAATGTAGAGGCAGAGGAAGATTCACTTCAAAACTATAAGCAGTTCTTGCAGTTACATCAACAGTTTTACAGTTTAGAAATGTCCTGTCACAGAAACAGGTGTTCTTTTGCAGAATTAAATTTATAGGCACAAATTTTGTGTTTTAAAAAAATAACCATAGGGACAGATGGACCTGATTTATTTTTATATTTTTACATTAGTGGGCAGTTTGAGTCCCCGAGGGAAAAAAACTCAGGGTAGGAATGGTACTAAAATGTGTTTCTGTTGTTACAGATGGTTGGAAAAATAATCACAAACATGTTAGCATTTTCCCTCTCCTTTTTTTTTTTCTTTTTGTTTTAAACAGGTGCTTGTTTGCATCTTTCTTGACTATTGCACTACAAACTAAACTAGTTTATCTAACCCATATTCTGGAAGTATTGACGAAGGACTTGATGGAACAGTCAAGCAATGTCCAACCAAAGCTCCTGCTCAGACGAACCGAATCCGTGGTAGAAAAGTTGCTGACAAATTGGATGTCTGTCTGCCTCTCTGGCTTTCTCCGGGTATGTGTACAGCTTTTCACTTTGTTATGATACACAAATGGAGAATATTTTAAACTGATTTCTTCCAGAGGGATTGCTAGAGGTATCTGTTTCAGTGCCTTCAATCTAGCATCAAGTGGATGTAGGAAAAGAGCAGGTATGTGAGTGGTGATCATGTTATGCATTTGGCTGAGTTTGGGGTAATTTTGCCCTGTATCTCACATGTCCTTCTCTCATGTGAGATACAGTTTCGTATACTGTTTGAATTGCATTCTGATCCCTTTAAAAGACTGACACATTTGTTAAAACACAGCCTGTACCTTCCCATGTGTGCCATTAGAAAGCTATTTATTTGAAGCTTAGGAATAACACCTTTTGGAAGACTAAACTTCCTTCCAGATTTCTTAACCTTCCAACAATGTTGCAGGTTTCAAGAATTGAAAGAGCTCAGGGGAAAGGAAAATAAACATTTTCTTTCATTTCCACAGCTCATTTATTTTAAGCCCACTTGGTAGCACTTCGCTCTCGGTTTCAGTGCTGGGTCGGGCTTCCGCTGCTGCTGGCTGCTGTGATGGTATCGCACGGCTGGGCTCGCTCACACCAATCCTAGCACCGGCCATGAATACGGCAACATGTTTGGGGCAGCAGCAAGGCAGAGCCAGAGGAGATGAGTTCTCCATAAATCCATCTCCATAAATCCATCCATGGGAGCTCTGCCAGCTCCCATGCTGGCGCCTCAGGTCTTGGCAGGAGAGGGAAGCCCCAGTGTGGTTTCCTCTCTCACTGGTGCTCCAGTTTGTGCCCCACCGCCCCACTCCCAAGGCATTTTTTCCAGGGACCACAAGGGGAAAAGCCAGTGTAAAGGGAGCGTAGATGTTAGGAGATGTTAGGAGATGTTCTGTGGCAAGGCTGGCGGTGAAGAGGTCTTGGCAGAGCACGCGTGAGCTCTTCCACATCTCGCGCCTTGCTGCCAGGGCCTGAGGAAGCGGCGGCCATGTGGAGGGGAGCAGCTCTCCCTGCTGGAGCACGGGCTGCGCGTGGGCCTGCCACGCGCTCCGCTGGGGGGGAGCGTTAAACAAGGAACCCCATCAGAGGGCTCTTTCTTTTCAAATGGCAAGATAAAGAAAAGTTGGTCAGAAGGAAGTAATTCAATTTGGTACTTCGGAAATAAATCAATTTGGATTTTTTTCTTCTAGCTCTTCAAGCCTGTTTAGTGATTGTGAAAATAAACATGGTTGTTGTGTTGGTTTCACATCCTAGGAGACAATTGGCGAACCTTTCTATCTGCTGGTGACAACCCTCAATCAGAGGATAAACAAAGGCCCCGTGGATGCAATCACTTGCAAGGCCCTGTACACACTAAACGAAGACTGGTTGCTGTGGCAAGTGTCTGAATTCAGGACAGTGGTATGTTTGCTAGTTTGCCTTCCCTCCAAGCACAGCTACAGTGTTCTCTCTTTTTCTAGGAAGCTAAATTAAGGCTCTTAGACACTACAGTGATGATTAAGCACCTGGATAAGGCAAAACAGAACTGTTATCACGAACACAGTTTCAAAATGCAATGGAGTTAGCTAACTGGTGTCTCACCAATATGCATTTCACGAATAGTGGTTGCTCTTCAGTTCACAGCATGCCTTAATAGCCAAAGATTTACTGACATCTCAAAGTATTAAAAAAATCCTAATTACTTTGAAGTGTTCTACAAAAATGTAAACATATGCTTTGAATTTAAACTGAGTTGCACTTCTCCAATGAATGAAAGAACGTAATGTAGAGGTTTTATTTTTCTGTTGTATTTACTTGTGGCTAATCTTCAGGCAGCAGTAATTTGCTGTGGGCTTCGATGTTGTGAGCTCCAAATTAGGAAGGTCACAATGTGGTGGGGTTTAATTACTTGCTTGGTTAAAAACAAAATCTATGGGACACTTAGATCTGAACGTAACCACAGATTTCTTACCTTTCCTAAAGTAACTACAAAGTGGATGCTATCTTAGATTTCCACCTTGATCTCTTCAAAGCTGCAGTTCCCTTCTGGTATCTGACATTCTGAAACCAAGGGGAGAAGGGACAGAAAGGATTATTGAATTTTGGAGCTTTTGAAAAATTTGATTTTTTTGAGGAAAAGGTCTGAAAAGGCTTTTTACAATAACTAAAGCACTTTGCTTCCAGAATTTCCAAATGATATTGAATCTGGGAACTTAAAGAAGTTCTGCATTTCTAGTCATTTCTATGGCTTCCTTCTTTCTCAAGTTCCTGTCAGAGACATAAGAGCCCAGGAAGAGCGACTGAAGAGTGAGACTCGGAGTTTCTGGGCGAATAAAACTGCCAGGGCAGCACCTCTGTGGTAGGGACACTGCAAAGGCCAGAAACTTTGGAGGAAAGGCCAGCCCTTCCCAGAGCCAAGACCCTTAACCTGAAATAGGACTGGAGTTTTTCCAGCTCTGCCTTTTGCCATGAGGGCCAGGAAGCTTTAAGATGCCGCACACTGGAGGAGATTACATGACCCTGGAAATTTTCGCTGGTCAGCAACCCATTGGAAGTAGCGAGGACAGGGCTGGGCCATTTAGGAAACTCAGTGAAATAACTTGACTTTCTGTGACAAATTTCTGACTTGGCAAATTTATGGTCAGATCCTCTTACAGCTGCTTACAGAGCTGTTAAATTACCACAGAATGTGTTTCGAAAGGAAGTTTGTGACTAAATATTAGTGAAAAATACCGTATCTTTGGTTTCCTTGTTTGTGCACTGCATTCTGACTTTTTTTTTCTTTTTTTTTTTTGGTATTCAGGGCAAATTTAAATATTCTACTACATGTAGCCATAGGAAACAAAACCTAGTAGTTATGCAGAGCAGTAGTTTCCAGGCACGATCAATATGCCTGATAGTAGCAGACTACACAGCAACGTCTGGTGCTGTGGTATCGATTGGCTCTTCTTATTTCTAGCACACACACCGCTAGGGGAAAGCTGAGTCTGCACCTAATGAACGCTGCCTTCATAATACCTTTCCCAGCGCTGCTGATAAGGCTTGCAAATCCTGATAGGGTTTGTGGCAATTATTGATAGGGCCTTGTGGGCAGCCTGCACGGAGGAGACGAGAGGGAAAGTGGTCTGAAAGGCTCAGTGTCTGTGGGGAAGGCTGTCTGCGACTGGATGAGGAAGCAAAAGGACCGATAGCCTTTCTAGAATATTGTTCACTGGCTCTGTACTTTGCATTCCTGATTTTTAACTAAGAGATAGGTTAAAAAAATATAAAAGGTTCATAAGGCAGCTTTCCCCTTGGAGGTCCAGCAGTTTATCAGACCCAGGTAAGGAGCAGGATATTCCCCTGTCAGAAAAGCGGAGAGGACCCTGCAGTAGAAATGCCCAGCTGGAGCCGGGGACGTCGGTTTGGAGAGGGAAACGGCTTTGTTTGGAATCTGGCCTGGCATTTATGTAGGAAACCAAAGCTGCGCAATGAGAGGGGTTTGGGTGGAGCAGCGAGGCTTTGGGGGCTGGGGAGGCAGGCCAGCTGTGCTCTTCTTCCCTCCAAGAGCAGTACTTAACCGCGTGCTAAAATGGAAGGGGCAGCTTTTCTTTTCTCACTGATGCAATTTCACATGCACTGAAATGACGTGCAAGACCTGTTATTATACATGTAGAGTAGTGGGTATGTTTTTCTCCTTTCTTGGGAAGTAAATGTCTGTCTAAAAGACTGCAACTAGTATTTTCTGCATCAGATAAATTCCAAGCTGAATTTTCAAGTGCTTTTGCACCCTTGCTCACTGAATTGCTTTCTGAAGGTACGATGATACTGAGGCAAATGTGCAGACACTCAGTGCCAAATTTTTAAGGTGTGTAGGCAGTGGAAGGTGCAGAGAAGCACTTAGCAGGCAGTTCAACTTGGAGACCAGTAGTAGGGCCCAGACAAGGCAATTTACAGGCATTCTGCCTGCAAATCCCCAATGACTTAAAGCAGGACACTGGCAGGCTACTGAAGCTCAGGGGATGCTCCACAGGTCTTTTCCTAAATCCTCCACTGTGCAGGTAGGCACCTGTGGCAGGAGAAGGGAGAAGTGCTGGACATGAAGAAGGAAGGACAGGCAAGAGTTTCTAAAATTCAGGCCATTTGTAACAAGAAAACAGAGCTAAGGAATGTGTTGGGTTTGCATTATATTAGAGCGGCCCCTTGACCCAGCCTCTTCTGAAAAGGCCACAGACCTTGGGCCCAGCCAGCCCCCTGCAGTTGCCACTCTCTTCTGGAAAGGGTCAACTGCTGCCTGCAAAGGCCTGAATAGACGTGGGCTTCTGAAGTAAACATTCAAGCAGAGCGGTTGAAAGCGAGATGCTTCTAAAAGCATCGGTCCAGTAAGAGCTGAGGAGCTGTGTGGTTTCACGCTGGGCTGATATCTGATTACTGAGAAATAAAACTGCCTTGAAAGAGGCTTGGATGTGTCACGGAGCCTTTCGCAGGCCGAGGACGCCAGCCGGCCTCCTCGCAGGCAGGCCGCAAGCAGCTGCGCCCCGCGCTGAATCATTTGCTCAGCGGCTGATGAAAAGCCCCGCGCGCGGCCGAGTGTTAGTATTTCACCCACATGTCTCAATTAAATAGAAAACCTGCACAATGTGAGCCTGACCTGGCAGATATTCTTGGCAGAGCCTCTGCTGCGGAAGAACACGGGAGGACTTCTTCCAAGAGAAGACATGGGGCTAGGACATTTTGAGAGCTACACGTTTCCCTTAATTAGTTACTACTTACTTTTTAGAAAGCATTTGGGGCTGTTGAATTCTCATTGCTGAAACCAGCTTGCATTTTCGGATGGGAAGAAATGATCTAGTGTAGCCTTTCAGCCACTGGCCTCTATAGAAAGTGAAGCAAGGCTGCATGGTAGAAGATTGCTTAAAGTGCTCAACTGCTTCACTGGTTAAAGGAAGGGCGTTAAGAGAAGTGGGATGACTGTAAGGGAGTCAGGCAGAGAAAGGGAACCCAGTTTCCCAATAGGAGGCCGTGGCAGGGCGGTGCTGGTCACACTTTGTGTGGCCTAAGAGACTATTAAAGGCATGTGACACACAGGGAGGCTTCATCAGCAGAAAAGGACCCGGCGACCCTTGCTAGGAAGCAAGCAGTGCAAATGCTGATGACAGGAGAGAACTGTGAATTAGATACAGACCAAGGACCAGCCTGTCGCGTCAGCAGTGCAACCCTGACCTGGTTTAGTACCTGTCGAGCCTTAATTTAACTCCCATAACATTTCCTCTGGCAATTTGTTGGTTGTTCTGTAACGCCTTGTTGGGTAGCTGTTCTGGTTGCTATAGAAGGATCATATGATGAACCTGACTTTTATTGTTTGGTCTGTTTTGCAGTCTTAGAGACACAGGTAGGTTCAAGGCTATTTCATTGTATTTTTTGTTACAGGGCTGTCTCCTTTGCATGGTTCTTTATTGAACAAAAGTTTCCCTCATTTTCTTGGTTTGTCAGATAAGTGAAAATATACTTTGCTCAGATGCATAGCTGAAAAGAGCCTTTGTATTTTCCAAATTATTTTTCTTTACAGCTAAGTCAAAAAAAGAGCGCCGTAGCCTTTCTTTAACAAACCACATCTCATTCATTATCTGTTACAGTTATTAATGGCTTTATTTTCTTAGATAGTTTGTTGTTGGCAATTCATTTTCAGAAAAACACCAAATTTGAAAGACCATTGGTAAACATTGTCTTCAACTGTCATTATTGCGGACACTGTATGAGTGAAGATTTTTTTTTTCCCCTGGTATTTTAGCTAGGTTCCAAACTAGTCCCCAGAGTAGTAGTTCCAGATGTTTGCCTTGTTCTCCTTAAATAGCCCCTAACAATTCTTGCAACCTGTGTTAAGCCTCTGATGAAAAGCACTGTGACTTTCTGTTGCCAACCACTAATTTCCAGTGCATGAAATCTTGACTCTGCATATTACTAGGTTGCCTCGAATGCCCTGTAATTTCCTCCTGAGCCTTTCCATAAATTAACTTGTATTTCTTTTGAGATTCCTTTGCGAAGTTAGCTTAGAAAACTGCCTTACAATGTTTCTTCAGGACTTCTGTGTCCTTCTGTGATTTTTCTAATGTTTGCTGACCTTCAGGGTTAACCGTAAAAGGGCTTTCATTATTTTACAGTCGCTTCTGATTCTTTTTCCAGTTCTACACTTAGTGTCTAAATGCAGTGCTTGTGACAGCTGCCTGGTGATTAATGGTTTCGGAAGCTGGGCATTGTGCTGTCAGGCAGGTAGAATCTGATCTATGAAAACTTCAGCTGCAGAGAGAAGACAAAATAATAATTGGCTTTTCCAGCTCCCCATCAATCGTTTCATCACTTAAGATTAATTTCTGCAAGAAATTCTCTCAGAAAAACTACCTACCTGTCTTGGTGTCAAGACTTTTTATCAATATTTGTATGAATATTTCTTCCCATCTGACCACTCCTTTGAGTGGTAGAGTGCTATTATCCTCACGTTGTGAATGCTTTTGATGAAGGAGGACACAAATGACTCGAATGCCACCTACATAAGAGACTAGTACTCTCTTTTTGCAGTCCTGTCACCCAACAGTGAGCTGAGTAGAGTTGGGAGGACTCCCACATGTAAGTGACGAGGACAAGAAGGATCAGCTACAGTCAAATGTGTAGCCCAACCTTTACCCAAAGTGGGTAAAGACAAACTGAAACCAGCTAAAAAGGGAAGAACTACCCCTGGAAGATCGGCTGTCGGACTGAAAGAGGCAAAGAGTTGGATTCAAGGCTAGTGGAGAGTTTTCATTACTGCCGCCCAAGACCCAGCCTGCCCTCGGGGCAGTCGAAGTCAAGGGCAGGACGGTTGTCTGTTGAGTTGGGCTGCAGGCCTGGCCAAGCACATCTCCCTCACTGCTGTGCCAAGAGATTTTTCAAGAATTTTCCACATGAAATCCCAACCCCAAGCATGGCATCCAGCCTGTGTCTCCTTCTGCAGGCACTGGTCCTGCATCTCCTCTCTTCTCTTGGGTCTGTCCTTTTGGTAGACTCACTTTGCTCACAGTTAAACATGTCTGTGTCCTGATTAAGTTGTTCTTGATTATGATGATTAGGGCCAAGTGTTCACTAAGTCCTGCTGTTCATAGTTTTGCCACCTTGTTTTTAATACTCCTCTGCTTCTGCAGAAACAGTTAAGTTTGTGCATGCCTCTCTAGACCACTGTTTTTCACCGGCAGTGTGTGGTAGTTTCCACTCCAGCTGGGCAGTAAAGAACAAAATAGTACTCTACGCCTATTAATAACTTATTTTCTCTCAAAAGGGACAGCAGGCTCCTGCAGCAACCCGGCACAAGTTCTCTCCCTCACATGACAGCCTGAAAAATAATAGACATTTTGGGTTGCTTCCTCTTCTAACAGTCACACCTTTACTGAGTCACAACCACAGTCCTCACTTTTCTGTCAGAATATCTTTGTTAGACCTGAGGGGTCTAACAGCCAGGAGGATTCAAAGTTCACACACCTCCCTATCTCACTTGCAGGCAGGTGTAGGTAGCATCGGTTTTAATCCTGTCCTGAGCGAGCTCCGTGTTCGTGTAGCTGAACAGCGATGTTGTCTCTGCAAGAAGCAGGCTGTGGCATCGCAGATCTTTGCCCTTATCACCTTGCTTTAGCTATCCTGGGCTCATCCTTCCTTCCATCCCTGCTGACAGCAGTCGATGGGCCTGGCCAGACCGGAGGGTTCCCCAGAGATGTTCCCGGCTCGGGTTGATGTTCCCGCCGCCCAGGCTCGCACTGTGTGTGGTGCAGCAGGGGAGCTGCCCAGCACGGAGCAGCTGTGAGGAACGGTGCAGCTGGACAGGCTGTTACACGTGCGGTGCTTGACCCGCAGTGGTGGCCAGCAGAAGACACGGACGCTTTTCTGAGCAAGCTGCACCACTTTGGAGTGTGTTTGCTCTAACGTAGTTCCCCTTCCACTGCTTCTGCAGGAGGTCTGATCTCTGCTGCCTCCAGAGACGTGGCTGTGTGCAGACAGAAACTGATATAACTGCAGGGGAGGTATATATTATTTTGCATGATATAAAGCACACGGCATAATTTTCTGGTGTATGTGTGCATTTTACCATTGCTTCAAATCTACTAAAATCAGCCATGCTTACCATGATGACTTACTAACTTAGCAACCTTATCAGATCTTTAGTCACTTACAGTTTTGCTTCTAAAGGCATTCATTTCAAATAAAATACATGGGGTTTTTTTTTAGAGCATACATAATAATTTTTCCTGGCCTCCCATCTTTTGTGGTAACTTACTGAAATAGACTTGCAGAAAAGCAGAATACAAAATGCAGTTTTGGAAACATGCAGTTGTTTATGTTTGATTTTTCGGACACAAGGAACTCTAAGTGCTTCATTGTGTAATTTCGGTGAAATAACCTTTATTTGAGGTGGCCTTAGTAATGAATATTCTGAAGACCCAGTGGAGTGTGTCGAACCTTATGCACTGCTGGGATTGCCAGCAGGAGTCTGCCATGCCAGGTGGTCCTTGTAAGTCACACTAATGTGTGTTTCTTTCTGCAGACAGTGAACATCATCTTTGAAAAAATCCCAGAAAATGAAAGTGGAGATGCCTGTCAGACCATCCAGGTTAACGTTCTGGACTGCGACACCATAGGGCAAGCCAAGGAGAAGAGCCTTCAGGCCTTCCTTAACAAGAACGGCTTTCTCTATGGTCTCCAGCTGCATGAGATTGGTCTTGGTAAGGGGGTCTCACTGTGTTAGACTTTTATCAAGTTCAGCCTTTTTTCCGTAGAGTTGTCCTTGGAGGAATTCTACCTCTGGCTTTATTTATTTGTTTTTTAAGCTTTTAGGCAGAATGTATCTGTTGTAATGATTTTCTGTGGAAAT
Source organism: Tinamus guttatus (assembly GCF_059628265.1). Taxonomy (NCBI): domain Eukaryota; kingdom Metazoa; phylum Chordata; class Aves; order Tinamiformes; family Tinamidae; genus Tinamus; species Tinamus guttatus. Next base: position 5,496,322 of record NW_028289006.1, on the reverse strand, counting down.
GCTAGATCGTTTGTGGTGCTACTCAGAACATTAGAATTACATCTGTTTCACATCTGCAAGGATTTTAGCATGCAACTAACGAACACCAATGTTACATACGCACCTTGCTTCTAGTCTCAACATGGCCAAAACAGTGGAGCACACTTGGGCACAAAATTTGCTGGTATTATAGTAAATCTGACCCTCAAAGTTTTGTCCTCATGTTCCCTAAAACCTGGCTGTTGGCTTTATTAGGTAGAGAGGATTAGATTGGTGGGGTTTTTAAAAAAAGGAGAGTGAGGCAGTGCTGCAAGGAAGCCAAGAGGATGAGGACTAAGAGAGTTATGGAGAGCACACAGCAGATATGACCTCAGACCATTTACTCCTGATCTGAACTGATAACACAGACTGCACACCAGTATAAAAAGGAAACTCACTCTAGTATCCAGGCTGTACCTGATTTAATTCAGAAGCAAGGGAGGACGGGTTACCAGAGCTTCTCCCCAGTCAGGAGTTGAGCCATATTGTGCATGTATAACCTCTACCAGATAACAAATCTCCACCAGGAAAGACAGTGACTACAGAGCAACGGGATCAGAACAGATTTTCTGTCCTGTACGTGGCACCCTCTGAGAGCACCCTAGGTGCTCTGTGGATGCTTGGAAAAGTTGTAGTGACCACTCCTTCCTGCTGCTGGTTGCTATCACACATGGGGCTCAGGACCTTTAAGAAAGACTGTGGTGGGACAGGACTAGCACCTACATAAGGCAGCCCCCTCCCAGGGGCTCTCAGGAAAGAGGAGGCCAGGAGGAGAGCTGCATATCTATGACCAGGTATGTACTAATGCGTGTAAAGACACTGGTCTTTACAAGTGGCCTCTGAGCTCTGGGCAGGATATTCCTGAGCAACATGAGATGAAGGCACCTCTGAAAACGGTGACCAACACAAAGTAAAGCAACAATCTGCAGTAACTGAAGCAATCAGGGAGAAACAGAGCTCAGTTGTGATATATTAAGTCTAAAAATAATTGTGTTTTTTTTTTTAATAAAAATCTGTACAGACAGAAGGCAATTGGGATGTAATTGCGTTTTATTGCTGTCCTTCTGCAGAACTGGTGTCTGAGGAGCAGCAAAGAGAACTGCTGGATATTGACAGTTCCTCAGAGATGATGGAGGATGGGATAAGGAGGCTGAACACCATCGGTCATTACGAGGTAAGGATGCAGACCATACCAGCGAAATGAGAAGTGGTTTCTCCCCAGCTCCTGATTACTGCCTGCACAGAAATACTTTGGCTGATCAAAATCTCGAAAAGACAACTGAGCACCATCAACAGAAAGAAAGAAGCGTGTAATACGACTTCCTTGCTTATGAGTCACATGTTTTCTGTTACTTTTCAAAGAGGTTTGCTTGTTGCGGAGGGTGCTTGGTGTAGGTGTATCAGATAAACTCTTCCCCTTTCAGCCGGGAAATTTAGTTAAAAGGGCATCTGATTTCTACCTCTGAACATTACCCTGAGTCTATTCTAATCTCTGCTGCTGACTTTTTGCTGCACCGTGAACTATTGTTTGGTCTCTTTCATATTTTGATTAGTTGAACAGGTAGCAGGGATACATGTGAAAGCTTAGTGAGAGACAGAGTAGAAATAACTGCTGAGATCCTTCTGTCCTTTCTTTTGAGGTCTTGTGCATCTACCTACTTCCTCTATTCTCTCTACTTCTGCTTCCACCCAGAGTGACTACTTATGCCATATTTCTTTCCTCTCCATTTCCAACTGCGCCTATAAATCAACTTTTGTCAGTTCCTCACTTTCCAAATCTGTCCATCAATGCAGCAACACAGGGTCCACAGCTAATGGCAGAGCCCGTTGGGGCTTAGCACTTTTTGCAAAAGCCTGGTGAGTGGCACTCCCTCTCCAGGGAGTTTGGATACAGGACGTAGGGCAAAATAGAGGGAGAGAGACAAGTCAGATGTACAGCAGGTGACTGGCCTCAGGTGATGTGGTGGCTCACGTTTGGATGCTTACAGCCAGATTTGGAAAGTGAGGTTAGTGAGCTTAGGTGCTTTTAGTGAGCTTCTTTCTTGCTTAGTTGTTGATTTTGAAAATCTGGCTCTTAACACAGTGGTGTAATTTTACTTATCTCGATGTTTTGCTGGGAGATGCAGGCCAGTGTTGTGCAATGCAGCATGATGCTGAGAAAGCTGAGCCAACCCTGAACAAAGTGGAGTCCCCAGGAGTCAGTACAGATGGGGACAGAGAGTCCTAGCAGGACTGTTTGTAGCTTGGGTGAAGCATTACGGTGCTCGAGTGTGGAACAAACTCGTGTGGAGTCAGTTCACAGATTTCTGTAGGGGTTTGTTGCTCCCTTTATGTCGCAGGAGGCAGCGATGAACCCAAGTGTGCTCAGTCACAGCCTGGTACTTTAAACACAGCTTTTCCTGTGCCTCTCTTGACTGTTGTGTCTAGATGAGCGTGGGACTCGCCTCTGCTCAGTAAAGGGTTTGCATGAGTCAGGACATCGTAGTGTTGCAATCAGTGTCTACACAGCGGAGGCCCAGGCAGATTTAGGACTCACTGGGTATCTGGCAAGGCAATACAACCTTCTTTTCTGGGGGCAACTATTGCCAGTGCTTGCTGGTTGTCCACAGCAGCTACTCACAATTCCTGAGCAAGAGCTCAGACTTTGTGACGAATTCATGTTGTCCGGCTGGTCGCTGTCAGCCCTGGGCATCTTTGACCTAATCCCTGTTTCCCCCTGTGGTTTCTAGAGGCAGATACAACTTACACTGCAGGTTCAGTTGTTTTTGCAAAGCTGTAACTATACTAATTATAGCTTAGTGGCTGCCTTATGGAAATTGTGCTGGGTGCCTCTGCTACATATTTTAGTTCAGTTCTTCTGAGCATGACCAAGTACCGTATGTTCTAGGCAGAAGTTTGGTGGCATCGGGGCAAATGGGCAAATCAACCATTTGCGTGTCTTTATTTATTTATATATTTTTGGTATGCACAGCAATGCTGAAAGGAACGTGAAGATGTCCCATTAGCAAGAAAGCCAAGAAAAGGAAATGCTGCGTGTGCAGTGTGAGGGTAATAGCAGTACCTGGGGATTACCAGCGTACATTTCAGTGGTGCCTAGGGAGTTGTGGCAAGGCTGAATTTTTCCTTTTGTTTGCCAGCTTTAAACACTAGAAAGCGACTAGATTCTTTTTTTTTTTCAATTGGGAAGTTCCATCAAGTCTTTTAAAGATACTCAGGTGTGGTGAGGTTGCATTGTAAATGTCCCAGAATTAATCCCTTGAAAAAGCAGACCTAATTTCTACACTGACTTTAAAGATGATGCTCCGGGGACCCGCAGCCGGGTCTGTGGTTCCCAGCAGGAAGCAGCGATATCTGTGTGCTGCCCCTTTCACCAGGTCTCCGTGCACTGCCCTTTTCCCCAGGAGAGGAGCTGCCCCTTCCCAGCACGATGCTGCTCTCCTGCTGCTCAGCGAGGGAGGGCGGGGGAAGCATCTCCGTGCACTTGGGGAAGGGCACGTGGCTCCCCTTTCCCTCCCTTTGAGGGCCCAGTGGCTCGGGCCGGGCGCTCGCCCTGCGGCCAGAGCCGTCTCGAGCCACTCGGTGCTGCTCATCCGCAACGTCTGCGAAATGCTGCACGATACACGGAGACACTGGGAAAAATAAGGCTTATAAAATAGGCTGTATTTACTTTCCAGGAGCAAGTGTAAGTGTAGATTTCTTTGGCACCCAACACAGCTTTTGATAGAGTATCTTAATGTTTAAACTGGTTTCTCACACTGGGCTGGCTGCCAGGGTTTAAAAAACGTTTGAATTATTTTGGCGGAGCTCCCTGCCTCGCACTGGCCAGTTGTTTTTGTATTTATAGAGGGAAGTATACTAGCACTTGGCAAAACCCAGCACTTGACAGCAGAGCAGTGATGCAGCTCTCTGTGGGAGACGGTCTGGAGCTGCTCTTCGACAACAGGAGCGTGGCTTGCCCACTTCTCTCGAAGACAGTAATTACCATCCTAGCAGCACTATAAATACAGGGACAGCAGAGGGGCAAGATTTCTGCAGAAATCCCAAGGTGCCTAGATAGTGATCCTGACCTTGTTGTCCCCAGGACACAAATACTTCAGTCACTCTGCGGTCTGAAGCTTGAGCATAGCTTTTTGGAGCACCAGGCGGGGCTGTACGAGCAGTCTCAGCATGGTGCCTCCATAAGCATCCTCTGGGCCACCTCCCCTTGCTCACCAGAGAGGATGGAGCTGGAAAGGGGCTGGAATAGAAATCCTGGTGTTCCCCTCTCTGCACCTCCTTCCCATAAGACCCCGCTGAATCGGAGCTACAGAAAGAATTGGAGCCTGGGAAACGAGTAGAAAATGAATGCAAAAAGAGCCACAAGACAGGACATGAAATTGAAACTCCCGGAGTGGGGCTGAACCTGAAAAGTCAAGGGAAGGGAACGGCCGGATTAAAAGGCCGGATTCCCGGGAACTGCCTTCCCGTGGGCACGGGCGAGGCCAGCAGGAGCTGCCGCAGGGCCCGGGGAGGCGGCACGGGGGCCGCGGGCGGCTGGGCCCGAGCGGCGCAGAGGAAGGGAAACGGGGGCCGGCTGCGCCCCGCGGCTCCTCCAGCGAGACGTGTTTCTTTTTGCTTTCAGATCCCGAACGGAGCAACTATAAAAGTCTTCAAAAAGAAAACAAGTACCCGATCAGGTACGGAGGAACTGCAGCCCGTTTAGCCTGCCGTGAGGAACGGGCTGGGGACGCGAAGGGCTGAGATGTGACGGGTGACTGCCAGGCCGAGACGTGGGTCACAGGGACAGCTTTGCTCACCCCCTGAGCATGGTCACAGCAGCTAAACTGGGGCAATCACATCTCCTCTGCCTAGTATCCTGCTTTCAGAGGAGCTCCCCTTTGCTGGGGCTTAACCAGCAGCAGATGACAGCAGTCTCGTTTCCTGGTTGTAGCTAGGGTCTGGCCCTGGGGACAGGAGCCAGGACCTGTCCTTTTCTCCAAGACTTCCCCCACGCTATAGACAGGAAACTGTGACACCGAGGCTGAGCGCTCTGCACCCTCACACATCCCCTCATGCACAGCCCAGAGCCCCTCATGCACAAGCTCCTAACTCTGCCTTTATTAATGCCTGTTCCCTTTCTGCTCTCTGTTATGTAGATGTGGACTACTCTGACAACCACTGTCACTTGGTGAGTTCAGTAAATGCACTGGCAAGTGGTGGATTTAAGACTAAATGCTCATATCTGTGTAACCAATCTGATCTCTTCATAACAGATCTTACCAGACTCTGAAGCAAACAAAGATGTGAAAGGAGCAGGTCAAAAAGGAAAGCAAAAATTCAAAGTGAAAGAAATGTATTTGACAAAGCTGCTGTCAACCAAGGTAAATGCTAAGGACTCGTTTTAGGAGAGGACTGGTGGCAGGTTTGGCTCATTTGGTGCAGTAGAAGTAAAAATTAAAGACAAAATTATGCAGTCTTCATTATGCATACTCTCAATCTCCTCATTCACAACATTCCCTTTCGTCTAAAAAGACATAGCTATTGAAGGCTATAGGAAGTGAGTTTTGTCACTGAGTTCAACTGAGCAAAAATTGTCCTTTTTTAAGAGAGAGCCTCCAGGGAACAGTTTCCTCAGTTGACCAGCCTAGAGGCATTGGCAGGACTTTGAGAAGATACTGGCCACCATCTGACTGAAATGAAATATTTTTATAGGGTCTCAGGTTGAATGTCCAAAGTCACTGGATGAGTTTGAAAAAAACAGGTCAATTTATAATAAAATTATCTAATTACACAATGCACATTTCTTAGGAATACATCCTGCTCATATGCCTATTAATACTATCTTGTTTCTGACATATTCAAAGAGGATATGAAACTCTTTGCAATGGCATGTTATTTAAAACATTAATCAGTGCACAGCACAGAGCTATGCGATACAAGGGGCCTGAAGGGATGCTCATTATGGCCCTCTTTCATTTAAGAACCTATCAATAATTAATTAATTACATTGTTGATAGCATCAAGAGTAATTTGGGATGCTACCTAAAGTGCAAGACAAGACTGCTCATTTCTCAAGAGGCACGGAAAGAAGCATAATCCCTCAGGAATTGCTGGGGTAAACTACTAATATCTTACGGTCCTGATGTACAAAAGAAAAGAGCAGCCTCTTGAGAAAGGGTCTTTAAATGCCTTTAATTAATCACCTCTTTCTTCAAAGTAAGACAGTGCTCTTCACAGCAGTAAAATTCTGTGTGTAATGTGCCACATGCTGAAGCAAACTGCACGGATCTAGGCGCTCCTCTCTTCTACACACTGCCACAGCCTGAGTTCAGAGTCTGGTACAGGAAATGAGGAGGCCACTAATCCATCAGGGGCTGGGATACACTTACATCCCTCTTCTTATGAGGAAGGTTGGATGAGTTTGGCTTCAGAACACACATAAAGGGGGGAAAAATTAAAAAAAAAAAGGCAAAACAAACAGTGTTTTGCTTTGTTTGCCTCTCATTATTTTGTGAAGATGTCAGTAGGTGCAGCAGCCACCAAGCTCTTGTTTAGCAGTTTTGCTTCTGGGTTGCAAATATTCAGGGTTCAGGTCCTTTCTCTAATACAGGCATCTCTGTATGTCACCAGTGCCATTAGCTTAGGGGCAGATCCTTGATTGTCTCCATTATGAGTTAGATCAGTGAAGTGCTCATGAGAAGGGCATTGTGCCACAGACCTTCCATGGTGCGATGAACACCGGCCCCCTAGAAACCTGGTTCAACTCCTTCTCCCTACCGCACTCTTACTTCCAGCAATGAGGCTCCAAATGCCTTTAAAAAAACGATGCAAACTATCCAAAGAGCTGCTGTTCGTTTCCTTGTTCAAGAAACCTTGCGAACGAGTCCCTCCACCTATGGTTTATCATGAAGTTTACCACAATTCTGCCAGCCAAGCAATAGTTAGAGAGACGTGAAAGCAGCTCGTTATGGTGCATTTTGCAGCTTGGGGTGGGGTTTTTTCTTTGGCTGTCTTATTTGTTAATAACCTGTGCCCTAAATGTTTACCACAAGTGCATTGTAGTTTCTGCGTGTGGTTCCCTGGGGCACATTCAGCTTTCTGAGACAAGCTTGTTCTTTTCCACGTGCAATAACAGCACTTCTCATTTGCTTCCTTTCTAGGTCGCCATTCACTCCGTTGTTGAAAAGCTCTTCAGAAGCATTTGGAGTTTACCTAACAATAAAGCTCCGGTTGCCATCAAGTACTTTTTTGACTTTCTGGATGCCCAGGCTGAGAGCAAAAAAATTACAGACCCCGATGTGGTTCATATATGGAAAACTAACAGGTATGGCCATGGGTGCTCATGTGCACGTGAGCACGCACGCTCCTCTGAGAGCAGAGCTGCAAGGGCAGCACACACCACATGCCATGAGAAGAGTAGGACCTGGGCATGTCCAGGTGAAAATGCTGACAGCTGCTGCCTGGTGTCGTATACACTGTTCCAAAGTCTGCTGTGGCAAAGTGTGATCGTGCTAAAGCGAAGGCCACCACGGTACTGCAGCTCATGAAGAACCAATGAGGTTTGCCCACTAACTTCTATGGTTTGGCTTTGTGGGTCCCAGTAATTTTAACACATAGATTAGCTACAGATAGAAACCACTGTAGCTTACAGGACTTTAGAGTCTGCCCGCTGACTTCACACTCAGCAAGAAGCGGGCGCAGGGTGAGAGCAGAACTGAGTGCCATTTGAAGCGGGAGAGCTGACCTGACCGATGTGTTTGCTCCTTGGTGTGTGTTTCCTAATGCCCTTTCTTACATGAATAAGCAGCAGGGAGTTGTGCCTCTTCTCACAAATGCACTGCCTTTAAACTATCATTTTCATAGCAGTTGTGTGACCCAAGTGCTTAAATTTGTTTGTCCTTTCTTTGACTAGTCTTCCTCTTCGCTTCTGGGTGAATATACTGAAGAATCCTCAGTTTGTCTTTGATATTAAGAAGACTTCCCATATAGATGGCTGTTTGTCTGTGATCGCACAAGCTTTCATGGATGCCTTTTCTCTAGCAGAGCAGACTCTGGGGAAGGTAATGCTGCCCTTCATGTCTTTTGCTAGTTTCTCAAAATGTGCCTAAGTGTATAATGATTTAAGGGATGAAATCCTGGCTCTGCTAAAGTTAGAGGTGAAGCTATCACTGGCTTCATTAGGCCATTTTCCAAACTCTGACGTTTGGAACAGCTCTTTTTCACAGTGTATTGGTTGCTGTCTTTTTATACCCGGAACTACTCATTGCTGGAAAAAAAACAAAGTCCATGAAACTTGCATTCAGAAGCTTTTTAGCACAGTGCCCAGAACTACCAGGATCAGAAATAACTTTTTTTTTTTTAATTATTTTTCCTGAGGATCTTTTCTTTAGACCAAACCAGGAAGTTTTATGCTCAGGCAAAGCCCCCGCACCTAGAGATTTTTTAATCCCCCCAAAAAGTATTATATAAAGCTGGATTAGTTTCCTATGTGATCTGTAGCAGCTGCTCATCCCTTTAAGGTGATGTGCTTATTTACCTTATTTTCGGAGTGGAGTGTCATGAATTAAAACTAATCACATCACTGACTCGATGGAAAACGAGCAGGGCCTGTTAAGGTTCTGGAGGTGCAGGCTGAGGAGGCAGCGCGTAGCGACAGGGAAGTACTGCTGACACAAGAGCTCCTTGGCCCTTTGGGGAAGGACTGGGGTATCTGGGCCCCGCATGGAAGCCTCTCCCCACACAGGAGCTCCTGAGCCGGCCCAGCACCTTGCGGCCTCGCGCGGCGCCGCTCTGTCCTCTGGGGAAAGCGGGTATCAGCATCGAGCCCGTGGGTCCCGTTTCCACAGGCGAGGGGAGGCAGCCAAGAAAAACATGTCTGAGGGACAAATGTCTAATGCTGCTGATGCCGACAGAAATAATTATAGGGCAACTGTGCTGAGCCCTAACAAAGCACCATTACCAGAGTCCTTGGTCTCCTCTTCATCTGTATTTCATAACCTTGAGTCCTTGCACGTAACCACTGCAAAGAGAAATAAATCACACAAGAAAACAGATGCAATTAGATAACTATTAACTATGGCTAGGTAGAGCCTCAGGAAATCTATGCAGTTAAAATTGACAAGACCTCAAACTTTTCTTTTAAGGAAGCACCAACAAATAAGCTTCTCTACGCCAAGGACATTCCTCTGTACAAGAAGGAGGTGAAAGCTTATTACAAAGCCATCAGGGACCTGCCTCCACTGACCCCTTCAGAAGTCGAAGAATTTTTAACTCAGGAATCAAAGGTATGGCTGAGAAGTGAAAACTTCAATTTCTTTCCTCTCGCTTCTTTTTTAGAAAAGAAGAACTATCTGACCAGAACTCTTTTCTGTTTTAGAAACATGAAAATGAATTTAATGAGGAAGTGGCCTTGATGGAGATCTACAAGTACATAGGGAAGTACTACGAGGAGGTAAGCGGCCCTGCTCCTGCGCAGCGTGGCCCGGAAGGGGCTCCTGGGGCCTCCCGGGACGCAGGCTTGCCGTGAGCCCTGGCTCCTGCCCCCGTCTGCCGCAGACACATCAAATAAAATACCCCGGGCACTGAGGAAGGGCCCGTGTGGCCCAGACTTCCCGTTTCAGTGTTTGCCCAGCGCTGCCTGCGCTCCCAGCGGTGAGACGTGGGGTCAGGCTGCAGCCGGGGGGTCTCCCTCCCATCAGCACGAGACCCTGGGCACCGCAGCCGGGGCCCTGCTGCCTGCCGGTCCCTGCCCTCTTCTCCTCTGCCCCCTGGTCTTGACAAGAAGCAGCTGCAGCCCCAGCCCCTGCCCTGGCTATCAAAAGCAGCCCTTTCTCCCCCAGGAGCACTTAGTCACAGGCCCCCTAAGCGCATTGGAAAGAAAATCCCAGCGCTCCCCTCCGCTCTGCACAGTAGGATCCTCCTCTCCCGGTCATTCGGTGCCCCTGGCAGAGTGAGGCAGCTGCAAAGCTCCGGCCTCCCCAGGCCAAGAGCCGGAGCCCTCCTGGCCCCCAGGCAACGCGGGGCTGGCCCAGGGCACCCTCGTGAGAGCCCCCCGGCGCAGGGAGCTGCTGCAGGGCTGGCCCTGCCTCACGCTCCGACAGATCAGTATGTGCGGAGCCTGCTTGTTTCTTTAACGTGGCTTTGTCTTTCCTCTGTATACACATATACGCGTATTTTTAGAAGTGTTGCAAGTCCTGTAATCAAAGAAGTCACTTGCAAGGAAAACTGTAAAAATAGTTAAAGTCAGAAAAAAAAATATTTACACATAGGCATGCATTTGGATGGGTTTTTCTGCCAGTGTTTGTTTGAATGCAGAAAAAGGAGCAAGTAGCAAAAAAAAAAAAAAAAAAAAAAGGCACCAAAAAAATAGTCTTTCTTTCTAATTGTTAACAGATTGTCAGCAAACTTGAGCGCGAACGGGGGTTTGAAGAAGTCGAGAAGCAGCTCCAGCAAGTAAAAGCCTTATTTGATGAGAAGAAAAAATGCAAATGGCTCTGAGTGAAGCCCTGACTCACAGCACTACTGTGGGGATTTTAAACAAGTGCTACTGCTCCCAAAACACAAATGAGCATTTGTACAGGGTTTGAAATATTTGGACGCTTTCTTTTTCCCCACTCTGACCCAAGTAATCTCTAAGGTTGGGAATGAACTATGGGCAGGGTTGGATATTCCAGTATGGGCATGTAAAAGCGAAAGCGAGTCCAGCATTGGTGTAGCCGGCCTTTCTAGGTCCTTGAACACGTGCATCCTTGGTTCAAAAGCAACGTCTAAGTAAGCTTTCCGCTTGCTTAAAAACAAGCCTGCAGATGACACACAAGCCATGCTGCAAGGTCAGAGTTACGCGTGCGAACTCACAGGCTGCTTACCTCTGTTTTTAAGAGCGAAAGCTGGTGCTATGCCACATCCTTTTGGCAGCCTTGGCCATCTGTGAGGATGAACCCCGGCTTCAGAATGTGGGTCGGCTGCTTCCTTCCTTCCCAGGCACACAAACACTGGTTCCTGCTTGTTTGAAGAAAACAAACAAAAAAAAAGCACCAAAGTGACACTTAAGAAAAGCTTATTTAGCAAAAAAAAAAGAAAAAAGAAAAAAAAAAAAAAAAAAGGTGGGTCTGAGGTTTGACATGCGGCTGCCGCTGGTAGCGTTTCTCTCCCTGACTTTAGGCATCGCACGTGCAGTGCAACGCCAGCCCCTGTGCAGGGGCCAGGGCTTCTGGAGCGCGCAGCCGGACAGACCCTGTCCGTGTTTACATTCCTGCCCTTGCGTCCCTCGGAAGCCGGGGAGCCCTCGCAGTGGCTTCCCGCCACCGCCAGGCCCCGCGGCTGCGAGGAGGCGCCGGGGGCGCCCGTGCCTCGGTGCGGGCGCGGACACCCAGGCTGCAGCGCTGCCAGCCCCGTGCGGGGCTCCCACAGACCTAAACCAGCACTTTGTTCTTTTCCTCCCCGCCCCAGGATAGGCCAAACAAAGGCGTCCTAAGAGGCTGGATTAGTAAACTAGACAAACAGGAGGTCTGATAGAATACTGGGTGGTTTTGCTGTTCCGTGTGAGAGCCTGTGTTTGATACGTACAGGACAGGCGGGGTTTTGTAGCGTTTATGCTTTTGGCCAGCTGTCTCTTCAGTGCTGCCGAGGAGCCTTCTGAGGGTGTTTTTGGTGGGGGAGGCCTGGTGTGCGGCCGCCCTAGGCCGGGGTAGCGGCTGCAGCAGGGGCAGCAGCCCCAGGGCAGTCCTGCCCCGCCGCCGCCATGGGGGAGACGCCTCGCGGCCGCCACCTCCACAGCACGTCCTGCCTGCCGCGAGGCACCTCCAAAGGCCGTAACTGCCCCTTGAGCTGCACTGAGGTTTCGCAGCCCCAAGAAGCCGCTGAAGGAGACGGGTGACTCTGCCACATGTGTCGGGAGCGACCGCAGCGCGACAAGGCGGCCGAGGCGGCCAGGCCCCAGCAGCTCTGCCCTCTTGGCCCACACTCGGAGAGCCCGGGCCGCGCAGCACCAGAGCAGCCACAAACACTGCTCAAATCCCGCCTGGCCCCTGGGCCCGCACACCTCGTGCCTCAGCACAGCAGCCAGGGCAGCCACCAAGCCAGCCCATGATGGCTTTTGTTGTATTTTTTTTTTTTATTTTACAAATTCAAGTGCTACACTTGATGCTGAGTTTACACTTTATACTTGATGGAATGTATGGTTTGTTCGGGAAGCTGCACTACAGCGGTGCAGAGCTCGCAGCAGCTGGCGGTCCAGGAGAGGCTCCCCCAGGCCCTGCCACGAAGGAGCCGGCCGCGAGAGCTCGGAGCAGCCGTGCCCAGCCAAGGGCTGGCCTCGAAGCGCCCTTCCCCTCAGCTTTGCTAACAGCGTAAGGAGAAAAGGACAAGCACAGAAATTCATAGTACAGCACAGGCGTGAGCAGTTCACGCTCCCTGGATAGTCAGGTGTCCCAGTGCCACTGCAGGTGTTTGCTGGCAGTGTTTTTGAAGGAAACGTGATGGTTTTGTTCAACAGCAACCTTCTGTACAGGCAGAAAACAGAATTTCTGCTTGAAAAAGTTGTAAGATATAATCTGTTTGAGTGGGTCAGCTCCTGTGAACCTCACTGTGTGTGTTAATATGACAAGAAAAACTAAATCCCAGTCCTGTTTGTATTTGTACTACTGCTTGTTTGCTACAGTAGCTTTAATGGTTTCTAGAGATGTAAGTATGTGTTCAAGCAGGTAGCGTAGCTTTAGCCTACAGCCTGGTGTAGGATTTAATGCCTTTTTTCAGGTGTCCTATCCAGTTTGGCTCTGTTCGTAAGTCATTGAAGTCACGCTGGGATGTTGCAACCCGTGAAGTGGATCTCACAAAGTGATGTGCAGTATAATTAAGTGACTGTAGCTCTTCGAGTAGGTTTTGGTCAGCACAGAAGACCGTTGGCGTGTACACCTGCAGTATTTGCAGCCCCGCTGTTCCTTTGGTACACGGAGGAAAAAAGAAAAAAGACCAATCTGACTAAAGCTGTGTAGTGACAACCCAATGATCCTAATGTTTTCTGAAGCAAAAACCAACTTCTCTAACTTATTTTCACATGTTTACAGGCAAACTGCTATTGCAAACAGTATATTTTCTAACACTAGCTTACAGAGCATTATTTTGCTGTCATCTAGTGTAAAGTCAACTCCTACTAACGTGTAAAGTTGTTCCGGTTGTACAGAAGTTATCTGTTGTTTAAAATGAACGGTTTAAAAAAAGTGCAAATGGGAAGTACGTGTCGGTGTTTGTATGGGTCTCTTTAGAATAAAATGCGTTTGAAGGTACTTGAACCCGCCCACGCGTTGTGCGGGATGGGGCGGCAGCGCGGGGCGCCCACAGCAGTGGGTGCTGCCGGGCCCTGCGCGGCGCGTCAGGGCCCTACGCGGCGCCTGGGGCCGGCGCACGAGGCAGCGCCCTGCGGGGCTGAGGCTGGCGAGGGCAGAGGGGAGGCAGCGCCTGGCACGGGGCGACGGGATTGAGCACCAATAACGAGGGTGTTACCAGGTGTACAGACACCTTAATGGAGGGTGGCGAGGGGCAGGGACCGGTCTTGTGTCAGTGGTGCCCAGTGACGGGACTAGAGGCAACGGCCTTGAACCGAAACACAGGAAGGTCTGCCTGAACATGAGGAAGGACTTTTTGACTGTGAAGGTGACAGAGCCCTGGAACAGGCTGCCCAGAGAGGTTGTGGAGTCTCCTGCTCTGGAGATCTTCCAAACCCACCTGGATGCCACCCTGTGCCCCGTGCTCTGGGTGTCCCTGCTGGAGCAGGGGGTTGGACTAGGTGATCGCTAGAGGTCCCTTTCAACCTCAACCATTCTGTGACTCTGATTCCCCTTTCCTACCCTACAAGAAGCAGGTTCTACAGAAAGTCCCAGTGAGTTTTCCCTTTCTCTGACATACAGGAGTTGCTGAACAGACCTAGTCAGTGCTTGCACAGAAACAAGAGGCTGTTGGCCACCCTTCTGCACCTGTCACCACGTCCCGGTACACCAAGCAGCAATGAACAGCACATTTGGCAGAGCTAGCTCACATGCAGACAGTTACGTTTCCTAGATGAATTCTCCAAGAGAGATTGGAATTCCATTACTTCTAATAGTTACAGCCTTAATACACTATTTTCCTCAGAAGCCAACCTAAAAAACTTTCCCAAGAAAATACAGTGCAACAGTATTTATACTTACCTACAATATAGAAAACCAAAAATGCAGATGCTAGAGAGCAAAGCTGAATCAATATGCCAATGTCAGCACATGTAATTTAGATACTAAGTTGTGTATTACTACACTATTAAAAGAATATTGAATAACCTATCTAAAAAAATGCCCCTACAGATCTCACTCCAATACATCCTCACTGCAGTATCTCAAAAAACAAGAGATTAAAAAATCATCCCTACACTGCTAGGAAAGTTTTTACTATTATAAAAGAAATCCTTTACACATTTCTCTTATTAAACTGATAATGAAGAAAAAAAGACAAAGAAGGTTTTAAAAATATATATATATTAAATCTTGAATAAATAGATTTCATTGTAGTTAAGTAAACAGACAAAGTACCAACAACAAATACAAACTTACGTTCACCAAATGTGAAGGCATTTTTTATACTTCATCTCTACTACATTATTTTAAGAACCTGATTATTGTTTTTTCCTGTTGTAAGATATTTGCAAAAATACAAGAGGCACATTATCAAGAATAGTAAATCACAATTTTCATCACTTTTTCCATTATGTTTTATCCCATCTATGTGTATGGGAACTTCAAAAATAAATATCCAATAGGATAAGGCAACCCGGAAAACTCCACATCAGAATAATAACTTCTACACTGACGGGGTAAGAGGATATTATCAAAGATGTTGTAAAAGATTTTTCTATAGAAGTTGACTTTATGTTTTAAATATCAGCAAAACCCAAACCTTGAAAGACATTCTGAAAAGTTTTGTGCAAAAAGATTATTCTTGATGCTTTGACTTCCAGGTAGTTTTATATAAGTTCTTATAAAAGACTTCCAAAACGGAATTACTCTTAGAATGTTTTGTTTTGAATCATTCTATTTGCTAATTTACCGTTATTTAACAAAATACATACAAAACCATGCAGGATAGGTTTGTGCTATTGAGGCACACACAAGCATGGTGTTTCAGCAAAATATTAAATAAAAAACATTCATGAAAGATTAGCTATTGAACACGAAGCGCAGGTGGAGGCTGCACGTTTATTGCGAGCCCTCGCTCGGCTCCCTCGGCACGGCGCCGTGGGCGCCCCCCGCACCGTGCGCCCTCGCTGGCCCCAGCTCCTGCAGCTGCCTCCTCTGCGCCGCTTCGAGCTCCTCCAGCCGCTTGCGCAGCAGGGAGAGCTCCCTTTGGTGCTGCTCCTCCTTGAAATTAAAACAAAAAAGAAATTCTGTTACATTTGGAACACCTACAACAAGCAGGCTGGCTCATTTCCATTCTCAGGAGCAATTTTAAAATAAAATTGTGAAGTTCAGAATGTCCTTATGCTCTAAAAGGTTTTTTCCACAGTTTTTGTGGTTCGTGTTCAGGCAGTTGTCTCAAAGAGCACCGCTGAGAAACGCGCGCACACGCATTCCTGCTTGGCACACTATGCTGAGGCCTCATCTCACCTACCTAGAATCTGTAAATTCAGCCTGGTCAGCTTTAGTTAGAGAGATTTTCTCTCCCAGGAGCTCACTGAAATAAAGAAAGCGCCTTCAATCACACGAGATATCAAAGGCGGCAATATTCTTTTTTTTCTTTCTTTTTTTTTTTCACCTGTGGAAACCTGGACTGAAAAGTAAAACAATAGTACTTCCTCATCCAAAAGGAAGCATTCAGAGGCCTCTCAAAAGAATAGGTGAGTATTGAGAAGAGGGTTAAATCTGCCTGTTTGCAGTGTTCCGAAGCACTGTGCCCTTGTCTTTCAAGAACTCTTGAGGAAGGGAACAGCACTGGGAGCATTCTTGAAAGCTCCCATCCCCTGTTCAGAGACCAAATATTCCGTCCTCAAGACTTAGGGCCTACAACTGCCCTACCCCCCTGTTTGGTTGCCTTTGCTTCCCTATTGCAACACACCAGCACCTGGAGCAGGGGAAAGGAGAGCTCTGGGCCCGGGGGCAGCGCAGATGATGACGCTGCCGCGGCTGGATTGAGTGACGGTATGTCAGGGCTCAGAATCAAACTCCGGAACTCATTGTGTCGGCGCTGCAAGTCCTTCAGTCTCTTCTGGAGGCGTGTGTATTCCTCGTAGGAAACATTCTGCCTGTGGAGTAAGAGATGTGTTACTGATCAAACCCATACACACACCTCTCCAGAAGTGCTCCGTTGTTTACTGCATTTCAGAAGGAAAACAATATACCAGAAGGAACTGAAGGCACAAGATCTCTTTACATATTTCTGCCTAAATGACTATCTTGAAGTCCCTCTTCACCTTAGGCTAACTGCTGTATTATGGATTAGATGGAAGAAATTAAGATTTTAATAGCATTATCAGTAGTGAGCCACAGAAACCACACTAAATGAGTTATTTGAATCAAGCCCTCCCTAGGTGTTCAGTGGAGGGAAAAGGCCAGGAGCTTGGCTTTCTAGGAGCGTGTTAGTTTTACTTGCAATTCTGTAGTCTTGTTATTTCCCATCTTCTGTTTATTTTCATACTCTACTTCCAGCCTTAACACTGCTTCTCTGTGGCATCCCCTCTCTTTTTTAAAAAAATTTACCTATCTTCCTTCCTTTGAAGGGAGCCCTACAACTACAATTTGTTGTCTTCAGAAGATATTCTTTCTCCATTTTTCCCTGAAAAGAGACTGTCCTGCAGTGTGGTGAATGACCACACAAATACATAGCCATAGATAGACTCCATTCAAATAAGAATTCTAATGCTGAAAATGCCAATAAATTGGATCTCAGTTACTGAAGTGGCAGGTGCTTTATAAAATACATATCTGAGAGTCTGATCTTGGACATTTGTTGCCTTCCAAAGGATATATAAGATAAGAAAAACCAAAGCTTATTACCTATTTAGCACTTGATTTTCTTTTTCCAGTTCTTCTATCTTGGCTTCCAAAAGCTCCAGTTTCTCTTGCATCCTCCTGTGTTTATTATCATTAAGAGTCTTTCTCTGTCAAACAAGACATTTCTAATTGAGCCATATAATACTTTGATATACTAGATCCTGTCAAAGTTAAATCTATACTGCACATGCTCTCAAGCTGTGACACTTGATAGGATTTTCTTATTTTAACCACAGGCGTTGTATTGTGTGAAGGTTCTGGAGCCCGTGAGGGGAAATAGAACAAAAAAGATGAGAAATGTGCATCTTTTAGGCACAATCAAGGTAAAGGAGACCATCATGGTACCTGAAACATCATCTTACTAAGTAAGGAAGAGCCCATCTTAAATTAAACTAAATACGCACAAGAAAATTCACAAAATCTTTGATGATAGTTCAACAAAGTTGTTGGCTGTAATATTCTTCTACACATCCCTTCAGCCTACTTCTATGCTAATCTTGAGGAACTTGATTATTTTATTATGTCTTAACAGATTGCAGATAAACCCTTAAAACAATTCTAGCTGCCCATAGTAAACTGAGCTTTTCATATTCTGCATCATTCACAAAGGAACAGTCAACATGCCTTTTTTTGAGCAACGGCAGCTCGGCACAGCTTGTTCTTCACTTGGTTGTATTTCTCTTCCCTTTCTGTGATACGCTGAGTAAGTTCGTGCTTCTCCTCCAGCCATTCAATACGTTTGTATTCTAAAGTCCTTAGAAAACCAAGCAAAGAGATTAGAAAGTTACATAGACAAAGCAGCGCTCTGGATTTTTATAGTTACTGGAATAGATGTTTATTTTTACAACTCCTGCCTTATATATTTAAATTTACTTGTGCTCAAGAGCCACCAGATTTGAACGTGTTTATCATCATCATCGGTTGTGTTCAACTATGAGAGGTAAGTTTTGAAAACAGATTCCCATGGCTAGTTAACTGTAGATGGCTCCATGTGTTGGCGTGTTGCCACACAGAACACAGGAAAATTCTAAATTCAGATCAAATAATTACCTGGAACACAGTGGTAGACAATTAAAGCTTATGCCAGACATCAGTTGTCAGAAGAACTGACAACAATCTTCTTTGTTTGGAAAATAAGATGTAAAAAGAGGTTGTTGCCATACGTGGCCTACTGCTCCTTTGGATTAGAGAAGCACGAGCCTGACTGAAGTGTGTTCCTGAGCAGAACAAACACCAAGACCACAGGAAGCCCCCGCTGACATGGTCCCTAGCCAACACAGCAGCAACAGGAACCAAACCAAGAGCTGCTCTGGAACTTTGCGTGGTTAGAACAGCCTAAAAATAGGCTGTATCCTTTGCCATTTCACTGGCAAAGGACACAGTTTCTTTCTTCAATTCTCTTTGTCTGGGTGACCTGCATTGTGTCCAGGTAAGAGCTTGCTACATTTTAAAGTATAATCCTGTACACCAAACACCAAATTTTAATAGTAGAATTTTCTGTGTGGTTCCAGTGCAATAATCTGCTCATCTGAAGTTACTAAACTGAAAAGCCATACTTAGATTAATGATGTCAGTGCAGTCAGTTTTATCATAGCAGGAGCACTTTGTAGTGAAGGCAAAATTAAAATCAAAAATGCCATATTCCATCTCACTGAAGTTCCCTGTTTGATCTGGAACATGAACTGTCTCAAAAATCTACCACACAAAACAATCCAGTAAAACTTAAGCATGTATTTGGTTATTTTGCTATGAAACACTAAATAGACACTTCAGGCTAACAGACAAATGAATCTAACTTCCAGGAAAGTGTTTATTACTGAGGCCTTGAACAATATTTGGTTTCCGTCAAAATTTATTACCATATTTTGATTGTATATGGTAAAGCTCATAGAGTAACGAAAAGACTGTAAAAAAAATCATTAATCATTAAATTGATTAGATTTTTTGCTTAATGGGAGCAACTTAATACTGCCCCAAGAAGCTTTTATTCACTTCATAACAGCTAAAAGGATCTGGTAAGAGGCAGGAAGAGAGAGAAAAAAAAAAGTGTATTTACCAG
This sequence comes from Tinamus guttatus, assembly GCF_059628265.1. Taxonomy (NCBI): domain Eukaryota; kingdom Metazoa; phylum Chordata; class Aves; order Tinamiformes; family Tinamidae; genus Tinamus; species Tinamus guttatus. The sequence goes on along the minus strand of NW_028289006.1, from coordinate 5,477,254 downwards.
CTCGGTCCCTAAAACCTTTTCAAAGCGTAATACAATGTTTAAACACTTTTTTTCTCCCCTTTATGCTAAAAACATAAGAACCGTCTGCAATCTTACAAAAAAGGCAATAGAAGCTTGGCATTCACTTCAACAGAAACAAGATATTTTATAGACATAGTATATTGCCTCATGGCATATACCTAACAGAAGGTAAAACCATTTTCTACAGTTGTCCTAGATTTCCTGCTCAGGCCTGATTTCAGGCTTTATTCAGAACTTACAATCCACAGTTAATGGATACATGAAAGGAATACAGCAACAGAAAAAGACAAAAAAAAAAAAGAAAAAAGAAAAATACTTCTCTGTTTCCAGTTGAGCTCTTTCTGCTTGACTTCTTGCATTTTGACATTCTTGTTTCAATCTTTCCACCATTTCTTTCAGCTTTTGATTAGAATCCAGCAAATCATTTTCTGACTGAGAAAGTGAGGCAACTTGGAGCTGCAAGTCATGAATTTGCTACAAAGAAATGCAAGTGTTCATTTGAGAAGATACATGAATAATTATTACCATTTAATTCTAAGAAACTAGGTTTTGATAAGCCTTTGTTATTTACTCTGTTTCTCCTTAGTCAACAGCCTCTCCAGAAGCTTTACAGTAAGTGGTAACCAGACAAGGAAAAAGTTTCCTGTTGTAGTTAAAATGAGAAAGGGGGGCACAAGTCATGAGCCTCTGCTATGTTTCCTAGGACCTAAGGCACCCTACGGGATGTCCCAGGGCTGTAGGGAACTAGAGCACCAACCAGAGAGAGCAGCCGAGCTCTGGAGCTGCACAGACTCTTCCCCCTCACACTGCTGACTCTGGCTGGGGGCAGCTTGGTGGCTGGAACAGTTGCTTTGCAAGAGCAAATAACTAAGAAGAGTCTTGCAAGTCGGCAACACCACAGTCAGCATATAGAGATGATGACTGTTTTCCTTTCTTTCTCCCCTCTGCATATGTGCACTCACAGATGCTCCTGATTTCTGGAGAAAAGATATAATGACTTGAATTTCAAGTGCATGCAGCTTGTGCTGCAGACTTCTTTGATGTACAGCTATGTTCTTACTTATTAAACAACAGTTTAGGCAAGCAGGAGTTAAGAGAATAAGGCTTTATTTCCAGCACTGTCATCAATTCACTTTGCAATGGAAATACACCTCTTTAGCTTATTCATTTATGAAACAACTGTTGAGCACTTGAGGAACTCAGATGAGAGGCACAGTCTAAATGCAAAGCATTAACTAGAAACAATTTATAAATCTCCATGGCAACTGAATCTCCAGTTAAATAGTGCATAACCATGCTCAATATACCAGTCTATAAACTTCCAGCTTTGAAATCCTCACTACACACAAAATTCATGCAGCAAAAGCTGTAATCCATTTATACAGGTCTAGAAAGCATATGTGATTTCAACATTTTTTTTCATTTAAATATCTGTTGTATATATATTGTTTCTCAGGAAGAAAAGCCTTAAAAATCCAATCTAATCTTCAAACACTGGAATTGGGCAAGAAAGATGGAATTTCTCTGTAAAACACTACAATGCAGAAAACCCTTACCTGTTTTAGATCAGCAGCTTCCGTTTTCTTCTCTTCCAGCTCCTCTGTTTGAATAGCTTGCTGTTGAATTTTTAATCTAAAATTGTATACAACATCCTTATTTTTATCTAAATAACATACAGCTGTTAGAAATGTGGACACTTCTGTCCAGCAATAGAATATATTGTATAAATATTCAGCAGTCTTCCAAATTACTAAACAATAATTTAAAGGGCTATTTTTATTGATGACTAGAATTCATATTGGTAAAAGAACTATGTTGATGTTTGCTGTTAGAATATGATTTTCTTCACCATGCCATTTATATGAAGGGCAGTATGATAAAAAGAGTAAAACAACTTCACTGAGGACTCTAATAACCAACTCAGAGAGAGGACCTATTACAGTTTTGGTTTATCAGTTGCTGATGTTACTCCACTGTGGAAAAAAACACACGAATGCTGGGCTATGCCAGGAGCCAACGTGGAGTCTTTTTTTTTTGTAAAATTATCTCTTTAAAATGTTTATTAAAACAAAAAGGTTTTCTTCCAAACTTCTAAAATTTAATACTTTTATAAACAGCATATCTTTCTTTTACAGAGATGTTTCATTTACAGTAACGCATTTATTTACCAATAATAATAATTCTCTATACTGAAAACTGTAAAGAAATCAGGAGACAAGCCTTTGTGAAATTTGTTTTAAGGTTAGAAAAGCCACATTACCGTAGTCGCTGAAGTTCCTTTTTGCTAGATTCTTCTGCCATTTGTACAACACGCAGTTTCTCTTCATACTGATCCTTTTCAGATTGCCTCCAAGTATCTTGTTCAGCTTTCATCTTCTCTAGATCAGCTAATCTGTTCTCAAGTTCCAACCTGACACAGCATTCAATATTTACACAAAAGTCATGTCAAATGACAAAAAAAAAGTGTTTAGCTGCTAAGCATACTTGAATAAGTTACTCAAAAAGTCTTCCCCAGCCCTTTTAGAATTTGAGCAATAAATCAACACACATACTTTTCATCCTGTAATACTGCAATTTTTTCAAAAACTTCCTCTTTGGCAGCCTGCACTTTACGAATTAGCTCCCGGTCCTTTTCAACTAAAAGCACCTTATGACGTTCAACAGCTGCTTTAAGAATTTCATTGTCTGATAACAAACCTGAATTTAAAAAAAAAAAAGTCATGATTGTTATCAACATGAGGATAGCCAGTATTATAATAACATTGTACACTAGTAAAAGGGAGCTGAAATTCACAATCCATATTCCAACATGAGGAGGGAAAACATAATAGACTAGGCCTGTTTTAGTCTAACAGCAACATGTCAGTAAACTTTTGAAAAGCAACTATTCTGTGGGAAGCTCTGGCTACACAGGCTTCTTATTTTAAGAAATGTGAGGTAAACAACTGGTATTATTTAAAATCCAGAGCAATTTCTGCTAAGCAGTTGTGCCTGGATAAAAATGCTCTACTATAGTTATGAAAGATAGAAAATGTATTATTTTCACAGAAGAAGAGATGAATTTTACAGAAACAAATAACCAGTCCCGTAGTGAAACTGCAATAACTGGTCTACAGCAAATCTCCCATTTTCACCAGTCAGTTTAGATGCAGGGAAAACAGAAGAAGCACCAATAATGTTTACACGTAACATCGGTTACAAATTTGGGGGGCGGGGTTGTACCACCATTAAAAACAGAAATCTCAAAAAAACACTCCACAAACTTGAGAAAATATTCACAATGAGAAATCCTACCAAATGAAGCAATTCTGAAAGTTGTGACTCTACATACAGAAACTAAAGATGCAAATCAAAAAGAAAAAAAATGCAGCCACGGCTTATGTGTTCACTGGCAAATAGAAAAACACTCTACAGCAGTGACTGCTGTTTATTTTGCTAATTCGGTGATAAAAACTGGATTCCACCACAATTTAAGTTAGCTTACAGGCAGATGATTTTGTGAAATTTAAAATCTTGTTTGCACCTACTTTCATACTTTTGCTGCTCCAACATTTTTAGTTTGCAAGATACTACAAAAGTGTGTTGTCAGTACAGAAATTGACACTTTTTAAATGCTCTCAGGAAACTAAATATTAAAGCATGTGAACAAAAGCAACTGCTCCTGGAAGATAACAGTACTATTTAGGTGTTATGGCACAGACTCACACATTGAGGACAGTCCACCTGAGAGCTGCGTGCTGATTTAAATCATCAGCATATAACTAGTATCAGAATACTAGTACTGTTTTCACTCTGGAAGGTTGTTTCAGGTTGCCTACAGGGTCAGATTTGAATTAGGTAGCCTACACTACTGCCTATTTTATTTCAAGAGTGATCTAAAATCTATATTTTTTTTTTCACATGAGCACCTTACTTGACTGTCCGTTTCATGGATGCTAAATCACAGAATCACAGAAAGGCTGAGGTTGGAAGGGACCTCTAGAGATCATCCAGTCCAACCCCCCTGCTCCAGCAGGGACACCTGGAGAAAATCAGAGTACAGAATAACCACTGAAACCCTAGATATGTTAAAGTCTCAAGCAAAGTGTAAGTCTGAAAAAAATTAACCTATAAAATACATTATTTGAAAACGATTATGTTCAAATTGTATCAAAAATTCACTAATTTATATTAGTGTAAATTGTTCTGTAATTGTTCTTGTTTACCCTAGTAAGAATGAATTTTCAAATCTATCATCTGGACTAGAAGTAGAGATTAAGATCGCTGGGGGATGATTAGAGGAAAAATAAATGTAATATCATTGGATAGTAACTGGAACTTTTGTAACTGGAAGTTACAAAAGAAATCATTAGAAATTAATTGCACATTTTACCATCCATTTCACTTTGAATCCTGTTCCGCTCTCTTTCTACCTCACTCTTTGTTCTTGCTGCCTCCAATTTGACATTGGTTACTTCTAATTTATGTGAATGTTTAAGTTCTTCTACCTATGAATTAGAAAACAAAAACCAAATCAACTGAAAATAAAAGTAATTAGCAGCTTTAATGAACGTTTTTTTCAAGTGCTACTTCACTAACAAGAAAAACTTTTAAATAATGGCAACTTATGCTTACTTTACATATTTCTTTAAAAGTATTTTTTTATCCACTGCTTTCCTGAAAATCATTCCTGAATATCCGCTTTCGTAGGTCACTTTAATCATGTTCACGCAGACCTTGTACCACTAAAGCTTATTGATGTGATCTGATTGCCCAAATGATACTCAGGGCTACTACAAGTTTTCATTAATTCCTTGAGTCAGACGTTGACAATTCATGAATAAACTGCCAGTCATTTTAAAATGTAAGTTTTGTATATTCACGATTAAAAAAAGAAATAAAAGTAATCAAATACAAAATGCATTACAAGAACTGGGCTGTCCAATTATGGACATGTACTCCAAAGCAGCTAGTGATAACAAACTACAGAACGGAAAGGTTATTGTTTTAAAAACACTTGGTGAAATATGCCGAAACACACAGGATTGCCTATCAAAACTCTGTTCCTGAGCAAATACTACACATTCTGCAGAATCAAGCTAGAAAAAAAGTTAAGAGGTATTCTACCTAAAGTGAAACAAAACAGTGATATGCAAAACCAGAGTATCAGTTATTTCTTCAAGTCATTTCCATTTGACAATATCCTGGAGTGCTACGCTACTATCTCAAAATCCAGGTTATCATAGTTTTGAAGTGCCTTTTAAATCAAGTACTTCTCCACAACTGTGACATGCACATCAAACTGCCTCATAAAAGCAGCAGTTTTAAGAACACCAAATTATCAAAGACAATTACTGCTTGCATGGAAACTTTTCTATAGTTTAGGCATTTCTACACAGTAATTACACGGTCAATGAGAATTAAGTACCTAAAGGAAAGCACTTATAATGAAAATCCATTCACAGTGACAAATGTAATTACAACCTGCTAGCATATACAAGCGGCAAAAGGTTAAGAATGACACAGTAGCTTATTAAGTAACTATACTGTGGATTTGGTTGCTTCAATATGAAGTTGAGAACATTCCAGGGTCACCTGCAAATTTTTAAGGTGGCTTTTTTAAGGCACAAAATCCAGAAGATAAATCTGTATACTCGAGCTCAGGAATCAGACTGAACTGATACAGAAAAAGTGTCAGGGGAGATGTGTTCGGTAACGTGTTTCTACTCTTCCTCCCTTCAAGAAACACCACTGAGTATTTTAATTTTCTCCTACTTCTGCAGGCAAGCAGAGAAGACCAATCAACACAATGTCAAGACTGTGACCACCTATTATATATATTCTGAAAGGTTACTCATAAAAACGGCTTAACAAAACAAAAAGGGTTTTTTTAAATGAAGATACAAAGATGTTTTTTCTTTTTTATCCATGACTCTACTTCCCACTTATTATTCATGCTCGAGAAGTTAGACAGGCTGTAAGCAGGTTTACAACAGTGATGTAGTTATATTCTACATGTTATATCCTACATGTTATATCCTAGTTCTTACAGTAAATTAGACTTTCTTGGATTCAGGCCAAAAACTGAAATAGTCCATACACAGAGATTACAAAAGCTGAGTACTGTAAAGCGTGTTTTGAATGACTTCTGAGATCGTTAGGAACTATGGAAGGAGTCGGAGCACTTTTCCTGTATTTTATCTTCTCTGAGGCCTATTATGCTAGGATTGATTGTCACAGCAGTACAAAGCACATGTCTGCCTTTGTGGAAAGTATATTCAGAAATTCAGGAGAGCTTTAAGTTGACCTAGAGGTTAAAACAATTCGGCATTCGACTGGAAGTACAGGACCAAACATAACCTGAAACCTTTCCAGAAGAATGAGAAAACACAGGGGATTAAACTTGCTACCAGAGTGGGACATTTCCAACAAAGCTACACTGGCATAAGCCCAAGCAGAGTGCAACTACTGTGATTCTCCTGTTTCTACCAGAACGTAAAACTCAGCGGGTGACTCCAAGCCAGGAGCTAATTGCTTCCTGTAGGCAATGCAGCACATTCAGGGCAAACTTTTTACAGTCTCCAGAAGCCCTATCTTAAAGAAATATATACCTATATTTTTTTCAAGTTCCACCATGCTTTATGAAAGATGAAAGGTTGTTTCCATCAAATAAGGCTATCCTCATGAGTAATAAAAATATGAATGTAAAGTGTTCAAGCACTTTTCTGTTTAGAAAAAATAATCTAGAGAATGATGTAAAAAGGGTATAACCACAGTCTCTAGAGATATTCCTATGCTTTTCCTGTAAAATCACATATTTTAAATCTACCTACTGAAAATGGAAAAAAAAAACCCACTTCAATTCACAGCAGAAAAAAACATTACCTTATCTCTTAATATAAAGGCAAAAAAATAGGAAAAACGTGTTTCGGATATGATAAAAGCACTTACTTTAGCAGCTAATGAATTGACTTCACGTTCAGATTTGTGAAGTTTGCTGGTTAAAAGAATGTTTTGCTCATGGCTCATCTGCAGTTCTTTCTCAATGCGATCCACCTGTTGTTCAGCTGACTTTTTTTCTGCCTTGAAGAAAGAAGATGTTTGTAAGGTTTCTAGAGCAGTGTATTCACCTGTATGGTTCAAGTTTTTGCCTTTCCAGATATTACTGCTATCATATATACAGCAAAATGTTTATCTTTGTCGGACAATATGTTCCAATAAAGTACTCAAAAATAAAAGATTTTTTTTTCTAACATTGCTCATATACATCTTCAGTTTACAAGACAGAGGTAATAAGACTTACTTAAAAAGCAGCAAGTATTTGTATCAGTAAACTGCTGGGATCTAAACATGGGTGTGCACTAAGCAGTACTCAAAGATGTCATAAGTTGTCCTGCACAGTTATAATAGCCAAAGAGTTAACTTCATAGAGAGGGGGAAAAAAAAAGTAATTATTGCTAATATAGACTGAAGACCCTGAGCTTTAATAAATTATCAAAGGATGGAATTTGGCAGTTCATGAGTCCTATTTGTTTTTAAAGCTGAAATTGCAAAATTTGCAATTTTGTCTTCTCTTGTAAAACCAATGGAAAAATTACCAGGGATTTCAGCAATAGTTTCATCAGGCCAAGTGATTACCCCCATTACCCTCCACAAGGAGACACAATAAAAACCAGAAAGAAAACAATCTCACCTCTAGAGACCTGGCCATAGTCTGCATCTCAGCTAGCTGTCGTACTTGGACCCTTTGAACATTTTCTGCTTGTACACCACAGTTGTCTCTTTCTGCTCTCAGTTCTGCTACTTCTGCTTCCAAGCCTTTCAGCTTCTGATGCAGTTGTGCCTTTTCTCTGGAGAGTACCTCCACGCGCTTACTGTCCCTTGTGGGATCAACACTAAGCAGCTGACTATGGAGTTCTTCTTTATCTTTATCCAGCCTTGTTATCTGATAGTTGTTAATCAGAAAACATAAACCTCTATATTAGTTGGCTGCCAGACAGTTAAAAATATTCTGGAAAAAAGAGCAATGTGCATTTAAAAATTAAGAAAGAAATTATATTTATGTTTATTTTCCTTATTAGAATAGGGTAATCAAAAGGTGCATTCCTTAATGACTTTTTTGCTTCTGTTTTCACTGCTGAGGTTTGTCCTCGGGCCTCCCAGGTCCCTGAATCTCCTAAGAGTTTAATAGAAGTACTACCCACAGTAAAGGAAGAAAGAGTAAGGAATCATTTAACTCACTTGGACGTAGACAAATCTATGAGACTACATGGAATATATCCAACGATACTGAAGGAGCTGGGTGATGCCATTCAGACACCTTGCAGAAGTCATGACAGACAAGGAAAGTTCCTGATGACTGGAAAAAGGCAGATATCACTTCCATCATCAAGAAAAGCAAGAAGGTCAAGAAAGTAGGTAACTAACGATCCATGGCAAGTCTTCCTAGAAGCTACTTCTTAGCATACAAAAGACAACATGTGACTGGAAACAGGGCTTACCAAGGGCAAATCATGGCTGACTCTACTTCTCTGCTTTCTGGGATGAAGTGGGTGGTGCTGTGGACAAGGAGAGGGCAGTGAAAGTGGCATAGCTTGATTTTAGCCAGGTCTTTGATTCAGTCTCCTATTGGTCTCCTTTGCCAGCTTGAAAAGATATGAGCTAGATATATGGATGATAAATTGTGTAGACACTTGACTGCACTGCCAGGCTCAAGAGTTGTGATCAGTGGTGCTAAGTCCAGTGGATGGACTGTAAAAAGCAGGGTCCCTCAGAGATCAGTACTGGGTCCAGTACTGTTTGATGACTTCATTAACCACCACCATGACAGGATCGAGCAGACTCTCAAAAAATTGTAAATGACATCATTAAACTGGCATGAATGGGCAATATGCTGGAGGGCAGAGCTGCTATTCAGAGAGAACTAGACAGTCTGGATAAGTGGGCTGACTTGAACCTCTTGAGGTTCAAGGAGAGCAAGGATGAAGTCATGTGTGTGAGATGAAGTAACCCGGTGCAGCAGTAGTAGCTAGGATTCACTGTCCTGGAAGCAGCTCCACAGGAAGGGATCCAGAAAGGGTGGAGACTGTTCTAGTAGACACCGAGCTGAACACAAATCAGCGATGTGATGCCCTTGCAGCAAAGAGGGTCTACCTGCATCCTGGGATGCACTGGCAGAAGCACAGCCAGCATGTCCCAAGAAGTGATCGGCACTTGAAAGACCGTATCTGGAATGTTAAGTCCAGTGGAGGAAGGACCTTGTTATGCACCAAGCAGAAGGACACCAAAATGGTCAAGGGGCTGGAGGTCAGCCTGAAAGAACCAGGCCTGTTCAGCTTGGAAAGAGATGGCTTAAGGGTGACCTTTCTCCCTTCTACAACTACCTGATCAGAGGATACAGAGACAATGGATCTAGCCCTTCTCAGAGGTGATAGGAAGAGAGGCAACAGACCCAACTTGGAATATGCCAATTAGATATCAGGCTTTCTTTATTTCTTTAAACCATGAGAGGGGTTAAATACTAGACCAGGTTGTCGAGGAAGACTGTTAAATCCCCATTCTTGGAAATACTTATGATTTTACTGAACATGGCTCTGAGCCTGATCCAATTAGACCTCTTCAGAGCTGGGTGTTGGACTAAATGTATGAAGGTCCCCTCCAACCTCAACTATGATTCTACAATTCTACAGTTACAATAGTACTCAAACCTACCAGTAGCTCATGGATAGCATGATTGCCCCATCAGACAGAAGACTAAGCAATAAAGAAAACTGTAAAGAAAAGTTAGTAAAATAGATATGAACTAATCTTGAGATTGTAACTGGTGGACACAGTCTAAATACACAGTTCTCAGTATTTCAAAACAAGTTATATGGACTGAATATAAAGGTGAGGATTAGTGATGAAAGAATAAGAAAGCAAGGTCTGGAAGAGATTGAGTTCTCTCAATGCTGGGAAACTATATTCTGAACTCTGAATTGCACCAGTGTGCTTTTACAAATTTCATTAAGGACCTCTGTGGAAAAAAAGTCAAATTCTGCAGCAGAATCCCTCCAATCCCATTTATGTGGAGATCCAAGAATAACTGCATGATATGCCCAAGCCATCAGTTAGGAACTGTGATGCTTTTGTAGTCTCCCTGTGCCAAACAGTGTGGGACAGTAAGAAGGCTGCAAGAACTTGAGCATTTCTCATATTCAGCTGTAGCTTGAAAGAGAGGAACTAGGACACATTGTGCCCTGGGCTCAAGGTAATCCCATCCTCTGTAACTGTGCTAGTCAGCTGCAGAATGAGCACGAGTCCAACAAGGCCACGAGAGAGGCAGCCTGTAAAGCAGCACCTGGGGGGAGCTCTGAGAAGGAAGACTCTTCTGTTGTTAATGTGTTGCGCTTGTGAATTTGGATGCATTTTGAAAGTGATGATTGCTTTTGATTTATGTCTGGACTAATACATTCAAATCTGGCATCTTGGGATGTACTCTGAGACAAATACTTAAATGACATATGCAAATGATATATGCAATTTTCATATACACCTTTGCATATATTTAAAACATACATAAGCTGGCAATTTTTTAACCATACTTTTGCAAGTCCAATTCTGAAACAAACAAACAAACAAAAAAAACCCAAAACAATAACAAAAGATTTATCCAGAAATGAACATAACTTAAAAATAATTAACAGAGTTTTCACCGTCCTTTTCACCATCACTGTCACGGACCAACTTAATTTCAAAATTTACCTTTGTCTGGCATTAAGAATATCTTCTGTTGCCTTCCTGTTGGATTAGTTTCTACATAAATCATTTAAAATTCAAATTTACATTAGTTGATCAGATAACCTATTAATTTCAGATTAGTGCACTGTCTCAAACTCTGCCTAACTATGCGATTTAAAAAAAAAGCATTTAGGCAAAGGCTGTCACTTATCAGAAGGTAAGTCTTATTTATAACAGTACAAATGATATTACAACACATCACTCAACAAGCCTACTGAGACAGCTTAATTCTCAAAACATTTTTATGACTTAAGGGAAACAGAGACTACATTATGAAATGATGGCAAACTGACAATATCTACATTATGAAAGTATGGCAAACTGACAACATCAAAGTACCAAGATTTTCACAATGTTCACGCAACTTTGTCATCAGATACACTTTAAGCTATTGTAACACTTCACATACCTCAGCCTCATATTTTATTTTTTTCTCCTCCAAAATACGTGCATGTTCCTCCTTTTGATGTTCAAATTCTGACTTTAGAAAGGTATTCTCATAACGAAGTTTGTTGTATTCTGTTCTGTATTTTTCCACTTCCTAAATTAGACAATAAAACAAATAGACTCAACCAGAGAAGGATTCAGATTTATTTCCTTCAAATGTTCATTCAGTGTTCCCATCACTTTTGAAGTTATACTTTCCAAGAGGGTTCCTCTTTCGCCCCTTTCTTGGATTTCAAGATTCACTACTGGAGCAACAGCTCTAATGCTACACTGATGAGGACTGTCATACTTTACTCCTCTTGCCAACTTCAGTTTTCATTTCCTAACGTTCCTATTCTGAGGAATAATTATAAATTGGTCGTCACTATCACTGCTCTAAATGAAACAAATTTAAATGCTTATTACTTACATTGTCTAACTTCTTCAGGCGCTCTCTCATAGGAGATTCCAATTCCTGCTGTATTTGTGCTCTTAGCAATTCCAATTTTTGAGGAGTTACCACCTTAAGAAAAAAAGCTTTCAGTAACTAGTCATATTCATCTATTTTTACTGGGACAGTTAAAAATATTTCAAGCATGATTTTAGGAAACTGGTTGAATTTTCTATGTCCTTTTTTTTTTTTGATGATCATTACAGAAGCAAAGGAACATCATGATATTAGCTAACTAAGCTAACTAAATATGTTCTGGGAATACAAAAGAAGCCCTTAGAGTGTCACATTTTGCTGACAGAACTAACAAAGATGTAGAGGTAAATTGCCAGTGAATTTGTCTCCTTCTGGAGAAGAAAAAAGAAACGTCATAAAAAGTAAAGCATTTTGTCTGGAAAAACTTTCCAAACGGTAAATAACCCAAACCCATTAGTAAAACTGAAGAATATCAAGTCCATTCCTTGTAAAACACATTATTTGCCATGCTTAAGGAAAAAAAAAAAAAAAAAAAAAAAAAAAAAAAGCTATCTCAATACCTTCTTTCAAGTGCAAATGTGAGGTCACACATGCAAAGCAGTACCAACATGGTTCTGGGTTTGAAATGAAACTGCGATCAGGAAAGATTTCCTGCTTTTCTGTCAATACTACAACATGGTATTTTGGTAAGAATAGTCTTGGGTAGAGTCAATAACAGCAAATTAACTACCAAGAGGTTTTTTTTGGTGGTGGTGGTTTGTTTAATTTTTTTAAAGATAGGCATTGATAACCTGTGACAGATCCTACTTTGTTCAATATCCCTCATTTTTCCTCCATTCAGAGTATAGGGATTGCCTCCATTTACCTGGGGATGCTTTAATAGATGCTGTATTTGCTTCCTAGGAACATTAGTTTATACAAAGACTTCTAATACAGTCCAAAAAGCAACCTAAAAGTTGGGTTGTTCAGCCATATCGGAATCACCGCAATCCTTCCAGTTCTGAAAAACTGATTATATCCAAGTATGTAAAGTGCTTGACTAAATACCAACACCTGTAGAACATAAAGTGTTCCTGGAAGGTAATGCTATGTATTTCTTTTGATGATAGAGTGATTATTACAAAATTTCACCTTTAGCAGATAATAGGCAAGAAACCAGCAAATAAATCTGAAAAAACAAATGAGCTCTTATTTTTAACCAAGTCACTGAAAAGCCATTACTAGTCATGGCCAAAGTTTGTATAAGTAAGTATATTGCCATACAATGATAGCAGCATTAGTATCTCAGAAGATTTAGAGGATTTGAGAAGTGGATTTGAGAATTTAGAGGATTTGAGATTTCTCTAGGGAAGTCATTCATGAGTTGAAATCATTTAACCTAAATCTAGACACCTACATGTTAACCAGTTACCTTCAGATCTCTCTCTAGGGAATCATAAATACATCCTGCACTAGTTTAAAGAAACAAGCAATTACAGAAAACATCATCTAAGACATCTTAAATGTTTTCTTTCTTTTTTTTTTTTAAATGGCCACCATGGAGAGACACCAATATCTATTTCTGCACTCACTAACGATAACACATTTAGGAGTGTAAGCTCCTAGTGTAGAGCAGATGATTCTGCCTGTAACAGGAAAGAATGCACCGACAGAACGCTTTCTCAGAGACTGAGAATCTGACTATTAATGCAGAATACAAGAGAATATGAGAGACCAGTTGAACAAGGAAAAAAAAAAATCAACCCACAATCACTCCAGAGAAATATATGCATTCTTTATTCTAGTAGATAAACAGAAATAGAAGTGTGCCCCCTAATACAGCATTAAAATTCATATTAAGCTCTGACAGTAACATATTTCACCTGCATCTTCAGTTCTTCCAGCTCTTGCGTTTTACCCAGCAACTCCTCTTGATATTCAGCAAGGAGAAATTGAAATTTGTCATGTACAGTTTGCTTTTCAACTAACAACCGCTTCAGCTCATCTTGTGATTTTGTATATTCCTCCTGTAACCTGCAGGACAAAGCACAAATTTACCGTTATGAACTTATTAGCAAACTTATTATTACTATTATTATTTATCTCCTGATAGAATGGTATCTATCTAAATATCACCTCCTTGTAACGCATTGAAAAGTGACACCATACTTACAAAAGTATCAAGTATTTTGGAAACATTGACTAACATGTATTAAGGTAGTTTGATTTTTTTTTTTAAATGAGCAACTCTCAGATCTGTCCTTAAATACAGAAATAGTTCACAAAAAAAAACGCTTCTACATAACATTTAGCTTCACCTTTTAACAGCTAGAATGAAGAAACATGCTTAAAATAGCATACCTTAAATGTTCTGCCTTTAGAGTTTGATAATTTGCTTTATGGTGTTCACATCGCATTTTTTCATCAATCAAAAGTTTTTGCAGCTCTTGTGCATTAGCGGTGTCACCATCTCCAACCATAGGAGGCAGAAGGCCACCAAAAGTATCCATTCTACAATGACTATTCACAATGATTATTGAGAAGATATAAATTAATTTATAACAAATCTATAACGGCATCCACTTTTTTTTTCTGATGATGACATCCCAGAAGATCAAGTCACCTGACACAAACAGAAGGACATATAATTAGTAATGAAGCATATCCATAATTCAAAGACTTAACATACTGCTTTTGTTTCCAGCACAGAAAAAAAAAGCTGCATCTGGAAGGTTCCTCCTAGAAACCTCCTACCTGAAAGGGCAGCTCTTCTCTGTTCATTCTGCCTGCCCTGAAATTTGGTAGCCCTTGCAGGGCCACAGGACAGATTTAATAAATGAGATTATTTGAATCGATACAAAATAAGCACAGGCATCTCAGACTGGCAGATAAATTAACTGCTATCTTTACTTTTGGTGTTCACCAAGAATCAAACTGTGATGCTAATTATGCCCCCTTAGCAAGGGTTCAAACAGAGGTCACAGGCTTCAGAAACAGTTTTTACTACTACTTATCACAGTCACCATGCTCTTCACTATCCTGACAAGTTGTTCTACTCAGTACACCATCAATTCAGTAGGAAGAATGCAGATGATTCGCCCGACGAATTCGTAATCAAACAATCTCCAAAGAAAAGTTAAGGCTTCACAAGAAGCTATCTGCCAGACTGTCCAAAGTTCAGCTCTGAAATACACCACTGACATGCATCATTTCCTCCTTTTCAAAGTGTATTGGGCAGTTTCTTTTGCTCTTTCTGGAAAGAGTTTTGCTAAGTGCGGCAATTCGAGATTGGTGAGAAAGCTGCAGCTCACCAGATGCTGAGAAATGGGGAAGTATCATAAGTTCAATTCTTTTCGATATTAGGAACAAGATACTGTATTAGACTCAGTGACTCTTCTAAAGGAGCTGAAGGAAGGAGTTTTGTTACCAAATTGTAGGGAGGTTAAAAAGCTTTAAAACTAAGTACTGCCATTTTAGGTTTTGGCATAACTGGATCATGACTAAGAACTTTGTATTTGCAGCAGTGTACAAAATAAAACTCAAAGAAGAGCAAATTTAAATCCTGGCATCATTGCAAATACTTCACCTTCACATATAGAGTTAAATATATAATATTTCCTACATTTCATTCTCTCTTAAAATCTTTCATGGACCCCACACTTGGCATTTGATTCTATAAACTTCTGATTTAAAAGCAAGATCAAAACACATCTTCCAGATAGGAAAAAAAATAAAAAGAAGCATATTTTTACCTATTCAAACAAACCCTTGTGTTTCAGTTTCTTTCCTCTTTTTTTTTTCCCTTTACTGTTAAGATGGGAAAAGGTCAGATGGAAATCTACCAGTGTAAGCAACTGTCACTATAATAGCATAGGCAAAGTCATAGCATCAACTTCTTTCTCCCTAGTGGCTATCCTATTTGTGCATCCTTTTGAGAATTAATTCCTATATATAAAAAAAAAAATCTGAAGAAACCTCTACTCAATATAGTAACTGTTTTTCATCCCTGAGTTTTTTTTTTGCTGATGTTGAGAATTAAAAAAAAAAAAAAGGACAAAAGCAATTTCCAAAGTCAGGACTGTTGCATTTTCAATCTGTAAACCAACAGCCATATGAGAAAAATTGCTCAGTGCTTCTAAGTACATAAACTATGTGAGACAACAGAAAGTTTTGGTACACAGAAAAAAGCCCAGGAATCACATACCTAAGATCTTTTAAGCATACAGAAAGCATTATCAAGGTGACTTGAAAAAATAAATAATAATCCACAGTATTTTCTCTCAGAAACTCTCTTATATAAACTATGAGAACCAAACAAACCAAATTCAGGATTGGGAACACAGGAGTTAAAGCTGGGACTAAATTCTCTTACCTTACATGAGCAAAAAGTACTTCTGAAGTAGCATTAATATATACAAAATCAAAGACCCTCCCATCCACACTCCTAAAAAAAGAATTTTCCTGAGAACAGAAATACTAAAACTAAATGGAAGAGCAGAAATGCAACCTTCTGTACTCTCAGTTTTAATCTGATGCAGCTCAGAAATACAGACTCATGTGACTTTTGCCGTTATCAAAAAGTCCACAGATTTTAAAGCGTGACACACATCCTGTCATTTGCACAAAGATTTCATGAAAAAGAAAAAAAGGAAAGGGCATGAAAAAATATAGCTCGCAAAATAGCTGTTTCACCCTTTAAAAATCAACGGGGTGTTGATTTTTAACAGTTAAGGAAATAAGCTATTTTGGCTTACAGAGACATCTTGTGGCAAGTTTCATGATCTGCATTCCCAGTAACGATTAGGAGAACTACAAAATCAGACTTCATTACTGCCCTTCTTCCCTGAATCTGTCTACAGAAACATAATAGTTAACATACTTTCTTATAAATAAAAAATAAAGATTTTTTTCACATCTAATTAATGAGCTTCATTTTCAAATATAAAATAATTCTTGCTGGTGAGCTGTGAATATATAATATCATTTCAGGGCTACATAAGGCATAAGTGTACAGCTACCAAGCTAGGAATCTCTTCTGTGCTAATGACATGCAATACTTGCTCATGGTCAATGATCAGATCTTAAATAACCTTCACAATTACATATTTCTAAAATTAGTTCTCCCCCTATATTTCACAGAATCACAGAATGGTTGAGGTTATAAGGGACCTCTAGAGATCATCTAGTCCAATATTTGCCAGTTTTTATCACGTTACAGAACTGCAAACTTGTATGGGTTACCACAAAATTATCTTTTGGCAGAATTCTGGATCTTTTTATGTGTTCACTTCTTCCCTCTCCAGGCAGTGAACATCTTGTGAAATAATACAGCTACTCGAATAAGAAGAATAAGAAGCTCAAAGGAAGCACATGGCCTCCTGCAAGTGCCTCTTCAAATACTCAGCATTCCCAGCCCTCCCTCAGAACCTACGCAGAGCCAAGTCTAGTTACCGAACTAATGAGAAGGTGCAACCCAGTTCAACAGCTCATTGTCACCAGAAATGGGAGGTTCCACTCCTTTTTCCATCCTCGCTCCTAGAGCTAAGACCCTTACGACAATTGATTTAGGTCAATAAGGTAACAGAAAATTAACCAAGTAAAAACTACTCAACAGTTTTATGTGAGGTCAGTGAGTCATGCTGGCTCACGGAAAAATCCAACCAGTGCCAGAACAGGGAAAGCAGAGAGTGGGAACTGGTTAGGAGAAAGAAACACGGAGGCAAATCAATGGCCAGAAGAAGAAGCAAGACTTGAAGTCAGGCAGGTATCACATATCTTTTGCACTATACCATGGCAAGATTCCTCCAAATACACACAAAAACTTTTGCTTACTAGAGTGTATTTCAAAGTTTTATTCAGGCCTACAGACATGACAAGTTTGCCACGAATAGTTTGATACTTCACAACCAACACTCTGCTTTCATTTCTACTCACAAAGCATTTCACATTCATATTAAACACTGCAATATTCAGATAAGACATACATCACATCTTAGCACACACATTCCACAGTGCTCCCATGTGCAGCAAAATAAATACGCACCTTGCATATTTATTGTGGACAAGGAGCATGTGAGACAGAGTAAGTCACAGTGACATTCATGCTGTCAAATTTCCTTATGGATATAGAAACTTTGTATTATGCTAACATGTCCTTACTAATGTTGGTACTACACTAATATGGGGGTCAAACACCATGAAATGCAGAAAAATAACCAGCATCCTCTGCACATGGATGAAGACTGCTGGTGGAGAAAATAATGTGAGAACACACACACAGAGTGAGCTCTTTCTGTCTGTGAGCTCCGCTGTTTGTTCTGGGCAATCCCCAAGCTCAGGGGTCACCAGCCCATCACCAGCTCGTGGAGGCCGCAGCAGCCGTTACCACCGGGCAGGAACACAACGGAGAAGAGGACAACGCTGCGGCACCGACTGCTCACGGGCTTGCCGCTTTCCGCTTGGCAACGGCGGGTGCAGAGCCGCGAGCAGGGCCGCAGCGACTCCCAGCTCACACACCGCGAACTGACACACCAAGCGGGAGGACCCCAGACCACCCACCCCCCACCGAGACACCAAGACACGCAACCCCCACCTCAAACCCGCTCACCCGCCGCCAACGGCCGCAGGAATTTAAAAATGGCGCCGCGTCTCGCCTCCCGCCGCCGCCGCCGCCCGCCGCGGAGCATGCTGGGAGCGCGGCATTGCCGGGGAAACGGGCGCGCGCCGCTGTGGGCGGGGCCGTCGTGCGCGTGCGCAGAGCGGCCCTTCACGGTGCCGGGGCGGGGCTCCTCCCTGCCGCGGGGGCTCAACGGCCGTTGTGGCCGTTGTGGTTGAGGGGTCCTCGGCGCTGCCCGCTCCAGTAGTGCCAGAGGAAACGTATCTGGATCCAAGAGCTTTAAGGAAGAGGGGGAGAAAAAAAAAAGTATACGCATTATGTTTTATATTCAGTAATGCTGAGTGATTATACTATAGTTGTTAATACCAAGAAGAATATTTTTGTGTAGTTGCTTAAAAAAAAAAACGTGTTCATGGCGTTACTAATAAATACTGTCATTTCCTGACACTGGCTAATGAGAACAGTTTAAGGTGAGTAAGATCTGGTAAGCCGATTGTCAATGTATCTCTAAAATGTCTTTGACTAGGAAAGTTAATTGATCATCCCGACCAGTACTGATGTTCCCTTAATCTTTAACGAGGATTAAAATCAGCTTCCACAAGTATTTTAGGGTGTATGCATTACTGATGAAGGAAAAGGAAAGGGGTTTTCCCTACCCCATAAGGAAAAAAGTGAGGAGAAAAAAAAAGTTAAATATTGTTGTGAATTGTTTTATATGCATGTGCAGAAGGAATTACAATTAGCTCCCCTAGAGATGGTTGTAAGCTTATCTAAAAAGGTCGCTGAAGCCTGTTACTTGCTTCCATAGCTACAAGGACAGCAGAATAGTATTTCACTTGCACTAGGGAAGTATTTATTTCACTCCTAAACTGACTATGTATGGACTGGTAATGCTGTAATGTTTCATGTTTTGTAGATTTTAATAATAGCAGCATTCAGGCTATACAAATGTGTTAACCTGCATTAAAAGAAGCTAAAAAGTCACCTTACAAAATGAACTGTTTATTTTTAAACAGGTTTTTGAGGAAAAATGGATATAGAAAATCGCCGCAGTTCAACAAGGCTTTACACTGCAACTTAAATAATTTAAGAGTGAACATATTTAATGTGAAAAAGGTGTGCAACCTCATAATAAAGTCTGTCACTCAGCTCTGCAAAGATTATCTGTTGACTAAAGCCAAACAGAAACCTTGTGTGCTTGTACAGCTGCATTGACAGGGGTGGCAGGGTGGCCCAGGGTCTTTCTTCGGTGTTGCTTGTGCTGGGCTGCATTAGTGTTGCGCAGCTCTAACCTACAGCAGACCTTTAAGTCACATGCTAAGCATGAAGCCAGGAATGTAGGTCGCTAGAATGACCTCTGCATAGGTCACAGAGGAGGCAAAATGCTTAACCTCTAAGATGACTTGAGTTGCTGGTGCCAAAAGGCAGAAAGGGGTTTCTGTTGCTAGTGTATTTGTTGCATAGCGGTGCAGTTTTTATGTAGGCATTTCCATGCTCTAAGGGGAGGGCTCAAGATGGTAGAGCTTAGGCTACTTCGGTTTTGCCTCCATAGTTTTCACCTTGGTCCAGAAGGGCACATGTTTTCCTCTGAGGCTCGCTGAGTTGCTCACCCACGAGCTGGTGTTTCTGTGGCGCGAGTAGTAACGGGGCTCTGAGCCATCGCAGCTGCTGCCTCTCCCCCGCCTCGCAGCAGTGCGAGAGACAAGAGACAAGGTTTCCACCTCCGAGTGCTCCGAAACTGAGGCTGCGGATTGGGCTCCACCTGGCAGTCTTGTGGAATGCAACAAGGGAAAGAGACAAAAAGCAAGAGAAAATGGAACCCAGGAACCCAAGGAGGGGATGGCTAAGAGGAGGAGGAATAACAAGCAGATGTGTGGGGCTTGTGAGCACAGCGGAGGGAAAAGAAGGTCACAGGAGATGAAGCTAGAGAGCAAGAAGTGGGGAAAAAGCTAGAAAATCAGGGTTATAAATATTACAAGACATGGGAAAAATATGAAAGAAAATAAATATGAAAGAAAATGCCTTGCTGAGGAGAGGGAAAATACTGGGGTTTCTTTGTTTTTTCTTTATGTCAGGCAGTCCAACTGCTAATTAGGATAGTACCTGAAGGAAACAGGAGAAATATCTTTATGTTGAATTTGAGCAGTGACAAATTCTCCTATATAATACACTTCTCAAAAAACATTATTTTTTCTCTTGAGAATAGAAATCAATACAACTGCATGTGGTAGTAGTCTATTCTACAAAAAGTCTTTTTAAAACACATAAATGCCTTGTGGCGCTCGCCTGATTGAGAACCCACATAGACACCCTCAGTGCTTTCGGTTTGCAAAATTAAGAGGTTTTGTCTCTTCAGGTGACGTTTTGTATTAGTCCTGGATGGATCATCAAAGCTCACCCTCACACGAAGAAGGCAGCATCTGACGGAAAGCCAAGGCGCTGCAGCGCTCCATGAACGCAGCAGAGGAGTTTGCATGTGCACTCTCTGGGTGATGAGAATGCGCAAGTCTGGTTCAGAAATGTCTTGAGGAGTCTGCAAGCTCCCTTAGGCCTCCTTGCTGCCTCCCTCGAGGAAAGCTGAGAATAGGTGCTAGATTAGGTAAAGCCTCAAGCTCCTGTAGCCCAGCAGCCTATATCTTTATAACCTAGCCTATGTCTTCATCGCCATTGTACATCCATGCAGCTGCGCACACCTGTAGTTTAATCCGTGCTTAGTTTGTGTCACCTTGACCTGCATTCGATTTAAGGGGATAGAGGCCAGGCAAGGGATTAGTGCTGGGAATGGCGGCCGAGCCAGCCTCGGAGCAGGCAGAGCCTGAGGTGCAGATGGCACCACTCAGTTGTGGCAGAGAGGGCTGTGACCCGGCAGGGGCACTTTTCTGTTGGAGAGGCTGAGAATATGCATTACAGTGTGGGGCTTCAGCAGGAAAAAGTAATTATAGTCAGAAGATGCCATTACTCCTAAATGTCACAGTGCTGAGAGAGCAGCCATTCCCAGCTGAACCCAGAGGGAGTTTTGCCATCGACTTCAGTGGGCCTGGAATATAATTCTGGGGCCAGAATAGAATTCTTTGGATATTTTAGCACATAGGGCATCAATAGATTTAAAGCATGAGAGTTTTTGAGACCATTGCTCAATCCCATGTGTTACATGAGCCTCCTGTGCTCTGTAGTTTTCTGTTCAGCGTGTGCACAAAGTGTGACTTAAGGATGGCGTGTTAAGAATGCCACTATATTTTCCTCTCTGCCTTCTATTTCTGGGTACTAGAGTAGTTACCGGGCTGTGCTACTATCCAAAATCCGAGTTCTGAAGACTGATAATAAATGCAAGTATTTTGCTTTATGCCAGCCATGGTAACCACGAGGCATATCAGCATTTGGATCATGACTCAGTAGTAACAGTTTTCTGGCAAAAACATAAAATTCAGCTTAGGTTTCTAATTCAGTTTTCCACAAAGGAAATCCAAGATGAGTCCAACTGCCTGGCAAGATAAAACGGTGTTTGCACTGCGTCTTCACACCAGCTCTGGAGAAGAGCAGCGATGCCGCCTCTGTTGAGGTTTGCAGCTTTGCCATGTCATAGCTGTAAATAAAACCCAAGCTACTGGTTCGAGTCCGAAAGGTGACGGAGCGCAGTGCTCACAGTTGCCTGAACATTTTGTGTCTGTTTCAAGGCTAGGGCCCAACTGAGCAGCTTTAGTACTGACCCAGCACTGAGACTTGGGTTTGAGCGATCAAGTGGCAAGCTTAAGAAACCCAATTTTGACCATCAAATAAATGTAAATATCTTTATTTCAAAAATGTTAATGGCACCTTAGAAGCAGTCATGACTACACAACAAAATATACAAAGAATGCGTTTGAATAGTTGCATCTTTCCACAGTGCCACACAAAATGAAAATTGCACGCTGAGACAGTTAACGTCGGTCAACTAAAACAGACATTTTTTTGGTACACATCTGTACTACAAGGCCCAGATTTCCTGAAAAAGGAAAAAAAAATGACACTGTGCAAAACTTTCCAACAACAGTGCAACTGAGCATACTATACACACAGAAAATCAACAGTATAAGATAATTTGAGTATTCCTCATGCAGTCTTTTATATACAGCATCATTAGATGTCCCAAAGTTACATTCTTCATAGTGCTTTTTCAGGAAGAGTAAGCAATTCCATTAACAAAAACTAACCAAAATTTTATTAGTCTTGAACTGCTGTAATGTAAAGTTGTGTGGATTTTCTCCAGGATTCTACTCAGCATCAGAGACCACAGAAATTTTACTTGAAAACAAGCTTTTTGCCATCTTCTTCTCCCAAGCTGCAGCACTTACATTCTGTTTTTTTTTAAAGGGAGCAATGTAATTAAAGTCCATGTTGTGGCATCATGGTACGTGCAAAGCAGATAGAAATTTGCTTGATTAAAAAAGAGAGTAAACTTTTCTGATTGCTATTCCTAGCTGGACTTTCGGAGTGATTAAGTTGTTATCCAAATAAGCAGTGTTTAATTACATTAATCTGTGTTTACCTTCTGCTGTACCATGGAATCCAGAAGTGAAATATCTGTATCACAGTGGAAATAGGCTTAGCTTTAAAAGATTACATGTCAGCTAAGGGAAGCAAGTTCGGAGGGTTTTTTTTTTTTTTCCAAGAGAATTTCTTGATCATGGATTTTAAGGCAAGAAAGCACTACTATGATTCTGCAGTTGGCTTTGTAGCCAACATAAGCCTGAAATGGTTCATCTCTAAACAAGAGCATTCAACTTTAATTTAAAAAATTGTGATCCTTATTTATGTTATTCGGTAGCTACAATTACAAAACTAAAGTTTATGCTTACTCTGGATTCATTTAGCTTCAGCTTCTAGCTGCTGGATCATATACAGCTACAGCAACTTGCCTTCAGCTATGGAATTTTTATACCCTGTACACACATTCTTGATTTGGTTAACATAAGAATACTGGCTTCTAAATATCCTTCATGTAGGGCAGATATCAGCTCTCTACACAGACAGCCCCGCAGCAGAGGAACTACGTGGTGCAAAGTATTTTGACAGTGAACTAAGGAGCAGTCAGATTTGGGAGGGCATCTCCAGGAAGTCAGAACAAGTGGACATGGTAGGAGCACAGGAGAACGAGAGGTTCCTCGAACGCAGTGACGTATAGACGAGAGAGTTTAACCTAGGGGTCCTTCAGTGCTGTCAATAAATTAATAACGTGGTTATGCCGGGACGCTGCGGGGGTGGCCGTGACACAGTTTGAGAGGAAACCCTGAGTCGGGTGGCTCTGCTGAAGTGGGCGAAGCTTGGGCAGGTGCTGCTAACCTCACCGAGGGACCAAGAGCAGCACAAGGGCCAGAGAGGCACCGGTGCAGCGCGTCACAGGCATCCGTGCTAGGCAGCGGGACCGTCGTGGCAGACCAGCCGGCAGAGCGGGGTGCAGCGACCAACGCCAGGCAGCGCCAAGCAGGAACAGGGGCCTGGCCCTTTCAGAGAGGGGGAGTTGTAAAGAGGCTGATGATGATGAGCAAGTGGGATGACTACAGCCAGAGGGCCGTTTAACATGTTGTGCGAGAACAAAAACGCAGATACGGTACCGCAGAAGATACTTAGTTGTTGAGAAGTTGGGCAGTTTTCACTGTGAGAGGAGGCGCGACTGCTGCAGCCAGCAGAGCCCGGGCTGCAGCACAGCCGCAAGCCCCAGGCCTGTGCAGCCTCCTGGCACCACCGGAGCGGGGCTGCATGGCAGGGGCAGGAGAAGGCAGAGCTCCGTCCCACCGGAGCAGGCTTGGCAGAGAGCACGGCTTGCTGCTGCGGGCACAGCGAGAGCAGCTCTGCTGTCTCCCACCTCTGCCCCTTGCTAGGGTTTGTGTCAGGGCCCCCAGCATGCCAAGGCTGCTGTTGTTCCATCAAGGGTCCTGTGCTTGGAGGAGAAGAAAGCATGGTATAGTAAGGAAAGGCCCGAGAACACCATGAAGAGGGGGCACAGCTGTCTCGGGCTCAGCACCAGGTCTCCTGATCTGTGTAATGTATGTGTAACGTGGTGGTGCAAGTAAGAAAATAAACATTACAGGTTGAATAATAAAATGGCTGGTGGAAGTTAGCAAAAGGCTTAATTCAGGGACAAAGAAAAAAGCAGAGGGTTCTGAATAGCAAACCCTTTCACTGGCTAAAGAAGATGAAAGTACAGACTGTAAAAACCTTTAATTACCTCTGCACGAATGAAGATGGAAGTGTTTTGTTTTACAATAATTAAAAAAATGTCCAAGACAATGTTATGATACATCAGAAGGACATATAAACAACCTAAGGGAAATTCTTTGAGATATACCAGAAAAGAGCTGCCACAGTGGTGGTTGATTTTGGTTAGTTTTTAAATATTTTTAATGTAATGGAAGGGACGTTCCTATGAAGATAAGTTTCTCTTTGCAGGCTCTGGGCGGGCTGTAAGTGCAGGAGTGGGAGGCTGAGTGCAGCTGGGTGGCAGGTCGGGCTTTAGAGCCGTGCGGCGCTGTCACCAAGACGCTTTGCCCCTTTGGCTGCCCCTGCAGCCTTCCCCACGCAAGCATTGCTTTAACGAGGGAAGGGTTTTAACAGCATTTTCTAAAGGCTTGGTCATGTCATTATTTATGCCATTAATTCTGTTCTGCCTTCAGTTCTTGAAGCCACAGAAAGCAACAACATTCACTATTACTGCAGTAGTGGTAAAATGATAAAGTAGGTGCCCTTGGCCCTACCCCTCTCCTCCCACCTCTGCTTGTGAACTTCTACACCAGCTCTTGCACTTGCCTAGAAGCAAATACATCCCTCAAGCAGTCCCCTTCCCCCCTCCAGCATAACAAATATTGCAATTAAAATAAAAAACAATCTGTCACAACACTTATTTTAAAAGTAATACTGAATATCAAATAAATGGAGACTTTTTTTGTTTTCTTTTTAATACATGGTGAAGGAGAAATCTGATGTTTTATTTAAGATCTTGTTTTACATTATGGCTGGGAACCAGACAAAGTATTTCAAGGAAAGTTTCTTGAAGTTCTTTGATCAAGTAAAATAAATTCTATTACAAAAACAAAACCAATCTTGTCTCCTAGTAGTGGACTGTATGGTAACACATTATTTTCATTACATTTGTCAAGAGAGTGTGCACAGTGCTTTTATTATATACACAAGTTTAACTCCCTTCTCCTGCAAGGATCTGTTCCCTCACACCCTTAGTGTGTCACAAGAAGAGAAATCCACTGTACCTGGAGTCCCATCACCAGCCTGCTCTGCATTCATCAGAGAATCCCAGCAAGTCAATGCGGACAAAGACCAACCTGAACTTTGCCTTCCCGGGTGTGCTTCCTTCCCCTGGCAACCTGCGGTGCTTGAAGCCTGCGGCTCCCTTCCTGAATCCTTCAAGAAAGCCACCTGGAGATCTTGTCATTCGGTTCATCATCATTGGAAGCCTTATGCCATGTTTGTGTATTTCCTGAGTGTCATATGGAAGAGTGCCAGGACAGGACAGCAACTGTAGCCCATAGTCATCACTAGTCTAGATTTTGAGAATTAAGCTTTCTGTGCAAAGAGTTCCTGGTATGAGCATCAAGTTCTGCTGCTCCTGAAAACTAGAATTCCCACAAACAGACATCTAATAATTTAGAATCAGGAAATATTAATACATGTAACTAATTGGTCTCGTCATTCTAACTGGTTTCAGAGAGAAGATTACTTCATCTCTGTCACAGGGCTGACACATTTTTATAATGTGCTCCCTCCTGATCATAATCTCTTCTCCCTGCTCCAGTAAAAAGCACACCTTATACTTCCAGACTCCTCCCAGATACCACGCTTTTTGTGGCTACAGGTTTCTAAAGTGGAAAAACAGTTGGATTAAGGCAGAAGAATGACAAAAGTGAGCAGTTAATCACAGACAAAGCCCATTAGAAACAATCTGGTTGAACAGGTAACTGTCTGCCAAGAAGTACGTGTTATATATTTCCACCTTAAAGTCCAAGGCTCTGTAGCATTCTTCATCCAGTCTGCACATTTAAACAGACAAAGCAAAAACAGCTTGTATATGCACAGCACTTCTTAGAAAACAGGGAAGGAGGGGGAGAAAAGAACAACAAAACAGCCAGACCAGCAGCTTCATCTTGGTATAATCATCCGTTCTATGGCACAAATGATATGATCCCAGTTTTTACAAAATATTGCCAACAGCGTCACTGCAAAAAAAGTGCAGATGATATGGAAACGGCTCTTCATCATAGGCGCAATGAACTTTGCAATAGTAGAGACACATACTAAGATGACAGTCATGAAGGCCAGGATAACATTTATGCATTTCCCCAGGAGCACTTTGGCATTAACCGTTTCGGACTGCTGTGCTTGCTGCTCTTGCTGATGGAGCTCCAGCTTGGAAACTCGGGTCTGGCACGATTCCAAGGCTTCCTGGAGATGACAGAAAACAAGGTTCAGAGCAGCTGTATTTCACCATAATGCTTTTCCATTTTTAGCTGTGGAGCCATCCCTGAGCCAGATTAGAAAGTATAATTTATTATAGACTCCTCAAATTTGAATGAGCCACCCATTCGTTTCCCCCTCCCCCCCCTCAAAATACACGTCCCTATTTTTACGTATGTATCACTGCCTGCTCAGGCATGATTAAATCTGACAACAGTGTCAAAAATGCAGTATTTCCATTTTCATGCTCGAGACAAGTATCACAGCTCTCATGTTCCTGATAGTTCCTGTTTCCAGCATCTACAGATGAGACAAGGTACTGGGAAAGCTGTTGCCATGGCAACCTCCACTACATTAAAAGAGCTTCCAAGTTGGTTTCTTTGTGTGTACTACAGAAAACATGAGGGTAGTACTGGCTTGCTGTGATACTAATTAAGTCCGCTGTGCAACGTGTACCATTTGGTTTACGCCACCACTCTGCTCTACGTTCCTTTTGTTCTCCTGAAGTCCACCTGCTGTGGAGCTCTGGGGTTAGGATCTCAGTAGGTTCTTGCTCTCTCCTTGTGCCGACACAAAAGCTCCCGAGTCCATATCCTAAGTGTATAGCATGCAGGGTTGGAACACATGCATGGAACCCTCCAGCATAAAGTATAGTAATAAGAGATTGAAAACTGTGTGTGCTGGTGATTTTGCTGAAACAGAGACTGCATTACAGTAAGATACGCAAGGCAAAATATAACTTGTCTCGTGATTGCTGATGGAGAAAGCCTCTTATTGCCAGGCTCGTGACTTGCCTCGCTCTCCTCCGCTCTGCAAGCTCAGGCACCCCATCAGATTATATCCAGACACCTCTTCTAGGTGAGAGTGGCAAGGCTGACACTGGTGCGACCCCTCTGCACACAGCCAGGGCCACCAGCAGCCTGGCAAGTGTCTTGGGCCCTGCTTTTAGCTATTGACTGTCTCATGTAGAACATAGGCGTACAAATCTCCAGAGCTGCACTGCCTTTTCCCACCTCAGTGTCCCAGCTATGAAGCTCCGGAGTGACGCTCCTCCCGACCCACTCTCCTGCATCTCGATGTCTGACAGCTGAGCTGCAGCCCTGGAGCGCAGAGACAAAACTCCCTCCAGCACCGCCTGGCAGAAGCAGAAATTATTCAATCCTCCTCTCCCAGAGGTGCGCTGAGAATTCAAAGTCTCTCCCGCTGGACTGTTTTCACACCCGTGCTCTCATACATAGGGCAGTGGCATCGTACTCCTGCAACGCAATTTAGTGAAGGCCAGGCTGCTCGGCCTTGCTCTGAGCACACCAAGGGACAGACTTCTCAGGAGCCATGCTCAGATCCTTTGTTCCTGAGTCCCACACAGCTTTAGGTGGCTGCTCAGCCAGCTTATCAGGGATAAGATCTCCACTCAGCATACTCTGCTTTAAGCGCTATGGAAAGGTTGTGCTTGAAACTTCAGGTGCCTAAACAAGTCAAATGGTTTTTCCCTGCACCATTCTTAACTTCAGCTCCTACATTTTGCTTTAGCAGTCTGCTATTTGCCTGCCATACTCGCCAGGCTTATTTGTAAATCTTAGACAGTGCCCATGCCTGAAGAGGCTGGCTTGCCCTTACGTGGCTTCTCCAGGTCCCTCTGGGTCTACATTGTCTGGTTTCCAAGCGGCCTAGACCGAAGGCAAGGAAATGCAATCACACTGTTTTCTTCAGTCATGAGAACTCTGGCCTCCCTATGGAGGGAATGACAGTGGACTTTCTCTCACATGACATTTTCTACCTGACATTTTGTTTTAAAGAACATAGACCTTGCTCTTCTGCTTGAAGGTGTACTTGAGGAAAAAAAAAAAAAAAAAACCTTCAAATAAAATTGTTCCTGAATTGCTAATCCTGCACTAAAAATCCTCTAAACGTAAAACATGGAAAATTTTCTAACTGCTTCACTCCCTTGCCAAAATATGATTTTCTGCTTGAGATACATCTCAAGTACTATTACATAGTACCCTTTAAGGCTGTAGTATCATAAGATAGGTCAACATAACCCTTTGCCAATGCCTAGAAGAGAAAAATCATGCTCCGATTTCCCTGCCTCCTTCCCCACTCCCAGCTGCAAACTCCAGACACCATTTCAGTGAGTTATGTCAGTGCGAGGCAGCCAGTGGGAGCATGGGGAAGATAGAGCTGGGAGGACATCTCCTGTTGGGCAACCGTGAGCTACTAATTTGGCTTAAGATATAAAGCAAAAACGTCACCCTCCAAAAAAGTTTCCTTTCATTGTTTTAGCAATATTACATGGAAGACAATGGGCAATGGCACAAATTCCCTTAGGGCTCACATGTGCTCTTCTACATGCTACAGAGCTTTCCCAGCCTTCCTTCCTCTCTGACTCGAAGTTCTTCTCAAATCACCTGTGCTGCTTTAGAGAAAGTCCATCTTCAAAGCGCTTCCACCTGGACTCCTGCACCGAGAGGCTCAACATGAAGTGTCCCCACCTCCACTTTCTCCCCCCATCCCTTAAGGACAGGATGCTTCGGTGTTAGCTTGTTATTTAAATACTGGTAATTTAAATGCTTTCACTTTATCCTAGCTTATTTGCCAAACCCTAAACAGACAAGTTTAAGCAGGCCCAACTGTACAGAGATAAAAAAAACCAATCATAGCACCTGTAATGAGGTCATAATAATAGTAATAATAATAACAATAATAAAATGAATCATCAACTTAGCACCTCAGATAGCTTTAAAAGCCTCTAAAGCTGCCCAGGGCTCAGGTCATGAGTCTGCAAACACTTCATAGCCCTTGGAGTGGAGAGCTCTGCTCTCATTCAGGTTCTGCATCCTTGAGATGCCTTCAGAAAGAGCCTGCACAGGAAAGCTGTCTGGAGCCTACCAAGGTGATACGCTTAGATTCATTGCCTTCCTCACTCAGTTCCTAAGGGCTTGTTAACTCGCACACCAGCCAGAAAAGAGCTCGAGCCTTCTGCTGTCAGCTCACTGCTCCTCTCTGCCTGTAGCAATGTGAACACCAGGATGCACAGGCAGTTTTATTTACAATATGAGCAAACAAGATAACAGTCATAGACTTCTTACCTCACCAGTGTATCTTAAACTTATAGTAAGGTAAGGCAAAACAATCATTTCATCCTTAGACTTTGGGAGGAAATATTTCTATCCATCATTTGCTTAGACTGCATATAAACATGCAAAGGGATAACATGCTGTTAGATTTTCATCTTAAAGCAGGCAAAATATGGGCTTACATCTTCCCTCACATTCTTTATATATAAATATGCAGAGATGTGTGTTTTACAGCACAAGATTAAAAAAAGGTTTTAAAAGTCTGTAATAAGTGAAGAAAAGAGGCAGAAAGTACCTGAACATCCCGTGATCGCTCGTATGCCTGATATGCCACTTTCTCCTCTATGCTGGCTAGCTCTTGTTTCAAGTTTGCTGTCTCATGTTGATGAAGGTCAGTCAGATCATTTAACTGGTCTTCCAATCTTTCATATCTTTTCAAGAAAAAAAAAAAGGTTTAAACCATGACAACAATTACACACTTCATAAAGGTAACCTCTGAGGATTCAGCTGAGTGGCATTATAGGACATACAGGAGAGAAATCAGTAAAAACTTTGGAAACTACTCTGTAAATGTTGGTTCTGCAGGCTGAAAGGCTTTTGTGACTGCTCCTTGCTGACTGTAGGTATTGAAGGATGAATATTTGTATGTCATTGATGAATTTCATGAACAGAACAGCAGCAGCTAGGGGTATCTAGTTCACATCTTCCCTTTTCTTTCTCTTCATTTAAACAAGATGAGAGGAAGCTGTGCTACAGCACTTAATTACTTTGCACAGCAGTACCCCAGCATTGCAGCAGGACACACAGTGACACTACGACCCTGGATGCCTCTGAGCAGTGTCTGCACAAGGTGCTCAGCAGTAAGAGGGCACTTACCCGCTCTAAGTCAGCCCTGTTACACTGCAGGCTGCTCAGCCTTTACTGGTTAAAATAGATCAGAAGTCCTCCAATAGTTACAAAACAACTGGCATCCCCTGCACACTGTATTCATATAACAACATGCCAGTAAAATGTCAGATGGCAGATTTTCAGACAAGCCCTAGGCAAAACAATTACCACATTATCTGATGTGAAGTATTTATGTTACATCCGTATTGCCACTTATTGAAAGAAGTGGAACATTTTGATACCAGATATTAATTGGAATTTATACTCTTATTTCAGAAGCATCCCACCACCACTGCCTCACACACACACACACACATTTATTCTTTCTGACTAGTCCCTATACTCATTCAAAGTCATTTCAAGATGGCTAAAAGGAAGTTAAGATGGTTAAAAAAACCACTTATACTTACCTATATCTTTCCTCCTGTAACATTTGAGAAATAAAGCCATAGTCTCTTTTAAACTGTGTTTTTAAATTTTCAATATCGTCAGCTAGTTGAGACTGTGTCTCCTTAATTTCCCTTAGTTCCTCCAAAATCATGGAAAGTTTTCCTTGGCTGTCCAGGGTGCCCGCCACAGCAGCTCCGAAGGAAGTATTCCCATTGCTATCTGCAGAGCCAGAGGTACCGCTCGAGCATTCGTCATCACTGACATATTTTGGCTTGGCCACTATGGTAGCGCTGCCACCATATGTTCTAGAACTGCTTTCTGGCCGAAATTCATCCAGGGTATTTTTGAGATGAGCGATGTTGTCTGCACTGCCAAATTTGTTTCGGATCAAGTTTGCAAACTCCTTAGACTTGCTGAAAACGAAGACAGGTGGTGTCAAGGAGACACCTGGCACGCCCGACTTGCTGCTCTCAGTCCCGTGCCCGGACGTACGAAGTTTTCCATGCTGAGCATCCTTCAAGTTATCCTTGGAAGTATCCTTAGCACTTTTGGAGGATCCATTTTGTTCAATATCCTTAAGCTTTTTGTGATACTGCTCCAATTTCTTCTGCAGCTGGGCAATGCAGTGGGCAGATTTCTGGTTCTTTTTCTCAAAGACTTGTTTAATGCGCCCAGCCTGCTGCTTGTCTGCGCTGTTTACGAGTTTCAGATATTCAGCCACGTTCCCATCCCGTGCTGTTTGCTCAACTTTGATTTGCTCGGTGACCTTGAGGATCTTCTGTTTCAAGCTATCCGCGCTGAGTTTGACTTTGTGGAATTCTAGAACCCCATCTGGGACATCAAAGTTGAGGTTGGTGTCAGAGCCCCCGCGGCGGATGGTAAGGGGCAAGCTCAGGGTATTCATGTCATGTCTTTCTACCTGAGGGGTGGGAAGAAGAAAGAGGGAACATGAGTTTTATTTTTCAGATGCAACTTTCAGTTTCCCCACATATTATAACAAGTACACAATATATAGTAGTTTGTAATAGCAAAACAGAATGAACTTTCCTTTGAAATTATAAAGGATTTTTCCTGATCTTCTCTAGACTGATAAACACCACTCAATGGGAAAGAAAAAAAAAGAACATAGTGAATATATTTTTTTTGAAAATGATTTACAGTCATTTACAAAAGTCAAACCTATACCTATCTAGAAAAGATCCCTAAATATATCTTAAAATGTAACTTTTACTATTATATTCATAATGTATAATTATATAATGTATTTATATGTTACTATTATATTGCTTAAATTTTTAAGAATTTTTTTTTATCATCAGAAAATTTAAAGAGATCATGAAATAATTATTCTGACGTTCTCTTAGAAATGGTCAAACCGTGATACAGATGTAGACAGAGATAACAGATTATTCATTTTTCTGAACAGAAAGCCAAGATAGCCTGCTATGAAACAGATGAAGACAAAGTCCCTGAGGAGCTGCAACAAGAATGACCTAATTACGGTGGTTTCATTGCTGTTATCATCATACCTTGGCCCCTGCAATGGAGTAGATGCACTTCATTAAAACTGTCACACCGTCACATCTAGAGAGTCCGCTTAACAAACACACTAGCTGTAATGGGCTTTCAGATTCTACGTCCATATAGTCCATAAATCTCAGCTTTCTACTGTACCTATTCTCACAGATTTCTCTTTGAGGAAAGATGACAGGACACCAAGCCTAGCACTGCCCTACCCGCTTCAAAAGTAAAATGCAGCTCACCAAAATTTCCACAACGAACCCATACTGTAAAAGAAGAAAAACACAGCCCCTTCCCCTCTACTACCAAAAGAGTGATGTCTTTACCTCATCAGTTAATGAGACTTTTTACTTCTGCTTTCATACGGAAAATAAATCTTTTAAAATTTGGCAGGCTCCTGGTAGGAAAGTGGCTGAGCCAAGGTCCAGTGACAATAACCTCCATGGCCAAACACTTTCCATGCGAGTTCATGAAGCCAGAGCAGCCTCTGCTTCACGGTGCCACCACTGCTTTGAAAGGCTCCTCTGCAGGGTCTGGGTTCTGATAACGGTAAAAAAGGCTGAGCAATTCTGGTGTTGACAATTCCTTCTGGAGAACATTGCTTAATGGTTACATTTAAGACTGGGAGTGCCACTGTCTAATACCTCTGTGCATTACCAGTTTGCTCAAAAGAAATAATAGAGCCCTATGCTTAATTATTAAAAATATTAAAATTATGGACATCATTTATATTAATGCATTAAAGTTGTGATTTATTATCAATATTGAAATGTACTCTATAGAAAATCTGCTTTATTATGAGATCTCATTTTAATTTTAGCACAGATACAATACACACCTGGATCCTGGGATAGCATTCTATATTCAGTACAATAATTTGTTTGAAGAGTGATAAAAATCACAGCTGGCTCAATTAATTGCAAGGTGTTATTTTTATTTATTTATTTATTTTTAATTGAGCAAATCTCATGAGTATAACCAATAGCTAAAATAAATTTAGCTATTACACATCACTCTATAGGGTAAAAAAGCAATCAAGGCAAATAACCGTGGATATACCTGTATTTACTGGGTCTGGACGAATGTAACAAAGATAAAAAGCTGCGTATAAAACAATAGTTTCTCGAAACATCAAGGCATTTTTGAATATGATTTGGCACAAAAATAAACTACAATAAATCACTGAACTGCACATACACCCAAGCCAGAAGCACCGCTGAAGTTACTTAGCAGAGGCCGTACGGACTTCCAAGAACGGGTGGGGTCCCCCTCTGACCTTTACACAGCATTAAGTGTTTACTTCCTCAGTACAAAATATTCTAAAAATATTCTGGAATAATTGAATACAAGCCCAAACCTGATCTCTCTTCCCACAGGCCCTCTCCCTCGCCGGCGGCTCTGGCAGGCAGCAAGGTCTATATCATGAATCACGCACCCCTTGCCTTCCTGGAAGGGTCGGTCCTTCCTCAAGGTTGCAACAGCAAGAGGGGAAAAAGGAACAATCCTATCAAGGTATTATAGCAGCTGGAAGCTACGTTGGCCTTGCAGGCAGGGATCAGCATATGGTAAATTTACTTCTGAGAGTACAAACCAGTCATAAGTTTGGCTTAGGTTCAATAAATAATTTTAGACTAGAATTGTACCTAGATTCACAAAAGCCATGGTAGGAGTAATATTTAGCTCACTGGACTGAGAGCTCACTGAGGGCACAGAAAAAGTCATGTTCAATATATTCCTCTAAGTCTTTTGGCCCACCTGCCAGTTGCCCTCCCGCCTTCATGCTGCAAGATTATTCAGGCAACAGGACCTCTGGAAACCTTCTGTGCATGTTATATACACTGTTTATTACAAGCAAGCAGCCACTGCAGCGCCCAAATACTTCTACGAAAACGCTCCATCACCTGCCTTCTAGCTCAATAGCTCCATGGAACAAGCTCAGCAAAGACTCATCCATGACTGTGCTCTAGCCCAGCCTTTAACAGTGTGAGCCCAGGGCACCAGAAGGCCAAGTTCAGCTCCTCCTGCAAGTCCTCCTCACTGCAACAGTGCCATCCTGAAATGCAGAGAGCTGCCCCATGGGCTACTGCACATCACTGCTTCCTGAAGCCCAGCAAGGGCGCGTTCCCCTTCCTGCTGTATGAGCTGTCCACTTATTTAGGCAGAGCAGTAGACCATGAGCAAAAGGCTGCGATGCCTCCTCAGCGTTGACAAACCTGTAGTCAAGGGCTGGGGTCCTTTGACGTGGCCTGAAATCTTCTCCTGCATAGGAGACTGAACCAACATCCTCCTCAAAGGATGCTCTTCCAGCCACGCTCAAGAAAGAAAAGCTGAACTCCAGCACTGCCATCGTTCTTTCTGTGACTCCTGACAATGTGGCCAAGATGTTCATATTAAAGAAGCTGCTAGTAGGTTTTGGGGAAAAAAAAAGTGCATTTAGCAGTGGCATGAATAACCAAAACAACCCATCTGGGACCAGCTATATTTCAGAAGTGAAAAGCACTTAGGAGAATGGAGCCATCACTCATCCTCCCTACCAGGACAGCAATAATTATGCAGCTGGAGATCAGCTACAGGTTAGAGGAAGCAGTCCTGAGAGGCGAGCGAGAGCATAAGAAAGGTAAACGTTACTCCAGAGCCTGAGGAAATACCAGAGACGCGTCCAGGACTTCGCTTCTAGGAAAACCAAGGACAGCCAGATTTGCACAAGCTCATTGGGCTGGCCGTAACCAACATTACCCTGAGATTAGAAATGCGGGGCTTAGAGAGACCACTGTGTTTTATGGAGCAGTTTGCAAATGTATTTTCTTACAGCCCAGCTGGGAGCTAACTTGTAGTGTTGGTGTTCCTGGAAGACTAAGGGGCAGCAATTTAGTGGTGCAGCAATTCAGGCTCCCAGCCTGCACCAAAGCTGTATACCCTCCACATGACTAGACAGGCTCCCATCAGAGGCAAAAATAACTCCTTGCTACCCCAATGCTCCTCCAAGGAGCCTAGCACACCCCCAGGGACAGCTGCCAGGTGCAGCCCACAACGCACTGCTAGAAGTTGTTCAATACCCAGGCACAGGCAGGGACACTTTCTACCTTAAGTATTAAGTGGAGTGCTGAGAAAAGGCAAACCTGCGTTCAGAAAAAAATAAAAAGTGTTTGGAACACAACAGTGCAGAGCTCAAAAGGACCCATGTGCCCAAATGCCCCAGGAGAATCTAAAGAAGCAGGTCCAGGTTAGAAGGGTACCACATGGGCAGGAACTGCTGAAGCGGGGAGAAGCCAGGCCTAAGGAAAATGTCCTTTGTATCCCCTGGTGCCAGTATGGAAAGCACGAGGAGAGATTGTTTCTTCCCCAAAGATTCCAGGTGGGATGTGAGCAGAGAAGACAAGTGACAATCACTAGAGCGCAGGGAGCATGCAGCCTGCCCAAAACACACCTAATGGCTGCAGACATGAATTGCGAACTGCACAGGTTGCTCTCCAAGGAGAAGTAAGAGCTCAGCCAACTTTACTTAGGTGTCAGACTGGATTTTGATGTTGATTTCATACATTTATTTTATGCCCATTTAAGAACTGGCATTAAAAAGAGACAAGGAAAAAAAAAAGCATTTGAAAGAGAGAGTCACTGATTGCTCCTACACAGCAGGCACAGAAAAGCCCACGCCGTTAGGTCCCTTCACTGACAGAAGCCAGCCACAAAGACACAAAGTCCTCTTCCTATTCCAGTACACTCAGATCACTGCTTTTTCTTTTCCCACACAGCCTCACCAACATCAGCCGTCAGAGCTGCGCAAGCCTTCACAGACTGGTTAAGGTTGGAAGAGACCTCTAGAGATCATCTAGTCCAACCCTCCTGCTCCAGCAGGGACACCCAGAGCATGGGACACAGGGTGGCATCCAGGCGGGTTTGGAAGATCTCCAGAGAAGGAGACCTCTCTGGGCAGCCTTCTTGTAGCAACACTGAACTCTGTTTTGCAAGACTCACAGGGTATCTGATTAGTGCTTAGGAAAATAATCCCGTAAAACAAATGAAAATAAGATATAGCCAGTCTTAAATCTTGCAGGTTTAGCAAGAGAAAGTAATTGGGAGTAATTTTTCCACAGGAACTTAGGGTGAGGGTGACAGAGCACTGGAACAGGCTGCCCAGTGAGGTTGTGGAGTCTCCTTCTCTGGAGATCTTCCAAACCCGCTTGGATGCCACCCTGTGCCACATGCTCTAGGTGACCCTGCGTGTGCAGGGGGGTTGGACTAGATGACCTCTAGAGGTCCCTTCTAACCTTAAGCATTCTATGATTCGAAGAATTCTTTTTTGTCAGAGAGGATACATACAGCAGAGGCACAGCAGGTGCCAGGGGATAAAAGAGCACGCAGAAGACTGTTACTTTTTAAGCATATTCTCAAAGCAGAAAAGCATTTGGCCTGAGTTTTATCACCTCTTTCAATTCCAGGGCTCCTTCTGAAACTCACTAGGGCCACATCCTTCAAAGGCAACTGAAAATGCTGCTTAAATGTCATAAAGCTCTTAAGGTCTCTACTAATTTACACAAACTCAGCCCAAATACTTTAAATAATTGCTGTGCTGAATGCCACAGTAAAGCACCTCCTTCTGCTCAAGATTTGCCTTTTTAATAGCTACTTAACAGGCATAGAGAAGTATCTACACTCAGTGCATCATACTCAGCACAGGACAGCTGTGATGCAGCACAGCAGGGAGACAGCAACCTCTGCTGCTGCCTTGCACTAGTGAAACCAGAGAACGAGGGTAAGAAATTTGCCTGAGATTCAGAACTGCCCTCTTCTCGGGATCACTTTGATGGCCTATTCTTCCCTCCAGTTTATTGCTTTTTATTAGCACAGTGGAGCTGGGAACATAAGCACGACCCCATCAATAAACATGAAAATATATTTGTTAGTTTGGTTTAAGCAAAAAAAAAATACATATAAAATAAAACAAACATTTCCAAAATGTTTTAAAACCTGCTCTGTAGAAATGTCAAAGAACATTAATATAAGGTCTGGTGTTACTTCAAGGACAATTCTCTCTCTCTTGACTTGCCAACATTTAATATCCTCATGCCCACTTCAGTACGACCTGTGATCCAAATCACCAAGCTCACACCCATGTCGTTTTGCTTCAAATCCTACGAATGCACTCAGGCCAAAAAAGGAGTATCCCAGAAACAACCTTTTATCTAATTTCTTATTATAGGAATGAACTATGGCCAAATTAGCTAGGCTGCTGCTCGTGTGTACGCAAGGCTTTAGATATAGTGATGGGGCAGATTAAACCAACAACGGGAGAGGAGACGAGGGGAAGAAGTGGCTGCTGTTTTATTGCTCACACCTCATCCTTCCCCAATCCTAGGGTAAATGCCTCCATTTCACCACTCTCCCACCAGTATTTCAATCCTGTTCAGGTTGATCTCAAGCACAAAGCTGACACACGCAGACCAAGAAAAATGACTTCCATGCTACTTCATGCAAACTTCAAAAGGCTTTTTATAAAAATAAATAAGCCACTTCCCATTTACTGCCCAGCAGTTGCATAAAATCACCATTCTGGCCCAGAAAGCAATGCAGGGATAAAGCAGCATGTAGATTTACTAAGTTCTTATTTTTAAGTCTCCAGAGTGGCAAGCTAAACTATTTTTCAGAGCAGTACCATCCCTTCACATAAGCACCATTAATTAATCAGGAATCAAAAATGCTCTTTCCCAACTTGTTAAAACAAAATTTAAAAGTCACTTTTGTGTGCGTGCTCATTCACACCCAGCTTTCCACAGCAAAACAGGGAAACGCTCGGGAGCCCCAGATGCTACATGGGTGGTCACATCCCAAAATGCAAAAGAGAATCCAGCACTTCAGCTCCCACTAAGGGGATGTCCACTGACAACTCCCTCAAAACACAGCCAATATGAGCAAGGCAGGTGGCATATTCTGAAGAGTGACACAAGACATTCTGTATCTCTTCTTCTAAACTGGTTATTCAACTCGACTCTACTGTATCTAATAAATGCTTTTCCCCTCACTAGCTTTTATGGATTTTCCTGCTCTCCCATTCAAGAATTGCTTTCTCTTTCCAAAAACGCTGAGATAGGTGGTGAAAAACAAATTTTCCAAAATAATTTGAGCTACTCTGTGAAGAGCCAGCTGCTACACATTTTCAACTTTTAAAGCCTTTTCTACAAATGAGAACTTGATAGAATGCCTCAACTACACACTTTACATGGCTCCAGCATATCCTTCTGACTTTCCACCTTCTGAGGTTTAGTGGTTTTGGTTTTTTTTTTTTTTCATTCCTATCACCCATGAGACTAACTTCACACCACAGACTAGCTGTTCCGTATTGATAAAGCTACAGGTCACCTGTTTCCTCTCACCAAGGCCTTTCTGTTTCACAGCTGATGGTTTTAAGTGCTATTGAGGTTGCGGAACTTAAAATCCCAGCTTCTGGAAACATGCAATCAGAAGAAATTCCATGCCCTCAAAGGGAAGTAACTCACGTCAAACTTACCTGTCAACAACCAACAATGTCTTCCTTCCCCCAAAACAGACAATGTCATGGAGATTCAAAACACCATGATTTACAGACGCAAAAGAGGGGAAAAAAAAAAAAAAAAAAGTCAAACTCACAACCATTGATTTTATTGAGGTCTAAATCTTTTTATTGCTTTGAGCTGGCAACACTTATAAAAACCTACTTTACAACAGTTAGTTCAAGATTTTATAGTAGCAAGGACTCTTGAAAGCCTTACTACTTAGAGCTGAAACACTTCAAATCCAGATAGAAAGGCCATTACTTGCAATAGGACACAAGTCTCTAGTTGGTTTTAAGCATTGGGCCATTTCCACTTATAAACAACAGAACAATAACTCCGTCATGCGGAAGATCTTTTGATTTGCCTTAATGCTGCAGCAACACATCCTGAGCATGTAAACAAACACATCTTGTCCTGTACAAGGACTGAGTCACTTGCTCAAAGGAGCCTGGCTGAATCTTTTTTATTTTTTTCCCTTTCCCATCTTTTTCTCCACACTGGGCTGATAAAGTAAAACCACACAAATACATTTATAATTAAGTCTGCTTCCCTACACTGCCAATGACTAAAAGGCACCCAGAGAGAAGCTCAGTGCCTGTCCTAGCCATTACAGAAATTACTGCTATGCTCACAGATGCAGCTCGGATATGCAGTCTTTTAAGAAGCTCTCTCACACCTGATATTGCTCCCCTCTCTGCCTTTGGGGCATGAGGGACTGCAAACTGGGGTTACTCATCAAGTTCAGTACGGGTGGCTTCATGTGCATGTGGCCAGTGCCATGCAGAACACCTGTGCGGACCTGGAAGCATGCGGAGCACCGCAAGATCTCCCTGCCAGCACAGCCTCTGCCACTCCTCAGCCCTCAGGCTGTTGCTCAAAAACCACCATTGCTTACATATATTGAGAAAGAAGGGGGGAAATGCCAAAGATGGAAAAGAAAGCAAGAGAGAGATACTATTTTTTTAAAAAAAAATCTCCCTTGATTAAAATAATTTTAAACTTTTTTTTTTTTTTAAATAATCAAAACTGTATTTCATCATGGAAGATAAAGGCAATTAAATCTAGAATCCCAAGTCATTCTTATTCAAAAGCACTGCTGCAATAATAGTATTTTAAACTACTACACACTACTGATTAACACAGCTTTGAAGAACAAAAACTCTGGAGAAAACATCTTAACTGCATTGTAAGTAGGAAAATGCATGTAAGCACGAAAATTCCCCACGGATTAAATTGATTTAACCCACTGCCCCCTGAAGATCACAACAACAGAGCTTAATCAATCTTCATGTCCAGATTTCTTTTTAAAATTTTAAACACAGATCTTTTCCCTTTCCTGAAGGGGAAATGAAGCACCAGGCAAGAGAACTAGAGCTCCTTTCTTGGACAGTATGCTTTGCGTACCTTCCCCCCAGAAGAAAAATTAAGCATTGATTTCCAAGTTAATGTAAACAACATTTATTTGCAAATTAAAAATATACTGCAACAAGGTTTCCTGCTGTGGTCACTGTGCTACTAAACTGGGTTGCGGGCAGTAATTTCCATTCATGAATACAATTAATCAAAACTTTTTAAGAACAACTGTGGAAGTTCATCTCATTCAGGAGGAAAAGTCTCCATCATTACTTGTATGCTAACATAACTACACATGCCTACACATGTATAAGTGCGTACTTATAAATAAACATGCATTTAGAAATGGCTTCATAAGTGTATATAAATTTTACTTCAACATAAAATCATTCTAAGCATGTACTAGCCCACAGAAAACCTCCCACATTATATACATACAGACATATATAGATATATATAAAATGAAATTAAAGCCATTTTCCAGCTGATACGCACCTTCTAGAAAACTTGCTGGTTGTATGCTATTTTATGTTATGCACTAACAATCAATTCAAATAGTTACAACAAAAAATGAATTTGCAAAAAGCTGATTTTCTCCAAAAAGGAAAAAAAAGGCCAAACCAGCACATCCTTTGATGATGTGTACACATTTACAGATAAGTCTTGAGGGAGCCTTCGTGGATCCTTCTTTTCAAGAGGCTCCATCAGCCCAGAGGAGAACACGCTGCAGAGCATGTGGCCCCTGCGCAGGGCTCGGGGTACCCTCCTGCATCGTCCTGGTGGGGACCTGCATCCTCCCAAGCTGAGGAGGGCACTGAATCCAAGATACTCAGCGACTGCTCTAGGTCCTAGAGGCAGGTAGGATTCTGTAAGATCTCAATCCTGTCTCCTGGTAGACAGGATTCAGCATGTTTTACTTGAATCCATGGATAGCTGCAAAGCGATGAAGGTGGCACTTTTCAGCCAATAAATGATTCTTCTGTGAGGGGGCTGGGGTGGAAACCGCCCTGTTCAAACCCTAGAGACTGCAGGATGCCCAATGCCATCCCAGGAACATTCCTGTGCTTACGCATGGGCGCCCCTTAGGACTGCTGTCAACCAGTACGTTTGCTACACCAAACGCCAGTGCATTAGTTGCAATGAAAGAAATATCTGTCCAAGCCTCTAGTAGATTTTAAATAATCTCCTAAGTCTATTGAAGGAATCACAGTATTTCAAAGCACTGTTTTATGGCTTAACGTACAGTTTTGAATAATTTCTCACCAAACTTCTAAAAATACTAATGAGTTTCTACAGGCATAGTTCATTTCCTATAAGAGGTTGTCAGGATTGCTTAAAAAATAAAATAAAATAACCAAACAGGTTTCCTCTCAGTCTTTTCTCCCTGAACCAAGGTTAACTGTGACTGTTATTGAGAACTCTACCTCCTGAACTAAAACAACATGCTATGAGTGCTTGGTGATGGTCTTCTCCATCTTTAAAGAAAAAAAAATCCTCTTTTCATTTCATATTTCTGTATATAATGTACATATCACATACTAATGAGCATTACGAATGATATTTCAATGCAGAGGAAAGGCTGCAGTGAGGAAAGTTCCCCAAGCCAGTAAGATACATCTATTATTTAAAAAAAAACTTGAACTGCAGAAGGCTTGTCCAGCTGAAAAGGAAATTCACGTGATTCACCCAATTAGAGAGGAAGAATAAAACCCCACAGATACGTTTTTAATCTAGTATCAAAATATTCCTATCCTGAGAGGACGGATCTCCAACTAGTGAGATTCATGAAATCAAGTTACTTTGAGGCAATTCAGACAATTCTGGGAGATAAACTAGGTTAAATTCTACTTTTTATTACTTATAACAGTGTTAACCACAGCTTTAAGAGTTTCAGGGGTAAGGGAAGAAATTGCCTTTTAAACAATTGCTACTAATAAGGATCCACAAAATTTTGCAGATATGATACAAAAGGTCCAATGACATTTTGGACAAGCCGTAGCCATAGCCTTTACTCATTGCCTGTGTAGCCGTGGCGAATCAAAGTGGACTTTTCCTTGCAGAGATGTTTGCGGACTGAAAATACATCAGGGTCTGTTGTACAGAGCTAAAATGTCAAGGGTGGAATGAACTCCAGCAGATGCTAAAGGCTCACTGCAAATTTACTGCCCTCCACTCCACCTGCAAGGCACTTCAAGACCTTCATATATGGTGTCAGCACACAGAACGTACATTATGCATGAAAGTATGCACAAATTCAGTGTTCAGAAACTAACACCAAAACAAAAATAAAACAACCCAAAACAAAACCTCCTTTCTCCCTGCTCTTCAAAACAAAACTCAATCTCCCTTGGAGAAAAAGGGAGACCGGAATCCTGGGCAAGAAACAGAAGGGACTTTGTTTAAGGGGCCCGGGGAATTGCTCGGAAGCTGCACAGTGGTGCAGCGCAGGAGGCTGCACAGAAGAGCGCACAGAACAGACCCAGCGCAAAATCGACACCCGAGGCATTTTTCTTTATTCTGCTAAGCTATATTGTTAACATAAAAGTCATTTAATATAGTAAAATTAAAAACTCTTATCTTAGATGTTGCAATTGAAAAGGCTGATAAACTATTACAAACCAAAAACTTTGCTACATTAATGCGTTCATATAGAGATGTGTTCAATGTAGCACGGCTCTAGTTGAGAGCTATCATAGGAGACAAGCAGGACTAAAAGCAAACAAAAAACACCAAAAAATAAACCAACAGAAATATTAAGAGTCACATAAGAGGAAAAACAAGCAATGGCTGCTTTGCAGCATATGCTATTACTGCAGTTTCTTGCCTTTTGGTAAATATTACAGTCCTCCCTTCCTTCATACTCAAAGCCCTTTAAAAAAAAAAAAAATCACACACATAAAAAAGAAAATCTCTAGGAGCACAGAGGGGATTAAGACCTTTCTAATGGTTTTGGAGTCACAATTTAATTTAGATCGCAATACCATTAAGGACATCTTGGCTGTTTCATCTTAGCCCTCCAGAGAACATGATGGTGTCACAGGGATTATTTATTTAATCAGATAAGGCAAAACTCAGCAACAATTAATTGTTCTGGGCTAATGCCTCTCAGGCAATGATAAGGTTTCTTCAAGTAATATTTGTTGATATATAATTAGAAATCAGACAGGCTTACTTTTCCAAAATGTTTATAAGTCCAGACACCAGACTAACGGTAATTTAGTCTAAAGACAAAACAGGCAAACTTGTCAATGCACATTAACCAGGGGCACTTGCTAATCAAGTAAGCATTTTGTGGAAACGTGAAATCCCAATACTGCAACACAGTATTGCAACACAGTCAGCTTTACATAA
Source organism: Tinamus guttatus (assembly GCF_059628265.1). Lineage (NCBI taxonomy): Eukaryota > Metazoa > Chordata > Aves > Tinamiformes > Tinamidae > Tinamus > Tinamus guttatus. The sequence continues at coordinate 5,433,478 of NW_028289006.1, read as the reverse complement.
AAATAAATACAGCCTGCTACAAGAATGACAGCTACATTATTGATAGTTACATGCTTCACTCGCTGGGTTTGTTCATTTTTCTTTTCATGTATAGTTTTCCTCTTATCATTTAGCTTTTGCTAATCTAATATTTGTAACTTCATCTTTTTACATCAAATTAGTTGCATCATGCTCTTTGTCTGCAATGCATTTTATCTGACACAATATTTCCAAAAAAGTTAGGGATATTGTTTATTTCTGCACAATTTTTTTGGTTAAGAGATTTATATAAGGAGATAAAGATTCCTACATATTGAAATCATATTATTTCTTTCAACTTTTAGAGCTGATGAGATACTAGCAGCCTATTCACCAATACAATTTGATTAGAAATGAAACCACAATCAATATTACATCCAAGCTATTCCTAGCCTGCCTCCCTCTTCTCTGAGCTTTCCAAATAGATGTAATTTTTCCACTCTTGAGTTTCTATACAGACAGCCTAAGAGGACATGTTTCGTATCACCCCGTTGGCTTTAGCGTAAAACACTTATATTGCCATGTACAGTCATAGAAAGAGCACAGAAGAAAGGAGCAAAGCGGAGCTCGTCGGGAAAGGAAGCAGACAAGAGCTGCGCTGGCCTTGGGGCTGGACTGTGGCAACTGGCTCTGTACCTGAGCAGGGAGCTCTCCTCAGCTACAGGCTCCTGAATCCCATAGTAAGCAACATTAATTATTTTTCCATTTTCAAAGGTCTCTTGGTAAATATGTATATTTTTTAAAAGATCGAGACATTATAAAATTGTCGAAATATATTTTTGCTTCATCTCTCATTTGGTCATTCCCTTGGAGTAACTTAACCAAAATAAACTACAGCCTATAAACCAAAACTTTGTGTGCTCTAAACAGACAGAGGAAGCCCCAGTCCACCAATAAACGCTCCGATATATGGCTCTGTGAGATGATCCACATGATGCGAGCCTAATTACAATTCCCACACAGACAGTGCATATTCTACACCACATGCTACATATCAAAACATTCTGCAAATACTCTTACTTTAGAAACACACTGCTCAGGATGCTAACTTTCTGGAGGCAGTTACTTGCAAAGTATAAGAAATAAATACAATCACCTTAACTCTTTTACAAGTCAATGGTGCCAATAATTCCTGAGGCAAGACCCTCTTTCTCTCAGTTGCCGCTCTTGGCTCATCCATGAAGCCTGTCACATCTTGACATCAATACCATTTAATACCATTATTTCTTTCACCAAATCCTTTACTGAAATTCCATCAATATCTGTCCAGGCTTCACAACTCCTGTCCTGAAACAAGGCCAAAATTCAGGAGCACATGCAGGCTGTTAAATCTCACAGAATGCCCCCAAACAAATTGTATTTACTACTGGGCTAAGAAACTTTTGCCAATATAACTTTGAATTCAGAAGAGGGATGTCTAAGAAATTCTAGTTTAAATTACAAAGGAAGTTACTCCAACTCATGCCCTAGTGTTTATGTTACTGTTAAAGCAGACTGCCGAGCAGGTAAGCAAGTTGGAAGAAACAGGTTAGTGATGTCTTATTCTATATAAAGGAGACTAACACGCACCAAATCAGTCTCAGTTCTGATTTCAACTCTTTTCCAAAGTAGAGAAATGTACATGTTATCAGCATTAAATTTAGACAGAAATACATTTTCAGAAGTATCACCTTCAAACCTAATATCTCTGATAATAATCTCTGTGTTTGAAATAGAAGTAGTAGTAAATTAAAAGTAGTAAACTAAAAACAGGAGGAGCAATATCTAGTGTTTCAGCAGCTCAAATAACACTAAATGATATACTTTCCATGTCAGCTAGAAAGGAAACTTGTAAATATGCAAATATTTATGAAATGTTTGGGGAAATTGTAATGAGTTTTAATGATTTGAATAGGCCAAAAGCTTTCTATGCAAAAGAACCCAAACATAAACACAAGGAATTCCCAAAATTTAAATTTCCTTGAATTGTATACAAGATGAAAGAGCAAATGGCAAATTATTTCCTGAACTGATCCTCTCCTCCAAGTTCACATTGAAAGTCTGTTTCTACGTTTGATTATGCTATTAACCATTTTATTAAGCACATATTAGCCACTCCATTTTAACTTTATGAAATAACTGTACCACAAATTATTTGTCCCATTTGGTCTGCAAGCTTTTTACTTACTTTTAATTATCTTTCTTGTTCATTTACAAAAATAAGGCCTTTAAAATGTTATAAAATTATAATGGTTATAAAACATGGCCTTCAAAAAAGTGATGTTTAGGTCACTATGGAAATAAATGCATCAGCCTTTTGTTCCTCTGTTAATTTACTATTAAAAATATTTAGACATTAGTCATACATCCTAAAAGCAAGAGGTACAATAAAGATTACTGAAGAAGTTTGTTAGGGCTTCCTATTAGCTGAAAGCCAAGAAGGTAGCAAAGTGTAAGGAGTTGCACAGTCATACACTTTCAGATCCACCTATGCACATATACTGGCACCACTATAATGTAGTATATCCAAGTAACAACTGTTGGGCATATTTAAAGCAGATTAAATGAGAAATATTATTTATAGAGTATTTATCAGTCTACTTGAAAAAAAGCTGTTTCACTCCTTTTACTGTGAAGATGATATAAAATTTCTGGCATTTATACAACATTGAACTGCCCAATACAGACTTCAAGAGATTTGTGCTTTGTTCTTTGCATGAGATCTATTAAACACCAAGAGCTGCAGTTGGGGGTTAGTAGTACTTAAAGACAGACATTTATAAGGCAGAGTAACACAGCATACCACTTCATTAATGTTTTTCAAGTTCTTGATACGGCTTTTGGAATATGTGAAGTACTGGACAAGAGGAAAAATTCTTACCATGCTTAAAGTACTCTCCTGTTTTATTACCTAGTGTATTGGTAACATAATAAAGTAATTGGTTACGTAGTGAGAACGTCAGATCTGATCACAAATTTTCCTATACTTTTACTATTATCTGTAGGGAATGGAAAGAAATCTTCATGACAGCATTGCTTCAGGAGGTAGACAGTTTCAATACACACCATGTGGACACCAGTTAAGTTCTAATCTAGCCTAACTGAAGGGTTTTTGTTTGTTTGTTTCTTTGTTTTTCAGCCTACAAAGCAAAGGCCCAACTACGAGTAGTTATCTCGACAAAAAAATCTGATGGTACAACTAAAAGAAAACCTAGTCTAATTCAGTAGATATGCTAACAGAGTGAGCATGTGCTAGTATGACCATGATATGGCAACAGACGCAAAACCACTACTAGACTAGACAGCCTACCAGCAGCCTCTATAGGGAAAAAATCTAGCAAAGTCAAAAGATTTTTAAAGTAGAAAGATTGGAGTTGGGATGTTAACAAGAAGCCTTTGTGATCACCTTCTGAAGGGCTCTCATCGGTCTAGGGAGCATGGATAGGTTAAGTTATTTTTCCTAGTCTCCCAAGTGACCTGCTTTGGAGGTTTCAGCTGCACTTCTGACTTGCAAAAAGGCAAAACCTAGAGAAACTCTACCAGTCCCAAGAGAATGCCCAGCGACGCCCTGCATCCCAGAATATGCAATGAGACAGTTGTGCCAGCTGTATTCAATGATCTGTTCCATAGGAATCCGCTCCCCCCTCCACACAAAGACATTGGAGGGCAATATGAGCGAGAGGGATGGAAAAAAGAGTCACCATCACATTGTTTTTTGAAACCAACTGCAGGTTCCAAGTGTCAGACCTATCTATTTATTTCCCTTGTTGTCAGTGTTGTCTCCTGAACCTGCTCAGTGCATACTCACTAAATGAAATTATGCGATCCTCCACCCACAACAGATCAAGTGTCCCAACTGCTAATCCTGTTGTAAACTCTAAAGGGCTCTTGTTAGACTCAAAATAAACAAAGTGTTTCTTTGACAACCACAGATACTTAATCCGTGCTTAGATTTGGATGTAAGGTAGCTCTGAAGCTACCTCAGATGAAATTTCACTCTCAATCTGATACCAAATGTATCTGACACCTTGCTTGTAGAGATTCTGTAACTGTAAATCTTAACATAGACGCTTATATCTTCACCTTCTCATCCACGGCGTGTACTGCATCCATGAATAAGGTATGAGGGCATCTGCTTCGGCAGGGGAAGCTGAACCGGTCGCTATTCTGGGTGAAGCGAGAAGGGCTCAACGCCTTCCGAGTGTTAAGCTCAGAGAGGACTGTACAGAACCCCTTTTGTTCCTCTGTGGTATACAGGACAATGCCACACATGAGGATATTGCTTCAGACCACAGCTTACTGGTTACATTTAAGTTGACAAAAAACACCTTTCTATCTCATACAAGTTCCATACTTTCTCCCTTACTTCCCTCAGCCTTCCCCTCTTCTTCCTATATTCCTTTATTCTCAGTTCCTTGCCTGTACCACTTCTTCCCTCCCACTTTTCCTTTTCTATCTGCAGACACTGCAATAACTGGGTGCCTTCCCTGCACCCAAGACTCCTGCAGGATCTACCTGATTTCTTAAATTCACTGGCTCAGGTTAGGTTTTGCCAATCTCCGAGCCAAAGGGTCTTGAAGCTACATTCTGGCTTTAAAACATTTAATTTGTAAATTAAATAGGTAATTTGTAAATCTCTCATATCCTCATATATCTCATAACTGAGATTTGTTTTTATCTTAAGAAGTTCAAAGAAAAAAAAATATACATTTTTAATCCTTTTAATCCTTAAGCACATAATCTTTCTACAGGGTCATTCTCAGTCATTGAAAAGATGCCTCATTGGACATTTGGATGCTCCTTATCTTATATGATTTTACAGGGAAAGTAACAGCAGAATTTATTTCTAGGAGTCTAAGCATCAGTTAACAGCTGCTGTAAGATGCAGATGCAGACATAAGAACCAACATGAATGCAGAATACCACATAACAAGCCTGACACTCGCTCTGCCTTCCCCAAGAGACTGCCAGCACTTGGAAGAAACCCGCTTCCTTCTCTCACCTCTTGTGTCTGCATCTTCAGTTCTCACATATGGAGAAACAAAAAAAATATGAAAAAGCTTTTGTAAAAAACCAAAACCACTGAAGGCCAATATTGAAAGCCTAAGAGCTAGGGTATTATACGCCATCTATTTACATGGTTATCAGAGCTGCCATTCGCCTGCCATGTAAAAATAACCTGCTTTAAACATCCACTACAGCACTGTCCTGTAGATAATATAAGAAGGTAGCCAGTATCAACAGCATATTCAAATATGCTTGCCATATTTTTTAACCAAATTTTCAAGTTTAATTTGCTTTTTAATTAATGTAAATTTTTATTTTTATTTGTATAAATAGTTACCAATATCTTTCCCTCTCTCCTTCACACCACTCAAAGATTAGAAGGAAGATATACTTCAAAAGCAATTGCAGCTGCCTGAAGCAGATTCACAATTCCAAACAACCTACCGGAAAGCTAACATAGGCAGTCTGACGACTTAGCACTGAGGCAAACGTCACCGTTTCAAAAGAGGTACACTTAGTCAGTAATTTCCTCTATTCTTTTTCCTGTTATTTCACATGCTTAGAAATTTATTTCCCCTGTGAGGTTTTCCCCCCTGATATCCATAAGATTTCTTTGCGGTGACTTCACAATAGTCGTCTAACTGCGGCACTGCTATCACATCCTGTTGCCAGGGAGTCAGTGTCATGACATTACTGCAGAATTCAAGGGGGAAGAGAGAGGTCCATCAAGGATGAATCACTTGGTTAGTCATGGATGTCTGCAGCGGGCAAAGAAGTAACCGTCAGCCAGGCCTCCAGGTTATGAGCACTTGCCAAGGAAGTAAGAGCTGTGTTCTGGGCTCTCTTCAGCTTGAGACATGTTCAGACCTGCAGCTTTGAGGAGGACACATCACCCACAAGGTCACACTGGGTTCAGGAGCAGCTTATTCGAGTTGCAGCATTTCCAAGAAACACGTTGAGCCTTATTTATCCTATTCTTATAAAACTATACTTAGTGCAAATATTTCAGTATATTGTTTATCAGCAGATTTTGAGCCACACAGTTTCCCCATTAAAAGAGCAACGGTGGTCCCCACCAGCCATGACCCAAATGAGTCTTATCAAAAAACGACATTCATCACTACCTAATACTGACAGGAACAACTTGACAGCAGGTAATGCGTGCAAGCCAGAGTGCTTATATGAGCTGTGGGCAGCATCTATTTTTCCATAAGCAGTTTTTACCTCTTCAATAGATGTCTAACTCTAGTAATATTTAATTTACCTCTAATATTATGGTAGGTTGGCATTGCTTTATATAGCTAAATAATTCACCCCTGGAGAGTGCTGGCAGCACTCCAGAACTGAGCACCAAGAGCCCCTCACTCTGGGGACTGTTCTACACACATTCTCTGACTTAAGAATCTCAAAATGTCAGTCACAACTGTTAAACTTTAACTGTCAAACTTAAACTGTTAAAGTTTAATAGTTGTGACTGTCCATGCTATTTTAAAGCTCTGATGATTTTATTTCTCCTATTAAATGTGCTTGTGAAAGATTTTCTTCAGCTCATCAAAGAACATCAAGTGCTTGCAGAATAGCGTACGTCCTATCAAACACTTAAGTGAGAAAATTTGCTCTATATGCCAAGTATTAGAAAAGGTAAGAGAAAAGCTCTGAATAAAAGACTTTTGTATCAATTTAAGTGTCAGTCTACAGATGATGAATCTTAACACGAATGTTTAAGCTTGGCAAGGAAAAACAGAACCTGGAGCTGAAAAGCTACCAGGAGTATCAACCAAGCATAGTTATTAAGAACAAGATTTTCTTTTTTAAAAGTAAATACACTAAACATAGACAGTCTTTAAACATGTAACAGTGTATAAGACTGCAACAATCCATTCCTAAAAAAGTAACATTTGTTTAATTTTTTATGAAGGTCATGATTTCCTTGTTTCAATGCTCATGAAAGTGAAATATTAATGCCATGCCCAGAAAGGAAGCATACTGAATGCCCCCAGAGCTCTGGGAAGGTACCTTGATCCAGAGATTCAGAAGCAACCAAAGCCACTTCACTAAAGCTGTTCTCCCAAGTCACATGCCAGGTAAGCAGTGCAAAAAATCATTTCAAATGCTTGACTAGAATCAAGTGCCTTTTGCAGTCTCAAGCACTGATGAATACAAATTGTCACAAGAAGGACCACGAGCATCACTATACCATGCACCTTAAGACCATGAAACACTGTCAAACCAGATGAAGCATGTCTACTGAATAAAAAATAAACGTATAAAAGTGTAAGAAAATGATGAACCCATCGTATTCTCAGAGACAGAATTCACATTGACAAGAATCTTCCATATATCCTATGTCACATGAAATACGTACTCAAAATTTAGTTAGCATAGGTCTTCTGTGAACCTTAAATTAATTCACAGAACATACATGCAGGGGAGAGAAAGACCAACAATTGCATAAAATGAACACTATGATTGTTGTTTCCAGTAACAAATGCAACCACAGAAAAAGTCAAAAAGAATATAAAAATGAACCAGCTCTAGTCTACCATTTCAGTGACCTGTCCTATACATTTCATCACAGAACTCCTGTGACATTTCCTCAATAAAAAGACAAGTGCTGCCTTAGGAAACAGGAACATCAAAATGCAGTGGGCTCAGAAATAACCACGGGCATCAACCATGCGCACGTGCGAGTACCCTGAAGGAGCACTGCAGCAGGAGCACTGGAGCAGCCCTCTTTGCTCAGCACGGTGCCTGCCCTGAGGCACAGCACCACTGCACCGCAGAGCTGCGGGCACCTCTGCTCGCAGCACAAGAACCAGCTAGGGAGTGGTGTCCAAGCCAAGCTTGCCTTCCCAGTGCTTCCCCAGCATGCCTTCCAACAGACACGTTTTCTCTTTCTACGGTCTGATACGACGGCAAAGGCGCTAGAATGAACTAGCCAAGCCACCAGACCAGCTAACGAAAGCTCTGTCACAAGAGCTTTAATTATTAGCAAACTTTGCCAGTTCATCACCAGCCAGCTCATATCATAACGTAAATTCAAGTTAGAGGATGAAGCTGCCTCTCACAGGGGAGCTCCACAGGATGGAAATGGACTGTGTCAGAGGGTACTTCTGACCAGATAAGTGCTTTGTGCACCTACCATGAGAGATGAATAGCTTGACACCATGAGATGAATAGCTTGACACCAATGCTGTGCTCCTTCTGTGAAGGCAACTGTGATTAGTAGCAATACAGTATGCAAAGGCTCCCATGCACAATTACAAGTTTGCGTTCAGGGAAGGAGAGAAGAGCAGCTCTCCTGCACAGTTACACGCAAACTGGCCCTTACTCCCAAGGGGCCAATGCTCGGTAGGCTCTAGTAGCATGGGTAGACTTCGCTCAGAATAGGCCCTCAGCCAGCAGGCATCTACTTCTAAGGCTGCCAGAGGAATCAAACAGAAACCTTGTACCCAAGCACAGCCTGCACAGCCAAGCAAGGTGCCCGTGGTTCAAAAGCGAGTGTCAATAGCTCCGCTAGGGACACTAGCGGCTCAGTCCTCCTGCAATGGAGACTTGACAACTGAGCAGTAATTACTGTGACAAGTAGTATGTGTTTTCCAGTAAATGTCTCTAAATCACTGCTAGAAACCACATAGCCCTACAAAATCAGGCCAATTTTTTGGTTTGTTTGGTTTTTGTTTGTTTGTTTTTTTAAGAAGAGACTACATGCCTGTGGAACATCAATTTTCTGTTGTGCTGTGACTTAATGCTTGAACTGGTGTGCACTAGAGCAAGAACATCTATGTAGTAATAGAGCATTAATTTTCCTTCTTGGCTTAAATAATCCTGCGAACTCCACTCCTACAGACTTCAGCACCGTCCTGACCATCATGTAACTGTTTCCCATACACCTGGATAAATATTAGCACAAGCAACTAGCAGAGAGAGCTACAGTAAATATATTTTAGTGTAACACTATTAAATTAAACTAAGGCATAGCTGTTATGAGTTGGATTGGACAGGTAATCAAGCAGTTTAATAGTTTCACTTGAAATGGGAAAAAAATAGTAGTACCTGCTTGGGGAGAACTGTGGGATGGTGGGAGCTGCCCCCCTTGAGTAGCAACATGGACAGTTCCTTTTTCCCCTGTCCACCTTCAAATTGATAAGAGAAGAGCAGGAAGCAACAACCTGCTTCATAACCCCACCCCATTCAGCAGAGGACTGTCAGCAGAAAGTGAAACTTGGTAATCACATGGACACTGGACTTGTCTCTCACAGCGACAACTCCAGAGATTGGGCAGGACTTTATGGGAGGAGTAACCAAAGGTGGGATCAAGGTTTGGAAAGGGAATGGGAAAATGGAGGGAAAAGGGGATAAAAGGACCAGTCACCTGACGACAGGTTGCTGGCCAGTACGCTGCTCTGGCTTGACCAGCACAGTCTCATATATTTTCCTGCGTGAAGGGCTCTATTCTGTGTGCATATGTGTAGAGAGGTCTAAGCGCCAGGAGTGGAGAGAGACCACAAATTAGAGAAGTGCCAGTAACTGGCGCAAGGAAGAGCATGCAAGTCACTATGCGATCGCTGGCAAAGACCAGTCCAGACCAGCCAGGGAGTGGGTCAATTGACCTACGAATGAGGCATGTATATGGGTCCTGGAAGCAACACGGGAGTCCTGCACAACTTCTGTGGGGTCTGGGATCAACTGGGAGGCCCGGGTGTGTTAATGGGGCCCCAGAGGGATTTGGCTACTGGAGGGACCAAGAGAGTCCCAACCAACTGCTGGGTTGAGCAGGATACAAGGGTCAAATGAGACCCACTCCCGCATGTCTATGTCCTAGTCTCTAAGAGTGAGCCCATAGGGGAGGTGGGCACCAGGGGGACCAAGGGAATCCTGGCCTACTGTCAGAGACCTTTTGTCTCTTTGAGGCTTGGTGGGGCAAGCTGAGACGTGAGAGTGTGCAGGGGAGGTGGCGGGGTGGGGGAGGGAGAAGAGGGGAGGCAAAGCAGGACCAGGGATGAGCTACTGGGAAGACTGAGAGTCTAAGGCTAGCTGCCAGACAGATCCACATCACACATAAGCATACCCATGTGTCCAACCTACACACCTGCCAGAGAGTGCAACAGGATGGCATCATCGGTGTAGGCTTCATGCTGGGTCTGTGCTGATCTGCATGGTGAGGCCTGTCTATGGGTTTCAGACAGGTGTGCGGGAACACGTACTCAGCCTTGCTAGGCTGGATCTGGGGCATGGAACTGCAGCAGCCTCACCTCTATTCAGGCTACCAAATTCAGTCTCCCAACAACTATCTTCAGTTTCTCTACATCCCCAGAAGAGCAGAGTATTTGCCGCTTCCTCCTCTGACTTCAAGAATGGCTTCAACTTCTCTAGCTTGCCCTGAGCAACCTTTCTGGACTAGCAGGTGGGCAAGGGAACATTTTCTGTGGATAATCTCAAACTAGATGCATACTGTCCAGCCAGCCTGCTAGCCAGCAAAGGTCTCTGACTGTCATTCCCTGGAACAGAAGGTAAGTACCTAGTGAAAAGACAAAAAATACATTCACAAGACATCCAGGCTTATTATCCTTGAAGTCTCAAGTCTCATGTCAAATTTGGCTGAAGCCATGCCGGATTTAATAAGAGGGATAACTTGAACATAATTGAGTTATGTAAAAGCCTCAGGAAACATGTAAAATACTTTCCAAGACAGAAGCACAGGAATCTTGTGGCTCCTAATACTGAAAAGTTACTTTCATTTTTAAACAAAACCTGACAAGTTTATAAGTTATGTATTTTTTCTGCTACTCAAGTTTGGAAACTAATTTTCAAACATTATTCTTCCCATGGACAAAAACCTTATTTTGTTTCCTAGCCTAGCTTTACTCACAGCTAGGTCTTTCTCCTCTATATCCAAGTCTACTCAGATATTCCTTTCTCTTTTACAAACCAGTCCCACATTTGTTCCTTTCTGGGTGGAGGTTAATATTGCTGACTCCTTACATTTTTCTCTCTAGCACAAAGGCTAAAAACATGACATTCTCCACATTTTGCTTTCATTTTCATTACAAGTACTTCCCATTTCTGTACATCCAAGTGAACTAATATAAGGATGGAGGCACCATTGCTAAACTCCACTGTCCTGCCTGGCACCAAGGACAAAGTTAAATAGTCAAGTTCCATGCATATACTTAAATAAATTAATTTCCGAGTTGGCCTTACTGGGGGATTTACTTATTCTCTTTTTGCTTGCATGGTGGAACAGACTGTTTCTAGTTCTATGTGATTAAAAAAAGAAAATGGCTTGGAAACAAGTGCCTGAATTCCCTTGATACACAACTTAGAGGTATTAGCGGCAGACAAAATCTAGTCCAAGATAAGGCAGCTGTAGAAGGGAAGAGAAAGATTAGTCTAGGAGGTGATGAGAAATTTGCATGCTCCAGACTGAAAAAAATGCTGAAGAATCTGAAAAATAATGCATAAGTTTCACAAAACTTAGTATGAGGCATCTTTAAATGCTCCTTAGGGTGTTTATAGGTTTTCTTCAGTGCTACGTAAAAAGTTAGGCCAAGGTGACAGCACACGTTTTGTCACTAGATCTTAGGACTGCCAGTACTCCAATCACTGAAAATAATTCAGTTTATGAGACTTCAGGCTAATTCAGGGCTATATGTACACACACTCATTTACTGTGGTGAAGGGGGACAGGTTGAAGCAGCGTAACAGATCAAATCAGTTTGGAAAGCTTACTATATTTCTTCATTCCAGCAATGTTCTGGCAACTGTAAATTTGATGGTGAGAGAATGAGAGTCACCTAGAAGACAAATTACATCCTCCTCTGCTCCTACCAAACACAGATTACTGAAAATCTGTAACTCTTATTACAGAGAACACATATTTAGGTACAAACTGGTCATTTTTAACTGACACCTAGCAATTGGGACACTTTGGTACCAATAAGTGCAATATCCAGCATACCAGGAATATCAAATTTTGAGCCAATTAAAAAACCAAACAACAACAGAAAAAAAAAATACACCCTTTGTCAGAGAAGAGCTTTATACAATAGAGACACAGCCCATTACTTTTGTAGGAAGAGAGGGATGACATGGCACAACAATTCAGGGAAAAAAAAAAAAAGAGGAGATTAAAAATAGAAATGTGTCTTCTGGAAGGTTCAAACAGACCACTACAATATTTTAACATTTTCAATGTTTGCATCTCCAAAAAGTACAACAGAAGAGAATATATAACACATACTTACAGCTTCAAATAAGCCACGAGCATCAGCTTTAGTGATTCTCCCTTTATAAGGCAAAAAAGGGCTACACAAACAGCACAAAGATTGGTCTGGCTGAGGAAAGCTGAGCACAGTGCTAGCCTAAGGAATACTTTCAAACATAATGCCCATCCCAACCCCAAACGCCACTACAAGCAAACAACGAAAAATTGCTGCAATATTGCCAGAGTTTTTTGTGCTTAGAAATAAATTGTTGAATCGAGGACACTTTGTACTTTTGTTAGCATGACTGTCTCCTAAATCTCAGTGCTGTTGCAAAGATAATGACAACGGATAGACCTGTCTGCCCCAGGAGGGAAAGACATTTCAGACAGTGATGCAGCTCGCTCAGAAAACTCACACAGCAAAAAAATGAATCTTTCCAGTGTGTTAATCATAGTGCCTGGATGATACCAGACACTACTTTTCTAAAACTAAAACTTCCTCAAATTTAGCAAAGAGAAACTACGGCAGGAAATAAAGAAACTACTTTGTGCGTTTGATGGTAAAATACATGGCAAGTTCACTACTGCTTATACGGAAGCTTCCAAAAGTAAGCGCAAATACTTCCATGCTAATCCAACCTCTGTAGCACCAATCCCACTGATACGATGACTCTGTATATGGAGAGATGAGACCTCTCACAGCCAGCTCGGAATAAGAATTTTTTCCCATTTCCAATCCACAAACCCTTCTTTAATAAAATCATGTGCTTATTCATCCCAGTCAAAGTAACATCTTAAGCAATATATTTGGCCTTACGTAGAGGCATACAGTGATAAGGTATAAATATGTATTCAGAAGCAGCTGTTAAAACTATGTCTCTCTAAACCATGAGGAGCTCACAATCCTAAAGTTAGCAAAGTGGATGAAAATGGAGATAAAAGAAATCTTCTTAAAAATAGGCATTGAAATACTTTATTAATATCAATTAAAAATAATTAAATCAACTCTATGTGATGTCTTAAAGTTACCTTATTAGACAGCCTACAAATTAATAGAAATTAATAGTAGTCTTATTTTCCTAAGAACACATACAAGTCGGGGGGGGGGAGGAACGAAACCAGGATAGAACCAGGATAGTTTTGTTTTGGGCACAAAAGTACTTATTCTCCTTTTTTAAATGCATATTCTAACCCAACTTCTCAGCTAACATCGCAGTATCCATATTAACAACTTCAGGACGAGTTTATTCATTTAGCACCTCTAGAAACAGTGCAAGTTTTCTTGTTACTAGAGGAAGGCGAGGGAAAGCAGGAGGATGAGGTACACCTCTGCAGGAGTGTGGCCCCACGCTGCTGTCGCCCCATGCGCTTACCCTTGTGCCTGTGCTATCCACTTTTCTTCTTCAGCTGCTCCTACCTTACGAAATGAGCACGAGAGCACAAACACCTGCCCGTGTCTCTGCAGAAGGGCGTCCCATATGAATAATGCGAAACACAGCCACTGCGAACTTACTGCACAGGATGCCCTTCAATTGGGCCACCTTGCCAAAAAGGATAAGATGGACTGAGGCCAGTTTGGCAAACAGATGAGAAAAACAACTGTCTAATATAATCTAGCATTATATATTTTACTGTAATTCAGGCAAGGCTAAGACCTCCTTAAATTAATGGGGAAAAAAACTACTGAAAACAAACAATCAAACAAACAACAACAAAAAGATGATGTCAAACCCAATAAAAATGGTTTACATACAAGCCATTTCATCCACACTGTCAAATGCTATGTTTTTGTAACCCCTATGGAAATTTCTGCTATGGACTTTCTTAAATTCAAATCTTGAATTTCTGAACCTTATGATGTCCACCTTGCTGAAAAAAGAGACTTTTCTGCATCAGAAACATCTACAACAAGGCAATACAACTACTTGCGTACAAATACACCATGGCTCTGTGCTCCCAGTTCTCATGTCTGGGAGCTTTGCCTCTTTGTGACCACTTACTGCCAAACTAAAAGTTCATAAAAAACTCATTTTTGTTAATGAAATTCCTACAAATACCTTCTGCAGAAGGCCTAATCCCACACTACTGAAATTACCCGGTGCTGATGCTCCCGAGTAGGTCACAGCTCACAGGAATAACCCCCACAGTGCAGTCAGGACCCCACAAGAAAACACAACTCAGTATCAGTCAAATTCCAATGCAATACACCACCAAAAACAGGGCCAAGTCTAACATTATCAGAAGCACATGCCAATCTAGCAGAAGAAAAAAAAAAAAAACTAAAAAAAAAAAAACCCAAAAAACAAGAAAAGCACCTACAATCCTTCCTCAACTTAGTTATAGTTTAACTGCACAGAGAAATTCCTGCATTTCTTTGAGGTTGTCAGAGTCCAACACTGTCTTCTCGGGTTCTTTTAGCTAATCCCTACATGAAGGGTGTAATGTTCAATATCAAAATTCCTTATTTGAAGATATTTGACATTACTCAGGATTTGATTTAGTGGAGTGACACAGCAATGCACTTGTATTGCAATACATACAGTAGAATATAGCAAGTATATCACAATACAAATGTGATTCCCACTACTGGGCTCTTCCCGTCCCAATCCCATGCATCCCAAGCGCCATGACGAAACATGTGGGTTGAGACCACCTCAAGCCTGTTACTCTCTTCCAAATTCTTTTGTTAGTTGTTCAGTTCCTAGAAAAAATAGTGGGTGAAGCCAGGTATATACTTCCCCTCATGCTGGTCTAGCTAACTCATGGAGACATGGTTAACTCGGGAAAAACATTTACATCACCAGTCAATGCACTCAACTGCAATATAGTCTATTGATCTACTCAACCAATACAGACATTTACCTAAAACAACGTCCACCTTCCAGCCCTGCGTGTTGAGATAAATTCAATTTTCCTTGCAATAGCCATAGTCAGTCACTTCCTACTTTCTTCCCTGAGCTTCATGGGCAAAACACCTCTGCCCATCTCTTCTCAGCTTTCTGCCATCATAGAGGTTTATTGCTCAATCACAGCGCTACTCACAGCAAGAGCACTATAATAATCATAACTGAGCCAGAAGAGAGAGAGAGAAGGAAAAAGAAGAGGTAACTTCCTGTACTGCCAAATTTCTGAGCAGTCAGATTCCAATAGTTTCTACATATAATGGCAAAACTGGCAAAAGATTAAGATCAAAAAAGAAGTTTGTCTAAAATAATGCAGTTATTATTGAATCTTCTTTTTCACTTATGCATATTAAGAACTTACTGTGTGAGAAGGAGAGCCAGAAAAGCCTTTTCCTTGTCAACTTAATATAAAGAACTTACAAAGTCAGGGCAAGAATCAAGTTATTTGGCACAGATAGCTAGATGTGCAGTGTATACATCTCGTTGCATTCTGTGTGGAAAAAAAATGGTGGAATTTGCATCTTTTCTGTGGGGTCTGCAGTGTCCCCTGTCACAGAAGTATTTACAGTGGTTTTATCTCACTCAGCTTCAGATGGTCACCTTTATATGATTTAGTTTAAATTAGTCATCTTTAATTCTTCTATAGATTGAGAGATCAAATAGACCACCCACAACAGGAATACCTCTCTCTTGGCTACAGAGTGGGGTAAGAGTTTCATAAGGCTTACAAAATTTTGAAAGAGCAGCCATCTACGTCAGAGAGTCTCCTTAAACATTTATCTGATGTAAAAAGCAGGAAGGTGCATCCATTAAGTATTTTTGGAACTCCAAATATATGAGTTCTATGAGTTGGTTTTTTGGGGTGAAAAAGAATTCACCCAAATGGCTAACAGCTCTGAAATGTGTCCTTCAAAGCACTTACCTCTGGCCCCACAGATGCCATATCATCTTCAAGAGGTGAAGTGATGTGCCCACCATTACACAGGGCTACGAGCAGCCCTACATGCTCAAGGCCTGGGCCTGCAGAGCCTCAGGCTACCAACGTCACCACTTCTTGAAAGTCTAGACTCCACTTCAAAACATGGATTATCTTTAAGCGAAGCAGTCAACTTCAGCCTTCTCCGACACTACCCTGCCACACCATGTAACGGCCGAGAGCACGCAAAGCTTGTACCAACTGATTTGCTCAAGTCCAAACAAGATCAAGTGAAAGAAGGGCTTGCCTATTTGTTTCAAAGCCCCATGGCTGGCTGTATCTTCTTTGCAAGAGTACTTCTTCGCAATTAAAGACCAGTCTGCATATATACGTTACAGTGAAATGCACACCCCCATTAGTAACTGAGAAATCGCACCCAAGATATGCGTGAAAACCAGCAACACCAGTCAGTACATTTTGTGAAAAAAAAGTAATTTGTAAACTACTGTATTCAAATAAATCCTCAAAAGCTGGCTTCCCAGCTCTAAAGGGGGAAGGATATCACAGCTTCCGACATCAACAAATCCCAAACAAAAGCTTCATACCAAGTTTTATGAATTAAAAAAAACCTATCTATATCTATCTGTAGTTTCCATTTGATGGCTTCCTGATTGAGTTTGTGCAGTTCAAGATTTTCCAGTTTCTTTATGGAAAAAAAAAAAAGTCTTTCTTCGAGACCAAAGAACAAAACAGGAAAGAAAGCTGCATTTTTTTTTCTGCATTAAATTGACATTCGCATGCCTCCTTTACCAGAAAGAGTAAGAAGCTAGCTCTTATAGCTCTTAAAGAGAGCAGTGCTTCCTCTCATTCCCCAAGCCAAACTGCTTAGGATGACATCCCTACAATTTGTGGGAATAAAAAGACACAAGTGCCCACAAGGGGAGCCTCAGAATTTTAGACATATCTACTGGCAAGCAGACAAGAAGTCCTTGCTGATTGTCACAATCTTTGCTGTTCTCCTTTTCTTGAGCCTTCCATAGGCCACTCTAAGAAATTACTTCACTCTGACACATTCACCAGCTCCCTTCTGCCTTGGCACAAAAGTCTGAAATGGAATGCACTTGCAGAGGGCAGAAGGAGCACAGTACTCGGAGAGGTAACAAACCCTCACCCAGAGCAGCCCCACCTGCTTGTGATGCTGCGGCACTTTGCAAGGGCTAGAGCCTCATTCCTTGCACAAATCCATATGTGAAGATGCTGGAGAACCCAGGCGTACCTCTCCATGGGCCCCCACAAAAAGCAAAGCAAGGCAACAATTTCTGAATATGGCAGACTCGCTCTTAACCTTTTGGACCCACTTTAGCACTACAGAAACCTGGCAGCTCCTGACTGAATCAGCCTGTTGTCATTTAATGCAACTGTTCCTAGGAGCAGGCTGTCACCCTTTTGTTCATCAAAAGAGAAATTGTATAATTTGCTCCAGAACAGGACTCATTACAGGTAACAAGATGAGGCCAAATTTCTCTTTTAAAAATGGTGGAAAATTGAACAAGAAGAAAATCCTTTTCAGGGGCACAGCAGGGAAGAGATATATCAAAAAAAAATAAAATAGGGGAAGCGAAGAGATATTTTGCAAGTCTAGCAATAACTCTCTTGAACAAAGATGACATAGAACAGTGAGATTCTTGACAAATCTCACAGTAAAGAAAGAAAGAAAGACACCAAATAAAATATGAACCACATGCTCTCCTATTACACATTACAAATCAGTAGTTGGACTAAGGCATTTTATTTTCAAAACATCTATGTAGGGTCAAGAGGAGAAACAAAACAGTGAAATTTGGCCTTTGAAAGGAACTTGTAGTCTAACTCCAGCCAAATCCACATTTTCACACTTGTTTCGACACACACTAGATTCTTCTAAGCAGTTAAGTATAAATAAATAAACAAAAAGTGAGATATAGAATTCAAGTACAGTCAAGTTTATTTTACCAGACTGACAAGATTCCCAAGCCAGTAATGCAGCTCATACCTCAACGTACTGGTGCATTACTGGTGACCAGGGTAGAACTCAGGCAAGTATAAGAAAAAGGGTTCAAAAGGCTGACATGTAGCAAAGATCTCTCATCTTTTAGCAAAATGCCTTGAATGGAAGAATTACTACATTAGCAACGCACATTTCTTGCTCAACTTCTATTACTGTATCACTCATGTTAGCAAACAACATCTTGTTACTTTTTCTTATTTTGCTGTTATTATGTATTCTTTGTTCATTTTCTTCCTGTCTCACAACACCAAGTGGGTTTTTTTTCCCCTGTCCCTCACAAAGGGCTGATATTTCAGTGACCATACACAGTGCAAATACCAAGGAGGGGATACCCAATCCATAACTTCAAGATTTACTTCAGATAGAATCTTGTGGCTTATTTGCAGCATCTACAACATTAGACATCTCAAAAAAAAGGAGTAACTGCATTCTGAGCAGCCAATGTGAAGTCCTGTCTCCAGTCTTCCTTCCACAATATCTCCCTGCTCATGCCTCCTTTCCATGTTAGCTGCTTTGCCCTGACCATGCCCCAAAGCAGCCCAGGCCCCGTGGGCCCCACATCCTTGCTCAGCAGCCCTACAGTGCTGCAGACCTCGGGAAGCGGCGAGCAGTACCTGATGCACATGCTTTGCCTTGTTTGGCCCTCCTCAACAGGAGACAATTTTCACAGCTTATCTGGATAACTCTCACTCAGCAAGACCTGCTCATTTCCATTTTCTAACAAATGGCTTTTCAAGGCTAGTACTTGGTTTCATCCTACTCAGTTTCACTTTTTTCTCCTTCCTGCAGCTATCTCTAAACGAAAGCCAAAGTAATCCAAAATACAGTTAGGTCATCAGAGCCCAGAATGTTTTTTTTCCCCTCTCTCTAGATGTGAAAGTAAAGCAACTAATCTTTGGCAGTCATCAGCAGAAATACAGAACAGGCTACATGGTGCTGCTCTGACTTAGAAAAGAACATGAGTCAGTTCTAATTGGTCTGTCAATTTTATCTCTGGGTGTCTCTTACCTGTCCAGACATGCTAGTATAAAGCAGTGTGTTTTCCACATATTCATATCATTTTGAATTTGAGCAATGAGCACTACCTTAACTGTAATTTCCGTACAAAATGTACTGTAATAATTCGGAATAAAGAGAAGTGAATGCTGTAAAACCAGAGAAACTTGCCACCTCGACTTTTCCTAATGAGGCTTTTCTTCCTGTCGCAGTGTTTCTAGTGGTGTGGCACTAAATCATACTTTACAGTAATTTAAAATTAAAAACTAAACACCTATAGAACCCCAAGCCTGACATCTCCTGTGAGCTGTGTTGCTTGCCTAAATTTGGAGGAGTTTAGTGGTGGTAGACAGAGTTTTTCCTTTAAGAGTGGAGAACTTCTGTTTCCAGCACCTATTTCCTAAGGCTTCATTTCATCACCTGAAGTTACACCTCACACCCATCTAAACTGACTTCAGAGCACTGCATTTTTCCCAGGTTTTAGAACACCCAATGTAGAGATCAGCTTGCAACAAGAGCAGCAGTCTCCCTAACTTGTACCCTCTGGAATTGCATCCAGTTGCAACAGCAAAATCTGATGATAATGAACGGGACCAGGCCTCCATATTAGGAAGCTTTTGTTTTATTTTTTTTTTCCTTTTTTTAAACTGGACAGAGACCCTCATTACAATTTGCTCAAACAACGGTGTCGCAACTCACGGTTTGTGAGTGTTTTTATTCTTAGTCTTCTACTCCTATCTTTTCCCTGAAATTAAGCTTAGATTATGTAGCCTGATACAAAAGCTGCCTTAGAAGAGTTCTCAGTTTCTGAGAGGGCCTGAAAAATATGAGCTGCAAAGCCACAAGCCAATCCAGTTGCACACCAGGTCCCATATGTCAAGGCTTTAGGATAGCAGGTTTATTTTTGGCTTCAAATATTAATCCTTCCCTCTCTTTCTGAACTAAAGGAAGAGCAGAAAACTTCCAATATTAAAGATCATGCAACTCTCATTAACCACAATGGAAATTATATGTTATACTATCAGAATATATTCTTCTTTTTCATCTGTATGTTCCACCATTCCCCAATGCTATTTAGAAACTCTTCCAGGTCTTTCCCAAAGCTACTCACCGTGGGGGTGCGGATGAATGCTGCACACTTGCTAATAGTGCCAAGGCAGCACTGGCCGCAAGCGGGAATCTTTTTAGCCTGAACAGCAATAGTAGAAGTAAAAGCCAGCCAAAAATCTTTCAGACACAGCCTCTCTGCAGATACAATGCCAGGTGGCACTTGCTTAAAGCTGTATCTATGGAGCTGACGACAATAAGCAAACTAAGGGTCTATAGCTGCCTGCATCCCCCTACAGCACCCCTGGCAGCCTGACAGAAGGACAATTACATGTCCTTCAAAGAAGAAGCAAACCAAGAGGAGAACTATTTTCCTCCAGTGACTATATCTTTTTAAATATACCTAACATTTAAAGATCTACTAATAGATATCCCAGTCCCACAAGCAATGGTAGCCCTGCAACAAGGATGAATCAGAAGCACAGCAAAGGAAAGGAGACAACGTGCAATTTTCAGCAACACAAAGTTTTCACGTAGAGACCAGCAACTTCAGGAGGTCTACACACAGAAATTTCCAAACCTAGAAACCAGATAACACCATGAGGAGAACACGAATCCCCACTTTAGCGTTTACAACAACCTTGTTAAGTTGGAAGGAAGACAATGTTGGGTTAAAAAACGTTCAGGGCTCATGGCTCTATCAAAGGGAGCACAGCAACACATTCTAAGCTGTAGAGCAACAATTTCCCCTTTTCTTATTTTGCCTGATAACAGCACATCATCAACAACATATCTCATGTTGCCTTTTACTTTTTGGCCAGATTTAATCCCCAAACTTACAGTATACAAGGAAGGTACCAGTTTTGTAAACTTCATAACACGCTTTTGTGACACCAAAGTACTAGAGAAAAAAAAAAAGGTACAGTTTTACAAACCCATTCTACAATGACAAAGGAATCAAAACAGCACTGTTTATTCTAAACAAGCAAAATGGACTTTTTTCAATGCTAACAAGCTAATCTCTCTTTTGGGGTTCACATCAAAATTGTGGTGGTTCTTCCCATTCTCTGCGTCATGCTAACTATTATTTGACAGGTCTTAGATATCTTTAGATATTCAATGAATTTAGAACTAATGCTTGTACATCTTAGCAATATTCTGCCTCATCACATTATCTTGTTCCAGAAGTGAGGGCACCATGGGAAAAGTGTTTAGAACTTCCCTGAGCACAAATATCTGGAGGTTTGCGTGCAAGTTACAAAAGCCCAAAATGGGCATTTCTGCAGTAATCTTTAAATATAAAGGAACAGCAGGGAATATAGATTAAATCTCCCTACTCCTGAGACTGATTTTTTTGTTAACATTTTTAATCCTTCTAGGTCCCTTTATGTTATTTCCCCTAACCATACTAGAGGTTGCAAGAAACAAAGGGGACCCAAGGACAGATGATGAAAGTGATTAGAGGCTTAGAAAGACTTCCATATGAGGAGAGATTATTAAAAAAAAAAAAAAAGGCCTTGCTTACTTGCTTATAGAAAAGATTAATGGGAGGGATCATAAGAGAGACAGAAAATAAGAAGAGACACTGCATAGGGTGTTTTTACATTACTAGGAAGCAAGAAAACAAGAGGATTTCTATATATTAAGTGTAACTGGTTTTGTCATCATGGAAAAATCAGCTCATGCCCAGAACAATGGTTCTATTGCTGATCTGGTCTCCCCAAGGTTGAAAGCACAAGCAGATCAAAAATAGTGAGTTAGAACATCTTAAGTAAGAACATCCACTTCTGTTTCAGATAGTATTTGTTTGTTTGCTTCATGAAGAGCTAACTGTTACCATTTGAGGTATCTCTACCACTAATAGGAGAAAGTGCACCTGAACAGGCTGCAATCCACAGGAAATCACCTAGTTAACCCTGCCAGCCTCTCTGGAGCACCTGGTGCTGGTTAAAACAGGAAATACCCCTGAATAGGCTTCTAATGGGACTCATATGCTCCAGGTGCATCACAACGTGCACCATTTAAACACACAGAAGTCTACCTTCACAATAAGTTTTTCTAGAGATTCTGTAAGCTGTATTTGGTAATATATTCTCCAAGAGAACATTCTCCTAGAGAAGAGTAGCAGTTTTGGTATTGTCTTCCTCCCTGTCCATAGAGAAGGCTTCTCTTTCTCATAGGATAAATCCTAGGATGTGATTGAGAGATGCAGCCAGTATCTGCATCCCACAAGCCTGCAGAAATCCCTCAAAACTGCCCACTCAAAAAATAGACTCAGTAATCTGTTACAGAGACTACACACCCAGCAGCTATTTTGCCCCTTCTTTGCCCCAAGCTCTATTACTTTCATAGGGCTGATAAAGTCAACTCCAAGGCTTTCTTCACAGAAGCAAGTCTCCCTGGTTGATTTGGATTCACCAAGTGTCTCAAATATTGTCTGGGAATGGCAGCCCTGTCTCTATTTGCATCCTATTTCCTTCTCCTTTCTTAGTTGGTGAAAGAAATAACAGGATTGTTGAACTTAGCAGGGTTCGTTTACTCAGGGAGAAAATCCTACTTGCCTTGGATAAGCACAAGTGGATTTAACACAAGCTCTCACCTTCACCTGGAACACACAGCCTGCTGCTACTGTCTTGGCAATTATATTACAAGTTCTGTGATATGCAATACAGCTTGTAAAGCCTAGACCGAAAGCAATGCACATACAGAATGCATGTACTACCAAATGGACAGAGAGTTGTATTTCCAGTTCTCATGGTTGCAGAAAGGGAAGGAGAGGCTAAGGCCGATTAAAAAAAAAAAAACTAGAAATTACACAGAGATCCAAATCTCTCTCAAAATTGTCCTAAACATGAGAATTTATTTTTCAATATGCAAGTGCTCTGAATATTAGTCATGACATTTTATGCTTTTAAGCAGATTGCTTCAACTTGTAGAGGGGAAGCTTCAGATTTAACTCCTAATCTCATCAAAAAATCATGCTTAGAAGTATGCAACTTTCTTCTGTGGTCACCGGAAATTAGTTTACACGCTAATCTTACAGCGAGAACAATGAGGAAAAGGCAATTAGCTCAACCTGTAAAAAGAAAAACAACAGAAATACATAAAATTCTTAACTGGTTTATGACTTGAACACGCACCTAGCTTACAGCACAGAGAGCACGTTAGATAGAGCTCCGGTAGCAAAGCCACAGCCTGCGTAAGGTGACTTATTTTAAAGCATTTCATTATGCAGGCACAACCTGAAGCTCACCTTCTCCTTCCAGCACTGTCAGTTAATGGGCTAGAAGGGAAGGAAAGAAAGGCTAATGGTCAGTGCAGGGGAGAGGAAAAAACAGTTTTTCTCCACAAATAGCTAAGCCTTACACTTCAACCTGGAAGGCTCATTTACAAGCTTAAGTTCCTGTAAGCATCAAAACCAGAGCTTTTACCAATAGTCAGAACCAGCCAGAGTGAGCTTTTTCCTTCACATTTTCCTGCAGTTCACAGGAACAGCAAGCTGCTTGACACCTGTTTAGCTGAGCACTTAGGTATGAACTGAAACCTGTGTGTAAACCAGAGCTTCCATCAGCAGGAGAATCATTCCAGAGGCTACTTAGGATAAGATAGAATTATGAGCATTGCAAACACGCTGTTTTAATAACAAAACATCAAAGCACTGAGATAAAGAAAGCTGAACTCGCCAGAAGACCAAAAGGAAAACTGTCCCATAAAGCTGCATATCACAGGTATACAACGTATTCCTACTTACTATCCCTAACACAGGCGGACAAACCTTTCCCGTCAGCCTCCAACTAATCACTGCTGTTGATTTTGGTGAGTAAGCTCTCTATTGCTCTCACTCCCGGCCGGTTTCAGCAGCGGATACAGCCGAAAACGCAGTTTCTGTTATGTCAACAGCCGGCTTCGTTTCGCCCTCGCCAGCAGCAGGGCGGCAGCAAGCACCGCGACCGAGCACCAGCAGCACCGGCACCAGCCGAAAACTTCCCGCGGGACCCGGAGCAACGCGGCGGAGACCCCACGGGGCCGCTTTGTAGCAGCCCCCTCCCCGCTCACCCGCTGCAAACGGGTTTCGCCTTGAGGCCAACCCAGCGGCGGGAGCAGCAACGCGCCGTTTCCCCTCTCCCAGGCACAACCCCGCGTCGTGGCGGGCAGCGGCGCGGGAAGGAGAGCGTTACCCGCGTCTTGCGGCGCCGGTGCCGCTCCGGGTCCGAGTACGTCCTGTCCACGGCCAGCGCCGTGTCGCTGCCCGGCATGCCGGCTCCGTGAGAGGGGCGGCCGCCGCCGCCTCGGCGCGCGGGCAGCGGGGGGCCGCTAACGGTCGCGCCAACGGTCGCCCAACGGTCGCGCCTCTGAGGGAGCGCGGCCGCCGCCGTCGCGGTGCGGGAGGGCCGGGCACGCCTCCCTCCGGGCGTGCCCGGCCCTCCCGCACCGCGACGGCGGCCGTGGCATGAGGTGTCCCCGTACAAAATACTATTATTAAACGCAGTGTTGTGTGTGTGGAGGGGGAATTACGCACGCACGTTGGCAAAAGCACAGTTAGGAAGAAGGCGAAGGTCTCCTTTTTTTTTTTTCCCCCCCGCACAATGGTAACATCCGTACTCTAAACAGGATGCCGGGGCTTCTTCGGAGATGTTTTTTGACTCGTCCTCCAAAGGTTTTTCTAAGCAGTCTCCAAGGAAAAGGGCTACGTGATAAGAGACTGTCGGTGGCACTGCTAAGTCTGGCGGCAAATGGGACAGCGCTGACTGACGTAGGTATTGCAGTTATCCATGAGCACGTTGTCACAGTTCTCAGTTTGTCTGCCAAAACATGAGCCTTTCACGCCCACGGGAAAGGAGATACTCTGTTTATCCGTAAGCAGCACAAGCTACCAGGAGATCACACCAAAATTTACAGACTGCGTGGCTAGGCGGTAGCCTTCATTCAGAAGGTCTGATGCTGATGAACATTCAGATGTCAAAATAAAACTTTAAACCTTCCTCTCCTCTCCTTCTCCCTCTCCTTCTTCCTCTCCTTCTCCCTCTCCTTCTCCCTCTCCTTCTCCCTCTCCTTCTCCCTCTCCTTCTCCCTCTCCTCTCCTTCCCATGTGTGGTCCCAGTAGTGACAGACCTGCACAGTTTGTGAGTACCCATTTTCTACACATCAAGGAACTCCTAAGCTAGGACTGTCTTTGTATCTTAGTGAGATGCACTGATGGAGGATGAAGAATAGAGAAACAAATGAAAAAAATCCAGATGATGCTGACAGAAGTTCTTCTTTTTTCTTTTCCCTGCCCACTATGCTTTATTCTGTGCTGTAAGTTGAGATTCAATTTCAGGCCCTGTCCTTATTCTTTTACAGCATAGGAAATTTTTGCTAAGTAATTCCTCACTGCCACTGATGAGAGCGACAGCAATGGTGAAACAGTCTCAATACAAACGGATGGCAGCAGTCTTTTGCATTTTAAATGTTTTGAATAAGAGAAATGCTTTCAGCAGCAACAAATGACAGCTGTTCTTTAAACCCAAGAGCTGGCCTGGAACTGATCTATTTACATTAAAGATGACCCGTACTGCAGAGGCTAAAGCACAAAATTCCCCCTTGGGCAATGTGAAGGCTTGTTGCTCATCAGCTTCCAAATCTTCTTCTGCCTCTCAGTATGTGATTTGGGGCCCTTCCAGGAAAGAACCTGTCTGTCCAGGTTCAGCCGCTTTGATCCTGCCATGGGGTGCTGCAGGATGGGGAGCGCCAGCCAGGGCCACGTTCAGCTCCTCTCTGTGGCATGTGAAGGAGTGCCCCACTCCAAAACGTGCATCCAAACAGCTTAGGCTGCAGCCACAAGACACACAGCCCGAATCTCCAATCACTGCATGTGCCGGTGGCTCTATAAACAGCACCTTTTACCCCAAATGAAAACGAGCAAGTCAAAACCTTAGTCCAGCTACAGCCCGTGGGCACGGGAATTGCTCTCAGGAAATGCCACCCCAAGGCACCGCTGGGAGACGTGCGCACAGCGCTGCTGAAACCACGTGAGCTGCCGGAGAGCTGGTGTCTGGGCTCCTGGAAGCAGCAGGAGAACAGCTCCACAGCTCTCCTCCTCCTTTTACTTTATGGCTGTAGCTCCCAGACAACTCGATGCACAGTGTGCGGCCGATGGCTGCAGGTAGAGACGGAGAGAAACATGTCTATTTGTCCATGAAGTGCGTTGCGTGGCCAGGGTGTATCTGTAATTTACACAGGTACACCACACATACCCATAATTTATGCAAATAAGTTATGTATTCTGAGTGGGTGACAGCAATTATTTCCATATCGACCGTGTTAAAATGCAGGATTAGGACATCTTTGCCAGTTCATGAGAAAACACAGCTGGGTTATGAGAGGACAGAAAAATTAATGATTGCAGAAATAAGCAGCACCTCCTCCCTGTGAGTGTTATCACAACACTGGAAAGCTGCCCTGACCCCTCTGGTTTCACTGTGGGGCTCTCTGCTCACAGGGTACGAGGTACGGGAACTTCTCCGAAAGTCCACGTCTCCGAAATCCCGTCCAAGTGGACCACCACTAGTCTTCTAAGCGTGCTCCTACTAAATATCATTTGCTCCAGTTTGAAAGCTCTTCTTTAAAATTACGTTAACTGTGTAAAATGTGATATTTGGTACGTTAATCAAGCATTATGAGATAAATACATTTAAGAGCACAATTAATAAGAGCGTAATAAAAACAGAAACCTTCCTTCGTTTTCCTCCTCCTTCTGCCAGACTTAAATATATGACACTCAACTCTGATCCAAGTGATAAGGATTTGAAAGATTAACGTCAACTAAGTAGAAAAGCCAAAATGCCATTATGTTTAATTGGCATAAAGTTTCCAAGTGCTTGAACTGCACAATAAATATTTTAAAGGCAGAAAATTACAAACAAGAAAGCCCCACAGCATAGCATGGACAGTGTGCATCAGGTTAAATAAATTTATATGTGCCATTATTTAACAGTGTCCAGTAATACCTTCTCTTCACTCACCCAAATACTGGAATTTATAAAGGAGCAGGTGCTGGATTAGTACTATATATCACTATTTAATTCTACAGGATAGTTTTCACTGAATAAAATATTCGCCATATTTACTCTTTGATTGTATTGCTAAGAGGTATTAAATTCATTTTGCTTCCATATTAATGCTTTTTTATGGATAAAACCAAAGTCCATTAATTGAGTTTTTGCCAATTGCTTCAATATTCAAGGATTTTAGCACATATTTCTGCACATTCATCATCAAATCATTCACTAATAATATCCCAAAGATAGATGTATAACTCCATAACTTCTTGTATATAAATATCAATAATGCAGACTTTTTAAAATTGCTAAATGGTAGCATGTAATTTGCAATGGTAGAAAGATATACTCTCCTGAAATACAGCTTTATAATTTTGTCTCCTAGAGTCATGGTTTATATTGAAATTTATGTTTAGTGACTTCAGGCATGCTGCTAGCTGATCAAGAGGCAAGTGATAAGTTAGGTCATTTCCTGCTTTCTGACTATCTTGGTGCTGGCAGATGTTTCAGAATGGTCTCTGAGATAAAACAGATTTTAAGCATAAAATATAAATCCTAATTTTTAGCATGTACTTACATTATCATCATTTTGGACCTTTAAAAATGATTACTTTAAAAATTCTTACTCATTATGAAATTTGGGGGACAATTTTTGAAAGCTTTTGTTTTTCAGCTTTGTTCTTCTACAACCAACGAAGTATATAAGATATAATGCAGTATGATTTTCTCATCCCTTGGGCCTGTTTTATAGAAATAAACAATAATAAGCCTGTTCTCTTTAATGTTTCTGGTAACTGTAGCAACAGGGGTTAAAATCTTGGCACTGCATTTCAGGGGAGTTTCCCCCTAATGTCCATGAAAGGAATATGTTACAGAAGATGTTACAGAATGAGATCTCCAGAAGGCGCAACAGTGGAGATGCATCATTTGCCAATGAAGATTCTTATTCCAGCATACAGGAATACCCTTTTCTGGAGGAAAAAGAATCATTTTTTTCTTTCCAGTGCATTTGCACCTGGGCTTTTCTTTGTGAAGTTATATCCATGCAGGGTGGGATTTCTTCTCCACATTCCTAACTGATATAGTCATATTGGTAAAGACTTTATTTTTAAAGCAAGCGAAGGGTAGGGAGCCTCCATTTCCTCAGCAGGCTGATAGCACTGAAGAATACCACAGCAAACACCCTGCAGCAGCCAGGCAGCTCTGGGACTGCAGGAAGCGAGTCCCCCTCTGACCACCATATGTGGACCTAAAGCTTTCCTGAAAGACAAAGCTGTCCTATTTCCTTAAAAAAATGAATTAAAGAAAGAGAGAGATGTCAGCAGCAGGGTTTGGGCTGGTCTGCTCTGAACTGCTTCTGCTTGAGCTACAAGCAGTTCCCCACTTCATTTTTGTAACCACCTCAGGCCCAAGATTTTGCAGATGTCAGATAAATTTCTCAAGGCCAGTATTAGGGCACGACAGTCTCAAGAATCTCATGGGCATATATTTACAGATCGAAACTAAGAAAGAAATGATAATAATTACAGGCTTTCTAGATAAACTAATCTTTTCACAATATTCCCTTAAATTTGCTTGTGTACTTCTCTCACACACCCTTATAATTTTTTTTATTTGAAGTACTGTAAAGGGAGAAATTGAATGTTCCAACTTCCCTATTCTGCTAATAGAGATTAATCAGCACATGTTGGCTTTGAAACACTCCACTTTTGAGCTTTAGATCAGTGGAAAGCTCTGTAGCAACGCACAAACCTTAATAGCAGCATTAAAATTCTAATAGCAGCACAATATATATCATAAGTAATTACAGTCCTATCGACTAGGTATATAAAAGTTATGACAAAGTAATACAGCTTGTTACCCAGCAGTTTTAGCTGAGAAGCTATACTACATAAATCAAAGCACTTTTTCTAGAGACAAATGGCACTGTAAAGCCACATTCCATGTGCAGAAATGAGGGTATCTTGTCACTGACCGGCACACAAGAATTTCACTAATTTTCAGCTCCCGAAATGCACAGGCTGACACAGTTAGGCAGCGATGGAGCATACTCCTCATTAACACTTGCCAAAATCTCACATTTCTCCCGATGAAAGGTTGTCTTTTTCCTAAATGAAACATTTTCTCATGTTTTTCCCCCTTAAACAACATAAGCAACATATCACAAACCTTTTACCGCTCAAAAACACAGCAGAAAAAAACTCTTAACAGAAAGCTTTTTTTTTTTTTTTCAGAGAGCAGAAAAAAAAGCTGTTTTTCACTTCACCAGCTTTCATGAGAAGACCCACCTACCATTCCGCAGCAGCCGTGCTCTGCGCTCCAGGACCTCGAGGCGCCGTGGATGGCCGTGCTGCAGCCGGGAGGTGCGGGCCTGCCCCTGAGAGCGCCGCTCACATCCCTGTGCTAGCCCCGCCAACAGCCCTGCTAAGCAGCACCGCGGTGCCAGCCCTGACAACGAGCAGCCCCGCGCCGGCCCTGATAACGAGCAGCCCCGCGCCGGCCCCGCGGAGGGGCTCTGCGCGCGCGGGGAGGAGGCGGCAGGTGGGCCCTCCCGGGAGCGCGGCGCGATACCAGGGGCCTGGCGAAACTACGCGCGCGGGGTGATATCAGCAGCCTCAGGGCTATAAACACTCAGGGCCAACTCCTGACACGGATCTGGAAGCAATCCATGCAAACTTCCCACAGCCAATGGCACGGGTGGAGGCGTATTTATGTTCCGTGTTTCAGGCTGTAACAGAAAACACTGGTTGCGTGGGTGCCACTGCTTCGGGACGGGTATGTAGAACTGCTCGCTGTGATACCCCGCAGTGCTGCACGTCTACATACTGCCATTGAAGAGAAATAAACCTTTAATGCTCGTGTTCAGTCTAGCATCTTACCCTTGCGGCTGGCTTGTGATTTGGATGCAACAGTGGTGGGCTGGCCAGAGAGCTGATCCAGGCGAAAACTACTTCTGTCAAAACAAAATAAATTATTAGATGTCAAAATAAATTATTAGTGTTATTAGCTCCCCCATCTGGCTGGCCACACAGCCCCTCAAATTCTGACATTGACACAAGAAAGTGAATGGGGAAACATGCCTGAGGGCAGGATACTGCATTTAGTATGGACTTTATTGAAACTGATCAGGAAATCACATTCTAAGCTGTCATGGTTTTTAGTTATGTCCTAGCATATTGGGTACTGCTTTATGCAAAGACTCTTCACATCAGTATGCTGTGAACCCTTACAAAGGTTACTTGTCCTTGTGAAAGATAAGGAATGATGACATAATCAAACACGAAACCACCCAATCTTTATGTATGGACATATGTACAAAGCATGGGCACCTTTCAAAATGAATTATTTCCCCCCTTCTTAACAGAATTTCCAAAATAGTTTGATACATTCAGGCCTTGGATACATTTGAAACCAGTTTCCTTCATGCAAAAACCTAGTGAGGAGCTGCAGAGCGGGGAGCTGCAGAGAGGACTCTGCTCCTGTACTTGAGACCGGCAATTACAGCTGGAACTATCAATTCACCGGGTGTCCTGCCACCAGTTACTGAAGTTACAATGAAAAATAACAGGACTGCCGAGAGGACCAAGGACAGTGCAAGTGCAGTTTTCAAACATCTGTAGAAATAAAGCGTCTGAAGTAATAGTTAAAACAATTTTCTGGTTTCTTGGAAAGGGAAAATATTTTGTATATAACTAAAGCAGAAAAATGGTATCCTTCTGTTCGTTAAGGAAGTGTCATCTCTAGGGGAGGTTTCATGAAATCTGTATAAAATTTCCTCCCACTCTTGAGACAGAAAATTCTTCTGGTTATTCTGACTTCGTTTGGTCAAACAAAGAATCGTAACATCTCTATTTTTTTTAGACATTCAAGACTCAGAAGGAAGGGGAGAGCACATCTGTACACAACTCAGCTTCACTGGTGCAGAAAAGAAGTAGATCAGCTCAAGCAAATCCACGGGGAATTCTTGTATTCCTGCCTAGTGAACGTAGACAGGCAGCAGAGTAAACATTTTAAAGTCAAACAATGTCCCTAGGCATTTAAATAGCATAAAGTGCATCCTCTTCTTGAGATGAGAACAAATGCTTCGTAACTGCACTCTGCCAGACATCTTTGGCCTGTCCACCCCTGACTTAAAAACAGAAAAGATTAACAGTGCTCAGTTCAGCAGTGTTTTCCCCCACAGAACATGCTTTCTATTTAGGGATACCTTTTTTTATTTGATTTCTTCACTGCACGTGAAAAGCTAAATTTGCTGGAACTCCTTTTGCATTGTGACAAATCTCTTTTTCACCTGATGTCAGTTCCTCCCAAACTTGTTGATATAGCTCTTGTTTCTGTTCGCAGCTTCTATAGCTGCACACATACAAGCGTGTGTAGGTAAATACAGACAAACATTTCCTCCTTCTCCCTGTCCCGTCTTTTAGTATTTTTCAGCTGCTGTGAATGACACTTCAATTAGCAAATGAATACTCACTATTTTTCAGTAAGTCTTCATACTGTAACATAATCTCAGAAATGAGAAAAATAGAAAAACACTAGCCATAAAAGTTCAAGAGGTTAAAACACATTGTTCAAGCTATTTTGTTCTGCGTTCTTTGGTCATTTTGCAGACATGCACAGGTCCACCCCTGCTTTACTCGTTTATGCCTCCCCAGTGCTCACAGCATTTACAGGCAGAGGAGGGCACCTCAGTGAGGCACTGAGGAGTGTGTGGGGATGGGGACACCTGCACTGAACCTCAGGTGCTGAAAGTTGGAGCAGTTGTCTATTGGATCCTGTGTAAGCAGGGAAATTGGATCCTGTGTAAGCAGGGAAACATAAAGCAGGATCACTGGAAGAACGTTAGCAGTTTCTTGTTCTGCACATTATGGGTTGGTTCTAGCAATTTCTGAGACGATTTTTAGTAATTAATTATTGTAGCAGGTATTTAAGATGTCTTGAAGTTGGGAAAAAAAATGTTGACTTCTCTGAGCACTACCAAATTTCTACAGCTAAGAATCCTCCCCAGTTTCTTATGTTACTGCTGATGGGTGTTAGTTCAGTAAGTTGTGGCATCCATTGAAGTGGAAAAAGAAAAAAAAGAAAAGCAGTCCTGTAGCTGAAACAAATAAATTATTCTCATGTTCTGCAGAACCACACAGATGACATGCAGCATCAGGAGAGAATACACAATAAGTTGCCATATTTAACATAATCGGGTGAATCACAAGTATGATATGAAAACCTTGCAGTTTTAACACTGAGCAGCTTTGGTGATCCCGTATTAGTAGATGGCAGCAAGCTAGTAGGAGCTCTTCCATCAGGACACCGTCCCAGGAGGAGGGAATAAATATATTATCTGTTCTAGCTGGTTCTTCCTAATTCCATTTAGCAGGATTCAATTGAATGAGTGCAGAAAGGGCCATACACATGATGGTAGTTATGTTTATGCTTTTATGCTTTTATGTTATAACATTTATGTTATGCTTTACAGTATAGGTGAGATACATGCTGCGCTAGGTATCAGGACTGTCTCTTTGTACTTTGGATTTCAGATCATTTTTCAAATACACTGATGTATTTACACAAACAGTTTGAGGACCACGCTATCCTTGTCAATCATGGGGTGCCTAGGAGAGATCATGGAAACTCTGAGAGATCATGGATTTTAAAAATGTGCACTATTAAGCTGTGGACTTGATTTATGGCCAATGGCTCTTCCATAAGTTTATTGCAAAGACACACAGATATTTTCCTGAATTATTAATCACTCAGGGCTATATAACACATGCTTATCTTATTAAGTGCTACACTTTCCATGGACAATCTATCTGGTCTTCTTACTCCATTGCTAGTCTGCCTTTCCTTAAAAGAGATCCGGAGAATATTGTGGTGAGGCAGTGACTGAATACAGTCAAAAAATACAGGGTGAGCTTTCAAATATGGCCACAGTGCTAACACTGCTAATCTGGAAGCTTGAAAAGCCTTCTTGTTGCAGCCCTTGATTAATATTCAGTCTTGATCTTTTCACGATTTTGTGATTTACTTGAAAGACTTGACACTTGAGAGAGGAATCTTTCAAACACCAGTCTGAAGGGTATTAAATATATGCACACTCTTTATTTTATTGATATATATCTATAAATATAGTTCATGTCAGTTGTTCTTTAATATAATATAAACACATACTTATATAGCAGATGCTATCAAGCAAGTCAGCGCTGACACCGCTCTGAGGCCAGAGCCCCCAGGACGCCCTCTGCCTTGGGTGGGCTCTGACAGGGATCTTGTCGTGGGCTTTGGCGCTGTCAGCACAGGATGAATTTCACTCCTCCAAGAGTTTCCCACTAATCTGATTTCTGTCAGCCTCTCTAAAAGAGAGAAGAGACTGGATGGATGTCCTAGAGAGACGCATTTGAAATAAAGTGTAAGGGAGATGGATGTTGTTGACTGGCTCTTCTCTTCTGTTGAAGGCTGACAGCTCAACTGATGCGAGCTGATGTGTACTGATGCAAAATCCTCGTCAGCACAAATGGTTTGTTTGACTGTGCTATGTCATTTAAATGTTCGAATAGCAGCAGCAACTGGAGATATTTTGTGGCGGCAGCCAGTTATCCAGGGAAATTAAAAGTACATGGGCACAGAGGATGTTATAACTAACACTAAGCAAGGCAAGGAAACCCAGCAATCTGGTGGATACATCTGAATACCTCCCTGAAACAAGACACTGCCTCTGCTGACGCCCTGCAGTGCCACAGATCCATGTTTCACATTTGCCCTAAGGCAAGAGAACTCAGTGTAAACAACCCATTTATATTTATTAACATTCATCTTTAAATGTGTATTAATAGCTGGAAGACTGAAAACGCCGCAGCAGCGTGTCAGTGTGCACGTTTCCATCGTGGCTCCGGCAAAACAGCGTTCCCTTGTCCCGGGACGAGGACCTCCCTTAAGCCGGTCCTGGCTGCGCACGCTATGGCCTCCCCCTTGGATCCCCTGACCCTCCGTGGAGGCGGCTGCCACGTGCCCGGCGATAATTCCATCAGCTGAGGCTGAGCGATGCTTTCTTAGCTGCTTTTTGTTTGTTTGTTTGTTTTTTGTTTTTTTGCTTTAAAAAGCTGCCTGCAGCCTTATTACCCTGGATGAGTGCCCAGAAAGACTGATTTGCAGATATGGAATATCAATAGTTCTGTTTTAATGTTGATGCATTTTTGAATTTTCCTTTTGGAATTCCTCACTTACGGAGATCGGAGAGTATTTGGAGGCAGTAAAACATTTTCAGGTGTTACCCCCTGCCTCTGTAGTGGGAAGCCAGTGGGGCAAATACAAGTCTGTAACGATTCTCTGGGTGTGTCTTTAATAATGTAGATGGGGGCTGGGGTAGGGAACAAGATCAGCAGCTGAAATTAAATTTGGAGACCTTTTCCAAAAAAGCAGAGACAAACACTCAAGAAACTGGTAGACGGAATGGGAGACCATGTGATATTAGTGATATTAGTGGCTGTTGTATGCAAGATGGAACAGGAATGGAAGAAGAGAAAGACTTTCCCTGCTTTTGAGGCAGCTTATTAAAACAGCTACGATCATTGCCTTGATCCATACTTCCCAAGAGTCGAATCAAGATGCCCAACAAAATAAACAGAAGTCTGCACTAATCTTTTAAAACCCCGGGAGCCACAATATGCACAGACACTTTATTATTCCTTAAAATTTCTCTGTAATTTGAGAAGTCTGTGCAGCCTGCAATGGGTCATTTATTTAAAAGTCTCAAATCAGAGCTGAAGGCATTTGTGAAACTGTGAACCAGAAAACCATTTCTATGAGTTTTTATTTTGTCTGCCTGCTATGAGCACGCGTCACCTTCAGCTTCAGCCCCTCAACGCAGCATCAGCATGAGGCCGGAGAGCAGAAGCGCGGGGACACGGAGCAGCGCGAGGCAGGAAGGAGCAGCAGAGCAGACCAGGGGGATGTGAGCAGTGGCAATTCTCCACGTCTAACACTCTGCCCCGAGCCCTGCATTAAGCACCCGGGGGAGACGCTGAACAAGGCCTCAGGGCAGACGCAGGGGCCTGCTGCTGGCAGGTTTGATATCATCTGTGCACCCCATAGCACATGCCTAAGAGCTGCCCACACTGTACAGCAGAGGGCTGCAATATATTTCCAGAACATTAGTTTTAGTCTGTAAACCAGTTATCTATGCTGGCCAGGATAATTAGGAGGGGCTGGGTGGCCCCCACGTTCCTGAGCAGTTAAGTAATCGCTATAATCAGGCCAAGTTTTAAAATCTCTCACATCATATTAAAAGAAAAAATAAAATAAAATAAAATAAAATAAAATAAAATAAAATAAAATAAAATAAAATAAAATAAAATAAAATAAAATAAAATAAAATAAAATAAAATAAAATAAAATAAAATAAAATAAAATAAAATAAAATAAAATAAAATAAAATAAAATAAAATAAAATAAAATAAAATAAAATAAAATAAAAGGCACACAGCACAGATTTGAAGCATGCACCTACACAGTGAAGCCAACTTTGACTCCTACGCCACCCAGTAATTCCTCACCCAGGAACAGCACAGACAGCGTTTCTGAGCCTCTCCTTTGTTTTATGAGGGCTGAACGGCAGGATCACTGGGTTCAGCTGAGGCCACCATTCCTTATCTGAGATCCCGGCCCTGACCATAGAAACCTGTGGTTGATCTTTGGTCACAGGCAGTTTTTCACTGCTGATGTAAAACACCAGGCTTCTCCAGTGGGTATTGGCTGCTCATTTGCCTTAACCTTTGGAGGCTGCAATGTTGTTCCCTCCCAAGGTTGAAGTCTAGGACTGTCCAGAAACTGTGGTTCAAAGAGCATCTGATCAATAACTAAATACAGCACAGGATCTACACCTACCATGCACAAGCTTAGACACAGCTATACTTTTTTTGATATTTGACTGCTCAGTTTTACTATCATAAAGGTCTCCCTAAAGGCCTGAACTATTTGAAGCTGCAGAGCAAGAAGAACTGGAAAAAAAAAAAAAAAAAAGGGATAAAACAGCACAAAGGAGAACAACACATTAACCTCCCACTCCAGGACAACGAGTCCAGTCAGGTACTAGTGAATCACAGAGGTAAACCCCAAGTGTGCTCGAAACTGCCATTATGGACTTTCCTTTGCAAACCTCTCAGCAACAAAATCAACTCATGGGAGGTTTTGGGTTTCGGCTGCTGGGGTGACTAACACATGTGATAAACCAGCACGGAGAAGTAGGTCAGGGAACCATCCTCTCCCTTGCTGCAACCTGAGTCACAACTGGCTTCTCTCTTTGCATTTCATTTTCCACGTTAGTTTGGCACCTACAATTATTTCATAATTTCACATAGCTCTCCATTGTTTTACACTGGAGTCATTTCTCCACCGTGTTCATTTAGTCAGCGGATGTGGGAACACAAAGAATGGTTGTAGGTTTCAAACTGATAGACACAAGAGCCTTAATTAAAATGCAAGTTTAAATGGTAGCGCAATTACAGGGACATATGCATCAACAATTTTCTCTGAGCAATAGGGATTTGCAGCTTAGCAGGATGGTTACATTTCTGCAGAAAAAAATCTTCTTTATTTTGAGCTACTATCAGTCAGTCAAGTACTGGGAATGCATAAATTAAACTCCCCCAGAAAATAATATTCTGGACAAATAGCTATTTTAGTGGCAACTAGAATTTTAAGTGGATATGTTGCTTCCCCAATTTGCGGAATCTAATAAAAATGCCAGCACAGACAATGGACCATAAATAGAACTTAGATCTTTCTGTTCAGCTAGCATTGCCTCACTTAACGAGGGCTATTTGTACCCGAGTAGGATCTTACTTACTTTTCACAAGGCATTTAAATACGCTACCACACAACAACAACGATGCAGAAGAAACGCTTATTTCGACGGTAAGTGGGAACGGCTCATTGCTTTGTGCCTCTGCCTGCGATCGTTCTGCAAGCTTTACTGCACGAAACACCCCGCAGAGCGGCCGCCAGGTGAGCTAACGCGCTGTGACGCTGCGGACGCCCTGCGGCTCCTCGCCCTCGCGGTGCCCCTGCCCCGGCTCCGGCCCCTGCCACCCGCTGCACCAGGACACGGCAGGCCGCAGCCACAGGCCGCAGCCGCAGGCCACAGCGCAGGCCCTCATCCATGGACGTGGCCTCCCTTTGCACTTCAGGTACCCATGAGGGTTTATTTCTCCTGTTCTCTGCTGGAATGCTTTGATTTGTGAATATATTGCTATAACCTACTCTATTGTGGATTTAAATAATGCTAATGATAAACCCATCACATGCCCAATGCTAGTATTAATAAGTCTGTGTCGATGCTCATAGGACAAAAAAACAAACAAACAAACAAAAAAAAAACAAAAACGGTTGAAGCAAAACTTCCAAGGACATCCTACCACCTGCCTAAGCAAGACAGCACCGGTAGTTCCAGGAATTTGGCACCTAGAGGTTCAGGATCAGCTAAGCATCAGCGACCGCGATGCCATCCAGCACGGTCAAACCAACAGAGCAATTGATTAAGGTAGAGTTGTAGAAAGCTGCCTTGGACAAATTAACTTGAAGGCAAGCTACCAACGAAAAGCAAGATCAATGGCATTTGGCTACAGCTTCCTTAGTCTTGCCACCCACAGGTGGTCTTCTCTTTTTTCGTTAGGAAAGGTAGCAAGTGAACCAGCAGGCCTGGCACTCAGTTCGCTGCTAAATTCAGTCGCTGCCCTGTAATACACTGAAGATATAATGTTATCAGCTCTCTGGATACAAGCTTCAGCTGGACATCTGCTGCAAGATTCAACGTGTTGCTACTCACTGGAGTGAGAAAAAAATACTGGAAAGTCAGTGGCAGGAAGGCCAAAAAAAAAAAAGGAATACTGCTTAGCTAGGGAAAAAGAAGATTCTGTACTAGTAGATACTATTTTACTACGTAGATAGCTGCTGCAGGCAGTAACACCTGGAGGGGCCATGCTCCAGAGCGCGTTGCAGGCAGTGTCCAGGCCAAGCTGGAGCAGCAGCAGTCGCAGCGCTGGCGCCAGCGCGGCTCTCCGCTGCGGCGGGGTGAGGACGTCCTCGCGCTCCGCGTCCTCCAGCCACAGGCCAGGACGCACAAGTGATAGGGAGGATGTGGCTGTGGCGCTGCCTTTCTGTCCTCCCCGCCCCGAGCAACACAAGGGCTAGCAAAGTCTTTCTAGAGCAATGAAAGCTTGCAGCATGCACAGAAGCTTCAAAGCAACCTCTGTAAACTTGTTGCTTTTCTCTTTTGATGCAAAACCTTAATAAAAAATAGTAGTTTAATCATTGCTTATAGCACTGACTTCAATATTTGTTGCTTAAGAATATTGCTTAAGAATAAGCAAATCTCAGAAGTTTCCAAATGAAATCTTTAAGCTATTTGAATCTCCATTTCAATTATCTAAAGTTAGATTTAATTCACATGCTCTGTGCCTGTAAAACCAGTGCAAAACAAGGGAAGCTGTGAGTAGTCCGCATCTTGGAAAGCTGAAGATTAAAACGATGCTTTTTAGATTTATTTATTAGAAAACTGCTTTTAAAACATTTGCTTCTCACTGAAAAGAAGGATCTGATTTTAACACAGGTTCTCCCCTTTTACCAAAGTGGTGGAGGCAAGCACAGAAAAGCGTTGACAGACAGACAGGTGACTCCTGCTACCTGGAGAGGCAAATGCTCAGTTCAGCTACAGATTCATCATTGCACTATTGCTGCCCTGTGACAGCATTGCCAAGCTTAGCTGCTGCTCGGGGTCTTGCACCGTGTTAATATTCAGCATATTCACAACTTTACCAGCAGAGCTAAATCACTGTGACCATCTCCTCAGCTACAGTGCTGAAATAATGATTT
This sequence comes from Tinamus guttatus, assembly GCF_059628265.1. Lineage (NCBI taxonomy): Eukaryota > Metazoa > Chordata > Aves > Tinamiformes > Tinamidae > Tinamus > Tinamus guttatus. Next base: position 5,394,453 of record NW_028289006.1, on the reverse strand, counting down.
AGCTAATTATTTCAGAGTCAGAAAATCACAATATATCTCTTCTGAAAACAGAATGATTTAGCATATACACGTAGACAGAATACAAACCATGTTGATATATTGCTGTCTTTCATATTAATGAGGCGCTCCAGCCCAAACGCAGACGTTGCTCTTGGCATGCCCCTTGCTGTGCTTATGTGCACAGCAAGCTCTGCGGCGATAAATGAAACACAACCACACTGCCTAAAAATCACACCAGATAATCCCTAGCTCCATGCAATAACGTACAAATAGGGGTATATTGCTACAGTGGCCACTGCCAAAGCACTACCGATTCATCAGAGGAGCGGGTTCATGACATACAAAGGGCATTACAGAAATGCCTATCTGTTTTCAATGTTCTCTTTTCAAGTTAAATAGCCATTTTGAACTTTATGGACCTCAGGTTCCTTTACCAGATTTTGAAGAGTTAGTGGAAAACCTGTTTCCCTTTCCTCTTTTGTTCATACTTTAATTTGACAGCACTCCATGCACAGCTCATTTCCAGCAGTTTCTCCTCTTTGCAGAGGTCTTTCAAGAGCCTAATGGAAAATAGGATATTTTCAGCACACCAGAAACAGCAGAACTAGGCAAAAGACAACTTTAAAAAGAATAAAAGAACCATGAAAAATCACTTCTGTTTTTGTAACTAACTAGGCTCATGGGAAAAGAAAAAGCAAAACTGGGAAGGGGAGTGCTACAACTCCTCCTGCGCAGGATCTTGAAAAAGCTCAGTTTTTCTTTGGATATCAATGCACGTAACAGCCACGGCCAGCATCACATGCTGAATAATTTGAGTAGATAGTACTGCACTGACCAAGCGGATATGTCCCAAGTGGTATTTAGAGGCTGCTTGTAGAACATTGACACCTTTGTCAGGTGTCAGCTCCACGGAGAGGGATTTGGGAGTCCTGGTTGACCACAGGTTAACCATGAGTCAGCAATGTGCCCTCGTGGCCAAGAAGGCCAATGGGATCCTGGCCCGCATGAGGAGGAGCGTTGCCAGCAGGTCAAGGGAGGGGATCCTGCCCCTCTACTCAGCTCTGGTGAGGCTGCGCCTGGAGTATTTGGTGCAGTTCTGGGCTCCCCAGTACAGGAGGGATGTGGAGCTTCTAGAGAGGGTCCAGCGGAGAGTGACAAAGATGATTGAGGGACTGGAGCATCTATCGTATGAAGAAAGACTAAGCGAGCTGGGCTTGTTCAGCCTGGAGAAGACTGAGAGAAGATCTGATCAATATGTATAAGTACCTGAGGGATGAATGTAGGGAGGATGGGGCCAAACTCTTCTCCAAGGTGGCCGGTGACAGGACAAGGGGCAATGGGTACAAGCTGAAACACAGGAAGTTCCATCTCCATGTGAGGAAGAACTTCTTCACTATGAGGGTGATAGAGCCCTCAAACTGGCTGCCCAGAGAGGTTGTGGAGTCTCCTTCTCTGGAGATCTTCCAAACCCGCCTGGATGCCACCCTGTGCCCCATGCTCTGGGTGTCCCTGCTGGAGCAGGGGGGTTGGACTAGATGATCTCTAGAGGTCCCTTCCAACCTCAACTGCTCTGTGATTCTGTGATTCTGTGATTTAGATCTTGATACTTAACAAATTAATCCACTTGTGGCTTTAGAGGGAAAGAAAAAGCTTTGTCATCAAGAAATAATGAAGTCTTAAACATACTAGTAAAACTCAAATTTACCTCAAGCAAATGACCATGTTGCCTCTGATGTAACCTATGACTTTACCCACGCTCTCTAGTATTGTAAAAGGCATGTCTTTATCTTTCATGTAAATAAAGACTTACTGACATGCTATATGTCAACATGAATGCAAATACAAATAGGATTAACTAGAAGCATTGTTAACATTTTAGTTTACCATTTAACACAATTTGATTTTCATGCTTCCAGAAAAGCAAAGCATTTGACCTTTAGAATAAAATCCTTTTAATGAAAACTGTGAGCCAGGAAGAGTATATGCACTAGAGGAGTCACTCTGCAGATTAAGAACACTCTGGGACATGGTTTCAGAGCCGTATCAAGTATTAAATGGAATTACAGTATTTTAGACACAGCACTGCAAATTCTAGGTGACTTAGGAGTTTCAGTACTACAATCAAAATAACTTACGAGTTTAAGGGTTGGATTTTTAAATGTTCTCAAGTACACAGATCTCTGAGACGATCTATTTAATTCAGTGGGAATTAAAGCTCTGACTCATTAGTAGATACAGCTCAGCTTAGGAAAGCTTAGAAGAATTTTCTCTCCTGACCGTCTGCCCATCCTGGGCACCTCCCTCCCTCTGTGCAGAACTAGCTCTGCTTCTCCTGAAGTAGCTGCTGCATCACCACAGTTTATAATCGGGCATATTCATGTGAATTGGCATTGACCTCAGCCTTCTGCAGTGTAGCCAGCTATAATCTAAGCAGACCTGCAACTGCTTCATGACCAGATGGAAAACAAAACAAAACAAATAAACAAAACCAAAAAAAAACCCAGGGTGAGTAGCTTAGAGCTATGGCCGATGTAGTGGACTTAATATGGACTTAATATAAACCATCCCCATTTGTCAGCAAAAATCTTTGGTTGCTCACAAAGGTGTCCTTGACCTATTCTCCCTTGCACCTATGCCATTGTGAAAAGGGAATTTTTAAAGATGAATATTAAGAACAGTTGAAAAAAGAAGTCATCTGGTTTGTGAAAACAGACATGACCCGTGCTTCTAATTCACAGTGGTTTGTTTTACAGCAGGTCATTACTCTCATTAACTGCTAAGCTGTTTGCAGATTCCTTGACATTTTGGAGGAAAGATTGATCTGGATTTAATAAAGTGATGAAGAGGCAAGGCAGGGGTTGTAATTCTCTTTAGGAAAAGTCTGCCAAAACAACGCTTTGTGCAGACTGACATCAGGTTAGGAAGTAGCTTATTGATGCAGTTGTCTATTTTTTTAATCAAGGAGACATAATAAAGTTATTATCTGTCACGACATATGATTACATCAAGCCCACATGGGCAGATTTGAACACAAATCCAAACCAAAGCCCTTTCCAGATTCCTGCAAGTTGGAAGTTCCAGGCAGGTATATTTTAAGGTGATGTTTTTAAGTATGGAGTGAGGACATTTCCTGGTAGGACTATCCACAGTGCAAGGATATAGAGGTTCCTAACATTTTAGTTTCACTCATGATCAGATAGTCAGAACCGCTAAGAAATCTGACTAGCAGCAGATTTGGAGCAACAGCCTTTCGTACGTATTTACTGCCCAATCAGTGTGAGCTTTTCTGTCCTTTGCCTTTCTCTTCGACATGCATGTACCCCTCTCCCACCTGCACATTAATCCAACCTTCACGCTGCTAAGTAAACTGCACGTTTAGCTCCAGGCCCACCTGATTCATTTCTCTGCCTGGCCCATGCCCAATTAGGACGGTGCAGCGGGCACGACACCGCCTGCGACTTCGGGCACGAGCGCGGGGAAGTGCTCAGCCCCTGCGCGGCACCTTCTCCCCTGCCCTGAGCGGGAGCAGCCTTTGGCACGAGAGCAGAGCAAGGCTCCGGCGCAAGGCTCCAGCTCTGACATGAGCCTTGCTAGCTGGTGCTTCCTAGACGACTAAATAACACAATTAACGTTTTCAAGGCAGTCATTTTCTTTATAGGTAATTTATCTTGGAGAAATTAAAACGGTCCTTGTTTACCGTGAAAACATACGTCTCGGAGCAGAAGCATCACACAGCAGATGCTCGGGCTGAAATGAAGAAAACTGGCAGAAGGATGAAAGAAATGACGATGACCTGTTCTGCGCCTGGTTGCTGGTAAGCTGGGCCAAGGGCTGGACTGATTTGGCACTTGGTTGGAGGGTGCTGTTAACTAAGAACTCACTGCGAAGCCCATTAAGGGCAAATGGAAAGGTTGACTTCAAAGAACTCTGGCTCGGGCCTCTGCTCTCTAGTCCAGAAGACAAGCTCAGCCACGACACCTGACAGTGCATAAATGAGAAAAATACCCAGGGAACAAGGATCAAGCTTGCGGAGACAGGATTTCAGTATGGCAATGAAGGCTATACCAACCCTAAAGTACATGAAAAGAGCAGAAAACAGAAAACTGCTGTAAACTTCTTACAAGAAAATGTGTTCCCAATGTGACCCCTCCAACAAACTTTTGCAGAACAAAGCTACCGGATTCCAGCAAACTGCAGAAGTATCATCAATCACAGATTTCTGAGAACTCCTATAAACATGAAATTTAAAAGTAAACACAGAAGATTTACAGTTTCTAATGTCTAGTGATGTTCAGGCCTGGAGTATGTTCAGTATTTTTAAATTTGGGAACTGAAAAGGTTTCTGAAAAAATGCTTCCTAAAACTGTATTTTTGAAGGTAGGAACAAGATAGGATGTTAGGAAGTAGCAAGGCAATGAAATTGCCTCATAACATAAATCACTCTAGTCAAACAGTAATAAACATCACAGTAAAATTGCAGATAATGACTGGTATTTTAGTGCTATTTTACACATCTTGCTCAGACACTTGTTTTGAGTAAATGAGTAATGAACTTGTCTCCAGATAGTGCAAGGAAGACGGAAGAAAATCGTGCGTTCTCCTCATTCGTTAGGTCTCAGTATGCACAGGGGAGAAACACATGTCACACCTTTGCAGCCTGCACCTTTGGGATACTCCTCTCGCAGTGACTGAGCTCCTGCCCAACTAGCCAAGCTGTTGAGGATTTTTTCTTCTAATCTAAGATGTTTCCTGGTGAATACGGCAAATACTGATCTTTACCTGCACCCCAATTTACTGCCTCAGGCTCTCACTCTCAGGCAACTACTTAACCAGGGCAACTGTCCAGTTAAGCTCAGTGGGGATTTAATGAATATTTTTTGTCCAACTTCCTTTGCTCACAGACACAAGATTGAACTCAGGTCTTTGTCAAGATCTAATAAGGGGATCAGAGGAAAGCAAATAGCAGGTAACGTACATTTATGTCAGGACAAATTATTCCCTACACAGAGGTAAGAATGAAAGGCTGGTTTGCTTTCATTTTGGGCAGTGGGGTTTCAATGGCTGTAAGTATGGTTAAATAAGGCTGATCAGTGATTTAAAAACACTCTACATCTGCCAAAAGCTCTTCAATAGTTAGATATGGTGAGTTATTCCACACAGTATCTTTGTGCCATATGCATTAGCATGATTTCCAGGCTGTGGAAACTAAGATCCTTAGACGAAGCAACCGAAATCACAAACCGTTAGCTTATCTATACATGGTTCACTAATTGTCATGTGATGACTTGGAAACAAAATTCAGCTGAAAATGCCTGAGTCTGGGACTTGGAATCATCTCTAGTTACCAAATGGACAAGAAAATGAGGAAATAAACACACCAATACCTTTTTAGCTGATATGCAGAAGGCTAGAGATATTTTACAATACTGCAATCTTTCTCAAACAGTGCACTTTAAGGCTCCTGATTTGTAGGTCAAAACTCCCACATAAACGCAGGGATTTTCTTCATCTGAACTGCCGCAGAAAAAGCAAATATACATTGATGAGCTGCAGGGAGCCAAAAGGTTATTGTCTCCACCACCCCTAGCCAGCCCACTCTTCCCAAGTCCAGCGACTGCTGCAGGGTGACTGACAACAACTAAGCCTGACTGACCACAACTTCAGCATCTTCTAGTTCATCTTCTCAGGGATTTCAAGCGCTCACAGCCTCAGCTATTTTTGTGTTGGATGCACATGGGTTCCCGGTACATGAAGAAGAACTGCAGTTTTACCTATCCAATCTTGCCTACCAAAGAGTACTTTGAAAAATAACTAAAGCACCTGTTTGGCTGAGATCATCGTGAGAAATTTATACATAAATTATTTTCATTGTAATTGGAATCCAGATTGTTTATTTGGGACAAAGAAATGCTTAAATGTCTGTTCTTGCCAGTTTACCAGTTACAGGATGGACCTTTAAATTAGGTGTGGGGAGAGAAAGGGAAGAATGTTCTTCTACACACATTCTCCCCATCTCTTTGCAAGATCTTCATTTGATAATGACCACAGATGGGCATTTGTGCTTCCAGTAACCTGCCTCAAAGCAGGCTGCTTGCACTCTGCATGAACAAATTAAACACATAATGAGAAGCAACTAATTATTCTCTTATTTTTGAAGTGAAAAGCAGCCTACAAGAATGCCAGTGATTTTACCTAATTTTGAGTAAAACTTGGAAAATAGAATATACTAATTTTGCTAACAAAGATCTAACTTTAAATAAGTATATCTGAGAATTACAGAATGCTAGTTCATTCAAGACAGTTTGACTACCTAAAAATAATCCATTAGAGCCCATTTTAGAGATTTTGAACATATACAAAGAGTATCCATATGAAGGCATTCTTCCGCCTGATTGATCTCCCATTGTTTTGTCTGAAATTACCATTTTCCCTTTGAAATCAGATTATCTTTTCAAGCTTCAAAGTTTTTACTGGATTCAATGAGAAGCAGAGACAATTCCACCCTGGGCATATACTGAACACGGTACCTACTGCGAATCTCAACACAGGTCCTGATCTTCTCTGTTCCGTAGCAATAGAGGAGCTGTTGTTATCCAAGACCTCCAACAGCTAAAAAAAGCAGTTTCTTGCAGGTGTGGCCAGATTCATCCAATGGAGCAGAGGCAGAAGAGGAGAATGACCCAACTCTTCCTCTCAAGCTCTTTTCACCAGTTGAGCGCGGTTTGTGCCTCCTCTCCTTGGTCTCCTTGTAGCCTCCTCACTTCCCTGTTGGCGTGCAGCTTGCTAGTCTCAGGAACAGCACATACACAGCGCGCAAGCAAGAAAGCTGATACAAAGTGAAAGTGCCTGCGGGGTGGGGAAGGCAAACTTTCTGTGGAGTCACCCCATCCTGCACTAAATATTCATTTCTCAACTTCTCCCTCCTCCTAGCTTTAGGACACAGCATATGGACCTCACATGCCTGGATGGATTCAAGAACACATGTACATCATAACCAAAATGCCTAAATTAACAGATAGCTGCGTTTTTTGTTTTTTTTTTTTTTTTTTCATACATGTCACCAAGTCTTATCTTGGCTGATTGAAAAGAGTATGTTTGAGCTATGCATGCAAATCTGGCACCTTTCACTTATACATCTCCAAAAAATAGGAAGTGAAATTGCAATACAAATACTGAAAAGAAGGTGTTTTTTTTGTTGTTTTTTTTTTTCCGACACATGCTGTTTTGGGTGCCGCCTTCATATTCCCCACAGGCTGGGAGTACCCAACATAGCACTACACTACAGTAAAGAGATCCACCAATAACCCAGTCTGCATTTCAGAAAATGATACGGTCCGGATCCTCGAGGACTGTAGCTTATCCACAAATGCTGTAGCAGAGTTCTCACATATAATTACACTGCCAAACTTCTAATATATGCTATTTCTCATCCTTAGTCTAATGGCTTTTCAGCAGAACACCAAAAGCTCCCAAAATCTGCGTCATTCAGAGGATGCATAAATCTTCCTCAGGATAAAATAATCAGGATTCTAAACCAGAGAAATGTAGTCATAACTTAAATAAGTCATGATAGGAAGAATTCAATTTAAAATGAGATGGAGACAGATTGAAATCTAGAATGAGAATCATTTTTTATTTCTGTAGAATATAGGAGCAATGGTATTTTCACCAGTCCTTCTCCTATTTGGCCATTCTATCAGAACTACCCAGAGTTAACAGAGCCCCTTAGTTTTAAATTCCTCTTTGGAGACAAGTACAAAATCTTAAAGGGGCCAGAGGCCAGACTGTGAGCCTGCAAACCACCTCTGTGAATCTGGGGATTTATTTTTGTGCCCTCATCATTCAGGCCGCAGTCACTTTGACAAACGGTTGGAAAGTAGTTCTGAACACAATAAGGACCTCTGTCCTGAAAACAGCTTTCCTAACATTCCTCATCCTCCGTGAGGAACAAGTACATCCCTACACTTGCTATCAGATACGAAATTCAAACGGCGCTTTCTTCTTCTTTCTTCAAGGACAGAGAAACTTGGCACCACTGTCACAAACACAGGCTAGGTGGGACCATGATCCTTTCTCTACCAACAGTAGGAGTTCTCATGGCACATAGCTCAAAAGAAATACGTAAAGACCAACTCTCACAGTACTGCTGCACACTGACCAAGTAAGGAATTTTTGTCAGGGATTCAGCACAGCTGAGGGGTAAGTATATCCCTCAGCCCTGGTGCATATACAGCTAGCCAATATAGAGGACATAGGCAAACAAATCCTAGGATCCTGCACAACCCTTCAGAGGAGATCAAGCTCTTCATGTTTGTGATTCCTTATTGCTGTTTCCTTGGCACTCACTCTTGGCTTGTCCCCTGCCACAACGAGAAAACTCATCCTCCTCAACTCAGGCTTCAAAAGAGCCATGTGTGGCTTCAGTCTCCTCTTCTCCACCTTTGGTGTCTTCCTGTCCTCGAGGGTTCTCAGATGAGCAGCCTGTGATCCCTTTCCAGGCCACGATCCCTCAGTATGACCAGGAAATGTGTGTACATCCTTCAGCAAAATCACGTTCAGATCCTAGGGAGGGCTCTACTGCCCCACAGCAGCCCTGTCAGCTCTCAGGATTTTACCCAACTTTCCTGCCCTTTGGTGTTTCTCAAAGTTCTCAATCCAAAATTAAGTGAGATTCTTTTTTTGGTATTTTTTAATATTATAAATTTGGATTACAAAGAAAAGCTCAAAAATCTGTAAAGAGTATCACCTTTAAAATTCATAAAACAGATGGTAAATAGAAAAAAAAAGTCACTGCTTTTAATTTCATTATTCTGGAAGGTCTGACTCATGACTGCTAAGTGCTAAAGTTGGCAAAAGGGACATAGCATATCCAAATACAGCCTTGAATAGTTGTGCATTCTGCCCCCAAACTTTGATGTAGCTAAAAATTGATAAATATTGTAGAATCTCTTGGCAGAAATGACTTGCCCAAGTCACAGTGTTCAGCCAAGCCAGGAACAGGACTCCATCTGCAGAAGCCCAGAGAAGTCCCAGTGCTTACTGAAATTGAAAAACAGCTAATGTTTCTCCAAAGCAAAACTATTTGATTGCTTTTGTATTTTCTGACTCTGATTCTGTGAAAATAAATCACTGAAGACAGTGAAAACTGAACAACTGGCAAAGTCAAGCCCCAAGAAGCAATTAGTTCCAGATATTGCCACAATTGCTTGTATGGCTTCCCAGCACTCCCTGGCCTCCAGCAATAGGAGAGTAACAACTTGCATAATGATGTATTCAGAAAATTCTCTAGTCCAAGATAACTGCCATTTCTACAGTGCAATGTCAAGCTTTTAATTAAAAGATGCCAAATTTAAGCAGTCCCTGAAATATCTTTAAATAATATGCATGTGTCTGGGGCATATATTATAGGCATATTGTTTTGGTTTCCTAGCTCTTCACTCATTATACAAACTGCCTCATTTAAGGCCATTAAAATGGTAATGCCTTGTTTCAGTAACACCAAAATAGACACAAGGAAACATCATTAAAGCCAGAAACTGATTCTTAAATATTTAGGATAAGAAAAAATCTACTGTTACAACTGATGATTCTCAGTCTTTTCAATAAAGCTGGGACAGATGCACATACTTAACATGTTTCCGTGCCTCTGGGACAGTGATGAGAAACGGATGAGATTACAAAATTATTTTATCAAAGTATACTTGGTTTCATTTGGTATATTAACAAATAAGATCACTTGAAGAAAAAAAAATGCAGTTTCAGTTAACATTAAAAAAGCTGCAGGGTCAATTGAAAAGTTTTAGTCAAAATCAAAAATGTTCAGCTATTTGCAAAACAATCAGTTTAAGACATTTATGTCTGGAAATGCTCAATCTTTCAAAATAATTCAAAAGAGCCTTGCACACTTTTCACCAGACCAAGGAGGGGATGCTGGAATCATGTCCTTTTATTGGTAAGTAGTTAATTATTCTCTTAGGAAGGCTAAAACAAAATCCAGAATTTTTGAAAGCTCAAAACACGGGAATGAGCTGATGAGATACAGAGCTGATCCTGCCCAAGGGACAAGTTATCTAAATGTTTCTTGACAGATGTTTGTCTGCATGAAACACATGAATTTGTCTCCCCTTCCCTCCCAAGAGAGGAAGGCTAAGGACTGTTCAGCTCTGACTGGTGAAGCTCTGTAGAGAACTGCTTTGGTCAGAAATGTTCATGTGAGTGACAGCTGAGTAAGAAAAGCCTGAGGAGAGGGTTTTTATTAAAAGAAACCTCTAACACGGCTGCATGAGTGCAGAGAGAGGACAGCAAAGAAGCTTTCAGCACAGGCCTGCAGGACTCCCTGGCTGGTCAGAGCGTTGGGGATGTGAGCAAGGACACTGCCTCGGGTTATTGACTCCTCTGGAATTCAAGGAAGTGGGATTTTGATGCAACTCTGTTTTGCAAGAATGGACAAAAATAACTGACACCGTGCTGTTACCTTCCTCCTAGCTGGAGCAGGTGAAGTGCTCGGCCTCTGCTGTGCTGCCAGACACCTTGAACAGATGCTTCACGTGTCAGCACATGTTCCAGGGCACTCCTGCACCCGGCGATACTTGTGTACACAAATATCTGATTGATGGAAGAAATGAATTTCACAGCTGTCTAATGGTTTGGATCAAGCACCTTAAACTCTTGCTAGGTTCACTCAGAGGATGTGAAATGTCAACATCACCCTGTGAACATCTGACTCACCGGTAGACAGTAATGCAGGAGTGGCAAATACGAGCTGGTAATAAAGCATTCACTACAGGCTGGTGAATTTCCTGAAGGAAAATAGGCAGCAAATTTATTCTCACTCTGTCCTAGACAGCTCCCATGGTCGTCTGACAAAACTTCATTCCAACACTATGTAGCTCACAAAGAGGTTTGCATACTGCATGCTTTGTGACCGGGTTCCTGGCTATTCCAGGCTAATTTCTGAGTCTCTTATTTCCTAGACTTTTCTGCAAGGTTCCTTTCCAACTCACCCACCATTTCCTTACTCTTTACCAATATCAAATGGCACCTTAGATCTGCAATCGTCCCGCAGGGGGAAATTAAGTCAGCAGAGCTACCTGCATAATTAGGAAATGGCTTCAGACAGGGAAATGAACAGACCTTCTGGAGCCAAATGATTTTCTATGTGAATGCACTGGGAATAATAGCCTAGGATGCAAATAAAAATTCAAGAAGCAATGTTGGGGCACAGGTCTCCGTCATTGGAGCAGGGGAGAGAGCAAAGAGAATAAGCTAAAAAGGTCTTTTTTTTTTTTAATGGAGGCAAGTTATGAAATAGACAGTGTGCTAAATTGTACTGATGCCCCTAGCTGTGATTGTAACTAGAGCCTGTGACCTACCAGTGTGCTCCAAACTGGTAACTCCCACGTGCTACTATGTAGTCTATTTCCTCCATTAGGTATAGGTAATTAAACAAACGAAACAACAAAAACATCAAAAAAAGGAAAACAAGAACCAGAAATATCTGCAGACTGCAACGCAGGCATTTACTGACATGCTGTGCACGCCTCAGACAGTAATTCAATTCTTTTTAAACAGACCATCATAAACTGGCATCACGTCACCTCTAACAAGATTGTTGACTTGATAAGTATGAAGACAAAGCTTTTTGCTTGCAGAGAAGCACGCTTAAACACAAGACAGAGCAACTGCGGAGACAGTGAATTTTCTTTTTGACCCTTGTCACGGTAAGAGGTTTTTTAGCTCAGGAAAAATGAAATTGGGAGAAAATAAGGTATTAACAGCATTTGCTATGCATATGTGAGTTGAAATGTGGATGTATTCCCATAAAGAAGTTTTATGTAGTTAAGAATGAGTAACTCTTCAAAGCAAGTCGAACAAAGTGCAAAAGCAGAGTTCTGTTTCTGCCAAGTTAAGCTAAGATAAAGAATGTTAACTCCTCCACTTCTGTGCAAAAAGTCCTGTTATTTCCTGTAAGAGTCTCCCCATGTCCAGTCAAAACAAACTTACTAAAAATAACAAGTCTTAATTCGGCATTTTTCTAGCCTAGCATTCACCATGTTCCTAGAAGCCAGAGGACATGAGGCTCTGCAAGGATGCTGGGCAGTCTCCCTGATAAACACCACGGATCATCCCCCGAGCGGCCTTCTGCTCCGGTGCTGCCAGCAGGACCTGCCAGCACGGGCGGCTGCTTGGCTGTGTGGAAAAGTGAATCAAAGGAGCTCGGGCGCTTTTGTTTTCCCAGACATTGCAATATGGCTTGAGATAGGATTTATCTGTCACCATACAGCACCCAGTCCACCTGGGGTCAGTGCCAGTATTTTTGTCACCAGGTGAAAAGGCAGGAGCATTCAGTGAGATGGCAGAACATCAGTGTAACATGCTTGAAGCAAGATGCTCTGTTTAATAGTGCTGTACAGCATCACTCAGTCCTTGAATGTATTTTAAGAAGCAGCTCTTAATATAACTCATTACAGCTGCCTCTAATATTGAAGTAATAATGAATGGTCACAAATGAATAAGAATAAAACAAGCACCCTAAATGGGCAGATGATGATTCCTTGCTGTGCCTGAGTGTCTGAGTCCGTCAGTGGGGGCAAACACGGGCTTCTGGGTGAAGCTGGCAGATGTGTTGAGGGTGCTTTTTCACAAGCCTGACATATCTGCACTGAGAACAAGCCTGCTCATTCTCCTCCATTTCCCAGTCTTGACACAACAAGGATAAACTTGCTCAGCTCAGCTTCCTCGCTCATTCCTTATTAGCCATAAGGAATAGGAAGAAGCTATATGGGACATGCCTTTTACTGAAGAAATCAAAAAGAAACAAAGGCCCACTCAGAGAGGACCCATGCACACATATATATCACACAACATTGCAAGGGAAGGGAAGCAATGCCCCAGCAATCTCCTTAGAATCCCTTTACAGCTTAGTAGTGAGGCCGCTTCCATTTCGCACCCTCCTTGTGTACGTCAATACCCTCCAGGAGGGGCTGTGAGAAAGGCAGACACAGGCTGGTGACAACATATGGGTAACTGATCCCTGTGCATCACTAGGAAAACAGAGCGTGAGTCAGTGCAAGTAGCAACGCAACTGTATCATAACCCTGCAGCCAGACAGACGGGCTCGTATCAAGGAAACCAGAGCAGCTGGAGTTGCCTCCCTGCATCGTACTCATCCCCACGCTGCATGTTGTCGCAGAGCAGAGGTAGGCAGAGTCGCCAGCGCCCCGCGCTCACCTGTGAGCCCGGGTCATGCCACAGAGGCCTGTGGCCTTCCCTTTCCCTGCGATGCTCCGAATCTCTTGTTCTTCCCAGGTATAGCACCTCCCCGTAGGTTTCCTTTGGCCAGGAAAGGCAAGAACTCAAAACACAAGTTCTGGCATCAGATTGTTTCAACTCCCCAAGGCACAGCCATAGCAAGAACGGGGCCACGGCGCTGTTTGCCCATGCACCTTCTGGGTAGCGGAAAGCAGAAAAAAGAGGGACTGTATGAGCCAAATAGGTGCAAGGAAGGAGGGGATGTACCCATGACCCCCGTGAAACCTCCCCAATCCTCCTGCCCTCCCAAATACACATGGAAGAAAAGAGTGGAAAAGAGAGGCGTTGACCCAAGGGCCTAACCAGCTGTAATTCAAACTGGGATGAGGTAGAGCACAAGGTATGGGAATTTCCTAACGCCCAGCTGCGGTACACGGCTTTCAGAAGGTTGGAAAGAACCTGCTAATGTCACCTCACACAAAATAAGCATGCCACAAATGGGCTAAACAAGGAGGAGATACACGTAATCACTGAGAAAGCTGTTTATGGCCTGGAGATAGCAGGTATGTATATTTAGAAATGAAAAGCTAAGCTAAAAAGACCTGATGATCTTTAGCAGCATTTCCTTGTAAGGCTAATAAAGTTATATTTAGGTCCTCAAAGATATGAGGTATTTCAGAAGAGAAGAAAAAAAAAAAACTACATTTCGATTTTAGTTAGTAACCTTTTTTTTTTTTTAGGAGAGTTTCTCTTCTGCTTTCCTGTTAAGGGCAGATTGTTAAGCAAGCAGAAAAACTAGTTTGATAAACATTTCTCTTCGGCTAGCAGCAGTATCTTATTTAAGTAAAGCAGCTTTTCATTCTGGTGAACAGCCACGCTAGCATTTCATGGACTTACATGAGTGTTTGCAGGATAGTTTTATTAGTGCTATTGATTTCTTACATTTACTTTCACAGAAGGCTCATATGCATCCTCAGAGAAAAAGGGCAGTGATCACGGTAGCTGGAGGTACTCACAAATGTTTGATCACTTAAAACTCTCTGTTTTTTTCAACTGACTCTCATATCAGGCAGCCACTGAAGTCCTACATTCTTCTTTCTTTGGCAGAGTGCTGATACCTGCCTACAAAAGGGCTAATACTTACATCCCCATCTGCAACGTGGACTTGTGTCTTCTACAGCAAGCACAGGTGGAGTGATGGGTTTGGAGCCATGGTTTGCTACATACTATCTGTTTGTGACCCCCAGTTCTGGTCAGGCCCATCTCAAGATGCATCTTCCTCACTTGAAATGTAAGTCAGGTTTCAAATATCACTATATAAAATACAGTTTTTACAAATATCACTGAACTTCCTGCTGACATATAATGTGAAAGACCAGAACAGTGCACAGGTTATTGAAATTTGAAACCCTAAATGTGTATTTTTTCAAACGTGTAAATAGAGATGCATGTTACAGATTCATTGTCCAAACAACCAAAACTGCTACTAAAATTTAACAGCTATTTTTTGCGAATTAACGAATACTACATAATTCACAGCTTCTACTTTGATGTGATCTTTTATCAGGGCACATCAAAGCTCTTTAAACACACTAACGAATTAAGCTTCATAACACTCCTGAGATTTAAGCCATAGTCAGAGAACTCAGGTAACAAAATGACAGATACTGTGAGAAAAAAAAATGCTGGTTTATTGTTGATACCTCTGAATACTATCAAATTACAAAGAATAATTCATATGAATTGCAATGCCATACCTAATGGACTGCATGTTCTCACTCCTGAGTTTTTTTTCAAAATTAATTCTTTTAAGTTTCTCTACTTCTATGAAAATTTCTGCCTAGGTCTTGCTTTTGGGGACTGAATCTCATTGCACCTTATGACCTCATTTCTATGGGCTTTTTTTTTGATGATTTGCTCATTATGGTACGGAAAGTGAACATCAGTGTTGGAGGGAGACTCCGTGTTTTTCCAATTCTGTGCTCTGACGCTTTCCTTTTTTTCACGTAAATATTTTGTAGGATTCTGAAATCACAGATGGTAACTGCCTGCTTCTAATTTAGCTATAATTACCTCTCACTCAGTCTGAGCCTTTAAATAGACTGGCCTTGCTCCCTGGGAATATTAAAGGACCATTCTTAAAAGTTTCTCCTGCAGAATGAAGACAGTCTGTTCAAGGCTTGTTTGGCTTCTTTTCTCAAACTCAGTTGTTTTTTATGTTTAGCAAGTATGGTCTTGCTTTAGAAGTGTGGCAGAAAGCAATTACACTTTAATGTAAGTGCTGGGAAAGAAAAAGAGACAGAGTTTTAATTGTGACTAAAACCTAAGGCCATTCAAAGATGATCTTTGAAATATGAAGCCACCACTTACTTACAAATAATCTTCGATTAACACTAACTGGAACTCAGAGATTCTCCAACCACTAGAGGGCTAACATATTATATTCTTCACAAAGACGTAAGAAAACTTAGATATTAGCTATAGGCTTCAGAGATATGTCCTAGTTTTTCCTTCAATCTTAGGCATACAAAGCTGCATGAAACTGGGCTTCCTGCTAGTGGTTCAACAGGCATTAATCTGGCTATTCACCAATAAAACATTAGTATTTGGCTTCTTGGCAAAGAGTTCAGAGTTTCGATTATGATAAGCTACTTGCATGGATCAAGTATCTGGTTTCTGTACAAAGTGCAAATCCACTCAAGACTCTGGCCCAAGGAAAGGCAGAGTTGACCACAGTCCCCCTCAGACAGGGGCTGGACCACAGTCCCCATCTAAAGATATGTTTGCTCAGACACTGGCTAACTGGTAACCACATACGTTTGCACTGCTTTCTCTAAAAAACACACCTATTTTATACTCAGAGGCTTTGCGAAAGAAATCAGCTATGCAACGTAAAGCTGAGCAACGTCATACCCCAAAATATCCAGCAGCTCAGGTCTGTAGTATTGGTCCTAATTACAGGCCAACAATTGCCAACCTAAGAGCTAAGAGCAGGTTTCTGAAACGAGCCAGAACAAGATGTGCTCATAAAGACAAAACACCGCGGGATGCTATCATGAAGATGGCTGCAACAGATCAGCCTCATACTGAGATGCAAAAAAAAATCTCTTAAATCATTAGTAAAGCTGCAGTGCCTCATTATTTTTAATAGCTCTTAATATGAACACCACTAGGAAAGTACCTACAAATATCCCCACTCAGTAATCTCCAGGGCTCAGAAGAGGGCTCTGCGATGCTAGAGCTTTCCCAGGACAAGCAGGCTCAAAGGAACGCACAGTGAACTGCTCGCGGCCCACCTCCTTCCCCAGTTTCACCTGCCCACACCTGGTGTGCCCCTGCAGAGCTGCTGATTATCCACTGCACTGTTCTCCTTTCCAGGTGCTGGTGCCAGCTCTTCCACTCGCTGCGGCTCTCCCTCTTGAAATGGCTTCAGCGAGAGCAGGTCCCTGTAACCGCCCAGGATTTCAGCAAAGCTGCCTCCCCACCTGCGGGCCCGTGGTACAGACACACGGCCTGCAGGAGAGGTTTGCGAGTGCCCACAGGCACCGCACGCACGGGGGAAGAGCTGGGAGAGCTGGGAATACCATGGGTGGGCAGGGAGACTGCAAGGCAGCAGCGGGACTGGAAAGGGAAGCTTACGTAGGTGGAAGAGAATAGCCAGGACACCAGGGAAAGAAGGGAGACATGAAATATGAGGGCAACTCTGGCACACTCAGGGGATCTACGAAGAGGATGAAAATCAAAGGCAGAAGCCGGAGACCGTGTCCTGAAGCAGGGAGCCCTCTGCAGTGCTTGGCTGCTCTCCAACGTGGCTAATGGAGGGAGAGCGCAGCGCACACCAGCTAGCCACAGAGCAGGGTCTTCCGAGCCCACCCAACCTCCCTGTGCCATGGGGTGTGCAGGGCTCCCCGGCACACTGCAGCATTCACCGAGTAAAGAAAACTGCATCTGTCTTCCTTATTTACCTAACACACCAGGAATGTTTTCACTATTTTGTAACGTCACCGTTCAACCGCTATGTCCTGCATTTCTTCAAGTACATTACTATGGGATCATCAGACTCCCAGAATTCTTCTTTTTTTTTTCTAAAAATGCACCTTAAATGCATTAGAAAATTACAGCTATCATTTTTTTAGGTGGGAAAATGCGACACAGAAGATCCATAATATCCACTAATTCTGGTTTCACTTTGTGCTGAACTTTCATGGCACTTAATACACTTCAAAGTGTGTCTCTAATTGATATGGTCTGCAGTGCAGCATTCAGTCCTTCTGCTGATCCTCTAGTTGGACAAAAAGGATCAGGACTAAATTCTGTTTTCCTGAACCTGTGTCTTATACATGGGTTTCCTTAGGTTTTCCAAAAAGCAGGGAACGTGCAAGACCTTTTCCTCTGCAGGACAAGCCACCTTGTACTAGCTGCTGGCGGGGGATGTCACTCACCAGACCACCTGGGACACTCTGACACGCAGCCAGCACGGAGTTGAGGATGGACCAGATGTCTGCATTTCTGCAGGGCTGTTTTGGGGCAGAGGGGAGCCTGGGGGTAGCTGTGACAGCCAAACCTCTTCCTGAGACATTGAGTCAGGGGACAAACCCAACTGGCTGGGCAGGCCAAACGAAATGAGCTTTACTCCTTGCAAGAGCCAAATCCCTTTTGTGTTGTCCATCATAAAAAAAAAATCTATTTTCTTCATAAGGGATGAGGTGAAGGTTCCCTGTGGTCTGCCAGGCCACCTCAAAGACCACCAAACTGAGGCCAAACTACTTACCTGACTCTTGCCCTCTTTTTTTTTTTTTGCCCTCAGATTCTGCACAGCAGCTTCAGCCCAAGTCAGATATTTGGCATTACCACCTCCGCTCAAACACTTAGAGGAGAGCAAAGCTACTGCCAGGGGATCAAGCCTCCCAAAGCCCTGTTGCCAGCTCTCACATCTCGCATGATGAATGCCCCAGTCTCTGGTGCTAAAGGCCTCCATTCCTGCACCAATGTCATTATATCAACACAGCTGCTGGTACAGAAAAGAAGAAACAGTGCAACTCTTCAAAGTTTTTAGCTCTCCCACAGAAAATGTTAAATGTCATGCCAGCATATCTGAAGGCTCACAAATCATGAGGTGAATGGAGAGACATTTTGGCGGTCAGTCTTATGGTCTAGGAAAGAAGGTGCTAACCCAGAGATGTTTTTAATACCTGACATAAGCAACTCTGCTATTTGCCCCCAAATACCACTCCCTCAGCATCTAACTATGCGGTCTTCTGCAAAATAAAATACAATTATTCATAAATACTAAAAAAATAGAAAATAATTAATGTTATTTTTACCCTGGGACCACTACATTTTGAAAAATGCCTGGTGATCTTTTTTGCATCCTATTTTATCTGTTTTCTTCCACTACATGAGATTAAAACAAGACATTTGAATTTGGCTGGGGGAGAACTTTGTTCTCATCATAGAGAATGAAGGCATCCACTGAAAACAAAACCAAAAGTGACCAGTGAATGTCACTCTTTAAAAAGAGACTCTTTAATTAAAAACCGTCTTGGTTACAACATAAGATATTTGCAGCTTGCAGATGAGCCTTATCCTTTCTGAGCAAGCCTTTTTGAGTTCACTGTGGTAATTTTTGTTAGCAAAAACCACTTATATGTTAAGACAGATATGAAATTTGTATCCTGGCCAGTGCACAACACGGCATCTGCATTTAATAAGTATGATCAAAATAAAACTGCTACATCTTTATTGTGCCATTGAAAGTCTGCATGGGAAGTGCTGATTCGTTGTAGAAGAGTGAAGGGAACATCATGAGATTGGAGACTGGAAAATCATTTCTTGATGGAAAATGGATCTTTGTAGACTAAGCTTCATCTTTCTGCAAAATTTGATTTCCTACCCTTTAAATATGTTCCCCCCCACTAAATATGAGGCAGAATTCATTGTTTCTGAAACAGTCAGTTATTAAGCTATGATAAGGAGATATATAGAAAAAAAATGCTAGAAAACATAACATACTATCCTTTTGGTTAGTGTTTATTTCATCGTGGTGATAAAAAGGAGGATGTCATTTACTAGAAAGCTACATGAGAAATTTCCAATTTTTGCTCTTGACAAATTACCATGTTTCAAAATAAATTGTCAGGAAAAAAAAAAGAGATAAATGAGAAGAATATTGTCAGTGTTCAACCTATGCAGCTTTGATATTTACAAACACTTGAATCGGCTCAACATTTCAAAATCTGAGTTAGCTTGTACCCTGAGACCAAGAAAACAAAAAAGATGTCAAAGCTAAGATGACATTTTTATTGATCTGCTCTGAATTCTCCCCTTTCTTCTAAGATGATTGATTTACAAACATTTGACAATGGGTATATCAGTTAATTTGAGAATATAAATACACTCATAAAACACAGTGAAAGCTCAAAACTTCCTGTAGAGCAGCAGAAGTGTTTTGTACTGAGTGCAAAACAACCTGACACTGTGTTATTCCCTATCCTCCAAGACCTGTAACAGAACCCATAAAGATTGCATTGCAGAGCTTTGCAGAATAAAAGCTTTGTCTGAATTTACTTCATCACACTTTGGCATATTCATATCATCAAAAGCTAAAAAATCCTGCCTGTCCTGCTCCACTGACATCTGCAAACGAAATGGGCTTAAGCTGTGCAGTCCTGGCTCAGAGTTCAAGGGAGAGTTTTGGTGTCTACAGTAAAAGAGGTTTTTGTCCAAGGAAAGCTCTGCTTGATCCTAACAATTCTCTTTGTTTTACCCCTCAGCATGGTTTGTGTTTGGGTGCAGTTTGCAAAACAGCACCGATGGTGTCTGAGCACAAGAAAACCGGCGGTCGAGAAGAGCTCTGCTTGGCGGAGGCGGAAGGTGGGAAGCGCGAGGAGCCTTGCCCGTCTTTCTGCTCCCCTCCTCCTCAGGGCTCACGCGCTGGGGCTTAAGCCAAAGGAATTCCCTGTGCACAGAGGCTGGGCCCAGAGCACAGCTGACAGATCGGATGAATCTCAAGAAAAAAAATCAATCGCTTTGGGTTGTGTGTTCGTATCCTCGTATGGGTAACGTTCCTACTATTTGTTAGGGCTAAATTTAGCCAGTGTAACAGTGAAGTTCCTGAAATGATAGGAGGAAAAGGAACACCACGACTTTCTCCTGTGTGCTGAAAACTGTTGGGGGGAGATGGGGGAGAAGTGACCTTTCTGAAAATGTGGACAGGTCTTTGGCCGTGTCCTGTCCACACATCATATATAGTACTGCCTGCAGAAATCGTTTTCTAGACTCATGAGCAGAGTCACATCTGGCAGAAAAAGGAAGGTGATTTGTGGCAAGTGAACACCATATGGCACAATCTCCTCTCATTTCATTCCATTTCCTATCTTGGAGATTGAAAAATTGTTCGCTATCCAGTTTATTGGAGGAGAGTCAGGTTACAGCAACAGCAAAGCCTCACCCATAAAATCAACAATTGCTCACTTCAATAAATAAATGTAAAGAGACACTAATCTGTGACAAGGATGGAAGATAACAAGTGAATCCAAAAACATCACGGAGAGACATGACATTCCTCTGTCAAGTGAGGATTTATCACAAAAGCAAGGAAACAATTTATAAGCCACTCAAAATCATTTGTGTAACTAGAAATTAATAACGCAATTTCTAGCTACAAGCTCTATCCTAGCCAGAAATCCTGTCTTTTTTATTCAGGATGAGAAAAGACATTATTGGGCTGATAGAGCTTTTACCTGAATGACATGACAGGAATGAGGTTTAAGTGTCCTCACTAATAATTTTTTGAGCTTAATCATTTTTTTTTTTTAAACAGGAAAGTGCAGAAATGTTCTGTATTGCCTGGAACATCATTTATGGCAGAAAACAGGGAGAAGTGATGAGAAATTGGTACTTTTAGAAATCGGAATGGAAGCAATTTGACCAAGGAATCACCAAGAGTGTAGCAGAATTGGGAAGAGAACTTCCATTTTCTGATTTGTATCAGACCCCCGCTTTGGCCCTAAAACAATATAACACAACATGCACATTAAGAACCTCAGACAATAGAGGAAAAATACACAAGTTGCTGGAATCACAGTATGAGGTGAACCTGACCGGACACTTGATGTCCTGTGAGCTCTGTTGGCTTGAACAAGAGAGACCTTCCCTTTAGCTGTTTGGAGGGTTTGCCTTATCAAAGTCCTGGGGCATGGAATTCGCTCCCTAAGGCTTTCCCTGCAAACTAGTGGAGCCTGTGCAGAGGCTCCAGCAAGATCTCCCTCTCCCTGCTGCCACTGCACTAGTGCGATGCCATGAGCAGTAATTCCATGTGTTGTGTTATTGACACACCTCTCTAACGTGGCCTTCAGCTCCAGATAAGGGCCCAGTGTCTCCTGAAAGCCGCCCTAAGGCCTCCGCGGTAACGAAACTGCTGTTGTTACTGCAGTTTCAAGGCTGCAGGGCTGGCAAGTCACAGATGGTGACGACACCTGTGCCACCCTTCCTCTCCTACCAGCCTGTCCTGCCCCCTCCTGTAGGGACACATAGTATGACTAGCATGGGAAATCCCTGATCACCTACTCATCTGCCTGGAGTTATTGGAATGATCCTAAAGCAAAGAGTTACGGGCTGAATTCCAAGTTTTCTGCCTCATTTTTTATGTCAGTTCTTTTCTTGCATTACTCAAAGTAACTTCAAGGTCCATCACAGTTAAAAGCTGCAGAAGAGCCTGGTACAGCCTCTTTAACAAAATGCAAAGCTGAGCAATGTGTCCCTCCAATTAGCAAATGCCCCAGCAAAGGCTCTGGCTCGGAAAGAGATGAGACACGTGCTGCTCCGAGCGTGCTGCTCGGTGTCGCTGCTCCCGAGTCGCTGCCCAGGGGCACCTCCAGGCGAGGGCAAGACCCCAGGGTGCCCGGCGCCGCGCAAGGCCTGAGCCGCACGCGCAATTCAAGCGACGCTCGCAGAGCCCTTATGCCCCAACTGCCTACGACGCTCTTAAAAAAAAAAAAGGCAAAAAAAAAGCAAAGAAGAGCAACATTCACGTGAACATAAGCAACTGTAAGAGCAGTGGTTGTTCCTTCCGAGAAGAGGAGGAGGAGGAGGAATGTGGATGAGTGAGGCAAGGAGCTCGCCTGCAGGTGGGCAGCCCGAGAGCCGGCACACAGGCCTTCACCTTCATGGGTATTGCTGGCCAAGCAGGACTCACGTCCAAAGCAACTGCCCTTTCTAACAGGCAAAGAGAGTCCCCCATTACATTTGCCCTCAGGGAAGGAGGGAGATAACTGCAGAGAAACTAAGTGTGCTGATGGGCAACGGCCCCATGTCCTCGGAGGGCAGTGTAAGTTTTCCAGGCAGGCTCTTGTGCAGGCTGCGTTAAAGGATGTAACTGAAAGTGATGGTTTTGCCAAGCAAGGGAAAACTGAAGCTAAGCTTGGGGGAAGACGGCTCAGGAAAATGTTGCACAGTTTAATAAAGGCAACTGATAGAAGATCCTTTGCTTAAGTGATTAGACAATTAGAGGTGAAAAGCAGCACATATACACCACAGGGAAATGTCTTTATAGTGATGAAGAAAGTATTCAATTGCTTTTCTCTACCTCTTAATTTACTGTGTCTTTTATTTTATTATTTGGCTCCTCACGTCGTGTTCCCTGAAGATAAATACTTACCTTTTAAAATACTAGCATAATGCAAAGCCTGCTGAAGTCTCCAGAAAGGTACAATGCAACTGAGTTTCAAATTGAGTCCATCAATCTGGGTTTAGGGGCTTAGGGTTTTGCTTCATTCAAGCAATAAAAAAATAATGATAGAGTTTGCCTGCAGATTTTGCAAATTGGATAGAAATATTTATATATTTTACCACAAAGTCCAGCGGATTCCTACACCTCAGGTGCTGGAAAGCTTTTTGCTTTTTCATTTTGCAGACTTTTGGGCATATTGCTCTGCAATACCAACTAAACTGGTAGCTGCAGAAAGATAATTGTCCTTGTGAGCTTTTATTTCCCCCCATAGCAAAATAACAACATTCAATAATTTCTGCTTGAAGACATCAAAATTCATCAGTCTGTAAAGGCAAAACTAACATGGACTGAAATCTGACCCAGAAACTATACAAGAAAGAAAGCAACCAAATAGCATTTTAACCGTGTCCTGTCAAACACAGATGAAATAATTCAATGATATTGCAATACCCCAAATTTGAAAATCAAAAGTCTGAGATTTTTTTCTCAGGTCACGTATTTTATTATTTTCTATTTCAAGTAAATATGACCAAGTTTCAACTTAGGTTACAACTTAGGTTACCAAAGGTACCTCGATACAAAAAAAAAAAAAAAAAAAAAAGAACAAGAATAAACTAGAAATGAGACATTTATGGCAGATATCAGGGAAGTGGTTACATTAGTAAATTTTAAGTCTGTGAGGTTATCTGTACTTTCTAGAAACACCAAAATGGCCAAAGGATCAGAAGGAGGGGTGATCTGGAAGGATCAGAACTGACCAATCTTTTTTTTTCATTCTTCCCACTAATGAGAATTGCCCAGGTAAAATTTAGCCAGTGACATGGAATGTAACAAAACTTTTATGATTATCAACAAAACTAAACCTAAACCCTCCAAAGAGTACGTGCTAACTGCATTTCTCCTTTCAAACTTCTCCTTTTCTGCCTGCTATTAAGTAAGTGCCTGAATTGGCCAGGCAAATCTTAGTAACCACACGCAACACTGCCTGAAGCCTGTAACCAGAAAGGAAGAAAAAAACAGTGTTTTCTACAGCTCAGTACTGGGGAAAATTTGCCAGGTCCAAGTGGTTGACATTTTGTGCTGTGTTGATAATTCTGCAGCAGTACTGCAAGTGCAAGTGGGTGTCAGAGGTGGAAACTTCATCGTTTTAGTCATCTTCCTTATCTGTCTCCATGTTCTGGCCTAACAGAAAAGAATAGACTTTAACAGTAATCCAAGATCATCTCAAGTGATTCTTTTTCTGCCTCAAAAAGACAGATAACACCAACTAGGCAACAGTAACACCAAGGCTTTTCTCTACGAACACTCTAGACAGCCAAAAGGGTAGGGAGTAAGAAAAAACACTCAAGTAAAAGCCATATTTAAGTCTTTATGCTATCTGCCTGTGGATTCCTTTCTTTTTCCTGTGTATTTTCTTACAAAGCTAAAAATATCTTAATGATGATAACCATTAATAATGGAGATAGCCTGACACCAAGCGCTGCAACACAATTAACTGTTTAAAGGGGTAGCAGCCAAACAAAGGTCTGATTAGCATCATAGCCCTTGTTGCACTCAGAATAGCACATAATTAACGTAACGGGGCAGCTTGGAGTCAAACACAGGCCTGATACAGTCTATCAGCCTTCTTGCACACAGCTGCACCCCTTTGCTCTTTCCCAGTTCATGGAAGAACAGATATTTTAGGTTGGCAGAGACCATTACATGCAACTAATCTGATCCCTTGCATTATATGGGGCATAAAAATCACCCAGGAATCCCACGATGAAGAGACAGCTTCTTCCAAGACTCAGGAAGTGAACGACGACCCCAGGAATTCATAATTCAAAGAAGTCCTAAGCCTGATTATAATTCATTCCAAGAGTGGTCTACATCCATTAGCTTTTTTATCCTATCAGGACAGACTTGGAGGTCTGTCATAGAGGAAATAAGATTCAAGTCCTGTCCCTCCTAAGAAGACATCTCATACTTGGTGTCATTACTTCTCACCTCTATTAAATGCAGTCCACTATTCCCCATAGATTCACCAAGATGTATAACCTGGAGGAAAGACAAAACTCTCCCAATATGTTGCTACTCGTAAACTACATTATTTTGTCAATCTAACTCTTGAGAAGCAGACCAGAGAATGATCCAGCACACCTCTAGTTTTTTAGACTTAGTCTCTAGCTCTAGGTACTTCTTTATGTGCTGCATAGTGGATTAAAGCTTTTTTGGCGTTGTTGGTACAGACACATTCTTTGATTTTAACCTGCTTTGAAAATTAATGCCAGACAAAGCGGGCTAATATCCTTTTTGATAAATTTGTTGCTCATTTATAACATTGTGTTCTGAATTCACATCAGTGCCAGTGAAAAGGGTCTCCAGGTCCAATTTTTCAAGAACATATGGTAACAGATTTATAAGCTGAGTCGCCTGCTAACTTGAGTTATGCTCAAAACTAGCCCTTGCAAAACAAGAGATGATCGAGGGACATGACAAATATATTTAGAATACTGTAAATGCAAATCTTGTTCTTCTTTTCAAAATGGAAGGAAAATTATGAGGTTCATGAAGCCAAACTACCGCATTTACCAAGCAGTGTTGCAAACACAGTCAAAAGACATATCGATTGACCCATTTTTTGATCTTGCATGAACTTCAAAAATAAAACAACTCCAGTAAATACTGGCATTATCACATACAGCTCATGTCATATAATTAAACAGTAGTAGCTACTACTGCCAAATTCCTGACAGTCAGGATACAAAACACAATCCTTCCTATCTTACAGTCGCCTGTGCAGGCTGATGACTATACAGCACAGCACAGCTTTATGTATTGACAGCAGGGAATGAGGCATTTGGCCTCTGTAAGAAGACTGTGAATCTGCGGAACATCTCTGTGTCCATCACCAGAGGAAACCACCTAGTCCTAGCTAGAAAGGCAGACAAAACCCATAGCTGCATATGCAGTTTTCCTCAGCAAGCCAATTTGCTTGGCAGTCCAGAAGGACAAAATTCTTCCAACAAGACGAGATGGATTAAATCAAGTTCTGTTAGCTCAGAGAAGGAAATGGTTTCTGCTTGTAGGAGCAATTCCCAGGAGATAAACAAGAGTGAGAACTGAACAGTATGAACCTGAAGAGCACTACTGTCAGCCAAAAGGGCTGTTTCAGCTTCCAGAAGCACAGTCCAGTGGCACTGCCTCCTAAAGAGGGCCTAGATGCCTTCTTCAAACTTGGGACACAGGCACTGCGTGAGAACGGCCTCCCCAGCGCTGTGCCTGGGCTCAGCAGCTGCTTCTGAGCCAGCTCCCATCTCCAGAGCAGAGATGTGAGGTTGTCTGTCTGCTCTGAATTTTGGTAGCTGGATTTCAATGAAGAGACTATGGAGTCCCCACTAGGAATACACTGGAAGAAAGAATCCATCTTTGCACCTTTTCCAGTTGTGTTTTTCCTTTATAAACTTCATTAAAAGTCTATAAAAATATGCAAATTGGTTTGCATTTTAATTGCAAGATTTCTATGGCCTGTGATGAAAAGAAATACCCTTCGCTCCTTCTCCCTACACACAATCTCGCACAGTCACTTATTTTAAGAAGAGTCCAACAGATATGAGCGGTTACCGATTACACATACCCTAAGCTTTTACTGGGACAGACTGGTCGTGTCTCTCATTGTGAGATTTATTTGATTTATTCTTTTGCTCTTATTTACAATTTAACTAATGCACTTCTTCATCAAACAAAGGAGTAAAGCAATCTGCATAAAGCACTGCAGGGCAAGCTTCTCTGAAGGAGCACACGCATCAGCTTGTCCCTTTTTTTTTTTTTAATAATGCTATTTTTTTCCCCAAGTATTTTGTAACTTGTATTCGTGGCCAGTTCAAACTTGCGTTCTGCACCGGCTGTATCCATGAGGCGCTATGAATAGCCCGCACATTCTCCATATGCTTCATATATGGTCTCCTTGCATGGCAGAGCGTGACACAGGGGCACGCGCAGCCGGAGAGAGGAGCAGCTCTTTTCTCTAGCAGCGGACATTGCCGGTTTCCCTCCTCGCCCGCAGTCCTGCTCGATGCCCCGCGGGCTGGCCCGGCGCTGCCGCCGTTCCCCCGCGCGCGCTCTGCCAGCGGCCGGCCGCGTGGTCCAGCACGTGGTGCCTGTCTCTTGGGGAACGACCGCGCCGAATGCGTACCTGAGGTTCCCGATGGCTGCGACCCCTTCTTTCCGTGGGCGCGAGGGTCGTCTTCTATGGACAGCGGCCTGCAAAAAGGCTGACTAGGCACCCATTCCTCCTCTTCCACCTTGTGCGTATTTGCACCCCGATGCAGAGGGTTTCCAAGGAGGCTGCTGTGCAAGCAGCCCTGCAAGGAGCTGGGAGGACAAGCGGTTCCTCATTCCCACAGCAGCCTCCTCTTCCACAAAAGCAGAAGTGCAGAGGGACAGGAGCTGAGGAGTCTAGACGGCCCTGCAAACAGCAGCAGGGAGGGAGGGGAGCAGTGTCCTCATGGTCACCCTAGAAGGATTGAACATTCTGCCCCTCCGGAAATTAGTGCGAATTTTCCCCTTGATTTGCAGTGTTGGGATCTTGCTCTGCTTAGTGAAGTTCAGCTACCTATTAGATACGCTCCTGTTCTAATACAATATGGAAACTCTAGAGCACACATGAAAAAAAGGGTGGTTTTTGTTTAATAGTCTCTAACATTCAAAAAGTAATAGATAACAGCTCTAATGGACCCACCTACTCTTGATTCTTTCTCTTGCCAGAATATTTTGTGTAATAAATCATGAGAGCACTACATTACCCTGGAGCTAAAAATGGAGCGGAGTCAAGAGGCAGCACAGGGCCCTGAATACAGATTACAGGAGTGTATTTGATAACTGCTGCACTTGGTCTGATTTTAAGCTTCCTCAGGTGGGATAATAAGCACTCAAATGAGGAAGGAGAGGTTTGGAGGGTGATTAGAGTCCAGGCTGGCTTTTAAGCCTTTTTCCTTTCAACTTCACTTTTGTCACATTTTGATTTAGGCCGGATTAGCTGCTGAAAAGGGTTCTGCTTAACAAGAGCCTGAGGCAATGACTTATATTTCCCAAAAGCCAAGACAGTTTTTGGAGGGCAGTGAGAAAGTGTAGGCAGAAGGCAGGATGCAACGCAATCCTTCCTCGCTTCGCAGCCGTCAGATCAAACAGCTTCCTCCAGTCCCGGAGAGGCAGCATTTGAACGACTGGTCCCCCTAGTGATATAGGGGCTAAAATACTGTTTATAACTTATATTTATAATGAATAGTAAGCACCGATCACAGCAATGCACTTCTAAAAGCCTCTCAGTTCTGCTCAGAGCTGAAACATTGCTCTGGTGTACCCTAAAGTCTGGGTCCCCCTTGCTATAAATGGATGATGGCTGTACATGCTGAATAAGCAAGTGAGGCTAAATGTGGATGCAGGCTGTCTGTGTGCTGCTGGCTACAGAAAGCAGCATGCTTTTACCATGCTAACCTGATGGTTGGTCTGAGCTTTCACTTGGTAAACAGCTCAACAAAACCATCTCCAAGGCTTGTTCTTCCCAAGAGTAAAAATTCGGTGTCTGGTAGGGACAAGTTTGGAGGATGGTCATTGACGGTATTTCTAGTCTTCAGGCTTTAAGAGCACACTTTTTGTTAGAATAACTCAATTTTGCAGATGACTGAAAAATAATCCCTGAATACTAACACTCACTTAGACCTGGATAAAGCAATATATTCCAGTTGTTGAGACTGAGAAAGTTTTGGGTGCAGATTCACAGCCATGGGACCAGAAATAATAAATCAAATGAGATTTTGTCTTCCAGCAGTCCTACCACCTAGGAACTCAACTTCAGCAAGGGCTGGAATTCATAGGGGGCTAATGGAAGTACAGCTGCAAGTTGTTAGACCTGGGAGTCTGAAGAGCAGCACAGCTGCTGGAGAGGCATGGATGTCAGAGTGCTCTCTGAGATTTCTAGCAGGCTTTACTGCTGCACAATCGCCATGTAAATAACCTGCAGGATGCAAAAACCTCTTAAGAGTGCTGCCCGTGTCCAGATGGTTTTGGTCTTTCTAGCCCAGCCTGCTACATGGCTGATCTGAAGGCAGCCTGGCAGGCTACTTAGATCTTCCAGGCACATGTCTCCACAGTTGCCTCTGAAACTGATTTACTGGAACAAGAAAAAATAAAAAGCAAAACTCAAAATTGATACTCGCAGATGTGCACAAACTGCAGTTCTGTGAGAAAATCAGATGCAGACATCTCATTAAGAATAAATCAAAATGTGAGTACCTCTTCCAGCAAAACAAAGAGGAAACAGAAGAACTGATAATGACTGATACGAATTGAAGGAGTAGTTATTAAGGCCAGCAGGGCCATTGTACTCCCTGGTTGTCTGAGCAGTATAATATCAATCAAAGAAAACCTCAGGACTCTACTCTCTCCTCTGAATTATTTTTAAGGCTACAGTGGGCACACAGGAGTTCATTAAGCACATGCTGTGTTAGAAATGAAAAACTTTAGCCTTTATAAAATTATACATGGACCCATGCTTTAGATCTTGCATTCCTCATTTTGAGCAGAAAAACACTATTAAGACTTTCTTTTCAGCTTGAGAGCAAAGATCCTGACCCAACTTGCAACGTAAGCTTATGCTGAATTCCAGCAAGGATGCGTTCAAGCCTGCTCGAGCCATGCCAAAGCACTGCCCGCACCAGGAAGCACAGCTGGGTGCCTGGTGGTCCCCTCTGTCTCCTCCCTGCCCTCTTCCTTCACTCTGTTTGTCACCAGAGACCTGAATACGTCATGGCTCTTCCCTCATGCACTGCGTGGACCAGCAATGATGCTCCTGCTTTGTTGTATCTACATGCAGAAATTATGTCCAACTTTAATTACTGGGGCCACTCCAAAGGAAGATGATTTTGCTGCTCACATCTAGCAGCATTTGAGCCTGTTCCTGTTCTCTGCGAAGCCAGGAGACTTAGGAATGGTCTGATCTGTTTTTTATGGAGCTGCTTACCATTCTGGCCACAACCCAGCATTAAACTGTAATCCCTGCTGAGGAAAATTTGAGTGACAACTAAAACATACCAGCAGAATTTACCTTTTTCAGTCTGTTTCCCACTCAATTAAATTTCTTTTCATAGATATAATTTTAACTGAATTTCCTGTAAATGTGTTATCTGCGTCATTTTCTGTCAGGTATCTGAAACATAACTGCTACTTAATACTAACACATGGACCAGCAGTGATGCTCCTGGTAAAACCTTGAGCTAGTCTCCAGACTCCTAATGTCAAACAAAACTCGCAGTGCTTTTCATCTGCAGACACAGAGGATCAGAGGGAAAAGAGCTAAAAACTGCAATTAAGTGAGGGAGGCAGCAGTCCTGCAGGGATGAGAACTTTCTAGACATAAAAGAAAAAAAAAAGTTTATTAATTGAATGCTCAGGCTGGAAGAACATGTGAAAATTGTAATATGGATCTCTCAGAGGGATGGATTGTTCCTAACTTTTTCTTTTGGGAAGCATTTGAGTTTCTCTCTCTCTCTCTTTTTTTTTTTTTTTTTGGTTCTTTTTAGTCCTTTAATGCATAATAGTTCAGCTCTAGAACTACGGATCCCACATCATATGTAATCACCGTCTTCAACAGTGTTGGATCAAGAACTCAGTCACATACATAAAAACCAGAGACAGGAGCAAGATTAAACACTTTATCCATTAAGACGTGCTTTGCGAAGTATCTTCCATTGAGGATGTACTTTGATAAAATATGACTGTTATCTCTATGCTATGGACATCTGGACCATTATTCTAAAAATAAACTTTTTTTTCTTCATTTCAGGAACTTTAATTTTATTAACTGACTGCAAAGCAACCTAAGATATTCATAAACAAGTCATGAAGGCAGCAGGCTAATATTGGCACTGCCAACTTGCATGATAAAAGGAGAGATAAAGCTTGTCTTAATTGCATTTATGTAATCAATTTACTCTGAATGCCAAGGAAAAGAACAAAATGGTGCTGTTACTCAATTTAAACATCAACAAAAAATTAACATCTGGACTTCTGGCCAAGCAGACAGAAATTACTTCCCTTACTCATAGCAAAGGCACTTTTGCTAGAAATAGGTAGCTTAATGACAACTAAACAATACAGTCAGCTGGGAAACAATATGTAAGCCTATTTTAGTACTCTTGCTATTTTAGCACTCTTGCTATTTTAGCACACCTGAAGTTAACTAGTGGTATTAGCATTTGAGTTTTGAGGCCCAAACAAAGGTTGTTTTCAACTGTCCTAGAGAGTGTCAGGCTGCATGGCAAGCCTAGTGATAGCAGATTTTTAGTATTTTTTAAAAAGGCCTAGAGGAGTCCCTAACATTCAAGAGCTTGTTTTGGAAAAATAATCAGAAGGTGTTAGATTACATTCTTCCAGTTTGCTCGCTGCTTTGATTTGTGGATCTCAAAAGTTCATATAGATGCACCCCGAGAAGGCTGTAGCAGAAAAAAAAAAACAAAAACAAAAACACACAAAACCCATCAGCCTTAATCCCTGTTGGGAAATGAGGAAGCTAATCCTGGTGAGACACAACTGCTACCATGCCCTGGTCTGCCAGCGACCCTCTCCACTGACCTGTGTAAACAGCCCTAAGAAGCAGGCAGTGTAGCACCCGGAGCGGGTACACCCTGCAAAGCTCCGTGGTGACAACGTGGAGCAAGCTGAAGTTGGGTTTTCTCCTTGTTTCAAGAAGGCCAAACGAACAGCACGCTGCGTGGACTGCAGTGAAACCACAGCTGGTGCTAGCCAAAGTATCAGCAGCAGGGAGTACCGACTCCACAGACACTCTATACTCATGAAGATCTCTCCGTTTCTATGGGAAACCCAGGGTACTTGTCCATCCACTGAGATCACAACAAGGCCTTTCAGAGCTCTCTTTTGGATGTCATCTGGTTTGGGTTGCCAACAGAGCTCAGTCCTGGTCAAACCCTGGGAAAAGCTGTCTAAAAAGGCTGTGGATCAAAACACTCCATCCTTGGAAATACTCCAAACTCAAAGGGAAAGTGCACGAGCGACCTGCTCATACCGGACCTGCTTCGAGCAGGTCAAAAGAGAGACATCCACAGAGGCCCTGTCCAACCTGCCTGATTCTGCTATTCATTTCTCTCCTAAATGGACTTTGAAACTCTGTAAGACATCTATATAATAAATAAGCAAAGTGAAAGACAGATTCACTTGTCTTTGGAGGTTATATTTGCCAGAGTTAAAGTACAAAAGGAAGCTTAAATGATAACTTTGAGGGAAGAGAGGAACAGGCTAAGGTTGCATTAATAGCTGCTCAGTTGTAAGCCAGATCAGTCATTCATAGTTCAGCATATGCATTTCAAGAAAGCATTTCAAGAAAGCTCTAGCTTTTCTAGCTAGTGCTAGAAAGCACTAGCATTTCAAGAAAGACGATCAAAAATTTTAAACTAAACATAACTTCTGAACAGCAAGAAAAATATTCTGAAGGACTTTGTGCTTTCTGAGTACTTTCATCTGTTAAGAGTCAATGCAGCTCCCACCATTAATTTTAGTGCAAGTTGGAACAGGACCTAAATTATTTGGCTGATCAACCCCTTTTTTTTTTTTTTTTTTTTTGGTCTTAACATTCTGGATAGTCACAGCCATTCCATTCTTGGCCAAAACTGATTACACACAGCGTTCCTCCCTGTGTGTTCCACTTTTAGTAAGGTCACTATGCTTTTACTAGGGGGTTAAGTCAATTCATGCAATAAATCATTGACTTCAAAGTGCATTTAGTTGCTCTCCGTTGCAAATTCATCTGCCTACCTTACTTTATTCAACTGTGGCATCCAAATTGCCATCCAAGCACTCTCTATGTTCTGTGCAATGAGAAATGAGTTAGCATTTAAGTGCTTGAAATTACGTGGAATGAATTTGGACTGATGTCTTTAGAACTCCCAATAGCTACAGCCATAACAGACAGTCCAGTCTAGGGACAGGACTCTACTTCCTGGCTCCTCACACGCTCCAAAAGCAGCCGTCACTGCCACTGCACTGCACTGAATAAAGCACACGGTATTCGGCATTGATTGCTGCGAGTAAGCGTGCCAGGAATCATCCATCAAAATAATGGATGGAAAATTCAGTTTTGGTGAACATGCAGGCCATCGGTTTTCTGCTGTGAAAACCAAAGTGAGGCAGATTACTAGTTAGTTCCATATAAGATGCAGAGCAGACTGAATTTTGCAACTTCCATTCAGCAGAAAGTTTGGATATCTCTCCAGAAACAAATACACTGACTGAGCAGTAATTTTATGGACTCACTCACTATAAAATCACAGGAAGCATGAGAGTAAATCAGCTCTCTCTCTGCAAGGACCTAGAAGGTTGCAGAGCATTAAAATAAATGAATAAACAAATAAATAAAGTGAATGTGGTTTTATTAAACACATATTATGTCACTCTTGCTACCACAACAGAATAAAAGGCCTTTGCGGGGAGCATAGAATTAGGCAACTCTCTGTATCTTCAGTTAATATATAGTTTGTTACACTCTTTCACAATACAAAACTACCTAGAAAGCGGTTCTCAATGGTTCACTGCCAAACAGGAAGGCTGCACTGTGTGATATTCTCTTAGGCCTTGTTTGGGATAATGAGACAGAGAATATGCTGTCTAATCTGTGCATAGCATCTGGAAGGCACTCTGAAGGACAGAAGTAGAATTACAAAGGATTTGAGAAACTGTTTAGATTTAAAATAAGCTGCTACTCAGCATGAGAAAATGAAGAACACACTTAGGAAGAAATTATCACCTGCACGAATACAATAGAGGGAATGGGTAGATAGGTAGCAGTTTCACCAGAAAGGATGGGGAGATCAGATCATGTCACAAATATGTCATGCCTTTGCAAAAACAAATAAAAGATCTTAAAACAAACTTTACCTTGGATGCTAAAACATTCCGTTTTACTTACAGATGTTACTGCTTCAGCATGCACCCAGCCTGGCTACCACACTTCCCTAAGTGCAGACCATTGCAGAGCAGACGGAGAAGAACAAGGAGGATAGTTAAATAAAACAAGAAAAATAACTGGGGATGTTCTCTTTAGTCCAGAATTTCTCAACAACAACTGTACAAATGTCTCAGGTGTCCACAGGGATCTGTGGACTCCTTCTAAACTGCCTATGAAAAGTAAAGAAGTGGGAAAAGGCAGTCACCAATAAAATAATTTTATCCCTGTTCAGGAATCATAGAGTGCCAGAGTGGCTGAGGTTGGAAGAGATCTCTGGGGATCATCTAGTCCATCCCCCCTTGCTCAAGCCGGATCACCTACAGCACGTTCCCAAGGATTGCGTCCAGATGGCTTTAGAATATCTCTAAGGATGGAAATTCCACATCCTCTCCAGGCAACCTGCTCCAGTGGTCTCCTACCCTCACAGTAGGAAAGTTGCTCCTCGTGTTCACAAGAAACTTCTCATGTTTCAGTTTGCACTGCTGCATGAGGTTATTCCCCCTAGGTGCAGGACTCTGCATCTCCCTTTGACCTCCATGAGGTTCTTGTGTGCCCACCTCTTCAGCCTGTCCAGCTCTCTGGTGTATCAGCCACTCCTCCCAATTTTGTAGCATCTGCAAACTTGCTGAGGAGGCACCTAGTTCCTTCTGCACCACCATTGAGGTTCACAAGCTCAAAGAGGGTGGAAAACACTGTCATAAAGGGGACTCGCAATAACAGGCTTAAAACAGCTCAGAAAAATATCTATCAAGAGATGGGTTAGACGCAGCTAGCACCTCTTTATTAGGAGAGAAGTGATTTCCCTTCTAAGTACTGTATTTTGCTTAATTACTTTCCTTAATATGAATGTAGTTGACATTTCACTCTTGCAAAACAGAAATGAACAGAACCAATCAGAAGTGATTAGTGAAAAAAACACCGATAGTCACAAATAAAAATGTATTTATTTGAAAACAGACTGGTTCAAGACACTGTAACCATTCAACACAAGCCTGCATTTCCTTGTGAGGCACATGGTTTCAGGGAAACAGGAATTCAAGAGACAGGTTTTTTTTTTTTTCCATTGCTACTGATCAGGGAGCCTTCTCTTATGAGACTGTCCAGGTAACTCCCATTCCTATTACTTATCCTGCATGGTCCACCCTGGTCAGATGAGATTTTCCATACTGCAGCATGGGAATTTTTGTCATATGTGAACTCCAGTTCCTCTAAGCAGTACTATTCTCATAGCAACATGCATTTGCAAGGGTATGAATGGGACAGTCAGCACCAGAACTAGAGCTGAAGCCCAAGGTTCAGACCATCCCACTAAACACACAGCTTGTTTCATTCTTGATGGCATCCTTAATTTCAACGCACGACCAGCACAAAGATAAAGCTATGACTTTCAAAGCTGTTCCCTCTGCCACAGGGGAACTGATTCACATGGGAAGGACAGAGAGGTGCAGCAATGGTTTGGTGACATTGGCTTCTACTGTAAATGAGAGGGAGAAAAGCAGCAGAGCCAGAGCAAGCAGAGGAGCAACAGTGGCAAACTCACAGGCCAGGGCAGACAAGCTGGCGGAGGGACGGAGTCACTCCTATTGGAAGTCTGCCCTGTATTTGGGAGCGATAGAGTCCAAATGCACTCCCTGGCAATTCTTGCACCAGAAAGAGCTCCAGAAAGTCATAAAAGGGCCTTTTCTCTTTTAGTGTTAATTAATATCAACAAAGCATGCAAAAAAAACCCAAAAAATCAAAAACAACAGGATTCTTGGAAGCAGCATAGTGAATTCACAGAGGCCCATGCTTGCTTGTTGTACTTCATTAGTATGTAAAATACTCAGAGATTCATCAAGTAGCCTTGCCCTTTTTCTGCGTGCTGTGCAGAGCTGCAGATATGTGGGGTTTCAGCTCACTAAATGCTTAGGAAACACCATATCCTAAAAGGAGAAAAACAAGTGAAGTGTCGGTTCAGAAATCTCAACTCCCAAGAAGTTAAATTATGGAACTGTACTAGAGAAGATGTGTCTTTAACAGAAAACATAAACCAGCATCATTTCAATGGTAAAGCCTGTAGGAAGCTGACACCACTCTGCACTGCCTTGGAAAACATTTTTTTTACTTACTGTTTTCAGGAAAACGTTAAGTGCTTTTGCCATGGGCAAGGCATCCCCTGTGCTGCTTCCCTGCTGTCCGGCCAGACGCAGCAGTGATGCTAGCTGGATTCCCAGAGCAAGGACAGGAAAGGGGCTAGAAAAAGCTACAGAACCAGCCCCAAAGAGACCTAGTAGAGTGCAGTTCATCTGAAAAGGCTACAGAACCAGCCCCAAAGAGAGCCAGCAGTACATGGGTCATCCAAAACCCAGAGACTGCTGCCACACTTGAGCTGTGTTTGTGCCCCAGCTCCCCTGCCCGACGCTGCAGACGGACACAACGTGCTCTGCAAAGCTGCTCCGGGGACACTTCCCTCCTCCTGCCCTTCTCTAAGCAGAGGTAACTGAGAGACCGCTGCAATTTCCCGCCCCATCCTCGGCTCTTATTGACCCATGTTTGGGCTGAGGGTCCAATACAAGTCCTTGCTCACACGGTCTGCCACGGGGGCCAGCAGAAAGCCTTGCAACCTTTATTCTGTAATTGCACACTTAATGCATAGCTGGTGTCAGAACAGCTCAGGTCAAGTCTCCGAATCAATTCTCTGCTGTTTACACTAGGAGGATCACTTTACAGAAGAAAAAAGATGTCTGAATCAAGAAATAATGAAGTGGAATATCAGTAAATTTTGTAAATAAGTCTCATTCTTGTGGTGTTCTACAGGAAGATGTAGAAAACAAAGTGTTTTGGCTACACTCTGAATATTTGCTCCACTGAGAACAAGGAAGACCAAAAGTCCATCTGCCATTTTCTTCCCATTTCTTCCCATCACCGGGACTCCCACGTCACATGTGGCAGAGACACGGACAGAGTCTCCCTCCCCTTTCACATCTTTCCCTCCGTCAGTCCCTGGACAAGCCAGTCCACAGTCCTCCAGCAGCAGGGAAGGAACCAAGAGCAGCCTGGGCTAACGATCTGGCCACCAGGTATGAGAAAAAGGTTTGAAAGACTACGAAACTGAAAAATAAAGGTTCCCAAATCTGCAAGGCTCATAAGAAATAGAGGAATAATCTGCTGTGAGCCTAGAAATTCCCTGGAATGAGCTCATGTGCTGTCATTTTCCACCAGTCCTCTCAAGTGATTGCAGCATGTGATAGATGCAAGAGCAGGAGTCCTGAATAGTAGCAGATGGGCACAACTCATCCCTTCCCTCATCTGAAAGTCATTACGATCAGAGCACTACGCGCAGCAGAAGCGCCAGATGAAACACCCAGCACAGGATCAACCCCCACCATCCTCCAGGATTTTGCAAATTAAGTTTTCCAGCAAAAGAACTTGCAATTTGTTTTCTTTGTTACCAATGATTTAACTATGCCTACTTTTAAAACACAAGATGATCAAAACATGAGTTTTCTTTTTTTAAAATAGCTAACAAGGGGGTAGCTAGCAAATATTTCACTACTCCATGTTACAAACGCAAAATGATAATATGAGGAGACTATGATATGTGTGGAGGCTACCAGTCAGCATGATTTAGGTTTCTGAGTGAATGCTAAGCCTCCTATAGAGTTGCCATGGGCTCTAACTGGACGAAAACAACAGATTCCAAATGAAAGACAAAAAGGAAAACAACAGATTCTGAATGAAAGACAAACCAGCCTGAAGAGTTCAGGCAGCAGAAATAATAAATAAGTACAAAACTGACGGGTTTTGAGGTTTTGTATGGAGCTACTGTTTTATTCTGTGGCCTGTTTGCAGAAACTAGCTTTCAAATTAGGAGTTGTATCTCTCTTGGTTATTAAATCTGTTAGTACTGCTGGCATTGCCATGCATTAGTAGCACTGGTTTGGAACGTGCAGTTATTAAACAACCAGAAGTAGCGGGGAAGCAGGGAAAACTCAACAACAGAACCAACCTGCAAATCCTTTTTTTCCTGCAGATCAAGAAAGTCTCGAACTTCAGAGGTTCCCAGACTGCTGAGACACTCCAGACACTGCTCAATAAAAACACTCATGAGTGCAACGTGGTCTCTGCACTATAAACACATTCTTACAATATTTTGATTTGTTAATCACATGCAGATAATGTAGAACACTGTAGC
The DNA here is from genome assembly GCF_059628265.1 of Tinamus guttatus. Classification (NCBI taxonomy): domain Eukaryota; kingdom Metazoa; phylum Chordata; class Aves; order Tinamiformes; family Tinamidae; genus Tinamus; species Tinamus guttatus. Next base: position 5,356,299 of record NW_028289006.1, on the reverse strand, counting down.
AATACTTACAAATACCACGAAGCACAGAATAAACAGAAACTGTGTGTCTGCTGTTTCCCTAAACTATCATCACCTTTGCCATAAAATGTGGTGTTTTGGCTTAGTTTGCTGGAATTCTTTATGAAGCAAGACGATTAACATCGCGAGGATAACAGGGGGTAACTAGTGTCCTAGTTCAGAGCGCCTCAGAACTATAGCAAACTTTCTGAATTATTACCACATATAATAAAAAGTGCAGAATGATAAACACAGAAAGTAGAAAACCACTCTAAAATGTGTGATTTACGCAACTTATGAAAACAAATCCTGTAGAAAACCGAATAAAGAAAATCAAAACACAACGTACCATTTATTGGAGGCTATTCACTCAAAACGCAAAGCTGGACTTACACACTAGGAATTCTCAGATATATTTTTGAATACTGCTAAATTATTCCAAACTATAAAAATTATGTCAACTGCAAGTGCCTGCTAGTAATTTAGCTCCAGCTGACATTAGCACTTCTAGATTCCCCAAGTTTGTCTATTTTTCGAATTCTTCATCTTCTACCGACTTGTCATATAGTGCACACACAGCATCTTTCACACAAGGTGACACAGGAAAGCTTCTAATAAAACGAAGACAGAGGAAACCTTCCTTCCTGCTAGAAGGGAACTTTATAAATGTTTTCCCCAGATATTGTTCAGAATTAGCACCACACACTGTCACACCAGCGGAAGAGAAGGTAGATGTGAAACAAGCATAATGCCAGATCGCTGCATTTGCGAGAGGACTGAATTCCACAAAGGATTAAATTAAATTATTTTCTCGATGGGCACGTAAATGGGCACTATATAAAACAGAAAGATGCATTATTAGAAAACAGAACCAGGTATTATTAGCTCCTTCACACCCTAGTTTATGCAGGCCACTATAGAGCAACTTCTGCCCGTTTCCCAGCTGGTCTCCACAGCAGCTGCCTTGGCTCGTCAATTTGAGACACAATTTGGGAAGTCCTTTTTGCACCATTAGCCCACGCTGGACCAGTTAGGGCCCCACATCTACAGAGGTGCTACAGTCTGTGGTCCTGGGAGAGCTCTGAAACAAGTGAGCCCATTTACACACTCCATCTTTTAACAACTTAGGAAATTGCAGTTTGTGCAGGGGGTCTAGAATTGAACAGGTCTGTAAAAATTCACCCTCGTGGCTCCTCCGCAAGCCAGATACACTGACCTAATCACCTCTTGCAACGAAGCTCAGTTCTGTAATACTGAGCTAATTAAAAATAAGTAGAAGATAAGGACTTAGATGCAAAGCCTGTGGATATGCATATCTCAGTGCATGTATGTGCTTATGTATCATGTTGGTGCTTCATAAACCGTCTGTTCAGGTTTAATTCTCATTGGATCATACTTATATTCTGACTGAGCTCAGAGGATTTTTGCAGACTAAACATTTTAGACCCCAGAAGTGCTGCTGCTGTTTTGAAAGCAGTTTAATGCAGTAAAATACGTTCTGGAGGTAACAAACACATCCCAGGATCTGTCATGTAACGATCAATTTCTCTGTTTTCCAAGCAAATCACAGATACTAATTTCAGTCTAGGACAGCATGTTCTTAACTACTAGGGCCCTTTTTTCTTCTATAGGTGAGATAGAGCCAAGTTCTCATCTAAAAGCAGAACTGTACAGAAATGGCTCATTGCAAATCAGTATCCTCCTGCAAGAAACACCTCCATCAGGAAAGCTTGGCAATGCTTGGCCATGTGCCCTTCTCGGAAAAGGGAGGCCAGTTTTACTTCTGCTTTGCACTCCCTTAAACAAACTGACCACCCATCCTGGCAGGCTGTGCTCACCCCCACAGCTGCTCCAGTCTCCCCTCTCTGCCAGGCAGTTCTGGTCCCCACAGGTGTCTCCAACAGAGACAATTTTCACCTCTGTGGAATTTTCCCCAAGTTGTGTGACACGACTTGCGATCAGCAGGAGCAGCTGTATTAGCAAGGAAGAATCTGCACTGAATTCAAGCCTGCGTTCAGCCTCTATGGCCACTTGTAAAGGGAAAAGAGCTCCACGCATGTAAGAAGAAAGCTGTAAGACTGAGGCACTGCTTTACAGTGGTTTCATTCCAAAAGTGCTTTCAGGAAGTTTGTGTCTCTCCATGTGCTGCCCCAAGGTAATAAATTCAGAAGCAAAAATTAGCAGAAGAAATATGTTCTTGTTTTGACTGCAGCAGAATAGCCAAATTCATTGAAAACACAAAATCAGACTGAAAAGTAATAATGTAATTCCAGTATTTTGGATCTGAGAAAAAGTTTGAAGGGGAAAACAGATGAAGAATATCCTGCTGAAACAAAGAGAGTCATCACTACCTCTTCCCACACAGCTGTAAATCCTTGACCTTATAAAGCTGCATATGCAATACAAATCCAAAAGCATGTACATCAATTGCAAAGACAAAAGCTGAAAGCTACCCCAGAGGTAGAGAAATCAGTATTACCTCTGCAAGCTAATGGGATTATTTGCCCGCAACTTTACACTTGTTAAAATTGTCTTTTTACCCTGTTTCTGCTTTATTCTTTTTTTTTTTTTCCAGCCTTCTAAAAAACACCTCTGGACCTGTGTTCAGCTAAGCAAATCCAAACAGAGTATTAAAAACAAAAATCCAAGCCTTTCCCCTCTGAAACGCACCGGTGATGACAGGTGTTCAGGAGGAGCGTGCAGAGCCCCGTGTTTCCTCACCTCCTGGGCTAGGAGGGATGGGTGCATCCTGACCCGGGGTGCCTCCCGGGTGGCCCTCGCACCCAACAGCAGAGCTAGACAAACGCAACAGCCAGGCGCTCCTCTGAAAACGGACTGCCAAAGGTGGACACTTGTAACATACATACCTATAGCTATCTCTCTATAGACACTCGCTCACACAGCTTGATACTTCCGTTCCTGGTTTAGCACTAACACTGACCTACAGCCTGGCCAGGAGACCAACCTACAGCCTGGCCTGATATTGCTGTTATTTTGCCACAGCCAAATAATTGCTCACGCTCCTTCTTGCAGCTCCTGCGCACGGGGGCAGCAGTAGGTGCAGAACATGAGGTACTGCCGGTGGTGTCACTAACCGCGCAGCCACGGGCCGGCCGCTGCCGTGCAGGTGCCTCAGGAATGCCCTCAGGTACACTGCCACCTGCTTGTGCTTCCGAGAGACGGCGCTGAGCTGCCGTTCTCCTTCCATCTCACTCCCCCTCTCGGCAGGTGCAGGATTTAGAGACCAGCAAGGTGCTGGTGCAGGGACAAGGCCTGCTGCGATGCTGCAGCCAAGACGGGGGCTGTGAGGATCCCCTACGAGGGCTGCCCGCGAGCCCGGCACGACACGCTGGTTCTGCACAAGGAAACTCACTGACCCTTTCCCGTCCTCGTACTACACAGCCTACCTTAAAAGCACATAGTATTTGATGGTTTCTGGGCTGTCTAGTCTAGTATGCATTTGTCTGAGGACAAGAGAGAGGTTTCATAACAAGCAAGATAATGCCACGAGACTGTCAGTGTGTATAAATCAGTGCAAGAACTCTCTGCCTTTCTCAACGTCTGTAGCTGGCAGCATATTTCAAGAATTAAGTGGTTTTGCACATGTCTACATATTAAATATTGCCAGAGGCTGATAGTCCCATCTCAGAGTAAAGGACTAAGGAGCAGGAAGATGAAAAAGCAAGCCTTGTCTTTGCTCCTAACAGCAGTGGCAGATAAAACAAGGAACAGAGGATAAAGTTTAGTAACTTCACAGCATTTGCTTCAGATCTCTCCCACCCAAGATCCAGGTCCACCTAGCTTGCAGAGGGTCCATTTCTGAGTGCTCTCTGCATCCAATGATCCCTTTCACCCTGAGTCCCAGTGCTGGCTTTAAAGAGCTTTTAGCTCTTTGTATTAACCTGCAGCCAGCCAAAATGCCTGGAACTGGAGAAGACAGTGAACTGGAAGGTGGCAAGGGCTCCCTGAAACTAGGCAAGTTCAGCCTCCACTTCACCACCCCTCAAAGAATGTAACTTAAGCCAGTGCGGAAGTTGAGTGGGAGAATATGTCTTGATTATGTCCTAATCACAAAAGTGACTTAAAAAATAATAATAGTGATAATCGCTTCTTACTAAAGTGGAAGGAATCAGTCAGTGGGGAGGCTGGAAGATAAAAAAAGAAAAAAACCTCTGGTCCTGATCTTACTTGCTGTGTAGTTCAAGACTGGTTCTGGCATATGTGGTCAAGGTCTAAGGACCCTATAAATAGAATTAGAATTTAGCCCACATCTCCAGATTTTATCAGGTTGATGTAAATTCAGTATGAAACACTTTCATCCGCTTCATACAAGTGTGAAAAAAAAGTTTATAGGATGCAAAGAAATGAGAAATCAGGTTCTTGGGGTGAGCTCTATGCCTCCTGTTTAGGGATCTGCCTCCTTGGGACACCCCATACACACACCTCCAGCTTGGTTACACACCAAAGCTTAATGAGTTCAATTTAAAATAGTTCTCTTTAGGAGCTTCTGACATGCATTCCTCTTGATGTGGAACTGACTTTCCAAAGCTGTACTTTTACCTACATAAGCGAGGTTAAAAGTGGTTTGAAAACATACAGATAGTTCCGTGGCCTTATCTCCACTGATAGAGACTCATTCTCTTAAACTGGTGCAGCGTGGTACCAAGGTCAGGCGTCACAGCGTTCTCCAAATTACAGTTCAGGGTTATTTCCTGCAGATGCTTGTAGAGCTTACACAAAGAATCTGGGGCCATTTATCACAAGACAGCTAAAACAAGAGCATAAGTTAAAGAACTTGAAATTGGAATAAAACCATCTTGTTGTCCCCCAGGACAGGATTTTAGATGTTTCCTAACGAAATGTAAGGAGATGAAAGTTTAAAAAAAAAGATAGAAATACATCTTGGTACTAATACTTTGAAAACTCTGTTTTCTGGAACTAAAACCACCACAATCAAAAGCAAAGTTTTTGAAGAAGACCTAGAAAGAAAAAAAGAAAAAAAAAGAAAAAGTGAACTTTTTTTTCTTTAATTCATTTAAAACGTAGACCTTGGAAAATTTTTTTAAAGAGACAAAATTGCTTGCTTCAGACCTTTCTCAATATCTCTTTTATTCTGGCCATCACCAAGAGGCATAGGCTGCCTAATGCGTTACAGCAAGAGAGGAAAAATGCTGCTCATTCCAGCCTTTTTTTCTTTCATCTAAAATGAAATTAAAGACTAAAAATCTGTGCCTGTCAGACCCAAGATAATATGTGAACCACAAGGGAATGGTAATGGAAGTCTTACCTGTGTGTCATGCAGCAGACAGTGGGATGCCCTTTCCCTTTCTTACTGCGCTAAGTGACACAGCTCAGCAAAAGCCATCACAAGCTCTCACGTGTGTGCGTGCACAGAGGTAGCAAAACAGGACTGTAGTAACTAGGAACATCTTGATATAACTTTTCGGAAGGAAACATAATTTTGCATTTCCTTAATTTCTGAAGGAAGGAGGGGAGGAACTCGATGAATACCCTATACTGCATTCCAAGAACTGCTAGGAGACAAGCATTTGCAACCACACTGAGATTCCTGTATGAAGGTGAAAAGCTCATTTAAGATTAAGTTTAATCGACTCAGATGTCACCAGCACGAGACAAACAGCAGCTCCTGGGCAAAGTGCTCAGCAAAAGGAGAGGAAACACAATGCAACAAGCCAAGAACAAGCAAGCAGTGAGCAAAGGTAACTCATGGGCAGTCCGTGCCTTGATTTTCTGGCGTGGCCTCTGCTGGAGGATGAAAACATGGATAACTCTGGGAAGGCCCTGCCCAGATCCAGAAGCACTCGGAGATTTTAACCAGCACAAAATTGCCACAAATTGGGCTGCTGGGTCTGTAATAAATGAAGCATGTCTCTGTGTTCACTTTGGCTGTGGGAGTGATTTAACATAAACATTTAGCACTTGGCCAACACTTGACAGCACTGCTAAGCGAAGAACTGATTCTTCTTGTTGATTTTTCTTTTCTCCAAAAGATTATTTGGCTCTTTTACAGACTGAATACAAACATTTTCTAAATTCCTAACAAAGTAAAAAGTGGAAAGTGTTTGCAGATTCAATAAAATGCTTTATCACTGGTTATAGCATTTTGCTTTAATATTGTTTAAAGCATCAAAAAACAGACTGATTTTATATTAACAGCATTGATATCTTTGCCTTCCAAAACAAGAGATTTGACTAAATTGTCATACATATGGAATATGTTGTTGACGTCATTGAATCCACATTTCTTTCTTGGAAAAAAAAATACCCTATTTCAATTTAAATCTTCAAATATTTCACTTATTTTTTCTTTTCTGCCTTTATATGCTTTTTTGCATTTTTTTTAATTAACATATATGAAAGGAAGATGTGAGCATTGGCAGCATCCAACCTCAGCTTTATGCTAATAGGAAGGAGCTGCCTGTCTGCCTTCCCACACCCAGACCCTGCAGTGTGGGCTAACCGTGTTGCATATCTAGTAAACCTCACTCCTGCACTTGCAAACACATCTGAGATACTTCATTTAGTATAAAAAGATATGCTGAACTGCCTACTGCAATTTCATTTTCTTGCTATTTTTTGTATACTGTAGCTTTGTGGTTTTCAACCTTTGCTCATCATTTGATATAATAAACCTGAAAAACTCAATAGAAACATTAAATGGACAGATGGAAGCTAATTCCCTTTACTATGAAAAGTGTCTATTTCATTTGAATAGTAAAAAGAAAATAAAATGCTTTGCTTGCTCTCAGACACCATCAGGAAAGAAACATCTTGTTAAAGACAATCTTCACAAATACCACAACCACCTCTTTTGCCAAGTTACTCTTATAAATATGACAGGAGGCAGAAGAAAGTCCTTTTAAAAACATGCTAAAAACATGACTGGTCAAGAACTCCATTGTGATCCTGATTAATGTCCTCTTCAAAAGGAGGGAATTGCTGTGCAATACTCCATTGTATAAGACGATGGCTCATATTTTGATTTCTACTGAATGTATAGGGCTTTCCCAACATTAATGAACCGTGGCTCCCATCCGTCCCCCAAGAGCAGAGGTGGTTGCTTCTCCCACATCGTGAGATAGGGAAGATAGGCGATTTGCCGTGGGGATCACGCTGGGAGTTTGGCAAAGCCAGGCTTAGCCCTTTTCTAGCTCTTAGCCTTCTCAGGCTCCTGAACTCTTGATGACCAATGTTAGGCAAATCCAGCCATCTCTCCTCTTCCTGCCGCTTGGCCACGAAACTGTTTCAGCTACCTGCACCATTGCATCCAGCTACTCTACTTTGGACTTGCTGATGTAACCACCAAACCAGGAGCCTAATATTGCAGGATCCTCCTCCTCTCTGACCACGCAGAGGCCTCGCCAGCTGTAGAAGATAACAGACTGGAATTAAAATCATTGTGTATCAGTGACTCACAAAATCAAAAATCATCGAAAGGGTCAGATCCTGGGCCTTGCACTGCTGTCCTGTAGGGCAGGAAAAAACACTTGGCAATGCACATATCACCAAATTGTTTATTTCTGGATCACATCAAGCTAACGAACATCCTCACCAGTCTGTTGCTAGGTACTGATTTATTTGATAACTTGGCAGACTTCGAACATCTTTCCAGAAAGGATTGCTGTCCCTGAAGGATTTGTCACTCTTCTGTTTGAATGAAACAATAGCGGAAAACAATGGCTGATAAAACTCATGAGATTCTTCAGTGGCAGTAGAAGAAAACAACTGCAGCAGCTGTGAAGCAGCCTCTTTTGAATCCCGCAAAGTGTGAAGAATTATTCAACCTCATGCTTTTCAGGGGAGATTAGACCCAAACTGGAAGAGACTGGTTCAAAAACATCCCTAATCAACACAGCTTTCCAAGAGGATTACTGTTCAAAATAAAATAAATCTTCTTCAAACTGGATGATCTTGCAAAATTTATTCTATCATACTTTTGTCCTGCAACAGAGCTCAAACAGTTTTGCACCATCGAATTGAAACTCAAGTGACGAGGTAGGCTTTGAGCTTTAGCCCAGATGTAAACAGACCTTCCATTCCTGTAGATTGCTTTATGTTTAGGAATGCCAAAATACTCTGCAAAGACAAGTATTTTTTTTTTCTGCATAGGAGAAGAGAATGTGATGTACCTAAAAGTAAAATAACCACTGGAAGTCACCAAACAGTGAGTAACATTTAGGAACAACCCATTCTACATCCTTTGCAGACCAGATTCTTCCCCCATGAAATGCTACTGCAACTCCAGAAAATACCTTCCCTCGAGAGGCTGAAGAGCAGAACCAGGGAACTGGTTAGTTTTATTGAAGCCAGTTTGTGCCCAGTGAGATCCCTCGCAAGCTGAGGTTTCACAAATGACAAGGCTGGGCAGGAACTCAATGATCACAATAAAATACAGAGCTGGAAACCAGGAAGTTATTTCAATGTTCATATTGATTTCACTGGAGAGGAAAAGCTACAAAGAAAGGAAGAAAGAGCTGATGACAATAAACGGTGCAGCCCCTGGGATGGCACAGAAGGCTAGGAACTCAGGAACACCTACCCTTCTGACTTGCCTCTGCCCACATTTGCTTTGAGACCCTCCATCCACCCTGCCGGCTCACAGGGATCTCCCTAGAGGCTGTGCCCATCCGCTGCCGGAGCGCCCGTCCCAGCCATGGGAATTCCGGACACCTCGCAATGCAAGGGCTGCTCTGAACTAAGCGAGGGCTGACTGCCAAATACCATTAGGGCCCAAACTTTCACTAAAACATTGGGAAAAATTTACATGCAGGCTCAGACCCCCCTGCCCTTCTTGCTGCTGATAAAGAGAGGGAGCCAGACTTCATACTCGCACAACCCTAGTGCATGAGGTCTCAAAAAGGATCAGAACAGACCAGCACTAAGGTTGCCGTAAGAATAAATATCCCAATAAAATCCCACTGCCAAAACCAGAGCAGGACACTGCCTTTGTCCACCAGAACCTTCATTTTTTTCCATGCTACAGAAGAAGTCTTTTAGCAGGATTAAAATAAATCCTTGTCATCTTTTCATGCAAAGCACAAAGCAGCTCACAGATACAGGTCGCTGAAACTCCAAATCTTCTCAAAGCTGACGGAGGCACACACAAAAAAATGAATTCCCAAATATTTCTGCTCACTTTCAAAGCACTCATAATCTTAGAAAACATTGCTCTGACTGACTAAAGGCAGTAATTTCTCTGGTGGGCTACAAACAGATCTAACTTTACTTTTCTCTGTAAGTGTGTTAACTTTGCAAATCTACATGTCTGCCAGAGTTGGTATTTGCAGGAAAGTGAATATAGCAAAGCTAGTCTCCTGAAGGTCCTCTGGTTTCCCGTATGCCCTCCTGTAAGTCCTTTTCCTCTCTTTCTTCTTTGTCTTTTGCTGCTCTCTTCCAGCACGGGCAGCCTGAGCCCTGCAAGAACATCCAGAGCTGATCTAAGGGGTTGATGCCAAACTAGAACATAAGGTAGAAAAAATTACTCCATTTGACATCACTGACTGGATAACCTAGGTCTTAGTGCAATTGTAGGGTTATATGTTATGTATACTATATTATAAACTACATGGAAAGTAGAAAGTTATATTACAGTCTGACATCACAGGCTAGTTTTGGTGCCAAGTCACATTCCTTAATCTGACAGGAGAATAATCTTAAAAAAATAAGTGAAATGCAAGGATTTGTATGTGCATGAGGATCCTGCTTCATGCAGGATCCTTCCATGAAGATTTGTCCTTTCATGGAGATCCTGCTGCTTTACCCATGCCAAAACTCCATCCGACCTTCTGCTCCTGTGAAGGGCATCAGTGAAGCTAAGATTTAGGAGAGGACGTCAAGTCCACTAAAGCCACTGGATGGCTTTCTGTGCACTTTGAATTTGGGGTGCAACATCTGTAGGAAGCCCAAATCTTCAAAAGCTGACTCTGCAGGAACAAGGTAGCCCCAGTGCAGCAGCAGATTCAGAACATGGGGCTTAGCTTAAAGCTATTATGTATAAAATATATTTAGGATAGAGGATTAGACAGGCTTGGTTTTTGCAAGGAGGTAGGATTACCTTCTTAGAGGCAGTTTGATGATTAGCATGGTCTCTTTCATAAATATTTCCCTTTTTCTTGCAGTAACCGTATTGGAAGCGGACAGCGGGGCAGGAGGCTGAAAGCTCAACTGTCTCGAGACCTCAGGCCAGACGCACTTACTCCAGCTGAGCACCGCAGGCCTCCAGGGAAGAGGAAAATCAAACAGAATATTCAAGCAGCAGCGTCTACTGCTGCAGAGCTCAGAAAAACAAACAGAAAGGCCAAGCTTTGCACTGCATCTTAGACCTGCACTTCCACTCCCAGGCTGGGCTTCTCACCCGGAGCCACCCTGGCCCCTCGCATTGATCCTGCGGCAGGAGTGCGTGAGCGTGAAGTCCCGTGTAACGTTCACACCTACACTACTGCTTCCCCTTACAGATCGTAGCACCCACAATAGTTTCCCAGGGGATCCACCAAAAAGGCACATTTCTCAGCACAATTCTGCGAAGAAAATAATCTTATGTAATAAAAACATCCTCTAAAACAAAATGTACTTGTGTGAGGATGTAATCATAATATTTCTACAAACTGTATATCATTGTGTCACATGCTTAATCACTGCACAAATTCATATACCTGTCTGTAACATCTAATGGGGAAAAAGGGAGCAGATACAGATAAAAATCACCCAAAAGCCCCCACTACTTGTTAAAAATGAGAGAACAATACAAAGGCTTCAAATGCACTGGCAAGTAAAAGCATAAAAATAAGACATGGGTATTTACTAGTGGTGCCATTAGGCTATAAGCAGATCACAGTGTAGGTGTCACAAATTGCAATGCTCTGACAGATGTAAAAAACACCAGCAAGAAATGACATGGGTCTCAGTCTTCTCGTCTTGTGCAAAACTGAGCACTTTGCAAACAGAGAAATAAAACAGCAACCAACTACACAGGTGACAGTGAGAGCTTCTGGTATGCAGGTGCAAGCAAACAGCCCATCCAGGAGCTGACAGACCTGCACACACCCTTGGAGGCAACTAAAGATCAGCACATATGGCCACAGGTACCAATGCGACAGTTTGAAAATTAGTGTGTTATCATTTCATACATGAAATCATAGCTGGGCACCAAGGGAAAGTGAAGCAAACCACAGTGACAAAAGCTGGTCTCTTGTCGAGATTAAAAAAGCAGGAGGATGAATTTGGCTTGCTTCACAAACAAGCCAAAAACCTGTTTCTCTAGCCACTGGATTGCTAATTCTTTCTGTTTGCTTTCATACAGTAAAACTTGACATTAAAGAACCTGCCAGAATCTTTGAAAAGCTTGGGTCTTGTCCCTTTCAAATTCAATATCATAATGCAAAAGGTAAAAGCCACTTTATAAAATTGAGCTTCTGTCTCTGCATAAAAAGTGCTTAGACTAAAAAGGTCAAAGTAGTACCTGCTGTCTTGAAAATGCTTATAAGAAAATGAATTTACACTCTTAAAATGCTTACAAAATTCAAGTGAGACTTCAAAACAAGGCAATAATAATTAATAGCACTGTCTTAATGAAAATACACTTTTTTTTTTCAAAGTATTTTTTTCCTAAAACTTACCCCCTTTCTCTTTTTAAAGAAAGAAAAGGAGTAGTTAAACTATTGCAGTTATTTAACATTGCCGAGAGTGAAAGTGCATAAACGCATACATATACGTGCTGCTGAATATAAGCAGAACTGTGCAACTATGAGTCACAGGACACCACACTGCTAAAGTTGTTTCACACTTATTTCAAAAAAATCCTGGGGGACAGGATTTCCCTTCTACCCCCCTTCCCCTTCAAATCTCCATACTGCTATCATTTTTGACTTCTATCATTTTCTCTACTTCTATCGATTTAATTAAGTCACTTTTGACGTGGTTTAATTAGCCTGATTTCTAGTGGAAATCAGATTTCCGGGATGAATTTGTCTACGCATCTGTCTGTAGTGAACTTTTAAGATCAATATCATTCCACTGAGACAAAGACTAGAAGTCTCAAAAAGAAAGAGATTTCTCCAGTTTCTGAAACTGGAGTGAAAAAATGCTGAAGTTCAAAGTTTCCCAACAGATTTGGAATCTGTTACGGCCAAAACAGATTCTGAGTCAAACGCAATGTCTCAAAAGGAGACAGCCTGCACGTAGCTGCAAAATATTCAGGAGAAGAGAAGTTGTATGGGAAAGGATGGGAATTTTACCGGATATGTAGTGAGAACAGAAAGTAATTTCATAATTTACTTTTAAAAGCCTTTAAACATAAAGGTTCAAGACCATAGGAAACCAAGTATGATTAACTTCCCCGCTCAGGGACAACTTAATATTTTTTCTTTTATTGTCAAAGAAAGCCTGACTTATAACCTAGAGACCTGGCAGTATTTTCTGCAGCCGTGGAACTTAACAACCCTTTGTGAACAAGACAAACGCACACAAGTAGCTACATTTAAGCTAATGTTCATCATGAGTTTTTTATGTTTAAGCTTTATGGTCATCCACAATAAATGGAACTGTTACTGGAATCAGTGGGTATTTATCAACCCCTGCTGAGCTGGCCACCTCTGCCTGCTGCTTCGTAAAGCTGCTGTGGATCCTGTACATCTAAAAGGAAGAAGAAAAGGACTCTATATGAATGAACTAGTCGGAAAGAAATGGAGATGAGCTAGTGGCTCCTGCCTTATTTTACCAACATCGCAACTAAAGGCAGGTCTACCCTGAGAACAGTCCTGAGGACAGTCATGGAAAATGACTGTCATGAGCAGCAATGCAATAATGTCCTTGCATTAGTCCCACCTGCTTCAGTTGCATCCCTGTGCCACTCTCCATTCCAGTTCAAATGGTAATTCCTATAGTAATGGACTTCTTTTCCACCTGGGAGAGACCCTTAATCCCACTAAGGGCTGCCTTTCAAAGCCTGTCCTCCCTGTCTCAGCCAGTCAGCAGCTGCCTACTGTGGTGTGACTGCACTGCAGGGCTAAATATGACAGATACGGCTGCAGCTGGAAAAAAAAAATGCTGCCAACACAAGCATAGATGGCTATCGATGGTTTCTGCAGGTATCTGAATTGTATAAAGGTAAATAACAAAAATGGCTCCTTATTATTTACCTCTGGTAACAAACTTCTTAAGCCCTAAGCTGAAGAGAGTCTTTGTCATTATGGTTTACAGTGGCATCCATGAATAACAACAGGGAGTGATCTAGAAAGGTTTGTAATTCTAAGTCTTCCACAATTTGTGTCTTTCCTGAGCAAGGCAAAATGGGGTTGCTTCACTGCAGCATTAGTACTTAGTAACATTACGCTTTACTGTGGATATTCTGCACCTCGACTTGACAAACTTTCCCTAGCCCCACTGGAAGAAGCTGCATAACTATTGCCTGAGCAGCTACAGGTTAATGGCAAAGCATTCTGGAGACTTGTCTCATGAGTAAGCCAGGGACTGTTACACAAACCCAGTCTTATGTCCAATGTATATTGACTTCGCCACCTCCTTCAAACAGCCTGTTGATCCATGAGCAGATCCACACAGCAAATCGCACAGATCCACGGGGCCCACTCCACAAGCAGAGTCATCAACGGAACTGGGTTGCTCTGTAACCAACAGCTGAAAGGCCCCCTTCTCACCGTAGGAACAAATTCCCTCTCACTCCAGGTTCTCTTGCTGTTTGCTTCAGGAAATGTTACCTTATGGGAACGTTCTTGAGAAACGTATACAAAAGAGCAAATAAAATTATTCTTTGGCTTTACAGAAGGGCAACTTTAGAGATAGGCAATAAAGACTAACAGTGCAAAACTGAAAATAAACTCAAGAACAGAAGAGAGGAACATTCAAGTATTAGTCTGTTAGTATTTTTACTATTTGTTCATGCAGCAATTAGGATTAAAGTGTAGCCTGTGGTAGTCTGTGTTGGCTACCTTTTGGGAATGCTGAAGCCAAGAACCAAGTTCCCCTACTGAAGGGCTGGGCATCTTTAAGGTCACTTAAGTCTATGTGCTCCCTAGGAGGACAATGAGAAGTGCTAATGGAGCATTTTTTTTTCCAGTAATGCTGTTTTTCCATTCCTGGGCTTTGCATCTTACCTTTGTGTCCTTAATATTACCAGATTTTGTTTGGCAGCTCCCTGATCACAGAGAAGCTCTCCAATACCCAGGCTGCCTCTGTGTCCTCCTCCATCTCAGCAGCAGCAAACACCCTGCACTACGTACTACCAGGCTCGTCAGGGAAACACTCATGATTTTTCTCATGCTCTTCTTACACCCTAATTTTGTCTGGCAAAATTAGTTGGGCTGAGAAAGTCCACAGCACCTAACTGCTCAATACAGACTTATGGAAGGAGAAGGAAGAAGCCCTCAGTTTACACAACCTGAAAGACCAACCATCCCTTCACTTTTGGAAGGCCACCCTCAGCACTTATTCCCACTATTAAAAAAACTGCGTGGAGGCCGAGTTATTTTCCATCTTGCTCGTACTCTAATTGCCTTCACAGCTTGGCACAACAAAGTTCCATGTTTCTCCAAGAACTTCTGCAATGGCTACTGCAGATTATCAGTCAAGTGATTTTGGTTTGTAGATGCCAACAGTGGGTTGGAGCACAACCAAAATGAGAAGTCCAAACAGTAACTAGAGATGCATCCCTGCAAGCAGCCCAGGAAGGATCCAACGGCAAGACTTTGCTCATGTGAGCACGCGGATGGTTGACTACACACAGAGAACATCTGTTCATCACCGAGTGGGTGGTAATTGCACTTGCTCCTCTGCAGTAAGGCCTAATATTGACAGTTGCATCACTGACACCTGTGATCAGGAAACACAGGTGATGCCCACTTAAAAGCCACAGTGAGCCCAGCTAGATACACACTGTATTTTGCACAAGTGGGAGGCCACTCATTCCTGTTCTAAAAGGAGCCATGAGATGGCACTGCTTTGAAACGTTAACGCAGACTGTTTTCCCTAACTTGCCATTTTGCATGGTCTACGAACAGGGACAGAGTTTCCACCAAAATAAAATGAATAAAGTCATCCTAAAGAATTCTCAGTAAAGTGAGGCTTAACATTAGTGGCATATATACCATCACACATATTATTTATACCTCAATCGCTAAGTTTTGTCCTGAAAAACAGATTGTCTTAGATGTCTTTGCCCAAATGCTGTGCCTCATTTTAAAAAGAGCATTTGTATGTGTAACACACACCCACTTTGCCCTCGCTGCCTGCCCCCAGGCATGCAGCATATGATAAAATACTTGACAAGCACCTCAAAAGATCCTTTGTGCTGCTACCATGCCCTATTAACACACAACACACTTCTCAGAAGTGATTTTCTGTTTCACACCTGAGGTGCAAAACAAGCCCGGCACAGAAGTTGGGACGTTGGCTCGCACGTGGGGCCGCAGCAAGCAGAAGTCACAGGAAACACACGGTGGCAACAGCAAACGAAACTAGCGTGAAGCCCTAGTAGGGCAGAGCATTTTGAACGAATGCAAGGAGGGACTGAGAGCCAGGTAGAAGAAGGAAGGAGATGGTGACAATCTGGCAGAGACTAGAGAAACACCTAACAAATCTTCTCAAATACAAGATGAGGACCCAATTGGAAGAGCTCACATTTGCCAAATATTTCATGCTCATACAGAGAGCTGCTAGTTGTGTGTCAGTGTACACTGCCTATTACTCATAGCATGGAGAAAGAAATGGGTCAGAACACGGAAGATTTCTAACCGAAGTTGGCACGTAGGAGCCCAGCAGATCCCAAAACAGCATGGCCACAAACACAGGCCTGTTTGATCTTCCAGTGTCCAGCTGGTCTCCTGCAGTCCAAAGCGCTCCTCAGCTCTCAGACACGTGCAACTTCCTGAGCATCTGAGATTTTTGGCCATCACGCGTGGTTTGCCCACTTCCAGCTAGCACACGCTGTGCAGACGAAGACATTAGGGACAGAATGTAACTTCCCGGGCCTAAACTTAGACTTTTTTTCCCCCTGTAAGAACATCACAGATGCTCATTTTAGATCTAGCATTACAATCCAGCGGTGACCTCTCTCAGGTGTCCTTTTAGAGCACAACTTAGAGCATCCACAGCTCACTTAGGAACCAGTGACTCCGTGGTCAGCCACGGATCTCTTTTCACATGCACTACATGGCGCAGTAACGCAGCAACGTCAACCTCAGACTGACTTCAGGAATATGTAGCTGCCAATGAATTGACCCAGGCTGTGTTTCAATGGAAAAACATCACCTATTCATTGTAATGCCAATGCTCTAGAGGACACACACACATATACAGAGTCTGGCAGAATGCAAAGCACTGAAATAAGGCAGCTGGAGAGTCACCAAAACAGCCCTCCTATATAAACAATGGCTTGTCCTATCTTTTTAGTGACAAACATGGAAATATGGTAATTCATACCAAGAATTCTGCAAACAGGTCTCTTTCTTGGGCATCAGCTCAGCTCATTTTGAACTAATCCCATCCATTCTGATAAAGTAAGCTTCCTAGTATAAAAGTTATCTGAAAAACATTCCATAGAATAAAAAAAAAGTCAGTGATAGTGGGAAGCAGGGGGACGCCAGGAACTTGCGAGCATCAGCATTCAGATTTAATAAGAATCTGGCAGTAAAACTCATATTATGCATCTGTGTCTTTTTTTTCCTTTTTGTCATCTGAGCACCAAAGATTATCTTTATTTCAAATATCTCTGTAAGAGCAAAAATCCCTTTCCATTTGAATTAATTAATTTTAAAAGAGAAGGCAAATATATTACAAAGCATTCTGAGCTCCAGACCATGATAAAAAGAAGAGTACTTAGTTCTAAAATACAATATTCAGAGAAAAATAAACTACCTAAATCTGACTTTTTCATTTCAGTCAGCAAATGGTAAAGACACTACCTGTGTAGAGATAGTACATTGACTTTATTTGAAAAGTAGTCTATAGGACTCCTTTTTGGCCTCCAATTATGCTTCAAAGATCAACAGTGTCAGTGAGAAGTACTTGGACCTACTCGGCTTTTACGGATCTTTTTGAGTTGGGTACTGATAACAGTTGCTGAACTGGAGCCCGGGGCCTGAACATTATAACTCTCCTACACTGCAATACAGAAGCACTTCAATTATGCAGACGTGGTGTTATCCCAGATGAGTCCTGATTCTTAATTTCCTTCCATTTTCTGAAAGCTTATCAAAATTATTCTTTGTCCCTGGTGGCATATGGATAATTGAGGTTTATAAATTTCATGCAAAACAGCTTTTGTACCTCATTAAACAGATCCATTTTTTATCTCCACAGCGTAATTCCCCAACATTATCCGAGTAGTTTATATGCTTACGACTAGACATCATGATTTCCCTAGCTATAAGGTAAACTCTGCTTTGTGTCTGAAACGGCTAGAAATCAGCAAACCTGGCAGGGCTACAGCTTTGGAAGCAGATTGGTTTTCTGTGCTCTGAATAGGCATGTAAAATGGCATCATTTGTTGCATTATTCGAGCTGTTTAGCTGAACAGCATTTTACTAATGTCTGACTTACAGTGGCACTGATTATCCGTTGTTTTTAGTAAGAGTCTCCAGAAGCCAACTCATACACAGCTGCATCAGTTTAAGCTAGCACCACAAAATGTACCGTAATTCTTAGTCTGGTGAAGCAATGCAAGCTCTACAGAGTGAGCTCAGCATCTGACTTTGTATGCTCCTTTCCAAACATTAGCAGCAGCCTACACAGAGCTCCACAGAACAAATTAATTCCCATGTGTTTATCTCAAAAGAAGTACACCTAAATACCAAGGCATGAGACTCATTAGTTATTCTTACTAATATCTGTCTGGCGTTCTTTAAAGGGGACACAAAAGCACAAGACACACAGATCAAAGCCATGGGGAAAGCACAACACTGCTAATCAATTTTTCCATATGTTTGCTTGGGAGGAGTCCCTGGAAAATGTAGGGAGGTGCACAAATGCCAAAACATCACAGGGGGTTGGTTCCCTCATAACAGAGGGACCACTGGCAAAGAGTGACATGCTAAAAATACACTCTTACTTAAAACTGGGACATCAGTTCCTGCTCTATTTTCAGGAGGCAGGTTTACAGGTGAGATGTGAATCTAATCCTGCTCTTGATAGTTAAAAGGCTTTGGGTAAACCTTTTATTTCACGCCTCATCTTAACAGTGAAAGATACCTCAGAAAGCCACAACACACGAAGTAGTAGTCACAGAGCAAAGCTCTACAAAAAACCTCTGACTCTAGGGGGTCCTTCATGAAAGGAATGGGATTTAATGAAAGGCAAAAGGGGCAAATTGTTGGGTACCCGCTTGAGCTAAGAAAGAGGGAGCAGGCACAGGAGTCAGAAGGGGAGAGGGAGCAGCTGTGAGGGAACTGATGCCAAACAGCTCAACCCAAGTAATGCTGCAGGAGAGGGGTACCATGGCCGAGGCAAGTTGGAGGACAGAGCCTTTTGGACAGGCCAGGCAGGCCTCAAGGGACACAACGCTGAGGAAGGGACCGCAAGAGGAGAGTGATGCGGTCTAGCATGGCAAAAGGCCTCTTTCAGAGGAAGGCACAAGGGGAAGTGGCTGCAGAATATAGATAGGGTATCAGGGAGCAACTCCTGCACTCGTGGGCGGCGCAGGGGGATACGTTAGAGCTTCTGGAGCTGCGCTGCCACAGGCAGCGGAACGTGGTCAGCCCTTCCGTGAGCCAGTGCCAGCACCAGGCCAGCAGGGCTCCCAGCACACAGAGTGCAGAGGGCATGCGAATCAACAAGGATAAAAGCAGAGAGTTTTATGCTGTTTCTACTGCCTTTCTGGAATGGTTCCATGTATATTTCATTAACTTAGTTTGATAAGAAAGGTAACACAATTATCTGTGTCCTACTTCTTCACTACACTGAAATATTTGTCTTACAAGATATTATTCCCAATGCATCACTGGATTTCCATTATATATAACAAAGAATCTTGATTTATGTTTAAGGACCACTGATCACAAAACATTAGCACTCCAAGTGAAGCAAATTATAGAGTTTTAAAAGTGATAGCAATGAAATAGGGTTTCATTCTTGTCCTTTTTTTTAAAAAAAAAAATAAAGAACATCCTTTTAGGTGTTTTTATAAACCTAGAATTAAATTTACAGTCTTCATCTGAAAAATTCAATCAATGCTACTGGCTTCTGCCCTATAGTTAACAATTCTTTTCCAAACCATTAGATTAAAAATACACATGTAGCTTGGTCTTTTGTGAGATTGCCTTTCTAAAGGTGGATTTGCAGTTGAAAGCAAGAGGCCCCTAGTTTAAGCTGAAGTGAGGTCTCTGCAGGATGAGGCCCTGCAAGGTAGAAGTAGTTTACAATGCAGAGGAGGTCAGACTAGCACGATTCTCCGAGTGAGGCTGCAGACGACATCTTGCACGGCATGTTGCCAAGGAGCTGCGAGGAACAGGGAACAAACACAGCCGGGAGGAGGCGGATGCAGCATGGGGGGCAGCACGGAGCGCTGGGCTCTGGCTGCTGGGGAAGGCGACAAGGAGCAGCACGAGCAGGAGGAGCCCTGGACTACAGGGCCCAGCCAAGGAGGTGACAGCAGGCGAGCTCCGAAGCTCCAGCAATGCCTCTGGCCTGTCAGCCGTGCCATCCTCCTCCTCCCCATGCTGCACGGCTCAGTCAGACATCTGCAGCTGAAAAATTCATTTAGTCACACTGGTTTCTGCTCTGTAGTTAACTTTTATTTTGCCCAAACCATTAGATTAAAGATACATGTGTTGCTTTCAACTACAAACCCACCTTCAGGAAGGCAGTCTTAAAAGGCCAAACAAAAGGCCCCTAGTTTAAGCTGAATTGAGCTTCCTCTCTGCTCCCATCTGCTTCCTGGTGGCCTCTTCACATGCACACTGAAACCAACTCCTCAGTTTGAAAACTGGGGTAGTGGGACAAAGAAGCACATTTAAAAAAAAAAACTGTAAAGTTGCTAAACATCCTCTAATGTTAAATCCTGTTAGGATGAAAAACATTAATAAGCTTAATAATAGAGATAAAAACTTGATATATCCTCCCTGCAGAATAATTCAGCTATGCCAGAGAGGCTTCATTTTCCTAGGCACTGATTTAAGAGCATTTTTCATTCAGGAAAGCACTAATGCACATGCCTACACATCTGAGAACAGTGTGTTTGAAAGATGAAGTCTACTGTATTGAAAACATTAATTTACAGCTACTCTTCCCCCCTCCCCCCCCACTGGTTTCTTAGGTGAGCCTTAGGTCACAAAACTTTCTTTCTCTTGCTCTCTCATCCAACATGATACTTATCTGCATCACTGTGAAGATGAGAAGCCCTAAACCATACAGGCATTGAAGTACACCAGGGCAATAGACTTCTAACGCACACTTAGCACTGCAGTAAATATCTCATCCTTCCACCACCCCATGTTAGCATCTCTAGAACTGTTAAGCCAAAATCTGTGCTGTGGGACAAAACCACCAAAGCTGATGCTTGTAAAGGCCTAAAGGACTGAATGAAGCACTCGGATGAGTAAAGGTAACGACGCAGATCTTCTGCTCAGTGAAAACTGGAGAAGCGAGACGTAGTCCCAAAATCACTAAAGAAGTAATGCCACGGCAGAAAATGTACAAAATGGGCTCTAGAAGCACATGACAAATTAACATAGCCTAGGCATGATTTAGCTGAAGGGAAGCACTACTTCCTTCTCATTTGATGGAATGCCATACTTCTCTGTGATTTAGCGATTTGTGCCTCACATTCCTAAATTATATCCTGTCTAAATTTAGTTGCCATAGAGAACAGTAAACCCAGGCTGAACACCTGAACACTTGCTGTAGGTAGGTTCTTGTGGAGGTGGTCGTTCAGCACAGGGCACCAGCAGCAAGCAGCTGCCTCTGGCGAGTTTGGCTTTGCTAAGAGCCCGCGTGGCGGTGCTCGGTTCAGCCCCCAGCTCCTTGCCCTGCATATGGAGACCCAGCCCGCACCACTCCCGATCTCAGGCCCTCAGGCTGCACATAGTGGCTAGTTGGTTGACCACGCTGCTCAGGTAGACAGCTATTTTCTCCTGGCGCTTGGGGGCCAGGCATAAAGCTGCTGGCATAGACCCCAAGAAACTCCGCTGAGCAGTTCCCAAGGACTGGCACAATGACGTGAGGCCCTGCTACCCTAAGGGAAGTGCTTGACCCACCATGAGCATGAGGACCTCCTCTGGCTCCACGAGCTGCTTACTAGGAGGCATAAGTGTCCCTTGCAAGTGCCAATAATATGTACCGGTCTTAAAGAGATGCTGCTAGGGGAGACACTGCTTGAAGATCCTGCTAATCCTGCTCATCCTCTTCTGACAGCAGTTTTAGAAGTGTACCCTGCCTTTGGAGGCCATAGCAAAAGGAAGCCAGGGTACATCGCAAATTCAAAGGCAAGAGGCGCTGAGCTCCGTTTGGGAAGTTGGAGGCACGACGTCACCGCCGCAAGCGCACGGGGGTGTCAGTGCGATGGCTGTGCTGTGGCTGCACATGGAGCAGGCCCCCGCGGCTGCCACCAGGCCCCCGCGGCCGCCACCAGGCCCGGTGCTCACCAGTGCCTCCACAGCGGGCAGCGGCAGGCAGGACAGACAGGGCTCGCGTGCGCCCCTTCACTGCTGCATGGAAGGGCTGAGCACAAGGGAGCCTGTGCAGCAGCGAGGCTTTCCAAAGCTTTCGGGAACGAGCAAAGAGAACCCTTCTGCTTCTGAGTCTGAGGACTAGTTTGCCACAGAAGACTTGCCATGATCTCCCTGACTCCAGGAAGATATATGCATTGCTCTAACAAAAACATTCTGTCACCACCTGTCAGGAATAAATTCAGGCAAAGAAAACAAGACAATATTGAACTAGAGCGCAGAAGCTTGCAAAACAACAGAGCTGATTCATCCCTTCCCCCTCCTCTCTACTCTGGGCACCATGCCGAGAGTAGATTAATTCAACCTGCCTGGGGATTTACATGAGATTACAATCCACTACCAGTGGTTCCAAATTCCTTTATTGCCCCTGCACCACCATATTTCTGTAGGAGACATGATGAATAACGTATCTTTTTTTTTTTCCCTTAAATTATTCTAAATTTCTGTTGTGTCTGGCAGCAGCAGAGCCAAGCACAAAAGACCTGACCACTTACACTCTCACCCTGAGGACTGGTAATACACACGGCTAAGAAATAAATCCGTATTTTTCTCCTAGTGCATGTGAATTATAAGAGTACTGTGTATGTAGCTACACACTCTTGCTTGCTAAAGCTGCAGTCTTACTTTCTAATACCTGAAAGCAGTAGTCCATCAACATCACCTGTTGTAAGGTTAAGTTACAAAACCCTCTTGGATCACATACTATAAAGAGGAGCAATAGCTGAATAACTGTTAAGAAAATATTGTAGATATCACTCAAAGCCGGAGATATTTTGGTTTGTGCAATGTCAGTTCCATTTCTTACATATTTTCCACAATCATGGCAGTAGGGTTATAACCCAAAAAACTCTCCTGTTCCACCTCATTTCTGCCCAGTAATGATAAAGATCAAACTTACTGCAATATGACACTTACCACCCTGCAGAAAGACCCTGCTCTTCTTCCCTTCCCTCATGAAGGTAGTCTCTGAGCTCAGCTGCAGAAGCCTTCCAGTTCAGATGGCTTTGTGAGGTACAAAACCCTGGTTTGTCTGCATCAGCAGGCAGCAGGGAATGGCAGATAAAGCAGGGCTCTCAACGAGTTTTCTTTGTGTTGCAAAGCAGCTGGGCTAAACAACTCTCTCTCCCAGCCTCAAACAACTTTCCCCAGGGACTGCCCGCTCAGGTGCTAAGCGAATGGCACGAGATGGGGCTGGCAGGAAAGAAGAAACTCACTGGAGAGATTGGACAAAGCTGCAAGATGAGGTGGCTCTAGCTCTGCTCAGAGTTAATGCAAATTGCAACAACCTCAGAAAAGCTGCTCTCATTCTTGCTCCCTTACAGGTCATACAGGAATTAATATGTTGTGAAGGTACCCCAAAACTGTACAACCAGCCCTGCCTTCAACAAAGTGAAGTTGAAGAGCCCTCAAATCTGGCTTTCAGGAAGACCAGAACAAAATGAATCTAAATTGTAAAAAGCAGAGGCAAGAATCTCTCTTCAGGTTTCCTTTTCACATTAAAGAGCATGAAAAAGGACAAAAAAATCCCCTTTATTTCTGAGCAAGTCTGTATGTATATGCATGTATCCTTTTGCAATCATTAACTCAAGTAGGCCAGTACCAAAGGATTGACACTAGGGGATATTTTCTTTAAATGGTTAATGGAGTCTTAATTAATTGTGTTACCTGGAAATACTATCTTGGCAAAAAGCAAGAAAATTAAAATCTGTTATAAAGCATGTTTATTCATATGTCCATAAATAACCAGAGAGCGATAAAAAAGAAAAAGATGACTGAAAAAAAAAAAAAAAAGAACAGCTGACAGAACAGCTTTCAGTGCCTCTGAAAAGGATAGAAAAGTACTGGAGGATTTGCAAAGTCAGGTATTGATACAGAAAATTGCACACCAGCAAATGTTCAGGTTGAACAAAAATAAAATAAAATAGCTGTACATTTCAACTCCCCCCCCCCAAAAAAAAAAGCAGTGTGTCTGAATCAAGTCAGCAAGCATTATCACCATAGTGCTGTTGGGAAATAATATTTACTTTTCTCTTTTGGAAAAGATTTTGACTTCCCATCAAGAGTAGAAAGTTTCAAATTATCTTTCGACTAGAGATAAGTTTTTCAGGGAATACTTAATATTTTCTGAAAAAAAAAGAAGATATATATACCAACATCAAAGCCCTGATTTGTCAGAAATAATTTGGGACGCCGAAATTTTTTCATTTTATAACAGCTTGTGGCACTTAAGGTCAGGCTCTACTACATTAAATACAATAGCTTGAGATCGGTCGTTCAGAGGCAGAAGCCTCATGACCAAAAAGCCTGTGTCCTAAATTTATAGGTCCTGAATCCACATGAGATCAAGCATAGAAGTTGGAGTAGGGCAGCAAGGGTGAGCCCTAGCTGTTTTTCACACTATAACTGGAGAATATCAAAGCTGCCTGAAAGTCTTTCTTCAAAAGGTTCCCACAGCTACAACATGCATGAGAGAGTCCAGAGCAAAAAAAGATCAAACAAATTTGCCTAAAAATCACACATCAAGTCAATAGCCCTATGGAAACTGAGCACCCTTTGAAGCAATGTCATATGCAAGCCATGGAGCCATGGTGCCCTATTTTGGGGGACGCAAGGGGTCGGAAACACAATCGTTATGCCAAAGACTTCATATCTGTGCCACTTTTCCTCTAAAGATAGAAGTCACACCTTCAGAGGGCCTGGAAAGAGGGCACAGAACAGAAAAGTTCACTAGCTTCCAATGGAAAAGAAAAAAACGCCAAGAAAAAGTTTACAGAGATGAAGAGTTAACAATATTCTGCTACTCTGAGAATTTTGTGATATCTGGCCTAGAATCGAGGTGTCTAGGCTTGTGGCCTTCGCCTAGCAGCCTCACCACAAAGCAGCCAAGACAGCACCTTGGTCAGCTGGATATTATAACGTAAGGTCATCCAACTACATGGAATCTAATACCAACCAGCCTGGTGTTCTGGAAATGTACCAGGGGAAGTGCAGGCTGCCCTAGCTGGAGGTGGGGAATTAGAGCTTGGAGATGACCCTCTCTCCTGGCCAGGAGGCGCTTCTGCTCCCAAAGGAAGCAGGCAGCCTTGGAGACAAGGAACACAACCCCCTGTGCCATTTTTCAATGTCTTTTTGCTGTGTGTTCAAGAAGAGGACCGAAGAAATCCTTTTTTTTTTTTTTTTCCCACTAATTCCTAATGACTGCAGGAAGGACTGACAGGAAAAAATAGTGACACGTGGATTACTTACCAGGAATTCATCTCATGCTAACCCTATTAACTCTATTTATTTGGCCACTCAGTCCAGCACAGTGATACACCCAGACAATGGAAACCAAAAAAAAAAAAAAAAAAAAAAAACCCCTTATGAAATTGTAATTTTATCACTGGTCAGACTTGGAAACAATCCTTGTTAAAGGATCTCCCCTCTTTCTATGCAAACAGGAAGGTCAAACCTACACACCTGTCTTCTTTCTTTTATTTCTGTTCAGAAATCTTTTTTTCTATGCATATTTTTGAAAGTTTAGACTGTATTGGATTCACGTTAAGACAACGTTCTAGAAGTGGGGAACACAGGACAAAGAGATTAGCTGCCCCTTTTTGTGTCCCTTGGACTAACTTCTGCCTTGTCCCCTGCTCAGACCACAGGCACCATGGCAGGGCACTGAGATGCACCCCTGCCAAGTTTCATCCACTTCTCCATGTGTTACCATGCAAAAATTGTGAGCAAATATCCAAAATAGGTTCTGAGTATTTTGCAAGTAGCACTCTGTGTTAATCTGGAAATGTCAGCTCCGAGTCATTGACCCCGCGCTCCAACGCGGGACTCGAAGGCTCCCGCAGCCAGGGGGACCTTGTGCTGAGCAGGACGTGGGCAGCAGGGCGCTGTGCAGCCCCTGGGAGCGAGTCCAGGGACAGCCAAGTGCAAGGAAATCTGTGGAAATGAGATTTGTAGCAGCGGGAAACCGTGCAGGGCAGTAAGGATACGTGTCTCTAGAAGATAACAGAAAACAGATCATCCTTTAAAACTTCGGCTTCATAAAGCAGTTTGAGACCTATGGACAGAGGAAAAAAATATACACAGAAGAACTGATTATCTGTGTCCAAGGAAAAGTTCCCTGGCCTTTCCATCTCACATACATGAGCACAGGGAAATGTTGGCTCTGACACAGGCATCCTGTACAGAAACTGGCAGCCACCCATTCCGACCTGCCATTACCCTGAACAGGAGTGAGGGCCAGGCCATTAGCACAAGAAATGACCTTAAAAAATAAAACAGTGGTTTTAGTTCAATGAAGCCAAGGTACATAAGAGATCTTAATCTTCCTCTATTTGTTTTCTCACTGCTTCAGTCATAAGTTACACACACATTCTCTGAGACAACTTAGATTCATAAAGCATTTCTTAGTTGACCTGCTTAATCAACAGTATGACTCCAGTAGGTCCAATAACTCACAAGCAATTTCAGTGGAAAAAAGGCTCAGTTTAGTGTTGATGGATGATAAGGAACATACTGGCTCACACTAAAGCCGTTCCAGGATCTTGGCTGAAACAGTGGCCAACAGCTGATGCCGAGGAAAGACTGTAAGGACAGAATAATCCCGAGAAAACTTTCCAGCTGCTAGTGATGTGCAGGTCGAGGACTTTCTGAGGCAGCAGTGTCAGTTTTGTATTGAGTGTGGCCTTTGAAATATTCCTTGGCTTTTTGGTTTCTGAGCCAAATGCAAACTCCTGTCCTCCACAACACCCAATGGCAGGGAGTTTTACAGCTAAGTTCGGAGGGTATCTTCTCTTTTGAAGCTCCTGCCTGACAGATTCATTTGATGCTCCCCCAGTTTCTGTACTGAAAGAGACTATGAACAATCTTTACCGCTTGCTCTGCTCCCTGCCAGCAAAGGTGTCAGAAATATATCCCGTAAAAAGACAGCCAAAAGCACTTGGTATTTTAAGTTGACTTTCAAAAGTGAACTTGGGGACTTAGGTATGTAAACCTCACAGGCTTACCATTCAATTTTGGCTCCGTGCTGCCTAACTACAAAGAACTCTCCTCTAATATCTTAAGAAAGTAAATTTTAGAACACAGATTCCAAATTACAGGTAAATATATTTGAGGTGGTTCAGCAACATGAACTTACACCACAGTGACACTTCCAGCTTAAGATCTCGGAAACTGTAGCAATGCCAGCCTCCCTTCCAGTCATCCTAGTTTACACTGAAGAGCAGATTGAGTTAGATTTCTGTCATTTATTGACTCTCAGCAGCACTCATTACCATGGAACCTGAAGTCTCAGGCTTGGTCCTCTTTATTCTGTTGCTCTTGTTTCAAGATCTTTTAAATATTGGGGATTTTTTGCACCTTGTCCATATACATGGTTTGTCATGGTTTTCTGTCATATACATGGTTTGCAGGAGTGTCCGTAAACAGTTGAGTCACAGGATAAAACAGAAGAAGCAGCAATGGGAAAGCTGAATTCTTCATCAAATAGGAATGGTTGAAGTAAAGGTAGCAAATCCCTTTATCTTTAGCCCTTCAAGACCAACACTGACGTCCTATCAAAACCCCCACTCACATTTCGTGTAATCTGCTAGACACTTAAACTCCTTCAGGCACTTGTATTTTCACCAGCAGAAATGCTAAAATCCACTTAGGCCCTTATAGCCTCCCCAGCTTCCAGAAGGATCACAGGCTTGTCCTATTTTTCATGGTAGCCCTGTGAGAAGGCAACAGATTCATATTCAGATCCTTCGTAAGGTTTGTCCAGAGAAAGAACTTGCTCAATGCTCCCACATCCCAGGATGGCTTGTTTCTTACCAAATTAAACCACTTGCATATATAGCTCTGCCGTATGTGACCCTTAACTAAGTTCATCTGCTGTCATGGATTTAACTGGAAAAATATTTTCTATTCTCTGTGGACTGTCAAAATAGTAAAGTCTCCAAAACAACAGAATAAGAGAAATCTCATTATTACCTCCGCCCTGATGCGTGCTCCTTGGCTGACAGCTCTACACATTATTTGAAGATGAGCTCTGAGCATTTGAAAACAACAGCAAATTGTCCCAGTATGTACAGTCTTGCACAGCAAGTTGTAAAGAACAGACAATGGCAACCTGCTTAAAAATAAAACTTTCGTTTTGTTCAAATACCTAATGATTAAAAATGGTAACGAGTGATCTGTACCTGCGTGTCCTTCCAAACTGTGTCCAGCTGCCTTTTATGAATTTAACAGACTATCACCAAACAAGCTATTGCCTTTCCCTCCTCGTATATACCTACAAGAGTAGCTAGCAACTACTGAGGCTACTGAGAGACAAAAACACCTAACATCATTAAATGTGATATAATAAAAAAACAAAGCAACACACAATTTTATCTTCATTACACATTTTATTTAGCCAAATTTGAATTTTCTACATATTCCCCAATGCTCATTTCTTCATTTTATTGTTCCTAAATGCTAATGTCATGTTGTTGTGTTTGGGTTTCTCTGATTTCCTACTGTGGCTACATCTCTCCCAAAAACACAGGTCCAGCAGATTTGCCACATGAACTGGGCTTTTGTTTTCTCTGGTGAGAATGAACAAGATGCACAGCACTGATGTTATGAGAACGAAAGCAGCCAATGAGAATGTAGATCTAATAGGTACCTCCATGATCTGGTGAAAGACTGCCCGGCTGAATAAATTATCTCCTAATACAGTAAGTTAAGACAGGTTGGTCATTTGGCTAAAGGAGATGAAAGAGAAAAGCTTCAAGGAGATAAGAATGCTGAGGCTTCGGGAATTGGTTTTCCATTAGTTGTCTGAAAATTTAGTCTCTCTTTTCCTTTCTCTTAATTCTGTTACCTCCTTCCTACATTTTCCAATAGACTGCCTGTCTCTTAATAAGAACGCCAGGCTATTTTATTTGAATAGGGGGAAGGCATGTAGAAACAAGAAAGAACCTTTGGGATTTTCTTGCTGCTCATAGTTACATAGGGATGCTAATAGGAAGCTCGGGGAAAAGTTAACAGCATATGAGAGAAAAAAGATCAGTCCTTTCAGCTGCTGTGAAATCAAGCAGACCTACCTCAGCTGACAGTAACTGTGAGCGTGGCTGCAGCACCTAGATACTATGCAGTGGTGTTCCCAAGAAAGTGTGCGTGTATTGCCAAGGAGATAGTTTCAAATGCCTATGTTGTGTTAAACCGTTCTGGTCGGCCAGGGAGAGAGGAAAAGCAGAGCTGCGTGGTGACTAGGAAAAGCTCTACGTAAAGGCTCCGCGTTTCCAGAGTCTGGAAAGGAATTGTATAGGTAGAGAGGCTAGGGGCACATTCTCCAGAGAGGTGAGGCTCCTGCAAAGCATCTCAGATAAGACACTAGAAAAAGGAGGAAACCTCAACCTTACTAATACTATAGAAAAAGCACTCCTGGTGCTTGTTGCGGTGCTCTCCTGACCTTCCCCCTTGCTGCTTGCCGAGCTTGCCAGCGCGCAGAGCACCCTCCCGCTGGCTGAGCTTCCCTCCTCCGCAGGCCACAGCAGGGGCGCGAGGAGCACGACGAGGGGCGCCTGGCTACGCCGTGCCCCTGCCCCGACGGGCAGGAGGGCAGGGGAGGGCAGGGCAGCATCGTCGCCGTGCGGCTTTGGCGGGAGGCCGGCCTGTGCCCCGCTGCTGGGCTCGGGTAGGCACCGCCTGAGCTCGCTCTGAGGTTTCGCTGTGCTTTTGAGACGTTTTGAAACAGCCTCCCTGTTTACTGCTCGTTTATGAGCGCAGACAGAGCTCTGGAAACTTGATCCAAAGGGAAAGTGTGGGTTTCACGCTGACTGATTCATTGATACATATTAAACCCAGGGCAGGCACTTCAGCTCTGTATCTCAGTGGCTGAGTTCCCACCAGCTTAATTCATTTTTTAAAGCAATCAATGAAACATCAACTGCATTTATAGGAGAGCAACGTCAGAGAGGTTTTAAATATTGGCCTCCCTTTCGCTACCATGAAATCACGCAACAGGAGGATCAATGAGGGTTTCTGCCCAATTTATCTTCCCTCCTGACAGATATTAAAGCAGAAAGGGGATGCTAAGTGACAGATGATGGAAGCTCCTCTGGAGCTGCAGAGGAGAAACAGGAGTAGACAAGTCAATCAACACTGAGATTTCACCCTCCAGCCTAGAAAGCTAGGGCATAACACTGATTTTATCTGTTCATTCCCAACACAGCTACTGTTTTACCACAGCAGGCTGAGCACCTAATTCAGCAGCTCATCAAGAAAGGTTCTCCACATGGATGCCTGGAAAAGGATCTGGGCACTTGTAATCCAAAGCAAGACCTGCAAGTGAGTTGTTCTTCCTTTTACAACTTAAACCAGAGCAGAACAGGCTGCCGGTGTAGTTTAGAGCTGTCCTCAAACTCAGATTCAGCCCATGTGCAGCCTCAGAATCAGGGATGAAAAAAAAGCCTTGGATACCTCGTATCCATGATCCAAGATCAGTCTGGCTTTCAGGGAGCCCTTAATTTCAAACCTCGACCGTCTCTGCGGTCTTTGTCCCGGTAAGCAGAGGAGCGTGTGAAGGCTGGTGGAAGAAGGCGACAATCAGATGAAGCATCTCTTCCACATTAGTCACCATGCCAGAGTAGAAACAATCATTTTTCTCTTACTCAGTCTGTCCAAACTATAACAACTACATAACAATTAGCATAAAATATGGCTCTGGGACTACCTATAAAAAGAGATCAGTAATGCTGGCTTTCAGCACTCTGGCTAAGTGGTGGGTTCCTTTTCGGAGCAGAGGGGAGATATCCCCTGCCACAGATACCCCAGTGCTCTTGTTTGCTCTGCCTCAGGCAGCGCTTCCCACCGCAGAGCAGCGGCCGGGGAAGGAGCGCCCGGCTCTCTCCGTGTCACACGCCGTTCTCTTACCGGTTCCGTGGTGCGACTCAGTGCGCTGCCTTTCGGAGCTGCTGCCGAAAGCCAAGTTAAGGGGTCGAGATGAGTAACAGCACAGCGTGCAGAAATAACCCCAGATAAGAGGGGTGTGAGCACACCAGCGGGACAAGAAGCCAGAGCAGTTACATGAGTCATTCTTTTGACAACGCTCCTTGCTCCTTCTCCGCTGTTGCTTTCCCCTTACAGCCAGTTTCCAGCAACGAAGAACAGCTGCCCAGGTCCACCCGGAGCTAAACCCTGCACTTCGGAGGGGCACCGGGGAACCGTGCGAGGCGGTCCGCACGCTCACGTTACCCCAGGGGAAAGATTCCTATGGACTTTCGGATCCCTTGGATGCGGCTCCCAGACGGAGCCGGGCCAGCGGGAGAGCCGCGGGCTGCCGGCGCCGGCCCCTTCCCGGCGCCCTCGCCCGTTCCCGGCGGCCGCGCGGCCCTCGCACTCACCTCCGCGCCGGGACGAGCCTCCCGCCGGGCCGTGGCGCCGGGGAGCCGCCGCGGGGAGGCTCCCGCCGCGAGACGCGCGGCCGCGCGCACCATGGACAGCGCCGCGCGCCGCAGGGCGCCGCCGCCCCCGCCGCCGCCGCCGCCCCCTGGCGGCCGCCGCGCTCCGCCCCGGGGCCGGGCGCAGCCGCGGAGCCGCCGCGCGCGCGGAGCCCGGCCCGGCCCCCGGCCCCCCGCCAGGGCGGCCGCGCGGCTGCCGCGGGTCGTGCCCCGCGCTGGGGGCCGCGGCCCGGCGATCGCGGAGCCCTCGGGTCGCGTTGTTGGCCCCCGTGGGGAGAGGGAAGGGGCGGGTCGGGCTCCACGGGCCCCGGCATCGCCCTGGCCGAACGCGGCCCGCGGGAAGGCGCTCGGGGCCCGCGGAGCTAGGGCTGAAACTCTGCGCGCGGAGCTGCAGTGCTCCTGTAACGAGTTCCCTGTCAAGCAAGTCTTACCCAAGGCAAATTACACCTATTCCAGGAGCAATTTACATCTCCAGCAATCTCTAGTACCCTGTCAGAGCTACAAGCTGTTCTTGAGTTAAAATAGAACCTGATCCGGAGAGGTACTTAATGTTAATTATAACGTGCTTGCTTTATTAGTGTTAAACAACAGCGCCCGTGGCTCCTGCTGTCCGGCGTGCGGAGGTGAACGCGCAGCGCCCACGCTCGCCCCACCGTGCGAGTGCCCGGAGCGATGAGCCCGCGTGTGTTACACAGCGCAGCACGTTACCCCCTCTGACCGGCCGTTAATTTGTCATCCCATGTTTGCCAAAGTCCCATTAAGTTGTAAAGCCAGAGATTTTGCACTTTTGAAAATTCAGTGTCCTGTGGACACATAGGACATGCACAGTAAATTCCTTTTGTGCAAATTAGCTAATAAGCACAAAGCAGGCAAACCCTGTGACACGGGTGTTGTGTTCCAGGTGTGCTAGAGTGGCTTCTCTGCACGTGCTGGCTGTGTCTCACCGTGTTAGTTATTAGTTGCTTTGCTGCCCTCCAGTCTGGGCATGCAGATGCCAGTGGTGCTTTTATTTAGCTGCTCTGGATGTCTCTTCCCTTTCTCTTATCTATAGAAAATGAACAACCCCTAATTTTGGCAATATTTCTTTGCCACCAGTGTGATATGATGTTTTCCTAGTCCATTTAGATGCCCATTTACAGAAATCAGTGGCATTTCCAAGAAGATTCTGTGCCATTGATCATTGGCTATTCTTGTCCACCAGCCACCATAATATATGACGCATATCCCTCTTAATATATGTGGTGTCATGCCTGTTTGCGACACGCTGTCAAACTGCTTTCCTCCTTTCCAGACACTTTCTCGCTTGAAGTCTCACCGAAAGCAAATTACACCCATTCCAGGAGCAAGGTATCCATTTGCATGAGGGTTGAATGTGTAAGCCTGGTAGCACTGGTCTTTTGCCCATACGTGAGCCTGGATGATCAAGAGGAATAAGAGCATCAGCAGTAGTCCTGAGGCGTACACATTTGGGAATCTGCTCCAGGAATGGAGCTTTTGTCTCTGCACGGGAACTTCCTCCTCCAAAATTTCTCTTAAAAAAAAAAACAAAAAAAAACGAAAAAACAAAAAAACAGCCACGAGGATCATTATAGTATTTGTAGTATTTTCAAGCTTGTTTTTACAAAGTCCAAAGTCATGTTAGTTTAATTTTTTTTTTAAGAAGAGCTTTACTTCCATGCAATCGTAGTGCTTGATCACAGCCCATGCTGGTCAGCTCAGATGAAGCCTGAGCAGGAGGCGTTCGGCGTGACTGCGTTTTCTTTCCTCTGGCTTTCACTGAGGTTGTTTGCTTTGAGTATCTTCCTTCTGCAAAACTGCTAAAACCACAGGGGTTATTTACTTCCTCAGACAAAGTTTGGGTTAACAATTTGCTGCCTTCTTGTGCTGGGACTATTTTTGCAGTTTCGTGTTACCAACTGAATGATGCTACAGTGCCAAAACCTCTCTCCACGTTTTCCTGCTAATGCATTTGCCAGTTTTGAGGTTAACATCACATTAATATCACTGCTTCACTGAACAGTATTACAAGTAAGGTGAATCAATTTCCCATTAAAGTATCACTGTGTATTAACTATATAATTCAGAAAATACCATAATATGGATTCCAGGAATGCACTGCCTTTGCTGTTTAGTGCCCATAAATGATGGCTTTCCATCACTTTTTCCTGGACGAAGCCGTTGTGCTCCTGCACTGATGTATGCCTCTGATCTGACGCTGATTTTTCACAGGTGAAATTGTGGATAAACATATGTAATCTCCAGATTCTGCCTGAACAAGTTTCATGACCAGGGAGAGACTTTCACACTAGTGAAACACAGATAGATGGTAACCAACAGGGAAAGGCTAGTTTGCATCATCTCCTTCAAATATTTCTGTGAACTCATTCTGCTCTGTCCTTCTTTCCCAGTACTTTAAAATGGAAATCTGTTCCTTGCCCTTTGTCACCACCGAAGTCTAATTCGTTCTTCTTTAGCCACCTACATTGTCATTACTACTTCGCAATCGACCTCTAATGCACTAAACACAAGAAAAAGCAGAACCTAGAGGGCTTTTGTCTTCTGTTCTCCTTCCAGTGATATCTTCCTTCATCATCTCTTGCATTGGCAAAGACTTTTTTTTTGCCTTCATCCTACCTGCCCCTTCTGCAAGACTTCAGTCATCCTTCCAATGCTTCCCTGTCTCTGAAACTCAACCCTGGCATGGGTTTCTTCTATTCCCCAATCTATTAGCCAGTCCCCTCCAAACTAGTTTTCATAACACCATGCTCAAAGTCATCTCTGCTAAAGGTAGGAGAAGATCTCGTATAAAATAAAGTGAAATCTGAGCTTGGGTTTATTTTTCCTTAAAGTTGTGGTGTGTCTTCACATAACTGATGGCAAAGCTCTCAGTTTGAGAGCTCTCACTGTTTCTGTTTTGCAAGTGCAGTTCCAGTAACGCTCTATAGCAGGCTCAAGTAAGTTTGGGGTATGGGGTGCCAAGATTTTGGTTTCTCTGGTACTCGATAAATAATTCTCATCTTAGGCAATAGTGAAAACACTGTAGAGCATAACCAGCTCTTTAAAGGCAGCATGTTTGAAGTGCTCCCAGCCAGCCTCATTTCTGCAAGCTGAAATGCAAAATGTTGCTATGGGAACAAAACTGTCTCTCCATGCAATCATTTCATCCAAGAGTTCCTTTGGGTTTTTTTTTTTTTTTTTAAGTACAAGATTGTCTGCATCTGCACGTCACCTAATCAGTCAGCATTAACCAGAGAACAATCATTTTCACAGACGATCATTAAAAAAAAAAAAAAAAAAAGAAAGAAAAAGGAAAAAGATTTACTGGCACTTTAGGGGAAGGAATTTGCCTTCTTGTAGGACATGAACAGACTATAGCACAAACTTGGCCATTTGGCAGTGAAACTGAGGAAAGAAATGGGTGTGAAACTGCACAAAACCGGAGTGGTGCAAGGGCATGTCCTTCCTTGGGAGAGAAAGCGTTTGCAGGAAGAGGTCTTTGGTGAACGCTGGAAGGGCTGTAAGAGAAGAGGAGCCTTGGCCGTCCCGTCATGGAGCGCCTGCTCCTCCTGGCAAAGGGGCTGCCCAGAGCCCCTAGGTGACACGGGGCTCGTGCTCCTCCTGCCACCTCCTTTACGGTGGTTTCAGTCTCTGTTGTTAACGTTTTGACTCAGTCAGTGTGGGACACAGACCTCTGTCCATAGCAAATTCAAAGTAACATAGAGGCAGCTTGATTTCATGAATATATTAGTCCTTTGGCTCAGTAAGTCCTCTGTCTCATGTCAGTCTGTAAGCAGCAAAGGCATTTCCCAAAATGGAAAACAAAAAAAAAGATCACTAATAATTTCTTGGCAGTTTCAAACTATTT
Organism: Tinamus guttatus; assembly: GCF_059628265.1. Classification (NCBI taxonomy): domain Eukaryota; kingdom Metazoa; phylum Chordata; class Aves; order Tinamiformes; family Tinamidae; genus Tinamus; species Tinamus guttatus. The sequence continues at coordinate 5,321,323 of NW_028289006.1, read as the reverse complement.
CAGATTTCTGTTTATTAACAGATATTTTTCTACTGTGTCGAGGGGAAGTACTAAATCAAACTTTAATAATAATAATAATAATATCCACCAAAAATGTTTTAGAGTTTGACTAACACATTCATGAATATAAACACAGTAAGTCTTTATTAGTGAGCCATTGAACTGTCAGTCTTCACTCCCTCTTAGTCATTAGACTGAATGAAACTATACCCTTATCAATCCTGGATTCTGTACACATGTCAGAGTCTGTCTTTCTCCTCCAAGAACTGTCAATTTAAGGCAGTCAGTCCATAAAAGAAAGGAGGTAACTGTCTCTTCATAAAGGCCAATAGGAAATACAAAGTGATGGTATATGCATGAGTGCTAAATAAAAATTGAGCATCACCCTAGTTATTGTCTTCTTGAAAAATATAAAAATAGAGAATATATCAGCTTTGTGGTTCTTACAGGTGGCTTAGAAGTTATAGTGACACATTATTCAGTTTCAAATCAGTCTACCTTCAGATATAATAAAACAATTCAACTAACCTTTTTAAAATCAGCAGAACCTAATCCAATAATAACACTGAAAGCAGGAAAACAGCAATGATCTACATTACGGAAACATCTCAGCGTTTCCCATGCAAGTCAGGTGTTGTCAGGGTGGTCCTGACTTGGAAAGAGAGGATGGGATCTTCTCCAGAGAACTGCACTGAAGAGAAGCCTGAGGAGCTGCCCACACTGCGATGGGTGATGACTGCAACTCCTGAGGAAGGAAGACAGTTCACAGAAGCCATCAATGAAAATCCTGAGGCCTTTCCTAATAAAACTGTCTATCACAGTTTTATTAGCTCAGTTATTCAATTAGCAGTCAGTACAAGCACTTATGAGTACACTGTATTTTTTAAAAAAAATAGGGTAGCTACAGCATGGTAAAATAAGCAAGGAATCTGGTGTAAACACAGTCATACTAGGCTAGTTTACCTTAGCTCCAAGGACAAGTATTTCCAGTGTAATCACTCTCATTGCAAGCACAACACGCTGCCATCGCTGTGCCACAGCCTGGAGCGTCTTTCGAGTTCAGTTCCTACGCTGAACTCGCTAAACGGCTCTAGCACGTGCAGCACGGCTAAAGAGAGAAGCAGTATTTCAGTTTATTATAATACTCGTCATGCTCTTCGTGGTGCGCCTAGCAACCTGATTGAATCTTCTGCTCAGAGCTATCCTTTTCACCACTTTCTGGAAGCTGTCGCTCAGAATAAAGAGATAAAATTAATAAAAATAATTACTACAGTGCCCTCAGTTCCTAGAAATCAGGAAGGCACACGAGGTTGAGCAAATGCTGTTCCTGCCTCTAGGAATGCTTCCATATGTGTTTACACCAGGAATTTTCATTGCAACGGGTGACTTTAGTGTTATTCCTCATTCCTGAAAAAAAACAATTGCCTCGCTCCAGCTGCCAGGGTTGCAGCGTGACATTTAGCGTATTGTGATTTTTAGCGATCATGTGTTCAGGATCACTATAGAGCACTTCATGATCCCATTTTTCAGCTGCCAACTCGGAAGGCTTTGCTGCTACTACTGATTTGTCTAATAATGCTATGCACAGAGCTACCTTCTGCTGCCGTTTATGTACACATGGTTTCCCACTGAAGGCCATCCATAATATCAAGATATTATGCTGCCAGCACTGGCTGAGGCTGATCCCAAGCTGCGTATGTCCAGAGCAAATTTAGGGTCTTATTAGTTGCTAAATACCTTAAATCAGAATATCATCACCATATTGATTCTATGATTCTGTGTTTTAAGTAGGAGCTCCATGGGTTGTGTCTTTCCCTGCCCACAAGAGAGGAAAATGCTGCAATTTCTTCTTCCTAGCTTCTGTGCCACAGACCAGGATAACTAACAGCTCCAGGACAGATGCCTCCTGCGTTCCTTAGGCATCATTAAAGCAAATGGTCTGCCCAAAAACGTATGTTGGTGCTCACTCACCTATGAACTTCAGAGCAAATGACCATCAACAAGGAGAAGGGAAAGCAGAGACGTCCCATGAGTGCCAGCTAGGTTGAAAGAGCAAATGAAGCGAGTGTGAATAGCAAACATCCATCATCATAAATTATCCTCAAATTCCGCTTCCGCGTGCCGTCATCGCCTTGCGTGTACTGCTTCGCAGACAACCTGTGACATCTGCGGCCTGGATCCTGCAAATGACTAGACTGAGTAGGAAACGTGCTCTGTAAACATGCTGTTCATTATAGCTGTTTTACCTCCTGGCAGATGGATCAATTTGAAATGGTTTATTGCTTACTCACCCTCTTCTGCATATGTGAAGTAGATGAATTAGCGAACTGCCTAATAGATGGGCAGCAAGAGGGGTTGTGAAATTGCCTTTTCTGCCTCTCTTGTCAGTGGCAAGGGAATAAAAAATGGTATATGCTCATAAATGTTTTCATTTAAGCTAATATTAGATAAAAGAGATCAAGTTTGTTAAATTGCTTTTAAAATAGAGCTAGTATTTTAAGCCTACTTGTAGGAAGAAAAAATATGAAAACGTAATAGTCTGTCAGTAACTGATGGTCGTGTTGTTATCTTGACATATTTAGAACATGGGTAGACAGTTATAGATAGATAAATCATAGTATAAAAATATAAATGTAAATGTAATGTTTGCTTATTGTATGCAAAAGAGTTGATATTAAAACGGTAACTCCCCACAATGTGGAAAAGAGGAGTAACAGCAAAATATTCACTCAGTATCACCATTACATGTAGTCCTGAGATCAAAATTATTACAGATATTAGCGTCAATATCTAGCAGTTTCTGAAAAAGCAAATACAGATGAAACAAATCATAAGCTGTGTGTTTTGAAGCACATGAGTAATCTCAAAGGCTGAGAGCCTGTGGAAGGACACAGAATACTCCAGTAAGGCAGAACAGATCAGAGTTAATGGAGATGCTTTCATGGCAGGTGCTACCCTGTTATCTGCAAGGGGATCTCAGCGTAACTTAGCTGAACTTTGCATATTGAGCAGCATTCGTCACTATTTCAGTGGGTGCCGACCTTGTTCAACCCTATGGCTTTCCTAAAAAGTCACAGAAATGTTTCCTTTGGACTTTACATACTCTTTAGGTGAAGTCATTCTCTCCCCCTGGCTGTTGCAAGGGATGTTTCCTAGGGAAACATCTAGGGAACCCTCAGCTGACGCGGACATCGGAGAGTGCCGACCCTCTCAGCGGCTGGATGGAGCTGGAAGTCCGCTGTCAAGATGTGCTTTGACTTCATCTGTGCATTCTGCCCTAAGCTTACAAAATGTTTAGTTTAATTCAAGTGATCAGATACTCAGGAAAGCATTTAATCATATCCTGAGTCCCTTAAGAACTTGTGTAAGGTTAATATGTGTTCAAATGATTTCCTGGTTTTATGCCATATGTGTTAGACTGCCCTGAAATGACTTCGAGTCTTTCTTGACTTCTCTTTTTGTGGATGCTCCCATGCTGGACAGCCAGGATCCAGCTCCACTCTTGTGGAGCTGTTCACTTCTTGTTTGTCCTTAGGGAGGCTTTGAATATGGGCATCTAAAATGGGTAGTGTGATTTTCCTCTCTACAGAGCTGGTAATTAGAGCCGACTTCATTCCCACCGACACAGGGACACTTTACACAACGGGAGAAATGGAAGTACAAAGCACAAATCTGACAAAGAAAACAACATTTTGCAGATCAGGTGGGGCTCTCTAATTTCCAAGTACAAATAAAGCTGTGGGGCATCTACTGACAGTTTTCAGAAGTGATCTGCACAGCAGGGCAAAAATGCAACATCGGATTGAAGTTTGTCTTACTGCAGATTAGATTGAAAGCATATACTGCGGCGCGGGGTGATAGCTGGTGTTCCAAAGCAAAGCTGGGCCCTTCCAGCCCTCAAAAGGCTTTTGTGGAGATAATCTCCACTTGAAGCTGAGCAGTGTGAACTGCGACCAGACCGAAGCCTGCAATCACCACCTCTCCAAAGCGAGGCCCTGAGAAGACCTCTATAAATTGGCATTTTCCCCTCTTTTACCTGAACACGGTGCACTCTGAGTGCCATTTGGCTGGTGCAGAGCAACGCAGAAAGGCCTGGATGGCTGGGTTGAATTAGCTAGGGAAGGTTGCAGTGTTTACTGCTTCATAAAACCAGCTGTACGAAGAGCAAAATCATCTCTCTCTACAGAGGACCTGGATTATAGGTATATTATATGTATTTTATATATTTTTCTGAGTGAATGGTAAAATCAAACATTAGAGCCATAAGATGGGGCTTGGCATATGACTTTTTTTCTATTTTTATTTCTAGTGATTTGTTTTGAACAGATTTAGATACATCTTTTGTGGCACCAGCTGACTTGGCGCTTGTAGGCTGAGAAGGAAAGGGAAAAGACGGGTGGCTGCTGCAGGGGGAATTCAGTCGAGCGCTGAAACCTCAGTACTTCCTAATTAAAAGAAAGTAGCTGGGATCTTGGGCGGTGTGGAGGACTGCTACTGGTGACTCCATGAACTGGTTTGCTGCGAATTAACTATCAATAATTAAATGGAGGTGAATATAAACACTGCTGAACAAGCAGGTACCAAAGAAGCCCCTCTCCTGGGAGGCCGTGATTTATTTTCGCCTTTACCCAGGTGTCAGTTGTTATAAAATTGCAGGAACCTGATGTTCTTGGTACCTTCACATCTCACTTGTTAGGTGTCAGGGTACATTTATTCTCTGCTAAACAACTTAGCAGCAGACATGGTATTTTCAAAGCAAAAAACCACAGTGTCGGGATTGTGCCAAGTACTCTGTGAGCCTCTCAGGTTGGGAAACCAATGATTCAGGGAACATGAGGGCTGATAAATAATGCTGGTGCACAGCAGTTACCACAGTCAGGAGGTGGAAAAGCATAATTCACTTTTCCACAGAAGTCTCTGAAGGGTAAAGGAGCTGGTGTGACTGAAGCCATAAGGCTTTGCACGCCAGGTAAGATAAATAAAACCGGGTATTTTAATGTCGATGGGAATGCTGAAAGGCAGCTATTAAATGCTTTGCTCTTGGAGCCACCAGACACTCCAGAGCAGAGCTCTAGCTGCCCCCCTCACTTTGCTGGGAAGGCAGCAGGGGCTGCCTGGGATGGGGCTACGGAGGTTCCCAGCCTGGGTCCTGGGGGTTTAATGAGTGCATGGATCAGGTAGCAAACCGCTCTCTGTGTTTTCAGCAGGGTCATTTTTCACTAAATGCATAGTGAAGCACAGAACAGGAGAAAAAAAAAAAAAAAAAAAAAAGAGCCTCCATGTCCTGGAGCTTCTCTGACATCGGCTGAAGTAAGTCTGCTGAAGGAAGCAATAGTGCGAAATGGGGAAGTGGAGAACCAAGCTCTCTGCAAATGAAACCTGCAGCTCGCGAGGTATCACAGGAAGCAGAAGAGCTTCATTCGGACCCTAATGAGTCTAACGAGTTTAATTCTAACTCCCCATTTGCCTGTCTGATCGTTCACTGTTGCTGAACTAATTGCTTTTATCCGCAACAGGGAGCACGGCTCTTGCCCTGGCAGAAGCGGAGAGAGCTGGGAACACCGGGAGACGAGAACCTTTCACCTCTCCTTCCCAAGCCCCCGCCTGTATTTGAGACCCCGTCTGGGTGGCTCGGCGGGAACACAGTTACTGAACGGTGTTTTTGTGACCGCTCGGGCTCCGGGGGCCGCTGTCCAGTGGTGAGAGGTGCCCAGGGAGCCGCAGGGCAAGTGGAGCTGCACTCGGCCCCGCCGCCCCAGCTTGGCCGCCCCTGACACCTGGGGAGCTGCTTTTTATTTCATTTTAGGAAAAAAAAAAAATCTGATGGAGGTTATTTGAAGTCCCTCATTTGAAGCCCATCAGAAATAATTTGAAGTTGCTAAAAGATAAACTAAAAAGGCTGGCAGAATTTACAACAATGGCACCACAGGCCCAAAGTGAACCCAGGCATTTGCAAAAAAATAGACCCTGATCCCGCTCGAAGGTGCAAGTAAAACTGAAGGGAAACCAGGCAGCTCTTAATAAAAAACATATTTTTTAAAATAAAAAAACACACCCACAGCCTGATCTCTTCCAGATAGCTTGAGGCTGACCCTGTCATGTCCTGCAGGCCTGGAGAGGCCCTGCCTTTCACCCGCCTTCGTGCCCGAGCTGATGCCCAGGGCGCCGGGGGGTGCGAGCAGCTCCCTGCCGTCCTGTGGGCTGCCGCCCTCGCAGCCCCGCGCCCGGCCGGCACAGAAAGCTGCTGCTGGGGCAGATACGGCTTCTGCTCTGCCTCTTCTGAGGACGTAAAAAGTTTGAGGATTTTGGCTTTTATACTGTTATATTGGAAATGCAAATTTTGCTTTACTCGGTTTGTGATGGGTCAGCTTACCATCAGCATATACCCTCCCCCTGTAACATCTATAACCTAGGCTTATCTTAGTGACAATATTGTAATTGCTTTTAATACTCATTTGCAGCAAATAGCAAATTATTGAACAGAGAGACTCTTTTTCAGACCGAGTTGCCAGCTTCCCGCTGCAGATACTGTTGAAAACATCAAGACTTCCAGGACCTGTGCAGAGTTTTCCGTGTTACTTGTTTCTCCATAGGCCTGTGAAATGGAAACCAGCAAAAGTCTCAGAAAACTTCCGAAGCAGCTGAGCAGCCCTGTGGACACCCAAACACCCCGGCCCAGCGACCTGCTGTTTTTCCGGGGGGTTCTTGCTCCCGCAGCCAGGGCTGGCCTGCCTGGTGCCCGGGAGGCTCGGCACGGACGGCGGCGCTGCGGAATTCGGGTTAGCCTCGTGGAGTTGCTATGGATGGTTTCCCTCGGGAAAACAAACTATTAATAGGCCTGTGCCCGAACGCTCGGCTGCGCGAGGCCTCATCCGTCACATCTAGGCTGTGCTTTGATGGATCCCTGCGCCAGCGGCTGCGGATCCTTCGGGCTGTGACGGATACGAGACACTCCAGCAGCCACGTGCCCTGAGAATGTTAAAATATCTATCATGGGAAAAAAAGGAGGAGGCCGCTAGAGGAGTGGATAAGAAATTATTCCACTGTTAAAGAAATACTGTTTTCATATCAATATAGCTAGATATTGTGTATATAGAAATATCAATCAATGTAAAACAGAAGTCTCTTCAGCTGTGTTTGCTTAAGTGATGTTAGACATCATAGAGATATTAAAATAGCATCTAAATGCAGTTTGTTACTGCAAATACTGAATTACGTGATACACTTTAAAATGTTGTTTGTAGGGAATTGGTATAAGTAACTGGGGACAAACTCTTCGCGGTGGTGGCCAGCGACAGAACAAGGGGTAATGGGTACAAATTGAAACACAGCAAGTTCCATCTCTATGTGTGGAAAAACTTCCTTCCAGTGAGAGTGACAGAGCCCTGGAACAGGCTGCCCAGAGAGGTTGTGGAGTCTCCTGCTCTGGAGATCTTCAAAACCCACCTGGATGCCACCCTGTGCCACGTGCTCTGGGTGTCCCTGCTGGAGCAGGGGGTTGGACTAAGTGATCTCTAGAGGTCCCTTCTAGCGTCAACCATTCTTTGACTCTGTAATCCTGTAAAAGATAAGCTCCTAAAATGTTAGTTTTCTGCATAGTTGTCTTAACCAGAGCAACTTTCCCATGGCTGTGCTTGCCTGTGAGCGAGCCCTCCTCTCTCTGGAGCTAGAAATGCTTAGGAAACTTGAGGTTTGCTGCAAGCCTCAGCTTGGTGCTCTCGCTGCCTCCCTCCCGGTCCGTCTCAGTGAGCAGCAACACTTGGCCAACGAGCAAGAGCAGCTTCATTAACTGCTCTCAACACCAACCCAGCAGCAAGGCTCATGAGAACATTTACCTGTCATTTACACTCATGTACCACGCTGGTCATCTGCCTGCAGGGCAACCTCCGCCTGCTCCAACCCAGCTCAGCCAGGGCAGTTTTTGGCACCCCAGCTCGATATCCAGGTGCTCAGTGAGCAGTCGGTGCTGGCGGAGACCGCACTTCCTGGAGCGCTGCTGCCTTGACTTCCCAGCTCAGCCTACGAGGGTCTGGACGTGGAACTGCCGACGAGTGAGGAGAGGCCTCCCCGGCAGGGGGCTCGGGCAGCGCATCCTGCCGCACGATGGGGGCCGAGCGCAGCACAGCCGTGTGCTCCCGAGTCTGCGCTCCGGAGCGCAGCGCCCGCGTTACCGCAGCCTTAACCAGGGGAATGCTGCTAACTCGGTGCCCGTGCAGCCCTCGGGGAATATCCTTGAGCTGGCTGCAGCTGCACGTGGCTGAAGATGCCATCTGCCGCAGCGCTCAGCCAGCTGGGCATTTAAAATGTCATTTAGAGCAGAACGCCACAGTGCCCGTGTACCGAAGCGGATGTCGCCGGTGAAGGAGAACGGCCGTGAGCAAACGGGGCTCTTCGTGGAAAGGCCACATCACACAGGTGCCTGCAGAGAGCCCCTGAAGGGCTGCTGCTGCTTCTGCATAAACTCGCTCCATTTCCTGCATATACAACAAAGCAAAATTACAGGGGATCCCAGTAAAGTTCTGCAGCCCCAGATGGCTCTGGTGAGGAGAATTAAAACCCAGCATTTGTGCTTTTCAGAGGCTGCACTGCCAGTATTTCCCAAACTGAACTGCGGGTCTTACCTGGGGCGGGAGGAGAAGCCCGTTCTCCCTTTCTGTGCAGAACTGCACACATGGAGCTGTGTAAAGCTTTGCTTTGCCCTCTGCAGTTCTGCTCCGGCTGACAACAAAAGCATAAATCAATGCTGAAGCCTGTATTTTTGCTTCAGAAGAAGGAAAAATTGTCCTCCAGAGTTGTTCGAGTTAAATAACACAAATAAAAAAGTGTTTTAAATGCCCTTTCTGTGCATGTTACACAGTACGGCTCCAAATTGCTTTTCAGCTGTGCTTTGGGCTTTGGTTGAGTTAATGTAGTTTAAACATCCTTTCTAATTAGATAGGTTAGCAGATGTCTGCAACTGCTACTTTCTACTGAAAACAGTTTCGGGTAGTTTATGTTAAAGAAAGCAAACTAAGTAATGAATTGCCAATAAAAGTATCTGACTTAACTGGGTCCCAAGCGAGGCGAGTGACACGGGGATGGGAGGAGGGTCCTGCAAGCATCTAGCAGGGCAGCACAGGGGGTGGTTCCTGAGAGAGCAAAGCATTTTCCTGAGAGAGTGAAGATGAGGTGATCAAATACAGGAAATTTTGTGGAGATGGCACCTGTGCTAAAAACATTAGCAGTCTGGAGTGAGAGTCAAAGAAATGCAAGATACAGAACAAAACAACAGCCCCAAGTCTCTTTTCTGATAACTTGAAAACTTCACATTTTGAGACTAGGTTATGGTATATCTTGCTTCTCCTCCTAAACACACGTGTATTTTCAAACTTCCACAGCCCTTCTTGAAGGCCACGTCACAGCAAGGCAAGTGGCCGATCCCTCCGCCTCGCAAGAGCACCTTGCAGCGAAACTCCCTGACACAGAAGCTATGGAATTTTAAGCAAGTTTTCCACTGCCAGAATTTAGGAGATTCATCCAAAACCAGTGTAGGGAAGGGCCTGTGCTGGCGCAGAGACAGGGAACAACTTTGGTATCTGTATATGGCTGAACTCTCTTTGAAAGGGTTGGGGTAAGAGGTATCATTTGGTTATTACAAGCCTTAGAAAAAAAAGACAATGATAATGCACAAGAATTTATGAATAAAAAATATAATCCTTGATTGGCTTTATGATTCTAGCTTGTTGTATAAATATTGAAGAGATGCCTTCCTAGAATAGTTTGGGAATGATACATTACTTGCCATGTAGAGAGTATAACAGGATAAGGTGAGAACTGTGTATTTCACTGTGTATTTCCAATTTATATTTATACTCTGTTGAAACTCTGTGAGTGTGAAAAAAACGACTGTCTCAGGAATGATTAACACTAACAAAAACATTTATGAGCTGTTTATGTTACGACAAGAGCCGCTGATGATGTGACAAATGCCAAATAACTTGATGAAGTTAACACCACATATCCTGTCCTCTCCCTCTTACCAATATTTTCTCACTTGGTTCCTCGAGCTGAATAAATAAGTTTTTACTGTTATAGGAGGCTTTTATTTTGATCAAAACCAGTGAAAATACAATTTGTACTGCAAGCCAAGCATTAGGCAAGTTGTATCTTTTTGCTGTTATTTGCTAGGCGTTGTAGGTGGGATCCACTCATGTATCTTCTTGCGAGTAGTGGAGTAAGGTACGTACTGTTCAGGAGTGCCACTCAGGTTGAATTTATGGTTCTCCCAAATAAATTTACGAGCAACTGGTGGATGAGTAGTTGGAGGGTCTTCCGTCATACAGTGAAGCCAGCGATGCCTTAAAGAGGAAAAAGACACATTGTTATTAAAAAAGAAAACAGGAAAGTGTGCAGAAGGGCTTAGGTCACCTCTCCCTGCACCAAAGCTTCCTCCCACCTGCTTCCCTGTTACATTTGCGTGGCCTCAACCAGTCACCTGTCCAGGCAAGCACAGCACATGGCAAACCAGGTTTGGCTTTGCTTTATTTTTTAGCTACCAGAAGACCATACTGTACGGCTGCTTCAGATCAGTTCCAAGGCCCTGGTGAGGGCACTACTTAGGAAACAGAATAATGATGTAAATTCACCTAAAACAATTCATGTAAATGTTTACTGACTCCACAATAGAACGATGAACGCAAATCACCAGGGGGCTAATTACCAAATCATTATGGTGATTAGCCTTGACCTATAAAAAGGAAACACCAACCCCCCTCTGTGCAAACAGCATTAAGGAAACCTGTTTTCTACAGCAATCTACTGAAACGCCACTAAAGGGTTGAACTGAACCGATTCCATCCCATATCTATTCGGGTGCCCCAGACAACCCCCAAGGCTCAACCTCCTCCTTACCCTGCACAGGTCCCAGCACATGGAGCTGCGGCAGGCGCCAGGTTATCCAGGTTATTGCCCACCCCAACAGGCTCCTGAGCCCTTCGGCTGGGGTGGGATTAACGAGGCTTCTGCCAACCAGCTCTGCCAAAGACTGGACCTAAAAAACGAGAAGTCCCCAAGGCCAGCTGTGCTTATAAAGCCTTCAGACTGCACGTGCAGCCCTTAGCGGCCGAGCCTGCACCCTTCAGTGACAGGGCAATGCCAAACACAGCAAAGGCAGCAAGGAGCAGGGCCCCGCAGCATGCGTGTTCCAGACCTGGGAGCTCTGCAGCAGACGAGTATCTGTTCAGTCAAATAGCTTCTAAACATTCATTTAGAAAGAAAGCAAGCACATTTCTGGAGAGAAAACTTCACTTGGGAAGTATGTCAGCCATATGTTTATCTTCTATATGGAAAAAAAAAAAAAAACCCCAAACGACCTCAAACCAAACCCACACATGGTACGACTAAGGACTGCCAGGAAACTGAATTGAATACAAAACTGGATGAAATCATAAGATCTTTAAAAAACAAGGTGTAAAAGCCCCTTTAAAGGTAGGAAATGGCCTCCTATGGGAAAAATCATCCACTCATGGGTTTGAAAGTTATACACACACTTTCCGATGAAAGGCCCTAATGCAACAAGGACAGGAGAACCCTCCTCTTCCCCCTCCCAGTTCCCTTTGGAAATCCTGCAGATTTCACACCGCTTCTCTTAAAAAAGGCCATTTTTTGGATAGGTACTTCTGGAAGAAGGCAGCCCCTTAGCACTAACCATGCTGTGGTCCAAGGATACAGGTTCGGGTCCTGCTGGTTTTTAAACCTGGCACTACAAGCCCCTGAAGACAGGGGGGAGAAGCCTGAAGACGGGGGCCGACAGCCCCCGGAGCCGGGGCAGGATGCAGGCCAAAGCGCCACGGAAATAGCAGGCATCACCTCAGGACAGCTCATAGGCGCTGAAGCCCTCGAACCCCTGGAATAACTCACACCCAGGTTACTCACTCGTTTAACCCAGTCTGAAGACACGCAGAAAAGGCAACACATTTATTCTATAGCTGATTTCATTATTTTGGAGCTTTTCTAAGGCTGGCTCCGTTAACTCTTTTAAAATGCAATTTTTTAGAGTAATTAAAGCGTTATGAAATTGGCTTTCGGATTTTCCGAACGTCTAAAACAGCAACATAAAATTGGGTTCAATTTAAACAGATAAGCAAAAAATCCTTAAATCCCACTTTCACGCTGGAAAGTAGGGAAAAATACACATTTTCCATGAGCGTGAGCACCATAATCAGAGCGAGGTCCTGAAATACTTCCAGAGGAAGCTTCAAAATTCGTCTGGACCCTGGTGGCTATTAAGGACACAGGGATCAAAGAGCTTCGAGGGGACTGAGCCTAATCATGACAGGCTTGCTTTAAAAGCCCAATGCGAAGCTTAGAAAAGCACTTTGGCTTGTGGACAGGCTGTTGCCTCAAACACAAACCCTCGCTCTGCACTTGAGCAGAACCTGCAAAACCTGAAAACTTGTATTTCGGGTAGCCTTTCCCCTTGAGGAACTCCCTCCGAGACCCTTTGGAAGCCCTGCTGCCGGCTCTAGCCCGTGCTCGCGGGGGCTTTTCATGCACCAGACTGGACAGTAGGAAAAAGGAGATCTGACATCTTGCAGATGGCCACATTTCCATGCAAGCTCTGCCTGTAACGCCACACAGGAAAAACAGGATGCAGAAGCAATCGATGACTTTAAGCCTAAAAAAAGCACCAGATAGCTTATATAAACTTATATATATAAACTACTGTTTTAAGGCAGCAGAAGCCCTAAAGAGGTTGGCACAGTTCCCTGCACCTTAAAAGGTGGACAGAGGGACAAGTATGTTTTTATTCTTGTACATAGAGAGGTTAATTTTGGCTTTCCAAGAAAGCTACTAAAAGATATTACACAGTGATGAAGCAGCATCCCACCTAACTGAAACCACTACAGCAGAGTTCAGAAATCTAGTTACTGAAAACACAAATTTATTGTTAGGTTAGCAAGAAGAAATAGAAATGTTACTGTCCCCCCAAGCCCACTAACAAAACGCATGAACACTATTAAGCTGAAGTTATATTTGACATATTTCATTCTGTGAAATGGATCCTCCTAGGATGTTAGATCCACTCAAGAAGGAAATAAACACCGAGGTGCCAGAGAGCCATTACACACAGCAGGCAGGAAGCCACCAAAACAAAGCGGCCCTGGCTGGTCTAAAAGCAGACGGCAGGGGGGTGAGGAGGGGAGGGACGAGAGAAAAAAAACCTGAGGAAGGGGGCACTGCCCCAGGAAGGGGATAAACTGGACTATTAATAAGTGCAAATTCAAGCTAGACAAAACAGTTTTCACAGTAAAAAAAATACGGAAAGAGTTTTGCTACTCTGACTAGCACTTACAAGCAGTCTCTGGATTCCTAAGGAGTTACACGCGAGAGGACTTCTTTTCATCTTAATGCTAGCATTTTCTTCCCTGAAGCTTTCAATAACTTTTCTACAGAGGCAAAAGCACAAAGTCCTAAAACCTGAAAGCCATTTAATCTTGCCATCTACACACTTGGTTTTTGACTACTTCTGAGTAAAAAGAAGAAAAATTTGCATCTGTAAATAATTTTGTGACTATGCACGAAGCAGCATATGTGGACTGTATAAATAGCATAACTTGAGGTTTCTGGAGATGATTTGCTAACTGTAATATTTTTTGGCCCACTAGACTGTATCTCAGTATGGACATACAAACTCCACAGTACTGAAGTGACACCTACTTGCGTTAGATCCAGTGTGGCCAACAATCAGAAACTTGGAGAAAACCTAGCTGTGGCATTACTTACAATGAAACAAAAAAGGAGGAAGAAGAAAGTGTTTTTCCTACAGAACTCTTAGTGATTCTCTATTCCTCCAATGAAACAGCATATCTATACATACTCACCCAAACACGATGAACTCCTTGTCCTGACTTCCCATGAATTACAGGGGAAAGACAACACCTTAAGGAATAAGCATTTTTACAACTGACAGGACGACAGTTGTTAAAATACTACAAACCACATAAATCTCTTCATCGACAGAAGTAAACTCACACAAATTTCAGTGCAACCTGTGTGGTTGCAAAACCCCACATAACAGCCACAGTAACTTCACCAGGGGATTAATATTTTTCAGTCAAAAGCCTGTGGCACAATAAAAGTCCAAGACACTATAATATAGGTGGGCTTCTAAGGCCCTGGTGAACCAACTGGTCTTGAAAATCATAAAGACTTTCTTTTTCTCCTAGGGCAATTATTCCCACAATGATAGGAAAAGAAGCTTTTTCTTACCTCACTGTCATGTAAACTAAACAACCTGAAAAGCCAAATTGATCCTCAGGAAGAACCTCCTTAGCCAGGTGGATAACAACCCATCAGCATCCCCGAAGAAAAATAGAAAAACTAACAGCACTTCAAAATAAGGATAATCTCGAGAATAGGCATAGTCAAAGGATAAAAACTAGAACCACACAACAGCTATAACATGGATAATAAGGAACAGCCCACGCTGGCAATAGCACTCTACCTTGAGAGACTTGGGATTTTAACATTACTTCTAGGAAACAACGACATAAAACTCTTGCTGAGGATGAAAGAGAGAGAGTTAACTGCACTAGGTGTGATTTTAAGATAGAGTTTGAAATAAAACTGAATACCTAGACAGCCTACCCACACGTTTCTCAAATGTTCAGACAACGAGCAGCACAATTTGCGAGTTTATAACCTCAGCTCAGACTCCCTATCCCTGGAGGAAACAAAAATCAGGTAGACTGAGTATTGTTTGAACCCTAAGAACCAATGAGTTCATAGCACCTTTTATAGCTTTGTGCCCAACAGGATATTTATCCTGCTCAGGACTCTGGTTGAGAATACTCCTGCTTGCTGATGAACAAAGCTCCATAAATACACTGTTGTTTGGTGTGTGTTTTTTTTCTGGATCATTTAGTAAGACAGAAAAATATGCCTGGTAACAGCTGTGAGGCCAGAGATCTGAAACTCAAGTTTGCTTAGAACTATTACTGATGAACATGAAGAAAAAATAAAACGCTGAGAAAAAAACACAGCCATGCAGCAGTACAGACAGCACATCCTTGCCCCGGCTGTTCATCCTCCTGCAGAAAACCAATGCATCTCCATTAAAACAACCAGGCTGCTAACGGCTGTTGTTTAGAATTACTCTGTTATGCCAGGAGCTAACTTAATGTTCTTGTCCGGCATGGGTAACAGTTACTTTGCAAATCATTTTTCTAACATCTCCTGCTTTCTGCTCTTCTAAGCTTTGCCAAACCATTAAAAACGGACTCATAGCTAACAAGGAAGACTGGATGGGGAATAATGGGAGTGTTTTGACCTGTTCAGTCCACAGAAAAGCTGGCAAAATGCTCTTCTCACACCCCGAAGCAGCAAGTGCTGCTGGCAGGACAGCAGGCAATACAGCACCATGAATGCAGCTTCTTACTGCCTAATCTTGCAGATGCCTCGTCCCATGATACCTGTATCCATAAACCCACAGGAACTAGTTCAATGAAATTCCTCCAGTTTAATTCATTAAAATATGCCGCTAACTGATCTTCAGAAAGCTTTCAGGTATATAATACAGTAAAGATACAAATGGAATTAACATTTACAATGGTGAGCAATGGAGGACTGTCTTCCTACACCTGGTATTCACAGGTGTCCCACAGGGTCCCCTTCCAAGTCCTGCATCTACCCCATGCAAAATGGGAGGAACTAAAACTACCATCATGCCCAATTCAGCCTTTCTTTGGACATGACTACAGACAACAGATGTTGAACTTCTGTCTGTAAGTAGCACTAGTTTCAATCATCTGTTCAGTGATAAGACCAAAAAAAAAAAAAAAAGAAATAAAGAACAAAGCGGTAGGCACATTCCTACCACTGCACTGGGCAGAGAAAATCGAGTAGCAAAAATTAAAAAGTGCTTGAAGAAAAAACTCACATTTTTTCCGTCAGTAAGTGCTATTAGGAAGCCAGTAGCAAGGGGAAATTGCTGAAGAAAAAATACAGAAGGCAGTTTCCAGAGAGAACCACTCTCATAACTGCTAACCTACGATGACATGACTTTGCTCCGCTCCTGCCACAGCTACCTACTTCCCCCTCCATAAAACCTATTGCAGACATCTGCATCACCGTAAAAAAAAAAAAAACAAAAAAAACTTGTCTTCCAACAAAGAGCTAACTCCAATTCTTCTTGCACAGAACAATCCAGGTGACAGGGATGACGATGGACACTCCTGCTGGACACGGACACACAGCAAGATGGGGAGTAGCCCAGGGTGGTGGCACAGCTGGGGTGCTACTCTAAAGAAATTAATGTTAAAGTAATTCCCAGGAGAAGCATTTCCTGCTGGAAGAACACCCAGGCCTCATGCTGCATTTGTCATTCCCACGGTCGGTCTGTCAATACTTTACAGATCACTGCTGCCTGCACCTGAAGCAGAGCAAGCTCTGTCCCTCCTGCAATCAATGGCTGTGCCCCAGGCTGCCCCACCACCAAAAGGAGACCCGAGGTCCCCAGCCAAGCCACTGCCACAAGCACAAGGGACACTCATGTGCACCTGAATCCCAGCTAAGAACAAACTACATCTGCAGCAAGTGCCGGGTTCTGACAAGAAAACACAACATTTTACAGACAGCGTAATTACAAGCTGCATCAATTCTACTACTTTATTCAGCCATTCTCAAAGTAACCAGGATTTGAATCTTACAAAAATACTTTTTGACTAAGTTCAGGATTGAAACAGCTTTAAATACGCAAATTGTACTTGCATATTTTGCATTTGTAAAATGAATTTGTAAAATGTATACAAAATTTGCATTTGTATTGCAAATCCCATCCAATAGCTTCCACTACTGGAAAGGATTTGGCAGCTTTATTTTGAAAGCAAAACTACCCTAAACACTGCATATCCCAATCTTCATGCATTCCTAAATCCCATTAAGAAGTAACAGGCCCAACAGAAGCCTTACCTTAGGTGTTCTGTGGTATGTTAAATGGTATGGTCAAAATTTTAAATACTGCATATGCACATATGTCCAAGTTAAATTTATATATATATATATATATATAAAACTATCAAATTTCCATCTACTGCATTTGCTTTGTCAGATTAATCTGTCAGATTAAAGAGAATCAGTGAATTTAAACTCTGCATTGAGAGAAGGAAAAAAAAGGCTGTGCAGTACAGATATTCAAAACTAATTTCCCTGACCTCAGCAAGTTGTTAGCTACAGCAGTTAACATATAGGGTGCAATTACTCACAACCATGAACACAAGGCATGAAAGTAGCTTTTTCACTCCAGCCTTCCCTAATCTACATCATTTAAACCCAACTATTCCTTGCAGGTGTGTACACACACAACTTCAACAATTCAGTTGCATAAAGAGTACCTCACACCTGCACTGTTTTCTTTGCTTTGAAGGAATATAAAATAAAGCAGAAATGTAGGGGGTCATGGTACATGGCACAATGTAACCCATCTGTCTTGTGATCCATCCATCCACCACTGAGCCAGTGGCTGTTTCAGCCATAATTCCTAAACACTGATCATTCCCTTTCCCAGATGGCTATTAGGAACTGGGCTTTAGTGGGATAACAAGATGCACGAGCAGACACCCTGTATTCTCTTGGTACAGCAGAGCCCTCTTGGGCACACAGATCTGGCACCAGGATTGAAGGTTTTATCTCATCTTTCTCCCAGCACTCATTAATCAATGTATGGTTTAATCAACCAAGAACTTAATCTGTAGAAACCTTCCCTGGAATGGTACCGTCCTTCCACAAACTTGAATAAATATCCAAAACACCTTTCTAAATAAAAATGAAAGGAACTAGTCCAAAATCTTCTTGCCATACTGCCGCATCCAAAAAAAAAAAAAAACTTATTGCCATAAAATCATATTTTTACCATCTGCTCTGTAACGAAGACAACATACAGACGTTACACAGTTAGTACAGGTCATGCTCCTAAGTTCAAGAGCTTACCATTCAGGGGGCACCATACTTCCATCCACTTCCCAAAATGTATTTTTGCCATTCATCTCATGAGTATATACGACCCATCGATGCCGACCTTCATTAGACAAATAGAAAATATTGATTTGCTTAAGAAAATAAAGAATATTCATAAAATAGAAAACAATTCATGAAAACACAAGGAAAACTATTTTGACTAAAAGGGTCTACTATTATAGGCACACATTTCAAATTCAGTAAAGCCATGACTGCTAAATAGATGAAGCTTTTATTTTTCTGATTTTCTGCCTTACCTACTATTTTCATAGGGCTGAATCTACAAAGTTCTCACAAGGGAGCAAATAGCAGCTAACAGTATAAGTAACTGCAAACAAGAACTTAGGAAACTCTTTACTTTTCATTCGGAGATACCTTCATTTCTGCTCCCGCCTCCTTTCTCCAAGGGGACACTGCCATTTGTAACAAAAGACTAACCCAAACATCTGCTCTTGGCACTTCCGCATATCAAACTATGAAATGATGTTCACCTGTAACCCTTTTTTCTCCAGTTACCCCACAAGTTCACTTACAGCAGGCAGAACATGAGCTAAACCAGCCGGTTGTTCCGTTATGCTGCACTGTTTTTGATGCTAGCTTTCAGAACACCCCACAGAACTTATTTGCAAACCCTTCTCTTAAGCTAAGGCAGTAAGTTTGAACTACTTATTGCTTCCCTGCACCTGAAGGAATAGTACATAGTCCAGATGTGAGGCACTTCTGGAGGCCATTCTCTTCCTTCCGTGACTTGTTAAAGCTCTTAGGTCAAAGACTAAATTGAGCTCTCAACCATACCATATAGACATACCTACATGGAAGGCATCTGACTGGCTTAGATTTATCCCACATTTATTATGTCAGACTGAACCTGCTGGCCAGTGAACTGAAAGAAGCAGTGGAGAGAGGGGGGATAGTGAAGCATTTCTTTCAGTCCCCTAACACCTGAACAAATCATGTGCAAGGAAGTCGAGTGGGCAATAAATTCCACTTCTCTAGCAGAAACTATTTAGTCTAGACAACGTTGGACAGCAAGTCAAGAAGTGTTCACACGTACCAAAGAAGTTTCTTTTGTCTTCATAGTATTTATTTCCGTATTTGTCGACTCCTATCAGCGTACCAGTCTTCAAATCATTGACCCTGTGAATTCCCAAGAAAACAGTTTCAACTGACATCGTCTTCTTAGAATGAAGCTGCCGTAAAGGTTTTGTTGAAGTTGGTAAAAGTCAAAATTAGAACTCTTAAACACACGGACATAAAGTAAACACACGGATATAAAGCAAACACAAGCTTTTGGACATCAAAACGTATTGCCAATATATTGCCATATGTTTCCATGGCTCATGTCTTTAGAAATCTTTGAATCCAAAAAAGTGATCAAATTCTACAATAATGATTTTGGTTTTATTATTTTCAAGCCTAGCTGTTAAGATTGAAAAACACAGTATTAGGTCCACATAAGCAAAGGTAGACTTCAAGTATACTGAGAAAATAACTTGGACACTTGATTTAAAAATTATGATGCAGAATCAGTGTTCAAAAGATTAGGCTGATTGCAGGACTCTGCCTTCCAAAACAATAGCAACCAAATGAATTCATCTTTTTGAGATAAAACACCACTGTTTCCCATAAAGCTCAAGAACACCTGCTGTAACTAACATCAGATAGTGTTCCCACAAGTGCTAAAATTAAAACATTTGCTCTTAATGACATTGCAAGAATTTTGACAGAGTCAACAACTTAGAAAAGAGTCAAATAAATATTTCTGAGATTACCAAATCACCTAATTAGCAAATGTCCAGGGACCAAAAAGCAATGCCTTTTTTTTTTTTCTTCCCTCCTACCAGGGTATCTCAAGGATAAATCCTGTCCTGACAGCCAAAACCAGCAAAGGTATTTAGAGGCTAAGTCAGGCTAAGTCATTCAAGACTGAGACGCTCACTTCTAGCTTCAGGAAAAAAAAAAAAATACTCAGACATTTCACTGCCAACCTTGTTTCCATCCTCCTCTACCTTTCTTGTGAAGGTTGTTATTTACCATTTCAGGTCCTGAATCAAACACGACAGGTATTGTATTTGCCACCTTCGGAGGCAAAGAGGATGTTTCCTAACCAATTTCACTGAGTTTCAAGGAAGGAGAACATCTGCAGGCAAACGAGTCTGTTAATAATTTTACTTCTACTGTATAAAAAACTGTTCATGTATCTTCTGTAGGAAGCACATAGAGAAAAACAGGGAAACAGACAAAAAACAGTCCTTGCAGCAAAAAATTCTCCTGGCTAGGAGATAACAGAAGAAGCAGCTATCAGTTACTTCTAGAAAAATATCTCACATACACTGACAGATGCAAGAAAGATGCATTTTGATCACTCTTCCTTTAACTGTTGAGTCTATTTACCTTTCAGGCTTGAAAGGAAAAGGGGAGCCAGCAATTATATTGTAGCTAGCATGGTTTTTGTAGCTGGTATGGCTATGGTATGAGGGTTGGATCACCCACCTAGCACACTAACTTGTCTCAAAGAAGCAGAATAGCGTTGCCTCCAATCCCACCTACACCCCTGGTCTTCTGAGAAGGGGCTCAATACAACCTGCGGTCTCAGGTTTGCTAAAATTCTGAGAGGAAGGCCCACCTGGGCCACAGTCTGCTCTGGAGCCAGACAAAGCAAAAAGCTGCTCTTCACCATGCGTAGTAGCAATGCAGCAACAAAGCTGGTAACTCCCAAATGTCTCACTGACTTCAGGAAAGCAGGCGATACTGCACCACGAAATAAATGAGACAACGACAGCAAAACAGCATAAGAACTGCGGAGGATACGCTGCCTGCGAGGAAGGAGACAGCATGCTCGGGAAGGGGGAAACACTGAGGTGACTGCAGGTTACCAGTGCCGTTCCTCAAACAACACTCATGGCACCAGCCTTATTTAGCCTTTTACAGGGTTCCTGAGCAAAATGGAAACAAAGCAGAAAACACCCAAAGGCACAGGAATCTGGCAGATGGTGATATTAAAAGACCGAAGAAGGACATAGTGTTATATGGGAAGTGCTGCATGTTCTTGAGAGATGGAGTAATCCAACAGGGATGAAACTCAATGGTACCAAGCACAAGGTCTCGGGCACCTTGTTACAGATGGGAAATGCCATGTTTGTAATTACACGGAAAACACCCAGACATCACAAGGCAGTGATAAGTTGTCAATTAAATGACATGGGAGGGGTAGGCAAGGGAGGACTAGCTGATATTAGGATACCAAAAAATGAGACGTACTCAGTGAATAGCACAAGTATGAAAGATACTGCTGAGCCTGATGAATTTAACATGATAAAAATATATACGTTTTCGGGAGCGGAGCGCACAAACACGACCGGGAAAGGCGAAGCTGCCTGGCGGGACACCAGGTAAACCTCCCCCGCGGCCGCCAAGGTGACCCCGCGGGGCGGCAGCGGGCCCCGCCGTTGCCGCCTCCCGTCGCTCTGCCCCGCGGCGGCTGCGGCCTCTCGGCGCGGAGCGGCGCGTTACCTCAGCAGCTGCAGGACGGCGCCGCGGACGCCGCCGTGGCCGCCGAGGTGCTTGAGCGCCCGCTTCACCAGCTGCACGTACTCCGCCATGTTGCGGCGGCGCCGCCCGCCCCTTCCGCCTTCCGCCGTCGCCGCCACCTCCCTGTGGCAGCAAAAACACCCGCCCGGGGCTCCGTTTCCCCCGCGTTTCAGGCGTTCGCGCGGGGGCTGCGGTGGCTGCTGGTGGCGTTTGCCCGGCCTCTGGTGGCCTTCAGGAGCCCCCGCGAGGCGGGGGCGTGCGGGCGAGCGCCCCAAAGCGCCGCTGCGGGGCCGCGGAGGAGCGGGGACACACGGCGACCTTCACCCTGGTGGAGGCGGCGGGTGGGAGAGCGCCCGAGCCCCGGTTCTGGTTCCTCCGGGGAGGGCAAAAAGTTAGCAAAAGGGCTAAAGCCCAAAGCAGGAAAAATTGCAAGGCAGTAGACGCAGATTTTAAGAGGTCTATTAACCTGCTGGATCATAGGCCAAGTGTGATGGACTCCATGCCATTAGAAATACAGATATTAAAATTGGATGATTTTCCTATAAAACCAGCGTTGATAAGGAATTTGAAGCACCGGTGGCCAACATGGGGTTGGACTGAGCCACTGCAGAGACCCCTTTTGGCTCCAGCCCCCTCTTCCCTTGCCTCAAATCTCAACACTTTGGTTAGTTGCTTTATTTTTTCTAATAACTCTAATTTCTAAGAGCATAATAAGTAGGAACTTACTTTTTTCAAAGCTATATCTGCTTCTTGAATATCTGAAAGTGTGGCGTGATGACTTTGATCGCACAGAGAAGTGTCACGGAATCCTGCAAGTTTTAGTTTTTATTTAAATAACTATTCAGGGATAATGTTACTTTAAAACACATAAATTCATATATTGTCAGAAAATGCAAAAGATAGTTGAGCTACAGGGTGATTCCATGACTTATGTTTTACCTTAGAAGAAATGTTTTTGCGATGTTTATCTATCCCCCCTGCTACTTCTTTCTATTCTTAGCAAAGTCTCACGCATTTATACTGTGAGGATTCACAAACGCAGAGTTAAACTAAGAGGCAAGTTGAACACATTAAAGACTAACAAGACCAAATTATAAAGACTTCAAAAATTTGATCACTTCCTGCCTCCTGCTGAAATGTTAAAATTCAGAAGCAAGATTCAATACACAGTTCTGCATACTCCACCATCCCCTACTTCCAGGCCGGTCTCTGACCCTAGTCTCTCTTCCTCTAGCCAAAACAAGGCAATCTCTAATGCTTTCACCATTAGCTTTTTAGCCAGTCCTGTAATGCACATTATTTCCCAGAAGCACAGTGAAAGATGTTTTGTTACTTGGGCTCAGCTACTCTAGAAGATTAAAAGGCTGATTCATGAACTGAAATTGAAGTGTAATGTGACTAAAGAACTTGTAAATATGCATTTTGTGACTTTGAAAACTCATTCTGATATGCATATGCAAAAGAGACAATAGTAAAACACTTAAAAACTCCAAAATAACAACTTTGCTGCAATTGCTAGAAAATAGGCATCACTACTTGAGAACTGTTCAGGTTACGCCACAAGCAGTAACTCTGCCTTCATCTTTCACTTCATCCCAGTGGTTACAGCGTGAAAGAAATACACATTTTATAGTAATTCCTTAGCTATTCTCTCCTAAGCAAAAGGCAGAGCCACTCGGTACGCCCCTGAATAAGCTGCTACGGAGCTCAGACACATCGCTAGGATCAGAGCATCCTCCGTGCCAGCAACAAACAGCTTCTTAGCAGCAACTCCTGCATTGGGCTGCAGGTTTGCGAAGCACTTGAAAATCTGCAGGACCCACACCAGAGACTGCTCACAAGTCTCTTGCCAACCAACTTGCTCATCAGGAAGCCAGTAGACAGCTTCCAAGCATGGCACTTTGTCTCTCCGGGTGTGCAGGGAACAGTCCTGTGGAGTCAGATGGGCTGTATTAATTCAGAAGAACCCGTAGTGGAGCAGCTCAGTCCAGTTTCTCCACAACCACAGATAACTCCACCACACGAGGTTGGTTAAAGGGGTCCCCAGAACATCGCTTCTGAGCTGTCCTCTTTTTTCCCAGCACACCAAAAAAGCCACAAAAGTACTGTTCTCTCCTTATCAATGCCTCCACTCACCTTCCCCTAATCCATGCCCAATTGGCTTGCAAATTATTTGAGCAAGCATAACTACAAGATCTAGTTACTAAAACATAACCAGGAAATCCATCAAGTCAGTCAGTATCAACAGGCACAAAACCCTCCCCATGTGCAGACATTAGGGTACTCAAAAGCAGTCATGCTCCAGCAGCCCAAATGACTCTCAATTCCAACACTGGTGATCAGAGGACACATTCAGTTCCTACACTCAAGTGGAAAAGCACAACCCTCACTTCAGAAAAACATTAATATAGCATAAAATTGTACTGTGCATTAGGGTACAGATTGGAGCAACTGTTGGGTTTACACCTGAGAGCTCAGAGGCTACAGGAGATGGAGGCTAGAAGGCTCTATCAAGGCCTGTATCAACACAGGACTTTGCACACACGTGTGAAAAAAACTGAAGGCCGATAGAAGAATGACATACAACGAAATACAAGTGTTCTTTGGGGTTATTTCACAGGGAGGCCTGAGCAAGAAACAGAGAACTGGCTGTTAGGAATGTTTCTGGAATAGAGAGAGAAAAGTGGATGCTGTGGGTAGATGAGGTTTCTGTACAACTTTTTACTACTTGCCAGAAGAGCAATACCATTTGCTTCAAGATAAATACATTTCCAAATTCAAACATGGTAGTTCACTTCTCATTTCGGATTCCGTGTTAGGTTTAAAAAAAAAAAACATACTTTTAAAAATTATAATTGAAAAAAGAATCAGAGATTCTGGAACTCATTGAATTTTGTGATGAGACTCACAATAACTAACATGGATAAATTCATAGTTGTCCAGTAATGTTTAAAACAGAGATGATTATAATTAAACCTGAGCAAATGAACTCTGTATTCTTTCAAAAGAAAAAGTGTCCAACCATACTATAATTTCTCAACTTAAAACTGATCCCTAATGAATTCAGTAACAGCAGATTACTGCATTATAGAAAGAGCTGTGATCAGACTTCCATGTCGTACATTTCTAGATAGCTTTTGAAAAGTCAAAAATCCTGGTAAATTATATTTTATAATAAACTATTAAATTTTAAAATATGCAAATTCATAGGCCAGAAAAGAAACAGGACAGGACAGGACAGGACCTTTATCCACCCAGGGTTTTCCTTTCGTCATCTTTTGCAGCAGTCTTCCCAGCCGCCTCCGCGCACCTTATCGCTCAGCCTAGGCAGGCAAACATCTTCTTTCTCAGGATCTGGATTCTATTTCGCACAATAGTTTTATGACTCTACAGATCATACAAATTTCCAGCTTTAAACCATACCTCGTGTCAGCATCAATATACGAAGGATACAACATATAATACAGACGAACATAGCAAATAGAAGTAATAGCCCTAATAACGGTTTCTGTCCTCACTTAAAGCATTACAATTCTCCAACCCCCACTTTAAAAGACAGATCAAATCCCCCTGCACCTCCCCACTGGCTGTTGTCAAGCCCTCAGCAACATCAGTCTGACCCTATGTGCCAGGATGCACTGGGTATAGAGAGGACAGTGCGGAGAGAGCGGTGTCAGGGAAGGAGAAACTCCTAACTCTGAGGCCTGCGCTATCTCCTCGGGAGCCGGTCTGCAGCTCTCTCTGATCTGCCAGCTTGAGGGGATGTTTGGGTCCAGTATCGCACCACTAGGTATCACCTCATGAGTAGTTATCCATACTTTGCTGCTTTGATGTGCTTTCACCTGAATAAATGCTCGATGTAGTCACCTCCTTCTGCATGATTATTGCCAAATCCCGAGCCCATCCGGAACACCCGAGCATTAGAATATATTTTAAAAGATATCGAGACTTGATTTAAAAGCTGTCAGTGATAGAGAATCCATCATAACTAAGGAGGTAAGTTGTTGCCCTGACGTCTCTACAAAGAGGTCTTTGTTAATAACAAAACAAAAGGTAGAAGTGGCAAAATACTGCAAGTGTCACAAATCCCAGAGTCTAAATTTAATTGACAACACCAGATTGTGCAATAAAAGTGTCCACAAACTCTTTGTGATCATATACACTTTTACCTCTGTAAGTCAGTTCATATAAAACACTAGCAAACCAATAGGTTATCACAGTTGTCTTCTGTAATAGAAACTTACAATTTATTTTTAAAAATACAACCAAAATAGAATTTACAATTTTAGTCAAGTTTCAAGACATTTACAGCGACTTTTATACAACAACAAGACAATTACAGTGGAACTGCTTACATTAAAACTGATGTACTAGCAAACTAGAAGCCAAACAAAACGAGCAGAGCAATGACTAACTGACGCCGCAGATCACACACACGAGATATGCACTGACAGGGCAAATCTGTGAGTTCAGATAGTACCGCAATGAAACTACTCCTGGTAAAAAAAACTTTATAAACTTATAAATACAGCGGTTATACAGTCTACCAGTATGAAACAAGCAACCTGGTCACATGTATATATTTACAACATACATTTTTAAGAAAAATGTTTTAAACTAGTGAGTTCATTATGTATAACATTACTCTCATCTTTAATGATGGGATTCTAAAACATACAAATTTACTAATTTTTCCATTCATGCAGTTTATACTAAAAATCACTTTTCTTGGTCTCCAGATGGAAAATTTTAAAGCTGTGGAAAATAATCTTGTCTTTTCATTGGTAAGGAGACTTCTGTTTATTGGCTAGTAAATGCCACAGTGTGGTTAAGTCCTGATTGGGTGTGAGAACTGTAAGACTGACAAAGATCAGAAAGCTGAAAAATAAATTAAAGGTTAAAAAAAAAGTCACAAAGTTATTAAATTATTTTAACATCCATGGTGGAATGAAATTCAAAATGCGCATTTTTGTTGGTAGATCACCAATGTTGCTAAACAACATGAAAAAGAGTAGGAATAGCCAAAATTTCATTCAGTAGCAAAGAACATTTATTGATAAGAAAGATAAAGTAAATCACAGAGCTGGTCATGTGAGATCATGTCATCAGAACAAATGGCTGTTAAAAACATCAAGGGCCTGAGTTGAAGGTAATCTAACAAGGTCATTTAACTGAGCAGCAGCTACCTTATAAAAGCCAGAAATGGAAACATGGATACTCATCCCCGTATTAATTTACCTGCTTTCAAGTTCCCATTCCTGAGAAAACCCACTTTGTGCCTCTTTTCTTATCAAAAAGATGGAATTTATAGTTTAAAAACTCAGAATGATTGATGAAAAATCTTGATGAGCAAAGTGAAGAAGGCAGAAGCAACAAGCTGCACTACGGGACCATGATGAAGACAAGACAGATTACTTGCCAGGCAGCATAGGGTACTCCGCAACCTGCCTTAAGACAATACTGAACTGAATATAGTCAGTTTATTATCATGGAAATTTTAAGAAAGCTTTGGAAAAAAAGGGTTACTTACCTGTAGCCAGAGCTCTTTGAAATGTGTTGGTTACATGCACATCTGCTCTGCAAGTGTCCAAACATCAGAGGTATTCAAGATCAGAAAGTGGGGGTTTGGGGCCCTCAGACTACTATAAGCAGATGCTCACGCCTCGCTCTTTACTTGCACCTGACAGCAAGTCTGGAGGATATAATATCCTGACAAGCCATGACAGAAGTGTATACAGTTAGTGCATAGATGGACAACACACAGGTAATCTCTTGGAGATAACTCAGCACTCCCTAGGCCCATATTCTCAGAAAAAGGGGGCTCGGGGAGACTTTTTCATTCTTTGGTTGAAAATGTCTTGAACTTGTTAAATCAAGCTCACTAGAGGAATGAAGTTTGCATTGTCCAGTTTGCAAAGATAAGAAATAGCTATTACTGAACAAACATAGATAGAGAGCTATTAAGGGTATATTCTGATTATTGGTATTTTATATATATAAATACACACACACTATATATATATATATGTTCTGGTAGAGACTTAACTATTGTTTTCCAAACGGAGGTGACCATTATCTGGTTTGGAGATTTCCCATTTGATTTCTCACCTGTGAAGATAGCTAGATTCAAGGACGTCTGAACGTCTCTGTCCTATGGCAATAAGAGGATAGTTCTCCTTGTATTCACTCACAACACAACATTTGAAGGGTAATCTCAGGCTCAGAAATAAAGAATTTGAAAATAAATATATGTATGAGATAATTTCCTTCTTTAGGGAATCTGGTAAAAATATCAGATGAATCCCAAGGGATTCTTTGAGAAAAGAGCAGTAAAAGTTGTGTCAATGGCAAAAGTCTTCTTGTGGGGTTTGGATCTCCTGCTGTCCTAGAGATGATAAGTAGGAAAAACAGCAGCAAGAATGTTTCAAACACCTGAGTTTTAACAGTCTGATGAGAAACACAGGTTCAAGGTTCTTGTGCTCTTGAGTTAACACAGCCCAAGAAAGAGATGAGACCACTCTTCCATTGACCCGACAGTCAATAGTGATGGAAGAAAACTGAAGGAAACTTGTCTTCAAAGAGGCTAGGAGACAAAGAGGAAGCACGAGGAGGTAAAGTTCTCCTCCAGAATGCTGCTCTGGTGAAGGTGGATGAGCAGATGCAATTGCTAAGAATATTTGCCTACAAAAATGCTAGTATTTTCTCAAATGTTTGTGTGGCTTGCAGATGCCATGTAGAAGGCCAAACTGGCTTTGTTTTTTTTTTTTTTTTTGACCAGATATAAACAAAAAACTGCATATCACACCAGAGACAAACTCTGAAGATCTCAAAAATTTCTGCAAGGATCTGTGAGATATTTACTATGATCTGGGTTACGTCAGTCTGGAGAACACTGGTGCGAAGAGGTATTTGCAGTAGACCTGGAGAATTCTTTCAGGAGTATATTGAATATCAGCAGGGAAACCATCTTCAAACTATTCCTGTTGCTTAAAATAGCAAATTTAAGGAAGCAACCAGCTTCCTGAAAATGCTTCAACACAGAGGACAGCAAGTCTCCTACGCCTGTTATGTCCTGAAATACAGATGGGGCCAGAAGCATCACAGGGCTAGCAAACAGTGCCAGAATTTCTATGCAGAGCTGAATTGAGGAATGAAACACTTCCCGACTGTAAGTTGGGTTTAGGGACAGCAGAATGGGCAGGCATATACCCCAAAAATCACTGGGCAGGGAACAAGCACAACGTTGGCAGAAACTCTTATTTCTGATTCCCATAAACCTGCCTCATGGAACACAGAGAGCATAAGCACTGGAGAGAAGCTATCCTCATACTGCATGAACTCCGAGGAACATGAAGGAAGAGCCGAAGTCCTCCGCCCTACGAGAGGTGCGATGTTGGGAGGACTCAGCTGCCAGGGCCAGCTCCAGCACTTGAGGTCACCATCCAGGAAGTCATCAAATGACAAGACAGACCGAGGAGACCCGATTCATCAGGTCATCGGCAGCGAGTGCTGTTCGTCAGCACTGGGTAGGACAGCTCCCAAAACACACGCTCAGAATACAGAACTTGTGCTTGGAGAACAGGAGCAGCTCACTTGCTGGCACTAAGAGAACAGAACAATTCACTGTCAGAGGCAGCTCCCTGGTGCTTGGGGGCTGGTTAGGATTCTCAGGTGCTGACAAGAGCTACAGAACTCACCCCAGCCTCACCCTGTAGCCCCTCAGTGCTGGTGTGGCCTCAGAGATGCTGGTGCAGAGCGATCACCTTACAGGTGATCTTTGGCAAAGCAATTTTGGCGCAACTGCATTTCTCTTGATCATTCACGCCCTTCCCATGCTGCCAGAGAAACAGGAGACCCACAATAAACAGGACTGAGCCTCAACCCAATATTCTGACCATCCTAAAGGCTATCGCTTTTACTAGGATACTTCTCTAATTTTAAGCAACAGATAGTACAGTTTTCTAGGGGTACAGCTTCATGTTGCAAAAGGAATGCAAGGGCAACAGAGCACGGGAATAGGCTGCCTGGTTGTAAAGTCTCCTTCTCTGGAGATGCTCAAAATCTGCCTGGAGGCCACCCTGTGCCACATGCTCTGGGTGTCCCTGCTGGAGCAGGGGGGTTGGACTAGATGATCCCTAGAGGTCCCTTCCAACGCTAACCATCCTGTAACTCTGTGTGAAGCAAGAAGAGCCCCCATCAGTGCTACATGGCAGTGAGGTGCACTCCCGGAGACAGAAAAGAGCTTGCACCTTAGCTAGAGCCATAGAGTACGATTCGGGCAACATGTATCCAGTGCTTAGACCCATTTCTGATAAGGAAAGGAAAAGCAGGGGAGACAGTGAAGATAAGAGGGAGAACAGATTCCACAAATTCAGTTTTTAAAAATAAGCATATAGTTGGCAAAGAGAAGCACACAGCCAAAGGTTGACCATAATAAACAATCCCCTCAATCCCATGCAAGGAGAGGTGAACAGATGCACAAATTTGAAAAACACCATATTTTGCTTCTTACAGAGGTGGTTAGAAATTAGAGGCGCCTGCAATGCCTCTGTCTCTGTGCACTGAGTATGGAGGAGGAAGGGGCAGCGTGAACAAGCTCTAACTTCCAAAGCCAAAACCCAGGAGGCTGTTCTCTTTGCATACGTGCAGCACCCACTTCTCTTAGTTTTCCATAGGTCTACCAACACATATCACTACAACACGGAATTCCTTTGCATCCACAAAAACAACTAGTACTGACCCTTTACAGCTTCACTTTTGATCAACTGCACCAACATACAAGGAGTATTTTTGAAATGTGATCTTTCTCTCATTTCTCTGTACTTGAAGCAGTATCCAGTGTTTCATTCAGGAAAATATATATATATCAAACTCTCTCTTCAGAAACAAAAAATCAGAAAAAATGAGCTTGATTAAAAAGGTTGTTTCCATGGAAACCTTGGCTTTTTCAGCATATCAGACCATGTACGTTCCATTCAATCAGGGAGAAAGCACTAGCAGCAAAACACTGAAAACACAACTCAGAGAAGAAAGTTAATTTATTTATCTAAAAAGGTCAAACCAAGTTGTGATACCTTAGTTCAGCCAAAGCTTCCTCAGTTTCTTCACAAGCCTGGACTTTATAAACAAATATTCCAAGTTCATCTATCTACAAAAATAGGATGGACAGTTCTTGATTTTCTTCAGATACCAAGTTAATTTGCAAGTCCTTGAAGACCAGATGAAAAACAGGAAGCGATCCTATATTCCTTAAGCCACTCCACCACATTCCCAAGCGTATGGGAAGGGAGGGATTGCAGCCTTCTTCGGAACAGTGCTCGGGAAGGCCTATTGCCATCTCTTGGAGACAGGGTACGCATTTACATCACCATGACTGCCATGGTACAGAATCCTTGAGCTCTGCTTTTATATAGCATGATCAATTATTTGCGAATTGTAGTCCGCCGTCTCCATTCGTAGAATGTATGGGATGATGCTGTCAATCTGGACGTTGCCAATTAGTCCTGCAAAGAAGAGCTCCTCGGTAATGGCAGCACTCATCAGCCTAAGCGCCGGCAACCGGAGAAGAAGTCTAGACAGTCTGAAAATAAAAAAAATGCTGGGCTGGGTAAAAAGTGTTATGCAAATGCTGTCACACACTTTGGAGTGATGCATGATTATATTCTCAGTATGGAAAGAGAAGAAAAGAAACAACAACAAGGGACAACACCAGTCAAAACTCAATATAAATAGTTAATGAAAGGCATAGATAATTAAATCAACAGATTATATAATTTATGGCCAGTCACATCTTTGACAAACAAAAAAAAGCAATGTGCAAGTCAGTGTAGATAAATTGTACAGTAATGTTTTGGCTTAGAAAAAGATCAAATAACCCAAGAGAGTGCAATTCGAACTGAATACAACTAAAATATTGCCTTGTAAATGCAAAATGCACTCGAGCCTCAATTTTGGAAAGTAACAATAAATGAGTACATATAAGTTCACTAAAAGTAACTTCTTAAATTGACATATTTATTACAAGAAAGAGTGCACAAACCAAGATCATAGATGCTCTGAAAAAAAAGTAAATGAAGTAACCATGGAAGTTCACACACCTGTAAGTATCATCTGGATATGCTTTTGTTACATAGTCTTGGAACTCCATGTAGGCCTTTTCCTGAAATTTCTCAATCTGTACTACATTTTCAAGACCAGGGTGATCTGAAAGACATACTACATTATTATACTTGCTCTATGTGACATGCTAAAATCCATAAATCCATACAGATTATCCGACTGTAAGCATGCTCAAATGGTTATTTACTAGCTGTTTCCAGCAGGCTCAACAGGACACCTCTTTACCTCCTTTTTCATGTTGATATTTTACTTAATTGCTTACAGATACAACCAGACACTGTAATGAGTTCAAATAAATGCAGCACTCGCAATATTTAAGATAATCTTCATGATTCAGCTGTGTTGTCTGTATTGCACAGAATGGTGTCATAGTGCAGTCAGACTTCACTAGATTACTGCAGGCATACACAGCATTTGAATCAGAGGTGAAGAATAACATTAGGATCAGCTGAAAAAAAATAAAATAAAAGGCTATGGCCATTTATTCCCTAACAACTGTGGAAGATATGCTTTTCAGCAGTCTGGTACAAAATTTTCCAGGGTGCTAAATATAATTGTCAGCAGCAATTTAAAAATATGAAATTTAAATCTTACTAAAAAGAAGAGGTATTAATCCAAGTGCCAAGTCACATTTGCAAATTACTCTCTGGTACTTCTAAATATTTTAGATGGTCTGTAATTTATTACTTGTCTGGCTTAGTGCAAGTATACTACTGTCACAATATCATGATGAATCACAAATTGTATTTCTGTGATGCGATCATATACGATTCCTACTTGCAATCACTCCTCTCCCAATACATGGCCTGCCTTCACCAAAGCCAGGAGCCAAGATCAAGAATATTGACTTGAAGAATGTACACTGTCATTAAAGCAGCTATACATCGTTAGGGTCATCACCTGAAAGCCCCGAACTAAAGAAAAATTCATCTCTGTGGTCTGACCCGACAGTCCTTTGGTGGGATTTGCTTCCTTGTCAAATGTAATTGGAGGGAGACAAATTAATTTCAGATCAACTAAGTAAGTAAACACTGTTTTGCAAGTGTAAGTACTTCATAGCGAGGAAAATGTTTTCTGGTTTCTAACAGAATTGTTTTTTCAGAGATGCCAACAGATTCTACGACAAAACCTAGCAGACGTGGTGCCAGGGGAATGGACTTTAGGTATTCCTCCAACATTCCCTTTCTTTTCCGGAGCAGCCTTCAAAGCCCCAGGAATGGCACGAAAGGGCTGTTTGGGGGCATGGAGTATCCCAAGCGTTAGCCAGGGTGCTGAAAGCATCACAAGCCATTGCCCACCCTCCCCTGCCTTCCCTTAAAGGAAGCCCCTGGCGCTTCTGGTGGAATAGCAGAAGTCCAGACAAAGGGAAAGCCCTTAACAGCTAGGGACTGTTCCAAATGCAATTATATCCACCCGAGCCACTGCTTATCAGAAAACTCAAATAGTTCCTGTGCTTTAGCAGACTGTAAAAGTAAGCACATAAAACACAGTCATGAGGACTAAGACCAGGGATTACTTCCTATAGCGAAAATACTCAGGATCTGATTTTCCTGCAGAGGTGCAGAATAAGGAGGTGGTCTCCCTGGAATACCTTCCGGAAATTTCTTGTCTTTACGACAGGGTTCTGGCACTACTTATACTGCTTCTTATTTGAAAATTCTTTCACCTCAAAAGGCTTCCATTAATGCAGTATTAAAAGAGGAAATGGAGGATAGGCAAAGTTTTGCTACTTGCTTAGATCAATTCCATGGATTTCTGTACTGGGAAATGCGGAGCCTCTTTGGAGAAAGAGAAATTACCATATATGAAAAGAATCATGTGACTACGAGGGAAACTGGAAAGCAAGAGCCCCACAATTCTTATACACATACATGAATGTATGTGTGCCTGTGCATACATGTCCATAAGAAAATTTGCTTAAAATTCACATTTTAAAAGTGTTCCAGTTCCAGAAGTTTTTCTTGTCTCAATTAACATCTCTCTGAAAGGGTGAGCTGCAACTTACTGGGAAAACAGAGTTCTGAAAACTAGTAAATCTAATGAAGCTGTAAAACGGACAAGAATCAAACTCCCTTTTCTCCTCCATATTCGGACTGACCAGATTTATGTTGAATACTCTTGCCAGCGCCCTTCCTCTCATGGGATAGGTTTTCAGAAAAACTGGCACTTTAAGAAATAATTTTTTTTGAAGCACTTTTATTTGGTATTTTAATGGAATAATCCTTATCAATTTGATGTTGCACTCTGGCAGGGCTTCACTGCCATGCCACGGAGCCGCGGGGACGCCTCTGAAGTCACGCCATACTTTTCATCTTTTCCCTAACCAACTGGACAAGTTTTTTTGATTAAAAGAATGAGCTTTACGAACCCATTTTTTTTGAAGACATTATCATTTTTTCAATTTTCATAACCCAAACTGATTAACATTAAATAGAAGAGCAAAGTCTTCACTGCCACTGAAAGAAACATGCAAAACAAAGGAAACGTGAATACCCACTGCAGACATGGAGTAATCACTACGAATAAGACAGCTTTTTAAAATAAACTCTTTTTTTTCTTTTTTTTTTTTTTAAATATGGGACATCAGTGTCTAAAAAGAGTAGGGGCCATAAGGAATAAGCAAGCTGTTGATGCTTTTCAAACTTGCTAATGCAAAATGCAGTGACTGAAGATTACACTTCCTAAATGTGGCAGTGAAAATGTCCTGGAGATACAAAAATACTTGAAGCATATATAACTTCCTTTTACACAAGAATTTTTTTAAAATTATTATTTATTATTTTTATCTAAACTCTGAATGATGAATCTAAGACCTGAAATATACCAGATAAATATATAAAAAATTTTTTTTACAAGTTTTCTACCGTCTGCCCACGCATATGCATTATGTAATCTAACAGATCAATCACTAACTATTTTAACCAAGGGAACTCTCTCTTCCATATTGATGGCTTCTCTCTTAGAAGGAAAAAAAAATAATCGGTACTTCATCTTTGTCTAATGTATGCCCATAGACCTTGTTTAGAGTATATTAAAAATACTGTCGAGAACTTAGAAATAAAGAGTATATGGGATGTTTTCTGGTGTTCGGTCACCATCTTCAGAAAGGCTTTATACACCAATTTATTTTCATAATATCCATAATACATATTTCATAAGTAATATTATTTTTATAATATTACTTCATAATAAGTGAGGTATGTATCACTGTAATTTTACATGTGGGAAACAAAGGCTCAAAGAGACTGCTTCATACTTCAAAACTCAACTTCAATACACTCCAGTTGCATTTGCAAGAAAAACAGTTCTGAAAAGTAAACTCCAGATCCTCAAAGAGTGCCCCAGAAAGAAGGCATAAAATTAAAGTTTAGACAAGGGTAAAATTTTAAAAGCTCCAGAGGAGCACTAATTTCTCTTCACTAAAATATTAAACCTCCCCTTTCTACAGCCCTCTACCTCACGCATTACACACTTCCTAAGATTTCTCAACAAGTGGAGCAGTAGCTGCATATCATAAAACAGGCAGAAGCTATATGGCAAAAAAATCCAACATATAGATAAGTAACTCCTGGCTATTATCACATTGTTTTTGCAGTGGTTAGCATAGCTAGGTCCCAACTCTGAAAAACAAAGATCATTAGGAATTACAAGCGAGCTAATCTCAGTTACCACTCAGCCTACTTATCTGTTGTTACTTCTCCACTTTCCGAAAATCTGTCTCAAACTCTTTCCATCATCCCTTAAAAGAATATTAAGGAAAACCTATCTAAAATATGGCTTTGCAGAAAACGTAGCAAATTTTCAGTGGAGTGTTTTCAATAGACTTTAGACCACTAAAGATTTTGTAGTCAAATAATAATGTTTTACATTAGGAATAATTACATACCAGGACTGAAGAGGACGATTGCTTTCAAGTAGGCATATTCATACCCATCCAGGCAAAGCTTGACCATACTGTTGCAGAATTCTTGCAGCTTGAAAATATGCTCCATTATGAGTTTTCCTCTGTCTGTTGGCAGCTTGTCTAAGTCACACATACACAAAATATAAAAACCCCAAAGTCAACACATATGCAAAAATGTCGTCACACTGAATTTTTTAGAAACAAATGTATTCATTACTTTATTGGGTTCATACAGCAGGAAACGTAAGCCATCTATAGACTCGTATAGTAGGTCTGAATTATCTAGAAATCAATTCTGATTGAATTGGGATCTGTGGCAGATCTGTGCCCTACATCTTAGAATCAATGATGTATCTTGGCATACAGAGGATTACTTTATGCAAAGATCACTCCATTGCAGAAAAAGACGATGCCTCAGAATGAATTATTCAGTTCCTTCCTTACAAAAAGAGGAAAAAAGCCCTGTTGGGGCCTTAGTGCTTTTTGCAAGAATATAAGGAACTGAGGTAATGGGATTCGAGGTCACCCGGAGGACAAGAACGTGCTCGTGGACAGTTTCAGGGGGACTAAACCGGCCACAACCAGATGGACGTCCGGGAGACCCAGCAACAGAGCACCGAGAAGAACACCAATCAGCTGCAAGCTAGCTCTGCATGGACACTATCGCCTAACCAATGGGAATGCTGTTGCTTAGCGCGTGTCCACGTGTACGGGTGCTGGAAAGTTATAAAGTTCTGTTGCAGACAATAGTAAAGCGAATTGAACCTGCTTCACATTGAAGTGTTGTTCGTTCCGTCTCATCTGGTGACCCCGAAGTGATCGCAGGTAACGCGATGGATCCTGCAGCCAGCGGAGAAGTAGCTGGGCGCCCGAAGAAAGGCGGATTGTGGCCACGACTGACCTGGTGAGTCAGGGAGCAGGATGGGAATTGCTGCATCAGCAACGGAGGGTGCTATTGTAGAATGTTTATTATGGCTCGCTCAAAAGACTGAGACTGAGATCTCAAAAGTCGCTGCCGCTTTAAGGGAAGCACTCCGCGAAGGAAAAGGGGAGGAGAATGGTTCCAGAGACTTCGAGTGGACTGAAATTACTGAGCCAAGTCCACACGAGGAAGTGGACAACGAGGCAAAAGGGGCTTCATCTCGGCAGGCGTGTCCAGTAACTTTAGCTGAACGTGAAGTATGGCAGGGAGCGGATGAGTATCTTCCACCGTGGGAGGGGGAGGAACGACCACCCCCCACAGCGCCCGAGATGGACATGGATCCGATTAAAGCACAGATCCCGGATGGATCGGACGACGATGACGCCATTGCCCAAAGAATGCGACGAGAACTTCGGGAACAAGCGGAGAGGATGACAGAGTTGTTGGAACAGATGCGGCGATTAGACAGCGGGTCCAGGGCAAGAGATGTGAAGGCAGCATATAAGGCTGCCCATAAGGCTATAGTAGAGGGGTTGGAGAATGTGGATAAACAATTGGGGCAGTGGGAGGCGCGAAAAGGTACTTCTAGCTTTAAGGCTACTGAAGAGGTTTTGAGACGGAAAAAAGAGTGAGTACTGCAGATGGTCAAAGAAGGGAGTATGACACTTGATGAAGCAAAAAATTATCTGCAGGCAAAGTTTGGCCTGGAGGGCTGCCTTTTGGGCAGGGAGGTTGAGGAGTTATGGGAGATTCAAAGGAAAAGGGAAGCAGCTGGAGGAAGCCATCCAGCTGAGGAGGGATTGTTGTCGAGGCTCCGAGCCACTGTAAGTGGAAGTGATGGTGGGGGAAAATATAAGGATGTGGCGCCACCTGTTGATCCAACTTTTAATGCGGGAGCACGGTATAAGGGGTTGATAGAGAATGCTCGGCTACAGGGGGAATCGGTATTAACTCCACTAGCAGCCCCCGTAGTAGTGGGAGCCCAGGGCCCCAAGTGGGAACCTTTAGATTGGAAATTGGTGCAAAGTTTACAAAAAAACAGTGATGCAATATGGACATGATAATAAGCTAGTCCGAAACCAAGTCTCTGCTTTGTTTAAATATTCTAATATGGTTCCTGCGGACAGCAGGGCTATAATGGAACTTCTGCTTTCCTCCACTACTTATATGCTCTGGCTAGCGAAGTGGCAAGAAAGGTTGGAAGAAAAGCAATTCGAAAATTTAAATTGTAGTATGGATGATCCATTAAGGATCGCCACTCTCGACCAACTGACGGGAAATGGGCGTTATCGGGCACCCGAGGCCCAAGCAGCGCTTCATCCTAGAATATTACAACAGTCAAAAAATGCAGCTTTAGCAACCTTTCTTGCCCTGCCACAGATAGGAACACCTCAATTACCATACACCAAAATAGTACAAAAGCCAAACGAGCCTTTTTTCGGCTTTGTCGACCGGCTAAAGGATGCCCTGGATATGGCACCTAATGTGCCTCCAGAGATGAAAGCGATATTGGCTAAAGAATTGGCAATCCAAAACGCGAACCAATCCTGTAAACAACTATTGGCTACTCTGCCACCAGGGGCCTCAATTGTTCAAATGAAAGAAGTATGCTCCTGAGCACCAATGGTTGAGGAAGAGCAGAAGGCTAAAATACATGCCATGGCTTTGGCCGCAGCACTCAAAGAGGGGAGAATGTCTGGAAAGGGGGATAAAGGATTTCACGGAGTGTGTTTTCAATGTGGTCAACCAGGACATGTGAAAAGGAAGTGTCCTAACAAATTGAGGATGGAAGGTGTGGGCCTGAAAGGATTTAATGGAAACTGTGCAAAATGCCAAAAGTCTGGGCATAGGGCAGCAGAGTGTCGGTCACGATTTTACAAGAACGGTACACCGCTGCAGGGAAACGGGAGCCGCCGCGTTACGAGGGACGCGGCGAACAAATATCCCCAAACGATGGCTGCCTCTGCGAACTCTCCTCCGCAACTTGCGGAAGTGCAGGAGTCGATCTGGCCGTGGCAAAATCCACAATAATTAGAGATTCTGATATGCACATATTAGAGTCCACGTGCACTGGTCCCCTGGGGAGGGGTCTATCCGCTTTGGTGATTGGCCGTTCCTCAGCTTCAAAAATGGGCATTTTTGTTCTACCAGGGTGTATTGATGCTGATTACTCTGGATTGGCATAACGGTAAAAATTTTCAACCCTCCTATTACTATTCCAGCATTGAGCAGGATAGCCCAATTGATACCTTTTCGAGCCATAGTTCCTAATCCTGGACAGGCCCAGCATGGAAACAAGGGCTTTGGGTTTTCTGGACCCTCCCAGGTTGCCTTTTGTGAAAAGATAGCTACTCAGCGTCCGACAAGACCCGTGAGTATGGTGGGACTGGATGGTGTTCGTCTTACTGATGTTGCCATGATGATTGACACAGGTTCAGATATCACTATCGTTCCCAAATTTGCGTGGCCACCACAGTGGGATCTGCAAGAGATTGATGCTCCTGTGACAGGTATAGGGGGGCAATCTCCTACGCAGGTTGGTTGATGTTTTGTAACAGTTATGGATGAAGAGGGAAATAGAGCCATGATAAAGCCTTATGTGATGTGCACGTCACTGTGGCTGCTGGGAAGGGATGTTCTGGCCCAGCGGGGAGTCATCTTGCAGACACCTTTTCCCTAGCGGCCATTGGGGGCAGCTTCCGCCCTACCTTAAAGTTAACATGGACCACGAAGGACCCTGTGTGGGTGGACCAATGGTCGCTACCAGAGGAAAAGCTGCATCACCTAAAGGAACTAGTTAAAGAACAGTTAGACCAAGGTCACATTAAGCTGTCAACGAGTCCTTGGAACACCCCTATTTTCACCATTAGGAAAAAATCAGGAAAGTGGAGGTTGTTACATGATCTCCGAGCTGTTAACGCATGCATGGAAAACATGGGAGCTCCACAACCAGGGTTGCCCTCACCTGTTATGCTCCCACAGGCATGGAATTTGCTAGTAATTGATCTAAAAGATTGTTTCTTTACTATACCCCTCGACCCAGAGGACAGTGAAAAATTGGCCTTCACGGTTCCTACAATCAACAGGGAAGGCCCATCAGAGCGATACCGGTGGGTAGTTCTTCCCCAGGGAACGAAGAATTCGCCAACCATCTGTCAATGGTTTGTGAATTTGGCCCTGAAACCGTGGAGGGAAAATCGCCCAGATTTGATTACGTACCACTACATGGATGATATCCTAATAGCAAGCCCTGAAGTTTTACCAGCCAAGCAGGAAGAGGAGTTAATTAACTGTTTAAAGGAATTTGGCTTGGTCGTTGCCCCTGGAAAAGTTCAAAGGCAAGCTCCTTGGAATTATTTGGGTATGGTTATCACAGAGGCTAGAATCAGACCCCAGCCACTTCCACAAATGCCAAGTCGGCCTGCAAACATTGGGCTCAGGCAATTACCATCCTAGGAAAGCCTGACATCATAAAAACAGATAACGCACCCACGTATAAGAGTAACACCTCTAAAACCTTTTTCCAGCAATGGGGAATAATCCATCAGACGGGTATCCCTTATAATTCTGGTGGTCAGGCCATTATCGAGCGTCACCATCGAAATATAAAACAATTATTGTTTGCTTTGAAAAAAGAGGGGGAGATGGGTCCCTACGAATTAACCAGTAAAGTATGCTATCTTTTAAATTGGCTTAACCCTCGAAATGATGATAACATACCTATTTTCACCCATTTTTCTAAAAACTCAGCTGATCTTTCAGGAAAAAAGGTACAAGTAGAAGTTTTCTGGCCGCAGAAACAGATCTGGGAAGGTCCAGTCGAGTTAGTTACTTGGGGACGGGGTTATGCTTGTGTACTTGCAGGAGATGGAGCGACCTGGGTACCAGCCAAGTGGGTACGACCGTGGTTGCGGAAGAGACAGGAACAGTTAATGGACCAGGATGTCAGAATGGATGAGGTTCAGCTGGTTGGTGATCATCTTGATAACGGTGACAGGGATAGTGCAGGGGAAATGGCAGACAGAAATTCAGCCGAGAGAGAACATTTGGGTCACCATAGCTAACCAGACAAGCCAAAAAGCCTTCTGTCTTAGCTTGCAATGTCCAGGAGACCCTTTCCGCACTTGTTTGATAGGTGTCCCTGTTTGGCAACCTCAGGAATTCAATGGGTATGTAGCTAATTTTGCTGTGCTTAATGATACTCTATTAAATACCACTGTGTGCCCTTATCGATCAAGGCGAACGGCAGAACAGTTAGACGGGTGCTGGCAGTGTGAAGTTGGGGATTAGAAGATTGGCTCAGATCGCTAGGTTTAGGATCATGGATTACAGAAATTTTGTACCACTCATGCATGATCGGGATGGTTATACTTGTGTTTGTACCTATGTTGCCTTGTCTTTGCCAATGTTTGCAGTGTTTGATGCATGATATTGCTAATTCTGTTTTTGAAAAAAGAGGGGGAAATGTTGGGGCCTTAGCGCTTTTTGCAAGAATATAAGGAACTGAGGTAATGGGATTCGAGGTCACCCGGAGGACAAGAACGTGCTCGTGGACAGTTTCAGGGGGACTAAACCGGCCACAACCAGATGGACGTCCGGGAGACCCAGCAACAGAGCACCGAGAAGAGCGCCAATCAGCTGCAAGCTAGCGATGCATGGACACTATCGCCTAACCAATGGGAATGCTGTTGCTTAGCGCGTGTCCACGTGTACGGGTGCTGGAAAGGTATAAAGTTCTGTTGCAGACAATAATAAAGCGAATTGAACCTGCTTCACATTGAAGTGCTGTTCATTCCGTCTCGCGGGGTGGGCCTCAGCAAAGCCCTCTAGTTTAATGGATTGCTTTTTTCTACAGTTTGCCAGCCTATTTTTGCATGGCACTGAAGATAAAATTTAGAGGATTTAGATAGACGACAAAGATTTATGCCATGTGTTGTTGCTGTTTGTTAGGGCAATTCTGCTATTTCTGTGAATTAAGACATCTAATATTGGCATCTAAGGACCCTTTCCTATTTTTTTTTGCAAATGAAGAACATTGTCCAAGAACCAGACTCAAGAAACCTTCACAGTTGTAAAAGACATTACCAGTTTTTAAGAATTGGTACTTAGAAGACTTGTTACAAGTTTAAAACTGCAAGCTACAAAATGTCCTCATAAACAGGGTAAGAGCACAGCTCTAGACCTGCTCACCAGGATGTTGCAACAGATAGAGGATTGGAGCAGGTAAGTCAGAACAAGCTTTGAACCTGTATCAGATTCTAAATAAGATTTTGGAAATATTTCCTTTGGCTCCTTTTAAAGGAGAAGCTGGGATCTGCAGTACTGCAAAGATAGCAGAGGGCATTCCAGTCATCTGCAAGCACTAGAGACAAATTTTAGAGAGGGGCAAACCTCAAAGTCATTGCAAAAACCAAGCCATCCCGTGCACAGAAAGAAAAATGCAATATCTGTGAAATACAGATAGCAACGAGTAGCTAACCTTGGGCTTAGCTAGTTGTAGTCTAACAGAGCATACAGAAGCGATCAAGCCCCCAGGTTGTGTAAAGAAAGTACATAAAAAAGGCAGCATTGGGTTGCTTTGTCTCACAGCTATGTGCAGCAAGGAACGGCTGGGTCAGTCTCTACACTGCACACTTGGCACAAAGGACAAATTCACAGTACATTTATGTTCTTAAAAATGTTGCTGTGTTGAAATCTTGTGGACTGTATTTCCTATTATTATTTTCACTCAATACTACTAAGCTCTACAAAGAGTAAATTACAGTAGCAGTTGAAGGATAAGTAATCAATTACTTCTCTGCTCAAAACTTAAAAAATAAGTTACTTTGCAGATCTGGGAACACAGACAACATGTACCTTACCTTGCTGTAAACTGCCATGAAGGTGATTAACAAATGCAGTTAATATAGTTGCCACATTCATCACTTGGGAACATTGTGCAAGACCAAGTGTAAAAAGCTCATTCCAGCAGGCTTTTACTAATGATATGCTGTTATCCTGTCTATTAAAAAAATACAATAATTTCACTTAATAGCACCAGCCATTTGCATATTTTTTCTAATTTAAAGACTACTTCATGAAACATTTGCTTAATTCAACCAATGCAACCAATATCAAAATGAAGCCCAACATCAGAAGTATTTTTATTTTCATGCTGGAGTTAAAATACTTGACCTGAGAAGTCAAAAATCAGGTACTATGTTCCACTGTTTTAACCAGTAAATATTAGAAATTGAAAGGAAACAAAGACCTATCAAAGAATAAAAGCACCTTAAACCTAGGATTCTAATTGCAAAAGTGTGACGGGGTGGATTTTTGCAAGAATATTAGTGCAGTCTTATGAAATGTTTCTGATGATTTATCATAATGCTATCTGTACGCCAAATCATATTTGCTGCATCCCCTTTAGCCTCCCGCCGAAGG
This sequence comes from Tinamus guttatus, assembly GCF_059628265.1. Lineage (NCBI taxonomy): Eukaryota > Metazoa > Chordata > Aves > Tinamiformes > Tinamidae > Tinamus > Tinamus guttatus. Next base: position 5,278,430 of record NW_028289006.1, on the reverse strand, counting down.
GGCTACGTGGAGGCCTAGTGCAAACCCAGCGTGCCGGCTCCCTGCTGAGAGGGGTCCGGACGGCACCGCGCTCTCCATGCGGTTAGAGTTCAACCACGCGGTTCAATCATTAACTGAAGTGGGAAGAGGACACTCCTCTGGCTGAGATTAACGAATCGCTGCCTAAGGAAGGATCCACTTGGATAAAATGGTCTGCCTTTCTCAAAAAACTATTATTTTGGTTCTGCTGGGGCTCATTGATGCCTCCAAATTATTAGCACCAAGAATTTTTTTTCAATTGAAAACTGAAGCAAGTCAACTTTGTAGCAGTTAAAAGTTACAGATGCAATCTGCTCAAGTTTAAAAAGCAGCATTAATTAAAAAAAAAAAAAAACTTCCACTTGGAAGTGTTAAAATTTTAAGCTTGAAAAGGCAAATTATATATTCATGGTAAATGGTGTTTTAATACTCTGTTGATTATGATCTTGATTGGGGCTGGAAATTCTAGCATAGGTGAATATCAACACTATTAGTACATTCTACTCCTCCATTTTTTATGCAAACATCAAAATGTATTGGAAGTAGCTTACTTACAGAAAATCTGCATGATTTTTTGAGTATTTCCATTTCACCTGATGAGTTTTGTCACACAAAGCTTTTCTGTGCAGCTTTTTAAAAAGCAGCATTTTTACAGTTTTGCAGCGTCTCTGTCTTACAAAAGACTTTAAAGTGATCAATGATGAAATTCACCGTGTGAATTTGATACTTCAGAATTCTGCAGGGCAGCGGTTTACATTAATAATCAAACATCACATTTATGCTTTTGTCCTCCTTTTTGCTCTCCTTTTATTTCACAGAATTCTACTGTTTCTTTTCTCAAAACACAGACTCCAATTACATACAACACAACATCTTTTCTTACAGAATGTACAATAATTTGTCTTAAACACCCAAGTGAATACAAATGGCAATCACAGGTCATCCTGCCTCTGACAAGCTTTCTGGAAGAGGGAAGAAACCTTCACTTTAAAAAGGAATTTCTTTGCTACCACAGAGTCATAAACTATTTTGATATTGGATTTTAAAAATCACTGTAGAGAGAAGGACAGGAAGAGATTTCTGGTGAAGACTAACTGGATTTGTACTCCCTTCGTGTCACACCTGATACACTATCTTTACTTGTTTGATGTGTCCTCATAAAATGACTTCTGAAAGTAACACGAATTACTTTTCCCCACACTGTCTGGAAATGTTTTCTCATGACAGTCAGCAATGTGCTGCCACATAGCTTAATAATTTTAGATGACACACTAAATTCTGCTGGAAAAAAATGGATGTTAAGCTAACTGCAGACAGAACGATAAAAATTACTTTTTTCTGCTTACAGAGTCAGTTTGCTTTTGGAAACTCCCTGGCAAATAAACAATTCCGAAGGCTTGCTGAACCTAGCTAACATTTCTCCCATACAGGCTAGCAAAGGCAAAATTATTCCTACTAATTCATCTACAACAATAGCAGTATTTAGGGTTCCAGAGATCATGGATTTTTTTCATGACTGTCTTAGAAGCATCAGAGATCAGGATGTAGCTATTCACAAATGATAGGAAGTGATTTACTGAAAAATCACTTTCAGTGGGGAGTAATTTTTAATCAGCAGATTTACCTTCATGATGAAGATCTATAAGACATTTTTAATAAATGGTTTTATATTTTAAAATCACCCTGAAAAAGACAGTAAAAATAGCCAATTAAAAACTGTGCGTACACAATACGAGAGAACACAAAACATGAACACTTACCCTAAAGCTTGGAAAGATGGAATGGAACGTGCCCAGTGCATGGACAAGAAAAGCAACCTGGAGGCAGACTCACAGATATAGTGAACGTTCAGATATTCAGGCATAGGCGAAGGCATGGTGAGCTGGTTAAAAAAAAACACAGAACATTTTCTGTAACACAGAAAATCAGGCTTGATGGTTTCTTTTAGAGAGAAATAGGTAAAAGTATTTTGGAAGTAAACATGGGATAATCTTGAAGCAAAAATTGAATGGCTGCTTTTATTCCATATTAGCCACACAGTTATATTTTAATGAGATTACAAAGCAATGAAGACAGGACAAAAAAAAAAAAGATTAGATAAAAATTCGTATCTGGAACACCTGGAAATTGAAAATTCAAAATAAATTTTCAGACATTCACAGAAGAATAAAAGTTTTAGAAGACCTACTGTAATTAGGAACATTTATGAAATTTCTTATATTTATAATAAATATATTCCAAAAATACAAATACAGACGCACCGTAACTTTCCAAATCCTGTCGGAGAGGAGGAGAACAAGTGGCCTGAAAAATCAGTGGCATCACCACAATTACTAGGTGGAGTTTTGGGAGAGCAGAGAAGATCTTATCTCACATAAGACCTTTGGCTTGTAGCTTTAGTTTTTATTTTGCAAAATAGCATTTTGGTATGTGAACAAAATACCTATATACAGAGCTGCCCAAGTCCTAAACAGTAAGCAAGATGCATCAAAAATGACCTTTCTGAAGTTACATGAGTAAAATTAATGGGTTTTCCTGCACATACTTTCTTCCTCCACGTGAAGAAAGGATTTGACTCCAAATTGCTAATTATAGTGCTCTAGTTTTATTCTCAGAAGTTAATTCTTCATAATACAATGATTCTGCTAAGTTTATTAATAAGACCTGACATTTTATTGTAAAATTAACACTAGAACCGAGTGATCAAACTGTGCACTACTGAGAGCACCAAAGCTTAATGCAGGGGCTGATGCTGAAGAAACTTTTGGATAAGGAAGCTTTCTGATTTGTCCATGAGTAACAGGACGAAAAAAGGATGAAAGAATTTCTGCAGGCTTATGAAATGATAAATAAAGTTAGAAAGTCTTTGTCTCTCTAAAAAAGAAACCAGATTCTTCCTAATGGCTAAAGACAATTTGCGCCACACTAAAGTAGGGGAAACCTGCAAAGGAGAAACAGTGACAAACGTATTTAGGAGCCTCAGTATTCAGTTACAGAACACGTTACATCCATCTGGCAATAAGTGAGAATGTCGATGCTGACTCTCTGCTTTGCAAGACACTTTTCCATTTAAATCTCTTTGTACTGATCACCTATGGTTTTAAGATACAATAAACTGTGCAGCTAGAGCTCTTAAGAGCTCTAACAAAGTGCTAATCATTGAACAAGGGCAATATATTCATCAAAAATGAACAACAATACCTTAAACAAATGCTAACTCTTCTAAGAAACGCAAAAGACCACTTCAACAAATCATCAATTACTTTGTACTAAATTAAAATGGTCATAAACAGCATATAATAATTCTCAAGTATTAAGTACCCTGAATGCCACATGCGTGTCGCTGAGCAGCGGCCCCTCTATTTCAACGATATCCAAGCTCGTTTCTCCACCGACGAGCTGCACGCTGGCTTCAACGTTCTCTGAGTTTTGGCATGCTGCACCCTCTCCTGGATTTAGAGCTTTTGCAAGGGTATCAAATGCTCTGTAAGATACATATAAAAAAAGGGGGGGGGGCAGGAAGGGAGAAGCAAATTTCATCTTTGAGAACGTATTGATTCAGAAGGAACTTCTACATCTGCAAGCAGTATTCAGAGGTCTGCCTCAAACAACCAGAAATAGCAGAGAAGATACAATAACAAACTCTTCCCACAATTCCTAAGAATGCCAGATTACATTGTCTCTGCAACAAAAGTCAGCAGTACTTCCTGATCACACTAGTTGTCAACAAATTCACAGTTTTGACACAATGTCTGAGCTGGTGAATCACAGTTTGCCTTGCAGGATCTCTTTAGGGGTGTTTACTGAGAGCGTTGGCACGGAGTGTTTTTAGCACATGATGATCACGTTGTTAAAGCAATCTAATGCACATGGAAACTGTAGGCAGTTTTGCTGTTACGAAGTGCAAACAGCAATAATGTTTTTTTTTTCTGGCTTTTCATGTCATGAACTGTTGTTATGCTGTTCAACTTCATTTAGAAAGCCTGCTTCTAAAGATATAGGAGAGCGTATTCTCAAATTTTCCACACCACCTGATGCAGGGCAGTGACTCCTGCAAAGCCCAAGTCGCAGGCGTTACTGGCGAGAGCCCAGGATAAGCACAGATGTATCACTCATCTTCGCTGCCTGGTAGCACCAAACAAAAGGGAACACCTGTATACACCATGGTTTCATTGTTCCTCTGTGCACACCATCATTTCCTTGTTCCTCTATGCACAAACACACCTGAGACCCAAACCCAATCCATCTGCACTCTTGGTAGATACACTACCAGTGCCTGCAGGCAGACGATGCATCCTGAGGGCAGTATCACTCCTACATAAAAGCACTGCATGAAAAAAACTCATACACTTGTAACAACTCATCATGAGCCAGTATGTAGAGCCAATTCTCAATGTGTAGAGATGTGTTAACTGTCACAGAGTCTCAGACCACTCTCAGAAGTTCTGCTACCTAATTTGGCGTCCAAATGGCAGAACTCAGCCCACCTCCTCTCCCTCTTGCTACTGAAGTGCACCAATATACTAAACCCTTAAGTGCTTGCTATTTCTAATGTAACTATTACTGACCAAAAAGACACAACACAAATGAGCTGCTCACACTGCTTCAGGCTCGAGAGGCCACATGAACTGGAGTAGTTTTTAGCCCTACACTAGTCTGTACATCTTTAGTAGCACATGAAGGTGACTAAGGCAGGCACAAGCAGATATAGGTGGGGAATTTCCTGTCACAGTTATGTGGAAAGCAGGAGAAAAGGGAATGCACTCGTGTGCAAGCAGTCCAAGTTAGACTGCCTGTCTCCTGCTAGGAAATCTCAGTTTCAGGCCCCATGGCTCCTATTTGGCTTCTATTTGTACATGAAGCCCCTATATCTAGGTTGACTCACATGAACAAATATTGCAAGATAAAAAACACTAAGAAAAAAAAAAGACTATCTTGAACAAAGTTTGCCTGAAAATTACAAAAACCTGGTCCACTAAACAAGAAAGAAAATAACATTAAAACAAATAGTATTCTTTGTTAGAGACAAGACTAGTTCCCTTTTTATCCAGCTCATTCACTATATGGATATGTAACAGTACTGATAAGATATAAAAAATGAACACAGATAATAAAGTCACTAGAGGACAACAGCATGTAACATTAAAATATAACAGCTGCTGAATGCTAGCAAGAAAATTGTTGACTAAATTTTTATCAGTCAAGTAAAAGCTTTGCTATGGTCGCTGCAAGCAATTAAACACAAAACACACGAAAAATGGTGATAGAAGTTTCTCCTTGAACCCTCTCAAACCATTTTTCTTCAGTAAACACCTGTGTATGTTGGATGAAGTTGTCAAGGAAATCAATGATTTAGACCAAAATTTTATTTTCTGTTTGAGTGATAACTTCCCTTCTACAAGATATTTCACTTGAAAACCCCTATTGGAAATCTATGGAAATCTGGTAACCTATTAGAAATGAGTAGGTGGTTACACTGTGCCAGAGCTCTTTAGAGTTCCCTGGTCGAGAGAGCTCCTGAAAATGCCTGGAGATTAAAATTTGGAAGGTTACTGGGCAGCCGTAGCACACTGAAGTTTGCTCAAGTTGCTCCTTCCACAGCAAGCTCTTCACCTCGGAGGACACGACAAGGGTCCAGTCAGCAACATGCACTGACTTGCTAAGCAGCACATAGACATAAAGGAGCACAGCAAACTCTGCTTGCAGTCCCATAGGAAAAAAATCATGTGCTTGAGCCAATACTAGCTACTCCACTATATACCAGTCCTTTTTCCCTTGATGGATTTACTGCACTTGCATGTTTTCAACCCAGAAGACATGACATGGATGTTGCGCAGCAAGTGAATATTGGTGGGACAACTGCCAGAATCCTGCACAGGATGACAACCACGGAAGAGCATGACCGTAACTGAAAGGATAACGGAGCAAGTACGATGTACAGTATTTGATATATATGCTAACCACAATGGCTTGGTTAAAATCAAAGAAACAAGTTTGGAGGATATGCAGTGACTGTATTTGTATTGACAGTGGGCATTATTTGAGTTCTTCTGTGCAGAAAAAAAATACTTCTCAATTTTTTAAGGGGACTAGCAAGGCATTAAACTATTCTAAACACTGATTAACACTGATCTTACTGCGAAGAATTTTCCAAGATCAATCTGCAACACAAACTCAGTCAGCTGTTGTTATTTCTAATGCAGATACTTGATGATTTAATTAATGATCTAAACGGATGCAGAAAGCATCAGAATGTTATTTTCAGTGGTAACGTGCCTTACCTTGTAACATCACTGCTAGCTTGTTCTTCTTGGGGGAGTTCAGACAATGATGCATCTCCATTACTTAAACTCTCAATCATAGATAGATCAGCGCTGCTTTGAGACACGTCTTTGGATTTACTCAGATTCGCTAACGATGTGACCACATTTGCCAGCGTGCTTAAATCACCCTGACATGCTTCAACCTGAGAGAAAGGTAGAATGTTTAATTCTTCCGTACTGGCAACAGTTAACTTGCATTAGAAGAATCTGAATTCTGCACTAACTAATGAATTACTGAGCTTGTGAATAAACCTCTAAGAAAACCGCTGTTTCAAAAAACGAGTAGTCATACTGCAGCCATTAGACACTGTGTTGCTTCTGAATGTGAGCAGGACAGACATTTACGTTTACAAACAACAGATACCTGCGTCTTTCAGGAAGAATGCTACAGAAGGCAAGCAACCACAGGAAGACATTTTAGCATCTCCACTCCTTAGTCAAATACTCAGCTGCACTATAGGACTATCCTAGGCTATATATTTTGCTGCTTCTTTCCTTTCTGTCCACTCTGCAGTGCATAAAATAAACAGGACTGAAGGAGTGTAGGAATGCTTGAAAACAGGGAATGGATAAAAAGTCATTTTGAAGCGGGCAAGAAAAGAATTCTGCTACAGTTTTTTTTTTTTTTTAATGCCTCTATTTAATTGCATGGTAACCCAGTGATTCAGTGATGACCAGTGATTCAGATGGGCAGCAAGTCATGCTCCCCTCATTCCTCCAGTTACTTTAAACAGGAAGGTGCACAAGTCCACGCTGCTGCTAACATGAGTATGCAATGAGTCATTTAGCTTCCTTAGTTATACTCCACACATGGAGCTGGAAAGGTTAAATGGAGGAAACAACTTTTGATGGGGCCCTTTGCAGACAGAACAAGTGGGCTTGTGTGTGCACGTGTGGCTCAAGTGGACTTGTCTGCAGGTGAGCCTTTGCAACCTCACTGTATTGTTACAAAGGCGGGGTTAGGGGGAAGAGACCATGTGTCAGGATTGACCAAAAAAAAAATAAAGGGGAGGGAGGGTGCATTTTTTAAAGCTCTCTCCAAGAAAGGGAAAGCAGGCCCCTTTGGAGAAGACTCCATTTCATGGAAGTTTTTATCATTTTTACTATGCAGTCTTCTGAACAAAAGGCATCTACGATACTGGGCAATCTTGTAAAGGAACATCACTGTTTCAAAATTAAATTCTGTCCAAACAGAAACACACCAAAACAGAACAACTTTCACTCCACATATGCACAGGTATAGCAGGTAACTCTAATATATTACTCACATTATCGTTTACCTTATCCGGAGTCATCAGCACAGTAGGATCACTTTTTATTCCAGACTGATGAATGTTAACAAACATTCCTGACTCCAGCAGACCTGTTGACCTGACACCAATAGGATACAGTTTAATTTGCTGGGCAATACAGAAAACACTTTTGCTCAAGTCCTTTTGAGCAGGATTTACATACCTTGCTGTTTCATTGTCTGTAACAAAAGTTGGTGTTGCAGCCAGTGGACTCCGTAGATCTTTCCGAATGTAGATTTTTTCTGTAGAAGCTGCACAGTTTGAAGATTTTTCTCTGGACACTTCAATAGGTTTCCTCTCACACTGAACAGCTAACAGAGCAGCACACAACTATTAAGTCACATCACAAATTACCGTCTAAGATATAATAATACTTTTTTTTCTCTTTACTCATTCTGCAATTTCAAAAACGATGCTGAGAATTTAGAGGTGCCATTTTAAAAAGCAACCCAATTAGCTAACCATAACCGAACTTCCACAATCTTTTACAGAAAACAGGTCTAATGACTTAAAAGTATATAACCAACGTAACAAATTCTTTTAATATAAAGCATATCTCGCGTAGCATGCACTTTAACACAGCTGCTAGCTAGAATGGTCTCCTGGTCCCAGATTGACACTGCTTTCCCAGACTTACAGTCCTGTTTCATCCCGAAGGCGATGCATCTCTGCAGGCGACAGTACTGACACCGATTCCGGTGGTGCTTGTTGATGACACAGTCCTTTGTTCCTCGGCACGAATAAACTAAATTCTTTCGGATACTCCTCTTAAAGAAGCCTTTGCAGCCCTCGCACGTTACTGCTCCGTAGTGACGCCCTAGGTACAGTGCAGCATAAAGCAAGAGAGTAGTTTTATACCAGTGATATCTTTTCTCTTCTAAGGTTTATATTTATTCAGAATAAAGTATGATTTTACACAGAAAAAGGAACAATCTTATTTTTTCCACAGCTCACTAATTTTAAAATATTACTTGTGCCTATAAAGCCATTCAAAAAAAGTCATGTTTCCAATTTAAGGCGCTTATAAAATTTATCCTGTATAAGTAGGAAAATCACTAAACTGCTTATTATTTTCTTGCTGAATTTATTGACAGAAAGGTTAAAAAAGCTCAAGAAAACAGGTACTTAAGAACATAGGAGAAACTCTTAATTTACACATACTAAGTAATTTTTCAGGTTTCAGCAACATGGAAACTGCATACAAACTATAAAGAAAGATCACTGATAAACATTCAAAACTTAATGTAGGGGCTTCAAGGCTTGTTTTTGAACTAGGTAGGGCATATTGCAGAGATAAATCTGAATTATGAACTTATTTACAGAAAAATATATTTTTAGACCTTTTCCCCACAAACATCTTTATAGATAGCTCAATCACATCTGCTGGATGTTTCAAGAAATTCTAGCAGGCTTCCTAGATTCCTTTATCACATACACGCTTGCAAACTGTTTTATAGATCAAGAAAAACCTTAAACTGTTCTTATGAAGTTGCGCAACTAAAAAAAGTAAAAATAAATAAATACCCGATGCCTTGTCTCCGCATACGACACACAGGTCAAACACTTTATTTAGAGCCTGTTCAGTGGAAGAGTTGTCTGTTAAGATCTGAAAAAAAAGTACAAATAATTTCAATTTTCTTTGTCCTGATACCAAGATAGATTAAAATAAATTTGGTGCTTCTGGTTTTCCTCTAAGGTAAAGGTCTAAATCTATAAAGTAAGAGGTTTTCTCCACTACACTTTACAGTCTGCATGGATGGAAAGGAGCTACATGCCACTGCGTTCCCATTCAGGATGGGGTAAAAGTTTTACTTGTAAACTTCCTGAGATTTCTTTAAAAAAATTGAATATTTTAAAATGTATTTAGAAATACATTTAGTATCTGCATACTCTTACCTTTTGTTCACTTTTGTGTTTAGAGAAAACTCGCATATCCTAAAGACTTGGTTGTAGTGCCAAAGAGGCTGAAGCACTAAACAAAAAATCATTTGTGGAAGCCAATAATCCTGCGTTCAGCACTGTTAATTCACCCTAACCCATAAATGGTGGGCCAACAGAAAATGCATTCTGAAAACAGCACCATTAACCATCAAGCAGCATATAGTCTGGTGTTCAGTAACTGCTTGATATTATTACAGTATTCTGGTCTTTCCTTGTTAATTTATCTCTAAAACCTGGACATCTTTGTTAGCGCATAATCTTCAATCCACAGCTCCTCGGAGAAGGCACAACAGCCATCGGTTTGATCTTTTAAAATTTTATCATGCTGAGTCATAAATAAAGCACAACTAGAATTAAATTTTCAAAAGGAAAACACACACGATCACATAAGTGACAATCAAACATCATCTGGAGATGAATGTAAAACAGAAAAGGGCAAATTTTCTTCCAACTGAAAAGTGATATAAATGGACAATTTTAAGTTTCTAACTTCTAATGCATCTTAACGAAAAGGCTGACTTCTTCCTGCTTTGCGTATTCAAAGCAGAGTCTCTGATAAAGAGAAAGGTATTGAAGAAGTACCATATGCTCTGTTGAGGAAACTAAAATTTATCTTTTTTAGAACATGTTGACAATCTCACAAACTGTACATTTAGCTACTTTAACAATCATTATTTCTTTCTAGTTAGCTTTTAGTAACAATACTCTCACAAATTCATTTAACTTTTTAAAAAATATGCTTGTTGAGTTAATAGAAAATCAACCTTTCATTCCTTCTTAATTTCCATTACTACCAATAGATATGTTCAAGACATGATATCAAATACATTTCTAAGTCCTTCCATAGATGAAACCTTCACAGAAATGTAAAGATTCACCTAAGTAAGAACTACAGAATGTGGCCCATGAGGAGACGATAACCTCAGACTCCACAAACTCATCACTGACCTTGAATACATAGAATAAGAATTGCTGATAAAGGTGATGAGGAGCCACTGGCAGGGAAAAAAGACAACGAGAGGAAAGGCCGTGCAAAATAAGTGCAGGAAAAGACAAGGTGCAACGAGGAAGAAGTTTTGTGCATAGCAAATGGAAGGGACTGCAAAGTGAAGGTTACAGATTAAAAAAAAAAAATGCAAAACTGAAGATGAAAAGAGAAAAATACGAAAAAGGCCAAGGCGCATGCAGCTGAGTAAGAAACACTATTTCATCAAGACTAAGAGGAAAATAAAATAAAATGAACAAAGAAAATAAAATAAAACCCTACCAACACATCTGAACTGACCAAAGAACAAAGTAACAGAGCTAATGGGACACTGTTGCCTCTCAAGCTGTCCTATTTTGCCCAAATTGTACAACTAGAACTGGAGCTTTGAGTTGATCATTCTGATTTTCCCTACTCTGGAAACTTGCATTTTTAAGTAAGTGTGATACACTTCTTATTTCTCATCTTTTAGGTTGTCTTTGAAAATAACTTTCTACAAGGGGTCCTAGATACCACATCCCACTGGTTTATGTTGCTGTTGAGGCTTACTTAGGATACAACGTATGACACTACAACAGATTGACTTCTGCTATTGCTTCCATACTCACGGCAAACAAATTCCGAATCAGAATTACTTGGAGCAAAAAATGTGTATATCCATTTGCAAAGATTTGCTGGTTTCAAAAATATGTAATACACAACAGAGTTATGCTTCAAGCTTGTACATGTGGGTAGTTACTCAGAGATGACTGGCTCCCACACAAGTAGAAACTAAACGATCAGAAGATTCCATTTTTGAAAAAAAGATTTCTTGATGTAGGGTAAAAATGGAGATTTACAAGAACAGAATCCTTCGTTGCTTTTTCTCATAGTGCAAGAGACACCTAATAAAGTATTTCTCAGAAGATAAATCAATCTTAAAGTAAATAATCTTTGCACAACATAGAATTACACCACAGAATTTATAGGTGTAGGATATTGTGCAGACCAAAGCATAAAAGGTTTGTGTACGTAATAAAAATTTTATTAAATAGTTAATTAACGGATCGAGAGACAGATATTAAATGTGGTGGTCTCACTATAAGCTCCAAACTGGGAGGCCTCTCCAAGCCTGCCTAGACTAGGAACATGCCCAGAAGCACTACTATTTACTTGTCCTATTTTTTAACATCTTCCCTTTGGCATATGTTTGAAAACGGACTAAATGGACTGGTGCTGTAACAGTCCCCATGACGCCTGGCCTAGCACACACTGTTTTAACAGCAGCATCAATGTACGTGGACAAATCAGCAGTCAACGAGCAGGCTTTGTTCTCGTGTGCCGAGGCGTCTGCGCAGCCTTTGTGCTTCCAAGTGGGACCCCCGAGTGCTCCTCCGGGCATGACGTGGCCCAGGAGACTCCCAAGGGAGAGGGCAGGGCTGGGGCGGCAGCGCGCACCGTCCGCGCGCGAGCAGGGAGCACCGGGGGCTTCTCTGCGGAGTCCCAACCCTGACACAGCCCCCAGCACGCGGCCGCGCTCCAAAGCTGCCTCTGCAGAACCATCCCCACGGGCGAACAGCAGCGGCAACGGTGTGCGAGGAGGAAACCGAGAGGAAAAACATGGCGAGTGATAAAGGCAAGGGAGAGGAGAGCAAGTTTTCAATGATATCTGAAAACAGATGGAGACTCAATGAAGCAGTAAGAAGGACTGTCAGGATGGCAGGAGCTGGAAATGACAAAAAACAACAACAGTCTTTCTAACCTCATGAGCCAGGGTATAAAATTAAAAAGCAATAAATTTACAAAAAAGCAACTTGTTTTCTTCATAATTTCTAAGCATTCGTGCCATGTCCTAATGCAAGGAAAAATATATAGTTTAAAAAAAAAGGTCAAAAAAGGAGATCCCAGACATATTTAGAAATAAAACATCTCTTCTTATCCCATTTGAACCAATATTAGGAAATAAAGTGGATTCTCTACCTGGATGTGCTGTGCAGATATATCAGGGGATGCAAAAAACAGTTGGTTGACACCTGCAGCATCTGGAGTTGCTAGGAAAACTTTTCCTGGAGTGGAATCTTGTCTGGCAAGGATCACCTTGCTCGGGGTAGAGCCATCATGATTTGTTAGGATGAACTGCTTGCCTGCTGAGCTCTGATCGAGGGCTGTAACAATCTGAATCTTCTGGCCCGTCTGCTGATCTGTGACAATCTAACAATACATTCATCTCAAAATGTTATGGTAGTTTAAGTTCACTCTTAGGACCCGGCCTAGGCTCTGAAGAAAATGGGATTTTCGCCCTCAGCATTTGCAAAGCAGGAGCATCTCCCCCTCTGTCACACCAGAGTTAAGGAAACTCGGGCAAAACCGTGGATTTTCCCTTTCATTTTCAACATGCCCCAGGCATAGGCGTTCGAAGCCAAAACGTGAATTCACACTGAGGTGTCCTCACACGGCCTGCAGTTCTAGAGCAGCCCTCGGCGCTGTGGCAGCCCAGGCCCGAGGCAGGGCTGAGGCTGGGCCCTCGGAGCCGGCATCCGGAGCCATCCTATCGCCTCCCTGCGGATTCCGGCGCTCGGCACCTCCCGCATTCGGATGCCCGGCAAGCAACTCTCTATTACCCAGCTGCACCCTTACTCTCAAGTGGAAGAAATAAGCATTAGACAACAAGAAAAGCAATAATCTTGTTTCACTTGTACATCGATTTTAGGCTTTAGTTTCCTGCATATACAAATTCCAAAACAAATAAGTATTAGCTCTCTGCCATTTTCCCTTAATGGAAAACTTGATTTCATAATTTTCATTTCATAATAGAAAACAAGTCTACATTACTTTTTCCATTTCATCTCTATTTTCAAGCACAAATACAGCTATTACTATTCATTTTTTGCCCTTTGCCCATCATTAAACTCCTTTTTTTTGTTATTGTTTTAGGAGTGAAGAGTTTGTCAGTTTATAACTGCCAAAGACAATAGTTAAGATTACACCTCTCCTCCACTAAAATCTCACTCCCTGTCTATTTTAATCACTCCCTGTCTATCTCCATAGGAAAGTCCATGCCAAAAAACTGCCTTGTTAATTCTGAAGACCAAGGAGAAACGCTCTGCAAACTATTTCCTACAAGCTACTTTTAAATCACAAACCAGTGAAACGAGTTCAATGTAAAAGTTTTAATAACCAAACATAAATGCATATCACTCTATTCCTAAAGCTTTCATGGTCCTAATTATTTATTTATTACAAATTATTAAATATTATTATGCCTTCATGAGCTGCTGTATTTTATCAGTGTAACAAGCCCATTTGAGCCAAAATAAAAGTATTTTTTGATTGTCTAGGTTAAACTCTGAACACAGATGAGAATTTACACCATGTCTGAAACAATATGCTTTCCTATAGAAGTCCATGTCCATATTTCACTCGCAGGTAATTACAGCAGGATGGCAGGCAGAATAACCATTGATAATTCATAAATTTCATTTCAAATAGTGTCCAAATTCAAGGGGCTTCCTGGCAATCTAGGGTAACGCCCAAGCGGATTCTGCTGCATAATGTAGTAGAAACCTAGAGATTTAACTGTTATTTTACCCACACAAAGGTATGTAATCTACACAAGTGCCTTCTGCAGCTCAGAAACATTCGGCACCTGAAGGAGGCACAACAGAAAGCAGTTTATGCTATTAAGAACAGTCTGCAGTTGGCCTCTGGTGGACACATACCTGCAAAAACTCCAATTAAATCACAAACAGACTTTCAAAGTAGAGCTGGCCATCAAAGTGCAAGTTGTGAATGCACAGTAATGAGGCGAAAAAAAAATCACTGTTCCTTTCAAGGGATCCATCAGGGTTTGATGACAACACATTATTTTTCCTAGTAATGTCAAACTCGATGTTGCCATAGGGATTATATTATAAAATAGAAGCATAATAATTCTGTATTGTCTTCTTAAAAAAATATATTTTCTTCGTGTCTTTCATTTTAGTATCTTGATGGTGGTGAAAGATACTTTAATTTTATTTTATAGCTTTCTAAGTCCTTTTTTAAGAAGTCTTGATCGCTATTTGAATATTGTTTCAATAAATGGTTTACCTAGATAAGCCAATGTTTGTGTTTTAGAAAAAAAGTTTCTAAACATACAGAGTCCACTAGTTTATAACAAAACTCGTTTTGAACAGAAATGTCCATTTAGGAATAAATGTGGCAATCAACTTTTATCCTCAAACCCAAAAAGTTAAAGTTCCCTAAAAAGAGGGACTAGTGAAACGTGTTTTGAAGAATCTTTTACTGAGCATTTTATATTTCAATACATCACAAAAAGGAAGAGATAGTAACTGAAATTATAAACTCCAAACAAACTATTTTAACATATTCATTTTGAACATCTTATTAAACTCTATGTATTGCTCCTACAAGCAATTTACTTTTAACTACGATTTCTTGGCTTTTCGCCAAGTTTTCATTACTAAATTCTCCCTCACATGTAATTTATTACTATTTATAGTGCCACCACGTTTGTAGCGCCTGCTGCGGGAGGTCTCCTGCTCTGCTAAGTGTTGTTCCACACGTACCAAGAGACAACCCCTGTCCCAAAGAGCTCACTACCCATTTTGAAGCAAGAATCAATGAGTGCGGTGAGAAAAGAACCAGGACAAGGTAGCTGTGAAACATGGGATCTTCCAGAGCTACCTGAGATGATGAAAATTATATAAAGGCCCCTGAAAAACAACAACCCTCAGAAATACGATTCTTCCATGTTCATCAGATTTGCAGTAGTGGAGTCCCTACCCAAAAGTAGTCCTCTCTTCCCTGCATCAGTGGCTGCCACACAAGGGTTCAAAAGCCTCCAACTAGCTTTGTCTTGCTGCTCAAAAATAAAGGCTCGCTGTTTTAGCACTGTCCCACAACCAGATCCCAACAAAGAGATTACATTAAATGGCTTCCATTACAAGGGGCATTACAGCTTACACAGGTTTGGATGGGGAAAAACAGAAGAAAGGAGACACCAATTATTAACACAAATTGGTTTTTCAAAGGCACGGCTGTACAAAAAGTAAAGGCTAACAGAAAAGTCTTGGAGGTAACTGAACAAATAAGGATCTGCTGGATAGGTTAAGACTGGCACCATGAGTAAGCATACAGGCAGAGAGGTGATAAAATAAAAGAAAACATCATGTATGGGGCAGCTAAAAGCAGCCCTGGGAGGTAGCACAAAGCTTGAACACAATGCACTGAAGCAGGAAAAACCAACAAAAACACTGAGAAGTGAAGTGGCAGAAGCAAAAGCAGCCAAGACTATGCTGGCAGCTGGCTCACCTGAAGCATCTCTGAGCAACAACAGAGATCTGAGAACACTTTAAAATTTATTCTGCATTTGATATTTTTCTATAAGAGGAAATTTAAAAAACAAAATGCTTGCAGGGACTTGCATTGTCTTCCAAGGGATGAAAAGTAGGTTCCTATTTCCCAAATTCTCCTCACCTCCTTATCCATACATCTGTGTTGATTACAGTTTAACTATCTGCCCTGCTAAAAAACTTCCTGCTCTTCACTGAATTCAGAAGGAGATTATTATCTCACCAGGCTGCGAAGTAGCATAGTGGGATGTATAACATTGGCTGGGACAGTCAACAAACATCCTTTAATGTACTTCCCGGGCCCTTGTTTCCAGTACTTTTTATGAGCTGCACCAATATACCAAATAAAATAAATAAAAAAGAATTGTACACAAAAACTGACAGAAAGCAACACCCCATCCCTGCTTGCAGAACACCCTGGACGAGGCATACCTGTATGCGCTGCGGTAACGAGAGGCCGGAATCTGCAGGGACAATCTGTATCCGTTGTGCCGAGCCATCCATTAGTGTTTGTGTAACAGCTTCTCGGGAATGGGTAATCTAGAAGCAAGAAACAAACACAAAGGACTGACGAAACGGATGTACTACAGTATGACCATACCGTTTCATCACTTTTGATTTTTCTGCCAAAGGCTTTGGTAAGTGTGATACTTTTACTGCACGCATAATGCAAACACTTGTGATCTGATTTAATAGCCTAACTTTGCAGATTAGAAAATTCTACTAATTTCAATCTCTTAAAGCCATTTTTGAATACCTTCCAACACAAAATTGAGAAACATGTCTGGCAGAACTATCCATTGTTGACAAATCCCCATAATTGAATTTTTTTTGAATTGTAATTGCTGATGGTGCTGGCCTTTTTTCACTGCTGGCCACCGACAGAACTAGAGGAAACGGCCGGAAACTGAAGCATCAAAAGTTCCACAGGAGCCTAAGGAAAAATTTCTTGACAGTGAGGGTGACAGAGCACTGGAACAGGCTGCCCAGAGAGGTTGTGGAGTCTCCTTCTCTGGAGATCTTCAAAACCCGCTTGGACGCAGTCCTGTGCCACGTGCTCTAGGTGACCCTGCGTGTGCAGGGGGGTTGGACTAGATGACCTCTAGAGATCCCTTCCAACCTTAAGCAGTCTATGATTCTATATATCTGAGAGAGATACCCAGCAGAATGTCTTTTATCAAATCTGTGCCACATTTGCACTAACGTGTTTTACCTTAATGCCAGGGTACGGTTTAGCAACTGGCCGAAAGCCGGGCTGCTCTTGCAGTATTAGCTTCCCAATTTTGCTGCTCATACCCTCATGTATGTGCTTAGCACCAGCACAAGGGATGTAGCAGCGAGTGCGGGAAGGGGACAGGTGGTGGGGAAGACTTCCCCGACGCAGAGATACCAACTCCCACCGGCCCAAGGCCATTTTGCACCTCCACCCAGACAGGCGTTACTTTTGGCACTAGTCTCAGCCCCTCTAGTCACCTGCTGCCCTTCCTTTAGCTTGTCAGGCAAAATTGGTCGTTCAGTTAGGCAAGGATCAGCACTAGGGCTCGGCAAAGCCAAAGACGGACGGAGGCTGTTCTTAACCCAGACCAAACCTTCAACCCAGGAGCTCTCAACATCAGGACGCATCCGAACAAACGCATGGGTGGGATTAGGCTGCCAGCAGAACCACCTGTTAAACTACTGTCCAAGACGTTTTTGAACGCCAATTTCTAAAAGTTTAAGGTTTTCATAGCTACTAATACAGTCAGTATTCCAACAGCTCATCTAGTTCTTTGCTTAGTAGTAAAGGACAAGAAGAGTCCCTTACACAGCAAAATCTGGAGCTTACAACGCACGAGAGCACAAAAATCCTGCCTCGGCCTCTCAAGCGATGAGTGGTGACCAACAGGCACTCAGGGTTTTGTGCAACTTACTCCTTGCTTTACAAAATTAGCTACGTATCCCAGGACTAGATTACACCTGGAAGGAGCAAGTGTCAAGATCTGTGTGTTGCAGAAGGTAAAACTGCTCATCATTCCCACAAAGTGTCTGCTTGGTAGTTGGCTTCTATAAAGTATAAAAGTTTTTATTGAGGTTAAAAAAAAACACACACACACACACTCACAATAATTTCATATTTTAAAATGCTTCACTAACAAGAATTAGCATGATAAAAAATCAAAACTACATTGCAGAACAATTATGATGATTATTTTAATGAGACATAGGAGCATTTTCCATTTTTCAGGAAACAAAAAACCCGTTTTATCATCCTTCGTGTTTTGCTTGCATCAGTTAAATTCAATTAAAGCCATTTCAACATTCAAGGGTTTACAAGTGCTACTAAAAATACTTTCCACAGAGTTTCAACTACGGTTTTCAAAGCTCACATTGATGAGGAACTTTGCCAAGCAGATAACTAGTTAAAGACTTCAGGTCAACCCTGGGTAGGAATGACTGGCATAAATATAAATGCAATAGAGAGAAATGTCTCTCAGGGACCAAGGTGAATCATAAAACTCCCCATCCTCTTTTCAAGAGGAACACAGACTTCAGCCCGCTTTGACTAACACGCTCTTTTGCACGAAGCAGAACATGCAATACAGCCACACTGAGACCTCCCCAAAGAAACATATCACGCAGACAAAACCACAGCAGACACTCTGCTGCCTGTGAGGGGAGGAGGGAGAGAGTGACTGCTCCACCCACGCGTGTGACACTCCTGGCCTTCGAGGTAGCTGCACCAATTCAGATGCTACAATAATGACAGGCGTCAGAATTCATAAAAAAAGGACCAACACTCTCCACCTTTTTGTTCAAAATCACGACTGAAAGGAACTAAAAAATCACTTGAAAGATAACTGTGTACCACACCAAACTGGAAACCAGGAGTGGATGTTTCAAGCTACTCAATATTATTTTTCTACTTCTATTTACTTAGAAGCAGTACTAAGTACTACGAGGAAACTTTCTAGAGAACTATGTATATACTTATTCACACCTCCAATTTACTTGTGCATGTCCAGACATGCTCCAACTGCACCTCACAGGTCACAGAATATAAAAACAGAAGCTGTCAAAACCAAGAACTGAATCCTTCCCATTTTACAACAAATATCTACTGATGTTTTGCAATGAAGAGCACTGCAAACTTCTACTTAGAAAAGCAGAAAAAAAGAATGACATAAAATGGAGCAAGTGCCTAACTGGAAAGTGGAACTGGGTACTGCAACTCTTTTGACTGCAAATTTGTAACCAGAAGTGAGCAGAGCAATTACTAGGCAAGGAGAGCGCTCTCTGGAGACCAGTACAGGCCTCAAAAGTCCAGCTGAAGAGCCAGCCACTTGCTAGAAGCACTGTTACATTTTCTTTAGCTTAATTTTGGTGGGATAAACTTTGGCAAGAAATATTTTGCTGCACAAATTTTAGACATTTGGACATAGCAAGTTCTTCTAATCTTCCAAGGGAGGGTCTCTTGATTTTCTTTTGTGGCTTTATTTTTTATTATTTATCAGCCTGTATATTTTATTACTCAATGTCTTTTAAATAGGACTCAAAGTTTATGTACCTCTCCCATTTGCTGTTCAATAATTTGATGGGCCAGTTCCTCTATGGTTGTCATGATCGTTAATCACCAGAATTTCCTGTCAAAGAAAGGAAAGAACATGCTTAACATCTGTAACCTCAATAGTAAACATGTCTTGGGGAAAATATAGTCCACCTACATAAAGATCTCCTGCAGAATTTAAAGCTCATTTTTGCCCTAAAAGTACTCACTTAGCTTCCATTTGCAAACTTTGTACACAAGTAACTCCCATAGAAATCTACTATTCTTCCACCAAAGCAACAATCCATTAAGCTCCAAGTGCAGGCAGCAGCGTGGTATTGGCCAGGGCATCTGCAGGGATGCGATTCACATCTTAAAAACTGGAAGCCGGCCAACAACTTTGTTGATACACGGCAAGGAAAAAAAGTACAATTTCTTCTGTGCTTATGTTGATTTTATAGTATTAGCAGGAGTGTTTAAAGATTTATTTTGTAATTAATATAAGACATCATTGGATGCAAAAAAAAACAGATGACTTAACAAAGAACAAACAAGAAAACTAAGTTGACTGTTCTACCACCCATACTGCTAGTGTGATGTGTCCAAATCTTCCCAAGAACTTTGTAGGATTTAGCAGACACTAATTTAACACAGTATTAAGTATTCAGATCAATCTCCATTTGGATCCCTGTCTACAAACATACGTCAGGCAGCATGTAAAACATAAAACAAGTTATGAAGTACCATAAATATTTATTTTTCTGTCAAAAGCTGTATTAAAAACATTATATCTGCCTTTCATATGAGACAAGGATTAAATAATTTGTCTATATACTAAATTTACTTCAACTGCAGACAGTCATAAAGATGTTTAATACTGACAATCATATTCCTGTAAGAATACAAGAATAAATGGTACTGATCTACAATATATATATATTTTTGACACACTATGAAAGTTTTATTTAACAGGCAGCAACAGTATTACCACACAACATGTTAGCATATTAAAGAAAGCAGTCGCATATGTCGAAAAGCAGCTAACAAATACCCTTGACTCTTCATCCTTTCACTTTGCTAGAATTTCTGCTACCCCAGGGATGCCTCTGCTTGCCCAGTCACAGGTACAAAAGGCAGTGCAGCAACCTGGAGACCCCTTGTGCTCTTTGGCAGACAGCTCTGGCTCGAGGACGGTGGGAACCGCAGTCCTTCGAAGCTGCCTGGTTCTACATTAAGCTCCGAGCGACGTGCGAGGGAAGATGCAGACGTGCATGTAAAACTCAAGCCTGAAGCTTACATTTAAAAACATTCACTCCTTGGAAAATCTAACAGATGGCAGCAACTTGGGACAACAGCGGGACACAACCACTACACTTGTGATACACCCCCTGATGAGAAAAAAAAAAATCTTTCTTCTTGTTTTAACTAAAAGACTAGAAAAAAAAATAATATAACGCATTACTTATATGCACCTTGCCAAAAATCTGTTACCTACTTCATTTACAAGAAAGCTCAGTTCCCAAAAAATGAATTCAAGAACTACTCGGTAAGAAACATAGACTTTTGGTGAAGACCACCTCCAGCATTGATAGACATGCACTTCTTGCAGAGTTGTTTCATAAGATCCGACTGTCTTGTTATTGCTATAACAGAAATACTGTGCATACAACAGTATTTTGCCATAAATGAAGAGTAAACAAGTAAAATTCTGAAATTTGGGTCTCATCTCATAAGACAGTCTCATCTCTGCCTTGAGAAGGTTTTGGACTAGAGACCTCCTGAGGTCTCTTCCAACCTGAAATTCTCTGCAATTCTAAAATACACTATTTCTTTCAGTAAGGGGAACACCATGAGTTCCTTGCAATAACAAACAACCAAAAATCATTCTTTAAATAGCTGAAAAATCTCTTCAATGCTTCCACCTAGTTCTACTGTGTTGGTATTTTCAAAAACACAACAAATCTCCTTTCAAACAAAATGTTTGCTTCACTAAACATCTAGTTTGACTATCTAGTTAGCACAACAAAGTTCATTTGGAATAGTTCAATCCAATTTTATCCACTGATAATGATTATAGGCTTTGTATGCCCATCCAGTCAGATGCTACGGTCTGCAATCCATTTTCCACTGTTTTCCAGAAAAAAAAAATCAATACTTTTTTTAAATCAGAAGAGCCATGTCTATAATATTTCCTATAGCTGAGTATAATTTATGACATTCTCAATTTTAGTCATATTTATCAGCACAAGCTACAGTTATTTGACACTAAACACGTCCGTGCTTTGGCAGAATTAGCTTGCTCCAACAAGAACATTAAATTCTAATTATTAGTGCTAGAGCTGTCTTATACTAACTCAGTAATATATGAAAATGAACAATACAGTACAGGGAAAGGATAAGCTTAATTTAATGTTCTCAAAGATTTCAGTCAAATACTGAAAATACTAAACTTGCAAAAACTGGAAAATAACTCGCCCAAGAATTGGCACAAACATTAAGCAAAGAGTCGAGTCCTACCTAGGGTACCTATGGAACTGCAAAATTAAAGCTAAAGATTCTCTGCGCCTATAGTGTTCTCTGCCATATATCTGCACTGAATTAACACAGAGACACGTTAAACACAGAGAAACTCAGAAAATAAAAGATGGGCTGATCTGGTTTCTTCAGGCCTCCTGGATTACTTCAATCACAGTGTTAACAAGCAGGAAGGGTTTTCTCTTTCTAATACCATTTTTTTTTTTAATATTATTGTTTTTATTTTTATTAAATCACCTGATCCACATCTATCCAGCCACCCAAACGGCCAGCCCCAGTCTAGTCCTTGGCCTAAGTTTCAGCCCGTGGTGAAGCTTTATTTTCGTCTGTGCTACGTCTGAGCGCATCGAGAGACCCGGCCTTGCTGTATGAGCGCGCAAGGCCACGGCCGCACGGGCAACGCGCGCCTCCGGCTTCACCCCCTCTCTCCACAGCCGTGAGCCGTGGAAACCATCACGTGAAACCATGTTTCAAGGCTCTGACATCTTTCTACAGCTCTGTAGCCTGTCCAAGCTTGTTCTTAGAGTAAGAAGTTAACATGCAACTTTTTTTTTTGTTGTTGTTGTTTTTTTGGCTTTTATAGATTAATCTGGTGAGTAAATAAGAAAGAGAGGATGAAAAAAGCAACACACAGTATTAAGGATAAAACAGTCATGATGGAAAAGTGGCCCAGTAGTGACTTCATTCCAGAAGCAAAGATACTAGGGAATTAGGTGATTGACAGGGATATGTCTTTTGCCTCACCCCACATTTCTAGGGAGGGAAAATTTTCTATTTATGAGAAATGTAATCATCAAAGCTACTTTTAGAAAGAATGCAAGAAAAACAGTGCTGTTATTTCATAAGAGTTTCACGTGAGTTTATAACTAACTACTATCCCTGCAGTAAAATACCATGCATCACAGACCTTTCCTCTCATTAGCTGATTTTAGTCTACCATGTAATAGATAGTGATCAAATCCCAACAGGAATGGAAATTGCTATCCCTTATAATGATAAAGCTTAGCTTACCTATGGGGAAAAGTTATTTTTGCAAGAAATTTGAAATTAGCAGGGCCCAGCCAGCCTCACAATAACCCCGGCTCCCACCATCCTTAGCAGAGCACCCCGTTCCAGTTGTTCCAGGATATCTTAAGACTTTTCAGGAAATAAAGCATTTTCTCCTGTAACCATAGCACCCTTCTCTTTTCAAAATCCTTAAAATATCTGATGCTACATTTACTGTCTTCTCGCTTTCGAAAGGCTGCTTCAATTTCATCAGCCTCTAGCCTTGCCCTGCCCCGTTACACCTCATTTTCTACTGCTTCCTTCATGGGCTTCCCAGTAGCCTTGCTCTTCCCTGCGGTGCTGGCGGAGTGTTTGGTCCCCAGCTCGTGCCTGCCAGGCCAGCAAGCAAGGCTCCTTCAGGGGTATTTTCCCCTGCTTTTCCCAGGGCCACATTTGGCCCCTGACTTTCATTAGTTAAGTAACAATAATGAACTATTTATGTTATCGTAAATCTTTCAAGATAGGGAGAATTCAATCCCTTTTTTTTTTTCTCTTCTTCAAAATGCAGTCTTATACGAAACAGTTAATGCTATCCCAAAACTCAATTACAGCTGCAATTCTGCACGCAAAGGTCTGTAAAGAACATTTAATGTGCCTTCTTCAGCCAAATATGGCTTCACTAAATTAATAAATAAATACAATAAAAAAAAATAATAAAAATCTGCCCTGCACAGTTGGTGCATTATATACCTAAGCCACATGCGCAAGACAAGTTAGAAGACAAACATTCAAAGTTTATACAAAGTTTATACAAAGTTTGGACAAGTGTCCAAAAGTGTTACATTTTGGACACTTGCAAACAAAACAAAATCTCTCCCCTTAACTAAGACTCAACAAAATTTCAGACTTTCTCTCTTAAAGATACTGTCACTTTACACAGCTGCCCATTCATCTGCATTGAGCAGAATTTAAATACATCCTAAGTCAGAATGCTGATTTGAAACCACATGCATTTTCACTGTCTACAAAGAAGTCCAAGAACCAACCAGTCCACAGAGTTAGGTGAACTTTGTATTTCTTCCCCATTTCTCCCTGCCAGGTTCATCAGAACCAAGCTACACCTGGCCCCACAAACATCAGACACACTAGTCTCAGCTGACGTGATCCTCCAAGCCTTGCGCTCCAGCGCCTTTTTGCAGGCACGACACGTTCGCAGGCTGGGCCACGTATGTTTGCTAGGGCCAAGCCTGGGGGGCCACACGCCTCACCACCCTCTTCAGAGCCTAAAAGGGCAGGAGAAAACAAAGAAATCCTTTATTTCATAACAGATATTCCAGGTTTTATAAGTGTCTGTGCTCCTAGGAAAGTATGGCAGGTCATGCAGAATATATTGATGCTGTAACCTGGGGAAAGACAGTTACAGTAGGGTAACGTTAAGTGCTTGTTGAGACACATATTCCCTTCAAGTACTTCAAGCAGCTAAAGCATTATAAAGTATTTAAACCTGCTTAAAGGCTGGCTGTAAAACAGCTTTAACGGCATTTACTGGAATAAACACATTTCAACACATAATTCTCCAATACTACTAAAGAAAGTTTCTAAATCTTTCCGATCCACTGAAGCAGGCTTTTAAAATGGTTGACATAAGGAGGTGCTGAATAGTAATACTTAATATAGTTTAAAAGGGAAAAGGAGCAAATGTTATCCTCTCCGCAAGATCCGTGAATAAACAAGAAGAAAGTCCTACAAGTCGTAGCTGGAACGATGGTGGATATGAAAGCTGTCGGGCCTGGTGGCTTCTTCCAAGACACATTGCAATGGAGAAGCCCCATGACTTTACCCAGAGGACAGACACATTGGATCAGAATTTCAACAGGAAGGGTTACCAGATCCGAAGAACAAAAGTGGTTTCTTCAAGCTGGGTGCCCATATCTATACAGTTACAGCTCCCAAGATAGGCTGAACTTCACTGGTACAGTCCAAATGCCATGAAAATAGAGACAATTTTAAATCAAAAGGGTACTGAGAAACAAGCCTGCTGAAAAAACTACTTTAAAAAATTATTTGAAGGGTGGTGACTGTTTAAGGAGTATTGATCTAGTCAGGCCTTCAAAGTCCATTGTAATGTCATTAGCTTTAATAAAACAATGCTCCTATCTTCCCCTGCTTGGGAAAATCTTATTGGTCAAAAAAGGATCTCAAAACGGGTTTCACAGAAGCAGGAGCCTAGGTTTACAAGAGTTTTCAAGGTCAGTTATTTAAGGACTTGAACGCAATCTCTCCACTTGAAACATATATAAGGTATTTTTGGTCCTTGACCTACAAATGGTTCAGCTCTCAAAAACACAATAAAGCAAGCCAAAACATCTTCGTTACCAGAAATCTCAACCATCATGGAAAGTCATCCTTAAGAATGTTAGTTTCAGTATAAGCGCTAGGCCCTATCTTTGGTAGGGCATCATACGAAAAAAATACATTTTTTTTTCTATAGCTCTTTACAGTTAATTATAAACACTGCAAAAATAAGCAGGAAATTCCTTTTGAAACATAAACTCTTGATCGTATTTAGTCATGGATTCCACAGCTACGAGCTTGAAGTACAAATTTACTTAAGTCCCAAACTTGTTGAGACCCAGAAGTCTCAAAGTAAAGCACAAAGCTTTTCTGCTGTTCATCCCATGGCTCTGTCTTGCTAGATAAATCCCTGGGCAGTTCGAATGCACCCTTCTGCAGGGAATAAAGTGTGCCCTTGGAAATGAAGCAGGGCATTTTTTAAGGAAACACTTCACACCCACTGGTTAGTTCTCCTAAGCTGGGCACTAAGGGCCCTCACAGCTAGAATGTACTCGTCAAACAAATTAGCTTAAATAAATGCTGAAAATTGCTTAAAATACCGTGTTTCACTTTACAATAACACAGTGAAGGAATATACGTGCAGCAAACTATGGCATCCCAGCCACAAGGCAAGTAAGAGACAGAGAGGCACAACCAAGGCACTGGAAGGGGTAACTTTGGAAACTTTATCCAGAAGAGCCATCTGCCTCTCATTTGCTGTAGACCTGCGTGAATAGAGGGCTTCAACCACACAAACAAGACTGAACTCTGGCAACGAGAAGGAATCTGGAGAATAGGTTGTGGCTTGGAACACGCTGCTGAATTAAGTCTCCATCTGGCCTTCTCACTCCCAGAGCGTGTCTGGGTGAAGCTACTTCTGAATCGGCAGCAGAAATCACCAGAGATCAGTGCATTGCTCTGAAGTTTGTCACTGTTTGTGTTAAAACGTCATGCAATGAAGAACAATGCTCAGCAACCTTCACTGGTTGCGCAGATGTCCAGACCTCCTGCAAAAATAAAAGATTTTAGGCTTAATTTTGGCCTGAAGGGCTGGAATTCCCTCTGCACTTAAATTTTAACACTTGCAACTTCAAGGTGTGTGAACACATGTAGTAGTTTTGTCTTTTTCTTCTATTTTACTCTGCACTGAAATGCTTTATGCTAAAATCCAGTGTTCTGAGAGACCTTGCTCTAAAGGAAACCATCCACACTGGTAGAAAAACAACACAAAACCACACACTAAATTCAGTACTTAATTTACAGACTTTCGGACACCATTTGATGACAAGTAATCTGATGAAACGGTTACATGAATCAGACACTTCTATCCCACTGCCCCACTTTTGCCTCGCTTCTTAATCTTGTCCTGTGCTAGCATTAATATACACCTAGTCCCCCTAGGAGTCAGTTCAAACTGAACTGGCAGAAGTTTCTTTCTGATTTGTAGAGTCAAGACATGGTTTCAAAGGCAGCTCGAGCAGAACTACAGCTCAGCCACGGGGAGGAGATGCTGCTCGTCTTGAGCAAGCTCTGGTCATGCACTAAGCCCCTTCAACTCACTAAAGACAGAAAATTCAGCTAGCAGAAAAGCACCAAACATCTGCCAAGCCAGCACCCTGAAGCCTTCTGCTTTGCAATCAAGTTAATTCTAGAGTGACCAAAAGAAAGAACGTGTGGTTAGATGTCAAAGGAAGGAATCAAAAGGAAGATGAGAAAGGAGATAAAACTCCCTTTGCATTTTTAATGGTGGGGAGCTGTTCATTTGTTTCATCTGCACTGTAAAACTATACCCTTTATATTCAGGCTGTTCAGCTGCCTGAAAAACCTCCCTGTGGAGTCAGACAAGCACCACTTCCAGCTCAGCAAAGCAGCAAGGCTGCCGCTTTGAACAGCTACGATCTGCTGGGCTGTGCATCTTGTCATCAGAGAGGTGGGAAGTTAAGGGACCTCCACAAGAGACAGCTACACACAAGTTCAAAAGAAACTGTGGGATAATTTTAATAGTTCACCTTTAGCTTACCTAACATATCTAGGTTATACTTACATCAGGTAAGCACAATCAGTCTTTAGAAACCCCTGCAGTGTATTAAACAAAAAGAAAAAAAAAAAGTTTTACCTTTCTTTTCTGGTATAATGTAAAGTTACATATTTAGCGCCACATATTTTCGTGCTTTAAAAGCTTCTTTTCCTGAATCTCAATTCCCAAATACTGAATTGCTTTGTGCAAGTCTTGCAATTAAAGCATTCTAAACTTGGAGCTTTCTGGGCAATGTTCTCTAAGCTCTTTAGAACAAACTTAAAGTTCCTCAGTAAATGAAAACATATAGATTAATTCCAGCCACGGTCTGAGTTTGGGGCTTCAATAACTGCAAATAAATTAAAAGATGTCCACCTAAGGTGAACCAATTTCAGAAATGCTTCTTTACTCCAGACTTGTCCAAATCTTGCCACACACTTCCAAGCGGTAAGTGTTGTTTTTCACTACTAATATAGAAAACAAGTAGATTGGGTCCAATGTTTTCTTGATTCAAACTGTTCTGCTCTTCTCTCAAGGAAGCAAGACTATTCAAGCCAAACTTTTTTCAGATGCTAAAGATTTTTAACCACACTTGCATTTCCTTTCTAAACCTATCCACGAAAATAAAGCAACAGGGTCTGGAATTCAAAAGCAGACTGGGAAAGCACAACTTGAAACAAAATGCATATACTTTTACGACCATCTTTAAAATATCCCACAAGTAAACATATGAGAAAAGAATTAACTGTAAACCATAATATTATTAGTCCAAGAAGAAGCGGAAGACCCAAAACTCCTGCCAATAAACATATCAAATATTAAGAAAAGCTGTTAGCTAAGGTAACAAAGCTACCTTTTACCTCATTTATATCCTACTCTGCAGGCTCTTGCAAATTACTCTCCTCACTCTGATTTCTACCATGATACCTCTTTCATTCAACTGCCGTGTTGGTTCTTCCTTCTTACATCAGACTTAGGTTCTTTCCCTTTATTTCTCAGAAACTTCATAGTGAAAGTGAGGAAGAAATGAACTCAGTCATATCACTCCTTGCTTACACTCCCAAAGACTTGCTTCTCTAACCCTTAGCAGTGGCTGTCAAGATTGTACAGGCCCTTTCTAAAAACTACATAAAACGAATACATGATTTTCCTTCAATTGTGCTTAGAGGAGTTGTACTGCTTACGGAAAACTTGTCAGTATTTAGATTGTCACCATGATTAGATCCCTGCCTCTCCAACTGCCCAAAATTTTCTCTCTTTGCAGCTATGTAGTTTGTGGTGACCTGTATGTGCTTTTTGCCAGCAATGTTAAGTTTCCAGGGCCAGGGCAAATCGCTTTCTTGGAAGATGGGCAACACAGCAGGTAACAGTAACATAAACATTAGCACTTGCATTTACAGCCGTTAAGCCTATCTTACCAGACATAATCACCACATGAACTTTTGAACTTATTTCTCCAGTGCCTGATGATATTACTTATCAGAAAATTTAAAAAAGTACCTCAAAGATGTATGAAACTGAAGATTACATATCCATTTTCTTTTGAAAATTTTTCTTCCCATTTATCAGAAGAAGTATCTAAAAGCAGGCATTTTGATTTAAGACGGGCATTAGAGCTTTTCTGTATTACTTAAAAGGCCTTTTCTCCTTAGTCTTCAGATTCATATGAAAAGCAACTTTAATCTCTGTGTAGCTCCTACACAAATATTGCTTGTTTATGCCCTTACTAAACAGTTTTTCTGGCAGAGTCAAAATTATTTTTAAATACACCAGTGCCATTAACCCAAGCTTGCTGGTACATCACTGCCCATCATTCTCTACTGCTGCTTTTAAACATGCACCTTCTGGGAGCTGCTTTACCAGTGGGAAAAGTGCATCCGCTTCCTTTGCCCCGTCAACCACCTTCCTTGCCTCTTGCTCACTTTGTATATACCACCATTTTCTCAACGTTTTCATCAAAATCAATTGGCAAAGAACTACCTGAATTTGTTGCCTTTGGCCAACTTTAACGAAAATGGGTCAAGAAGCACTCCTACGAGGGCAGGCAGCATGGTGAGCAGCAGCAGTCGGGACCCCTCATCTGTTTCCTGGCTATATCCAAAAGATATAAACATTTATCAAGATTTAACTCATGTCCTTGACCGAAAAGCCAGAAGTCGCACAACTTTAATGACTGAAGTATGAAGTTCCTGCTAATGCGATACAAAAATACTCCTGCTGGTGTTATAGCGGCTGTATCACTATAACGTATCTTGATTCACATAACATCCTTCAAAGGAAGGAGAACACACTGCATCAGTCAGAAGATACAACATGCCCAAATTTTGTCCAGGTCTCCAGATTCCTTGAAAAGCACATACCTCGCCACCAGAGCTTACCCGTACAGCCTGACTGCTGCAAAGAGCAACGCTTGTCAAATTTGAGGAGTTTCCTTTATTCTGCCGATGCTGTCAAACCAGTCAGACTCCATACAGGGATGGAAGGCACACATGTTAATATGGGGTCTTCTCTGAAAGCAGTTCACTTGTGCAATACACACCATTAAAAAAAAAAAAAAAAAAAAAAAAACCCACACACAAACAGATGTGCATTTAAACTAATGCAGCTACTTAAGAAATCTGGGCATACTTTCGAGGTATAAGCATTTTAACTATTTATTGATGAATACTTTTTTGTGAGTTTTTCTTTCTGGTCTTATATCACAGTAAAGCTAAGTATGAGAAGTTTTATAATAAAGCTCAAAAGGTAATTGGAAGACAGACAGGATGAAAAAAAAGACTCTTAGAAAAAATTGTCTTAACTTCTTTCTAAAGTCATACTATTTAAATAGTATATGATTTCAACAGATCTCAGAAAAATAACTAAGGATTTGCTATTTCAGCCCAGGCCATCACCAGGCTTAAACCTGCTCTATATTTTAAAATAGAAACTAGCCTTCATTTTCATTCCCAGATGTCACCTTGCCCTAATTAAGAATTTGGCATAACCTACACAGAGCTTGTTTAATGAATAGCTGAATGTAAAATGAAAAAATATTAAAAAACCACTCTGTTTAGATGTGACGTGGGTTTCTGTTACTGTTTTAAACACCAAGGCTATTTAAAATTAGGCACAGTGTTTTGCAGCATTTTATAAATAATATATCAAGCCAAGGAATCCACACACATTTGTGAAACAAGTGATGCTATTCTGCTCAGTACAGCATACAGAAAGCACTCAGTGAACACAGGAACCCGAAACAGCTACTCTTGGATCATCATGCCTTAAAACATATTGCTCAAGATGTACAACAGTTGGCAGAAATGAAGCAGCAGCATCCTCTTCATCAATGAGCTAAGGAATATTTAGGCAACTCCTGACACACAGTTGGATGCTGTTTATTTGCATGATATCGAGATTTAGAGAACACACATATTGCAAGAGAAAAAGTCTTAAGCAACTAGAGTCGCAGGCACATGAGGGAAGAGCGAACACTTGTGAAAGCCTAAGGGAATAAGTAAAGTAGCAGTGTAGAACAGGCATTTGTAAGTATAGGTGTACAATTCACTTTAAGTCATTGCTCTCACTGCTTTAAAACTACCGTGTTTCATTTTTCACGTGAACATGCACGACAGCGGGGAGAAAGGTGAGGACGAGGATTGCTGGGATGCAAATGGGCCGCTCCACTGCTACGATTTTTTTCTCCCTCTTCGTATGGCTCTAGTGGCTGTACGACTGCAAGGCACGAGCTGGTACGCTTAATCTGTTCATCCTGTGGCTAGCTACTCTTCCGTGCGGCACAGCGCAAGCAGGTGGAAGCAGGAATCGGCCATTTCTCCTGGAAAAAGCCCCTCCTCGTTACCCCACCGTATGTACAAGGCCACACTGCACTCATAGGGCTGCAGTGACATGACTGCTTGGGGCACTCACTGAGCTACAGCCCCAGGCGAGGTGGCCAATAAACGAAGCTCTTCTATGAAAAGGGCTTTCAAACCTGTGACTTATGGGATTACTTTTACCTCTCCCCTCGCAACAGGCACACATTCCTATAATCCACTCCAATTTCCTTCAGGGAAGGAGGGTGGAGTTTTGCAGACATCTTTCCAGTAAATCACTGTTGGCATGGTTTCAGAAGCAACTAACTCTATAAACACCGTCTTCACCCTCTTCTTCCCAGACTTGTCGCTTTATCAACTTTGCAAGTAATTGCTTTAGTTAATTACCTTTGTTAAAGAACAAGCTTCCCCCAAAACATTTCCTCCTCTAAACAGTGCACTGCAATGCCTAAAATGTACATCGCACTAAGAAGGGCAGAGTACTGGTCCCAAAGATGTCCAGCTTGACTGTCTGTTTGCAAGGTCGCTCAAAATTTAATTAAACGTCCCTGACTCCAAGACATTTTCCCACCATGGTTTAACGGAAAGGTTATTTAACATCCTCTTCCTCCTGGCATATGCTGTCAATGCTTCTTTTAACACTTCATAACCTCATGCTGCCCCTGTAAATCAGAAATCTCTCATTCAACCTGAGAACTAGAAATTTTATTATTACCATAATGTAAAGCAGCTTTATATTTGAAGCTGAAAGTAAGGGTGACTTATTCACAGCTCAAGAAGATTTTGCATTAAGCTGTGCACAGAAACATCATTTATTATGCCAAACTTTTTACAGCAAGAATACAGAACTATATTAGGAAAAAGGAGAAGCTTTAGTAGCTAGATGTGTGATAATTAAGAAGGGTATGTAAAGCACTCTGCAAAAAATATTCAGATTAAGACAGTCAAGAATAAAAGCATTAGTCATGCTGGCACTTACACTGTCCTGCTAATATTTCAAAAGAAAGCTATCACCAAAGTAAATGGGGCAGTTTTCACAGCACAGTTATTGTTAGGCTATAAACGGAAAGCTCAACTTATTTGAAATGACATAACAGCTAATTATAGCTGATATGATAATACTAGACTTCTTTTTTCCTCTAAGTTACTGGTTTAACTTCCTACAAGGACAAATAAATAGCTTACCCAGAGTGCATAAACAGAGTTAATTCAAGCTAGACCTGGCTCAAAGCATTAAAAAAGTATTGGTGCAGAAGGTTCTTATTATGGTTCTTACACCATAATTTTCAGAAAGGAACATACTTACAAGATTTCTAGTCCTACATGGGACTCTCGCAATGAAAAAACCCTATCCCACAAGCAATAAGAATTGTAAATGAAGAGCTTTGATTCTTCAGAAGAGAAATCCTTTGTTGCTTTGTTATTTTGAGATTTACGTTTGTTTTCCAATGCAACAAATCAAAGCCTGATGACCAAAGGCATGGACAAGAATATACACGGTAAGAATTCGGGTAACCACTTTCAGCCTTTTATATGCTCTCCTCACTTACATGAGATACTCTTTTGTGGCGGTTTACCACATGCCACTAACAGACACGCACAAGGTTAAATTGGTAAAAGCAACCTGCCATCATTGAAGAACCATCTACACAAAACTGTTCACTCATTTAACCACAGCATTTTAAAAGTCTAGTTCTAACTTTTTCTATTGCCAGAAGGTAGCTTCGGCATTGTTCAGTTTTACTTGATGCCTTAAAAAAGTACGCACTTCATTCCTAAGTTGCAGGCTGCATCCTGAACATGTCTGAAAAGCAAGTGCGGGCAGTTGTGCCAGTCAAAGCGTCTCACACCTGTCCCCAACTGCTCCCCATCCCTCTGTGCCAGAGGGATGCTGTGTCAGTATCTCCATAGGGCCAGGAAAACAGCTACTCACATGAGAGCTCCCTAACCCAAAGCTCAGGGTAGCAGAGGTTTCAACCGCCTTCGCCAGGATGGCTGCTGAAATCCATAGTTCTTTTGACAGCAGAATAAACGTGTGCAAGTTAGACTCGCCAGCACTATATTCCTTGGACACAGATGCACTACATATTTCAATGATTTTTTTTCCCCCCTTCTTCTTTCCTGGACCTGCCATTAGGCACAGCTTGCCTTCTTTACGGAAGCTGCTTTCTTCCACAAACTGTAAGGAAATTGCAGCAACTTCACTGTCCGCATGTGTTTTCATTATATAATACTATAAGCACACAATAAAATAAAATGAAAGCTAAATATCAGCAGAGAGAAAAGCAGACGGATCTTGCCAGTCTAAATATTTAGATTTTGTATTATGAACAAAAGCCAGTTTTCACTGGACTAACACATTAGCTTCAAGCATTTTGTAATTATATTTTGCATTTGAACCATTTAACGGCATGTTGCTGTATCAGTGTTCGCTTCTTTCAATACATCTTTAATCACAGAATACAATCATGAAATAATTCATATTGAGAGCCACTTGTGGAGGTCACCTAATCCAAACACTCCCTCCACACACACACCTGAGTCAACTTCACTGTTATTCAGCCTTTCCTTGGGCTTTGTCTTCAGAAGCCATGAAACTTGACAGGAAAAACAGGATAGAGTTAAAACGAAAGCACCCACCCCTCACACTTACCCCTAGCCTGGCCACACACATGCAGCCTCAGCTATGGCTGCTCCAAAGAGATCAGAGCTGCCACCAATTTAATTTCCTTCAGAAGAGCTTCTCACATGAAAATGCAACTAGCAAGAGAAACAAAAATGTTAGTACGTGCCCCAAGCGAGGGAGGAAGTCAGAACTGAACAGCAGCCCTATTGTGAGTTGTTCTCTCCGGAGAAGCATCACCTTGAGCTGTCATTGCAGCCTTTGGCAGGCTTCACAAGTGCTGTTCACTTCAGCCAGGACAGGATACAAAGGCTGGGGAGAACCACAGAGCCCATGTCCTGCCCACCAGGTGATCCTGATGTCCCCCATGTCACCCTGCACGTGCACACGTGCCCTTGTCCACCACCGCAAGGCATCTCCTTGTGCAACTGGCAAAGGACTGCAATGTCTCTAAGGAAAGAGCTTCAGAAAGAAGCTGTGAAACCCTTCACAGGCCTCCAGCATTTCCTTTAGACAAAAGCCTCCCAGGAAGTCAGACTGCAAGGAGCAAGTTAGAGGCTAATTGCTGTTGGATCAGGACATCTCATATCGCAACTGGCTACTGCAGACTACAGAGAGCCTCTACGGAGTTATTTTCAAGCTGGAAATACTGCTACAGAAAAAAAGACATTCAAAATTACTAGGAGTGGAAGAAAAAAAAAAGGGGGCACCAGGTGAACCCTGTTTCCCCAATACAGTACTTCCATGTCTCCCTTCCCACCCCACCCCCCACCTTGCAAGCAGAACTGAAAGCCTCTAGTTTTAACAAAACGCTGACTCTGAAAACAGGGCTCTGTCCTACCCAACACTATGTGAATCCCCTCCCCTTCTCCCGTTTTCTTTTCTAGA
The DNA here is from genome assembly GCF_059628265.1 of Tinamus guttatus. Taxonomy (NCBI): domain Eukaryota; kingdom Metazoa; phylum Chordata; class Aves; order Tinamiformes; family Tinamidae; genus Tinamus; species Tinamus guttatus. The sequence continues at coordinate 5,243,816 of NW_028289006.1, read as the reverse complement.
AGAGATTGGGATGTAGCCTTCGCTACTTCAGCGCCTTTCCCAAGTCTGCCTTGAACATAATTTATTACAAGTGGCCTCAGATGAGAGGCCGCCCAGCTGTTTCCCAAGTATAAGGACCACACTCAGCTCAGAGTGAGACCAGCTTATTCCATCGCCCGCATTGGATCGCTCTACCCCGCGGCATCAGCCGGTGCTTTCTGCTAGTAAACAAGACCGAGCAGCACTCTGGAAAACAAAAACACGAGGGGCCGACAGACAACCTCGGCAGCAGCGTAAGGGAAGAGCCAGATCCCGTGCACCGGCACAGACCAGAGCGACAGGGCCCCCTGCCCCGGGAGGGCGGCGGGCGCTGCTCAGGATAACGCCGGGGAGCCCCGGGGCGCCGCGGAGGGGGCAGGCGGCGGCGAGGCCGCCCCGGAGCCCAGCGCGCCCGGCCAGGCCGCGGCCGGCGCGGGGGTCGCGGCGGCCGCACAAAATGGCTGCGGCGGCGGCGGGGGGAGGGAAGGGGCGGCGGGGCCCGGCGCGGGGGGGCCCTCCGCGGCGGGGGGAGGTGCTGGAGCCCCCCGGGCAGCGGCGGCCGGTGCGCCCGGATGCGGGCGGCGGGAGCCGCAAGCTGTTCCTGTAGGTGAAAGGTCGGGGGGCGCGGAGCCGCCCAGCGGCACCGGCGGCGCGGGGCGGGCCCGAGCGGCGCCGCGGCGGGGGGAAGCGGCGGCGGCTGCGGCCGCTGACCGGGGTGCGGTCGCTCACCTGGCGGCGGCGGCGGCGGCCTCGGCGGCTCTACACGCCCGTGGCGGCGGCGGGAGGTCAGAGTTCGCGCCCCCGCCCCTCGCCGCCGTCGCGCCTGCGCACGCGCGGGGTGGGCGCCCGAGCGGGGCGGGGCCTCGCGTGGCCGTTGGCGGCGGCGCCGCGCGGGCCCGTTGGGCGCGCGGAGCGGAGCGGAGCCCCCAGGTACAGGCGGGCGGCCCGGCCCGCTACAAACGGCGGCAGGAGCGTGAGGGCCTTAGCCGCGGCTGCTGCGGCCAGGCCGCAAGTCACTTCAGTTAGCTCCTAATGGGTTACCCTGGGAGTTGAGCCAGGCCTGGGTGAAAGAGCTGTGGTCAGTCGGCGCCGGCCACGGGAAAATAAACCTTTATCTACCTTGAGGTCAGCGCTGCTCTGACAAGAGTGTGCGAAGGCATCGAGGATGCTGGCTTGCTCTCCGGGCCACGCTCGCTCCGTGGGTAAAGCTTTCCCCCAGGGCCGAAGTGCCGCCCGCTGCTGTGCAGGTGCTGAGTACCAACGCGCTCCTTCCAAGCAAAGCCGAGCCAGCAATGTTCGTGCTCGTTAGCGACCTGGGGTTGAAGTACAGTAAATTTTCTTAAAATAGTCCCGTTTCCCTTCCATTTTTGTCTGTCCAATGAAGGCTCCGGAGCTGTGGTTTGACAGCAGCAGGAATCACAGAGGCCACACACACAGTTACCCGATATTTTAAAAAACATTCGGACTATCTGATTCCTACTGAATCAGATGACATCAGCAGTAATTTCTGAAAAGCAGAGAAATGGAACTACCCTGCAGAATACAAACAATGTGCGTGTTAGCATTTCTAAAATCATTTCCATCCTTGTCTCACTAACTCTTTTACTGCTGGAGTTGCTTCTAGACTGGTCAGCCCTGTCAGCCTTGGCAAGCTTCGTATTTTGCTTTTTGATTTAATACATTATCAAGCTAAATGCAAAGAGGAAAAAATAAAACCTTTCAGCAATTACCTTCCTAGCCATTTCCTGAAAGGCTGGCATGCTATAGGATTTTAATTTACCATACTCGTCACTTCCAAAACTAGCCTGAGCCACGCATCAGCTTTCTAAGTGAAGCTCATTGCATTTTAATTTAACAAATACCAAGGCATTGCACTAAGTTAATCTTATATAAGCATTTTGATATTCCCAATAGACCAAAACGACACTGTAAATAGTATTTTAAATACTCTAAATTTTTATAAGTGATCAAATTCACAGTTGGTCTGTATTACAAAGGCAGAATCCATGTAGCGGTGTCAGGCAGGATTATGAGAGAGAGATACATCCCTACCAAAAATATTCCTGAAAGCAAAATCCTTTATATTACTGTAAAGTTACCAGAAAAAGTGCCTTTAAACATCTGTTGGTGAAGGAGGCAGGATAGCCAAGCTGACAGAAAAATCTCTTCCATATAGGCTCTACTAAAATACTTAGAGCAACAGAAACTATGTGATACAGGCACACTTTGACACAATAGAAATGAATTTAGTAAAACCATTTATTAATGTAACATCTTTCATTCAACCTTGCCATAAATAACTTCCTTGAATCTTTAGAATAGTTATTTTGTAGGCTGCTCTCTTTGTCGTGTATGCTAAAGCATTCATACCCTAAAGAATAAATCTAGCTTGAGTATCAGGTACAGTAACCACTGGGAATTGGATAACAGATTACCTTTTTTAAAAAACAGAAACATGACCACAGCACTTGAATGGGTAAATTCACATATTTGTGGCTGAAGAGGAAGAGGAGTAAAATCCTGTATCCTCACAAGAATTGGGGAAAAAATGCTTTCCAAACAACTTTGACCAGGAGACTGAGATAGCAACCCTGTTATTCTGTTTCTAGAGTACTGGAACTGTCTTACCCACACTGATGAACATTCAAGAACATCGCATTAATTGCTTTCTTTTTGGATTACACACGTTAGCCAGATGCTCCTGCAGCTGTCATTTCAGCTCACATAGCTATAAATCACACTGCTTTATAGTACACAGGCAAAGGGAGCCTGGCTTATCCTCAGGCACCAGTGCTGACCCGGGTGAGAAGGGATGCTGTTCCTTCAGGAGACACATTCCCAGTTTCCCGTGTCCTACAGGACTGCTCAGGAGTAAACTGGGCCCTTTGTGTTGTGGGCACAACGGCTGACAGGCTCCTCACCCTCTTTCTTGTCTTGCAGGGTGGTGTGGAGGGACACGTGGAGAACAGGACAGCAAGCAGCAGCTATAGGAAAGGCATCAAGGCAGGAAGATGAAAACAGCTTTCACGGCAAGTATGTCAGTTTTTGCAGGAAGAGCATGTAGTGTCTTAATTGACATGAGCAAGACTTAATAAGCAATTAACTTAAAGCTTGTTTCAGGTTGTCAGTAAACTCAGCAGCAATATGCCAGCCTATGCAGACAGGCTACTTTTTCACATTTTCTTGTGTTTGTAATGACCAAACCTAGTACAGGTTTTAAATTAAAACAGACCTGCAACATAACGACAACATATTCTGCCATTTGGAAATGAGCAAATAAGTGAATTACATAATAAACGACCTGAAAATACACATTAAAAAAAAAAACACAAGAGATTCAATTAATGTGAATTTATTTTTTACAAAAATGATACATATCCACAAGAATATTTACAAAAAAAATGGCACTTATAATTTACAAAATAAAGGTTCTATTGTTTAGACATTACAGTTTAGGACTGCTCCAAATAAAAGTATATTTGGATGATAAATTCACTGGACAGGAGCTAGGGTAAACAAATGCATTGAATATGTCTCTCCAAACAACTCTTTACCTTGTGAGGCAATATAAATAATTTGGTAGTCCACTTTCCATACACAAAAAAGAATGTAGGAAAATACGTTCCACAGTTGTTCCTCCATTCATTTATCTTAAGTACAAGGGCAAAAATAAAAAGTGTTAAGTCAGTGATTTCTTAAAGACAATTCAGCATCCTAAAATAGTTCATTTATCAAGATTAAGGATGCAAGAACTAATCTTCAACGCTAATGTTTGTCAAATACTCTACTAACCAACTTTAAATTACTATTAACTATAGATCTTTATAAGAGGTAGCCAGGTGTTTAAAAACTATTGGTCTTGTTTAATAAATCTACTGCTGTAAAGAATCAAATGTAGAAGTGAATACTTGACTTTCAGCAGTAATGAATAAAAGGGCAGGAGGAGGAAATTAGGCATTTGAAAACATTATGGAAATACCTGTGTTGTGGGTCTTGGAAATTTGTTTTTTCATATGATAGAAACCACTAGTACTGGGGAAAGCAGAAAATAAATATTCAATGTGCTTATAAAGACAAATTTTCACCTACTTTATACAGAATTAGACTGCAACAACTCTGCTTAAATGTTTCTAAGGCTGTATTCAAATATATTTTTTCACAGAAAGATTTTTGTTTGACAACTGTTCCTGGAAGTTCTCTGACTTCTAGAGAACACTTCAAACCACTTTCCTATTCTGCGCCAAATCATTTAGAGGTAGTTTCATGCCATACCTGAAGCAAAATTTGGGCACTTTGCTCTGTGTTTAAATTTTTATTGCTATGTTTCAATTTTACAGTGCATAAATCAATATCAAACCATAAATTTAAAAAAAATTAGTTTGCCTCTAGCCACGACTATACTTTTTATTTGCAGGCTCAGAGACTCTCCATCTTAGCTGGTGTGCAGTTCATATAAAAATATTAAGAAGTGCTTCCATTTGATAAAATCAACTGAGAGAACCACAGCACATCTATGCTATATTAGTATCAGCTTTATTTTGGACGCAATGAAAGCATGTCAGAAATTACCTGAAGAGACATGCTAATAGCTTACTTGGCTTCAGTCAGCAGCTGTTTCTGAAAAGTTACATAAAACATTTATATATGTAACAACAAAAGAATAATTATCACACTTGTATTTTAAAAAAATGTGTGAACAAAGGTTTTCATCTGAGTCCCCCTGATTTTCAAATACTATCTAGTCAAATCTCTAGTGATCAACAGCCTTAAATCCCTGGTTCAGATAGGTCCTCACAACTTCCGAGATGCTGGAAGTCAATACAATTAGTTAGAGCGTTAGGCTTGCTCACTGCCTGCCACCTGAAGAGGAGATCTGGAAGGCAGGTGTCCTCAGAGCTGTTCGTGTTGATATCCTGAACCTGGTCTTGAGGCACTGCTTTGAGGGAACAGCACGTGTTCCGGGTTGCATGTTCATTCTTGGCCTTGCTGCGATGACCACTAACTGTTAATTCTATCTCCTGTTTTCTAGGGTCATCTGCACATTAGGAAGCTGCATCCAGTAAGGACCTGCAGTAGCCCAGGCTTCGGCATGTTCCAGAGAGTTGACTATCACTGTAAGCAAATGTGGCTAAATCTCCCATTTCTCAATATTTATGCATGTCCCTCATGTTGCAGGAAATAGTTAACCCTAGATCATTCAATGTAAACAAATGCAAACACTCGGACAAACCAGGACATCAGTCAGTGTATCAGTAAAAACAGATGCTCCCAGCTTTTTGTCCATTTGGGAACTTCCATCAGAACAGGTAACTGGGGATAAGTCAGAGGAAATCTCTAATTGGGAATAACTCAGAGGAAATCTCTAACCCAAATTCTCTCCCAGTTTTACTTTGTGAGGCCATAAAATAGCTGTCAACATGCATTTAAAACAGCAATTTAAAGATGAATTGCTCTTAATCCTACTACCAAAACTAACTTGATCCAGATGATCACTGAAAAATGTAACATACAGCAAAATTAACTGGCTGGCTACATATTCATTGCATTTGACATAAAAATGACTTCCTTTCATGTGCTTTTCATAGTTCTAGTTCCATTTATACTATTACAGTGTTAACAGTTTTCTAAAAGTTAAATAGAATAAATGCACCAGAATCATCAGTAAGTAATTTCCTAATGAGGTATACTGACAGTTTCCTAAAGTTTAAAAAAATAAAAAAAGTGTTTTAAAGTGTCCAAAAGAACAAACCGTAGTGTAAACAAAAGATTCAAAAAATGGTATGCATTTTCAATGCCATCTACACTAAAAAAAAAGCCATGATGTTTTGCTATAGCAATTCCAGTTTAAACATAATACTTACGCATACAATATTTTAAGATTTGGGGGAATGGCATATATTCATTTAATGCTTTTGAGCAGTACTTTATGCAATATTTCATGCTGTGTACAGAACTCATATGAAGAATTCTGAGATGTGTAATCTCTCTCCATATGTGGAAAAAAATCATTTTGACTCTAATTTACTACTGGAAATATAAAAGAAAATATATATCCTGCATTTTTTAAAAAGATAATAAATGTAGTCTCTTTGGTTTCTGTAATATTGTAAAACTCTAGTGCATTAGCTCAGTAATTGCAAAGTCTGTTTTAAAATAATTTTCCCTTTCTTCTTTTTAAAAAATTGGACTGTACTTTGCAAGCCCTTCTGTGATACAGGCTTTGTTGGACTAGGATGCCGTACTGCTACACAGGACTTCAGCTGCCATTAAAGGAGAAGAGCAGCAGCACTACAGCTTCTCACAAAGGAATTTACACAACCAACAAAGGTCACACAGACTCACAGAATGGTTGAGGTTGGAAGTGACCTCTAGAGATCATCTAGTCCAACCCCCCTGCTCCAGCAGGGACACCCAGAGCACATGGCACAGGGTGGCATCCAGGTGGGTTTGGAAGATCTCCAGAGAAGGAAGCTCCACAACCTCTCTGGGCAGCCTGTTCCAGGGCTCTGTCACCCTCACTGGAGAGAAGTTCTTCCTCACATGGAGGGGAAACTTCCTGTGTTTCAACTTGTACCCATTCCCCCTTGTCCTGTCACTGGCCACTACTGAGAAAAGTTTGGCCCCATCGAAAAATCTCTTTCAAAATTCCTGTTCTGATCTGTTCGTGCTACAAAGTGAATATCAGCAATTCAAGAAACTAAGCAATATGAAAAAATATATAACTGCAAAAAAATTTGTGCCTTTTCTTTAAGAAAAAAAATCCATTAATATTTTGACCAACCACCTTCCATTCTGAAGACATAGGCATTTTGGGTTTCAACGCAGACCTTACAAATAATTATGACCATTAAAGTAAACATTGGAATTTAATAAATAACACATTTGTATCAACACAGAATACACACAATTCTTTAAAAAATATTATCTCGCACTAAAAAAGCAACAATTCCTAATTCTGAGAAATATACAATTTCGTGTAGGCTGATAGGGCAGGATTCCATTTCTTTGAACAACAGTGCTGCACTGTGTGTGTTTTCCATCATCTTGAGACATTTTGCTTTAGATTTGCCGACATGCCACTGACTCCATTATAATATGGTGCCTTCTTGAAAAGCTTCTATCCACCTATTAGAAAATTAATAGTTAGTAGTGAGCTGTTGGTAAGTGTTCAAACTGTACTGCCCACTTGCTGAAATACCTAAAGAGTAACATCATGCATCCACACATTCAAAGCTTGCTAACGACCTATTAAGTATCAGGACAAGGCCAGGTGATAGAGAACTTTTTCTTGTATTTCCTCCCTCCTGAAATGACATGCATAGAGCTTTTCAAGAAGTTGCAAATAAAGGGAATAAAGCTCCAGCTGAAATGAAATTCAGACTGAAATATAAGCAAACACTGATCTGATGTTGAGTGCAAATCTTCCAAGAACTGAGTGAGAAAAAAATCGTTGTAGAATGATTGTGATCATGGAAATTCAAACAGACCAGTTAACTCTCAAAACATGGCTTATGATTGTCTACAAAGCTAACATTCAATTTTCATTTGAACAAAACAGGGAAGGAGATGAAAGAAGGGTTTATCATCAGAAAAAGAGATTATTTTACACCTTTCCATTTTATTGCATTCTTTCCTCTGCGGAGCAAAGTCTTCTTCTTTATTTAAAGCAAAAAAGAGAAGGTTTTACCCAATTTAACTCTTTTTGGCCATTATCTCAGAAGTCCTAAGGAAACCTGCATCTTATGTTTAAACAGCTCATTTTATTTTTAAAGCAAAGATTTACATATTATATAATATGCACCTTTCATACATATGCTTAATCCATGACTATTAATATTCATGAGTTTGAAACACTTTCCCTAGGCAAAAAAAAAAGGAACAGGAATGAATTCAGAAAGTTTCTTACTTCTGAGCTGAATGAGGATCATCTGCCTTGAATATGTAAAATAAAGTGTTTTTGTGCAGTAAGTGGAATATTCTAGACTCTGAGTTTTCATCTTTTACTTCACTGACTGTGAATCCCAGTAAAGGCTGGCTCTCTAACGCTGCCACGTCCTGTTTTAGAGGGAAAAAGAAAGCAAAACAGAGCTTATAAGATACACGGAGCAGTTCCTTTAACTTATGTTCATGCACCACACCATTACAAACCGATCAAACATTATCATGCACAAAATGCCATTTTTATAGCCTCCATGCATGGAAGAGTGAACAAGAAATAACCAACCTAGGCCTCAGCTCTGCTCTCCCTCATCCTTTGCTGCCAACAGCAGCCTTCTCCCTTGCCACCTACTCTCCTCATTCTGCCCAGTAAGACCTTGCTGGGAGTCAAATCACCCACCAGCAGCTGCCTGCAGACCAAAGGCCCATCTAGCCCAGTACTGTCTCCAGCCTTAAGAAGTTTTCATGTCTGAAGAATGCTGCAGTGGAGAGACTAAGTGCCTTTATAAGGCATGCTCTGGTAATCCTCTGGGCATCGCGTAGCCTGGTATTGCTAATCTGGCTCATCGTGGTGGTGTGAAAGGTACTGCTGGGCTTGTCAGTGAAGGGAACTGCGGAGCGCTCCAAGGATTGCTGGAGAAGCAGAGCCAGGGGCTACTACCTGCACTCAGTACACTACAGAGCTACAGATACAGTCCCCAGGGTGATAAAAAAGAGTTTCTGACTATTCTGAAGTGGTCGGCTAGGAATGAGTAACAACAGGACAAATATGAACAATACTTCCCCTTCTTAGCCCCCGTTTAGCTTCTCTTCATTTATTTTCAAACCCAGACTAAAAAAACATCCTTTTCCTTCAACATTCATGCCAATGACTCCCCTTTACGATATTCTTATCTTTTAGTTTATAAGGATACTGTACAGCATTTTTGGAAAAGAAGTATTTACATACAGGGCAAACTCCATAATGCTGTGGTGCAACTAGACCAGCTCCTGCAATGCTCGTGGATAGAGAATATGAACAAGGAATGCACAGAAATGCTGACACATCAGGTGAAGACTTGGGTAGTGGCCTCTAGATCAAAACAAGAGTCTCCTATGAACGCAGAATTTCTTGATTGTGGAAGACAGGCAAAGCAGGCTTAGCAATCTGTTTTATTGTTTTACGTCTTCATGCCACTAATCAGAGTATTCTCTAGCTATTCTTAACATGGTAGGTTGGGATAGGTTTGGCCCTACCATTTCCAAAGAAAATGAGGGATAGCAACGCTTTTAAATAGATGCGTTGCATATTTTGCATTTTTTCCTGAAGGCCTTAAGTAAGCTATAATATGTAATACAAAGAATCTAAGTCAAATCTTCCAGCTCTAGAAAACATCCATATATGTTGCAAAATGTTATAGATATGGGAAAAAACACAATGTCCTCAGCATGTGCAGAGCTTTGTATACTGGTTAGAGAACATTACCACATACCAAAATTGCACTAAAAAATCTAAATGAAAAAAAAGAAATTAGACAAGATGCATTTCTTAGTTTCTACTGCAGCAGCTTTTACTAAATGTTAATTCTGGGCTGAAAGAGACAGCTTGAGTAAAAGTCAAGAGATTTAGTTTGCTCATTTTCCAAGCATACAAATTACCTCACGGAACTGCAAACTGAGATACTTCAAGATGCTGTCAGTTTTGTCACTATTCCAATGGTGACAAAACCATGTATGCGACTGACTCGGAACACACCTACAACCGCACAAGGGTGTGCGGCGCAGAAGCACCAAATCTATGTCTGGAATCAGAAAGGGCAGAGCTATATCAGAGTGTTACTGTAGCCAGCTCACTGGGCCTTCTCAAAGTACCAGATTGCAATCAGATCAATTACTGTCAGCTGATCTAATTTTATAGCTTGTTTCTAGATCAAGGATGAACAAATTTGTTACAAATGCAGTTTTATCATTGGATGCTTATTTGATTTCTAGGCTGTGTTGTCTCTTACCTCACTCGCAGCGTATGTGTATAGCACCTTATTTTTGATAACAAACCATAGGTGTTTCCATGGTTTCTTGCTGCCCTTAGATCTGTGCAAGTAACCACTCATTGTAGAGTCTTCTGTATTTGCTGAAACCTGAAATGAAAGCACACCCAAAGCTGTACACATCCATCTGCCATTCTGCAGTACGGCTGTTCAGTTTGCACAGACTGCATGTAGATTATTCTGAAGGACAAGATATCATGAAAACCAGTAACAACATAACAAGCCAACTAAAATAATTGTAGTCCTCATCACATTATCTGCGTTCAAGATATCGGATCAAAAGTCATTGTTAAAATTGTTCAGGTGTAGATCATATTCTGGTAGTACAGGAAAATAACACCAATGTGTAGCTTCAAACTCAGACAGACAAAATACTGCTTATCTAAGTACTGATCAAAATAGCTACTTTTCCCTGTGGGAAGAAAGCAGGAGGAAGATTTTCATCACAACGGAATTCAAACTATAATTTTTACAACTTCAGAGTTGACCTGCTGAGTACCAAAACACAAAAAGTTAAAATACCTTTCAGAAAAACTGACACATATAAGAAAGAAGACTAGGTTCTTCTGTGTTTTGTTAAGCAATTATTTTCACACATTTCCAACTTACTAGTATCTTACACTCTAAAACACTTTTCAATCTTAGAGGTTAGGAAGAGTTTCCACACTACTTCACAGTTCAGGAGCCTGCCTAGGTAAAACTGAATCCCAAATCAGTATCACAGATGAATTTTAACTTTTTGTTGTAGAGAAGACAGCTAAAATACCAATTACTTTTTTCCATCATTAATCTTGTTGATGTAATACCAATAAAGCGCTATTTTTATTGAAAAAGCACTTACTTCTTTGAGAGCTGCAGGAATTTTTTTCTGCTTTCTTCCTGATGGGATACTGTGTAACACGGTAGACAAGGCACTGGATGGAGATTTATGGTTGACTGGAGATCCACTCTTGGGAGTATACTGGTTATCTAAAATGCACAGGAGGAATATATGCTTTTCATGTCCCAGATGATTAAACACAGGCAATGATCCTTGGATGCTTTTTCTTAAAAGCAGATGACATTTTTATTCGGATTACAGTGCTTCAAATGTAAAGCTGCTCATCTTTTGCCAGTCTGCCTATATTGTAATTCCTAAGCACAGTAAATTCAGTGTTGAATTAACTTCTCAGTATTATGTTGAATTAACATGATGAGTCAGACGCTCCCCCACTTGTGATACTATTAAAAAGTCTAAGAAGTTTAAAACTAAACAGATTGGTCCTGTTTGATTTCAAAGTCTTATTTTCTTGCTGTTGAACTACTTTTGCCCATAACTAGGGTAACAAAAATCAAGCCGTAAAGACTATTAAAAATCTTTAAAGATATACACTGCAGTTCAGGCTGTGCTTCAGCTCCATTCCCCAACAATCCATCCCTCCCTCACTTCACTGCACTTATCTTTGCTTTTCTCAGTATGGGTGCAGTAAGGCTCCTCTTCCAGCCTCATGCCATGGCGCACCTTGAATTCATTCCCATCTCCAGAGCATGCCCTGCCTTTCTGCTCTGCCCTGGGCAGTTCCTGCAGCTCCTTGGAAGACTTCTGCAAAACTTCACTCCTTTAGGGCCTCCTCTTCTAGCAACACCCACCACTACTTTCCAGTCCAGCCTGGAAGGAGGAGGGCTATGCTAAGCTTCATTAATTCTCCTTTTGACATCTCTGCATGTCAATTCCTTGATAGCACTTTTCTACTTCCAAGCAGCATTGCAAACAGAACTCGGTAAGGGGGAAGCACTTACTGTGGCAATAAAGGCTACAGAAACAGGACTGACAAGCGAGGCAGGTTTTCTTTACCTTGTTTCTGTAATTCTCTGAAGCAATGATCACATACTCTTGCTGGCTGGTTTTTCATATAGTCTAAGCCATGTTTATTTGATGAACAACCTTGACAGACAATCTGTAAACAAACAAAAATATTACTGTGCATGGTATGTACCTTTAAATCACCAAACACCTCAGAGGTGTACACTTCAGTACTGATAGGCCCATAACTGAACTTCAAATAGGCTTTTTTTTTTTTTTTAATACTGAAGATGATCTTGGCTTTTCCGTAACTGATAAAAATTTAAATACAAAAATCACTGAAATATAGAACTCAATAAACTAGTGTTAACAATTCATGAAAAGTAGAGTAAGCCTGTGCTTCTGAAAACTATTGAATTCAGAAGCTTTTTATGAAATAACAAAAAGTAGTCATTGTTCTCTTGACAATTTCTCTACAAGGCAGATGTCTCAATTTCAGTGAATTGGTATTCTGAGAAATATAAAGGTTTATTAGATACTCATGTATTTCATAGTAGTTAAATATTTAATAAATTTGGTCCTAACAAAAAAAATGAATTGTTTATGAAAATTAGTGATGAAGGTATTTTGAACAATTCAGCTATAACATCCTTGCTTTGCATTATATAGTTGTAGGAGCAGAAGACAACCATATTGTATTCCAAAATACAAAATGTGGAACAGGCTAAAAGTTGAACCCTGGTTTGTCATACGCTTTTTCCTCTTAATAACTATGTTGTTTTTAACCCATATTATTGCGTCGTACAACAGCGTCCCTTTAAAACAGTCACACAAGAAAACCAAAAAACTAACTGAAAAGGGGATTACAAAATTGCTTACCTTTCCACACGCCCTGCAGTGATGTCTTCTCCACGTCAACGTGAATTCACTAGTACAGATCATACACATAGTGGCTCTCGTATCAGGAATCCAGATAGGAGCCTTTGATCCTAGCGGACTGTTTTCCTCCCGTTTCTCTGGATCCGCCTAAGAAAACATAGTGGAATACTCTTATAAATTCAGCAATGAAAAATACATTAACATTTATCAGTGATTATGGGTTAACTCTAACAATGCTGGAAAGCCTTCTCTAATACAAAGTCATTGTCTTAAATAAAGGTTATTGACTGTTTCACCAGTGGCCATTATAATAACACAAGCCTAAACAAAAAGCAACATTTAACTGGTTCATAAAGGCTGCGTGACTACCAAGCTTTACCAGCACATATATCTTCAATAGCCCCTACATATTAAAACCTCATTTCATCTTTCTGTTCACAAGACTACTGAGAGAGCTGAGAAAGCTGTTTTTTTTCTGTAAAAACTTTAAATTTTTGAAATAAGTAATTCCATGAAATATCATTCTGTTCTATCATCATCTACTCTCATCATTACTATTCTGTTTTATTATTCATCATAAAATGCCTTTTGATTCTCTAAATACCACCCAAGAATCTTTAAATTTAAAAGGGAAACAAAATAACAGTAATGTATGGTATACCTCTTCAAGACTTCTACTAGGGTTAAATGTGATTCTCTTTTTTGTATATTCTTCAATTGACTTGGAGATGGCTTCTAACCACTCATCTCTTTCTGTAGCAGAACTGTTGGGTTTAAAAATAAATAAATAAATAAATTTATCATTAACACTTAAAATTTAGAAGCAAGTGTTGATTAGAATCCCATTGTCTGTATTGTATGTTGGCTTAACTCTTCCACAATTGAAATTTTACAGACCGCCTCCTGCTCCTACTCATCCTGACTTTGCAGCAATGCTTTTTCCTAACTGTCTGCACGATGTCACAGCTCATGCCCTCCTCTCCTCCTTCCAAAGCAGCCTGTGACTGCTTTGAGGCTTGCATGTCATCACTTCCTCCTTCTCAGCAGGTCCTGGAATAGCGGTTGAGCAACACGGCCACTTGGGTTACTATCATGGACACTGGGGTAAAGGACGCTCCCAGAACATAGTCAAGAGCCCCCTCCTTTAACAAGGGCTCTGAAACTTCCTTAAGACCTTCTTTATTTCCCCCTTTTTCTTCTGTCTCAGGGGCAGTTGGTTATACTCAGCCCTGTGAAATTCCAGGCTTCTGCTCTTCCATCACCTTGTTTTCCTGACAGTTTCCTCCTACCAACTCCAGTAATTCCGCAGCTTCCGAATGAGTTGGTTAACGCACTTTTTCCATTAGATCAGCTAACACCAAGAGAAGAAAGGCTCTTCGTCAGATCAGCTTACTGCATGTCCTCAGCCAGCAGCCGGAGAGTCCCCAAGTGGGACGCAAGGAAAGGGTCAGGCTCAAGTGCTGTGACCCAGGAAGCCAGGAGGACAAGGCCCTCTCGGCAGGGTGGGAACCTGCAGCTATTCTGCATCGAGTACAGTGCCAAAGCCGTTCCTGAGGCTGTGGTCAGACTCTCACTTTTACATTACATAAACCCACACTGCCATGCAGAGGCAGCATCCAGTACTGCCTGTTCAGCCACTAGCTCTTATCACCTGCCAGAGCAGACACACAGCCACATCAAGGGCTGCGTGTTACCTCAATTAGCCCGCCAAACAAATTCAGATTAAAACTAACCCAGCATCTCTGCACCCATGGTTGGATCCTCACTGGGTTCATTAAGTGGCTGAACAATTCAAAGCACCAGCATTTAAGATGCAATGCCACCTTAAAAAGGGGGTCTGAAATCTCAGCCCTAACTTGTGAGCAACAGTATTTGTTTCCCTATGTAAGTAGCAACAAATAAATTGCTTTAAAAGCAAAATAAAGCATGACAACTACATAAAGAGGGAAGTTAGGAAAAAGGAAAGCAGCAATGTACACTAGTGAGGGCCACAACACTTAGAGTGCACAACCACAATTATTTTTTGATGCCTGGTGTTTTATGTTATCTGAATTTGGGAGCTTTGATCATTTCTGAGCCTTTAAAAAAAGCACTTTCAGCAGGAATTTGGAGTTGAATGAAATTGGGTACTGCACAGAACCAGAGAGAACTGAAGTGGGAAGGTAAAGAAGGGCAAGGCAAAAGGAGGAAAAAAGATCCCGTGCATACAAGGAATGGATCACAATGAAAAGGAGAGGAAACAAGATATAAGCAAGGGCAAAGCAGCACACTGCTCTCTGTTCCAACAGCTCACTCCGAGGGGAACATCTTGTTCAGTTCATTCACCTTTGCTCTCTTATATAGTAAGTACAGCTTGCATTGGCTACATAACATTCACCGCTCCAGTCAATTCCCTTGTTTTTTCCACAATCTGCTTGCATTTAATTAGGTTCCTAAACTCTCACAAGTAACTGCATTTACAAAGCGGGTGCAATCATGGAGAGTCAGCAGCCCCAGATGGCGCCGAGCGGCGCAGGGCTGCCCCCACGGGAAGCGGCCGAGGGCCGGGTGTTTCACCTCGGAGCTCACAGATTGCAGCCCTGCTCGCCTCAGCTGCTCGTGCTGCTACCAGCCCTGCAGACATGAGGAGCGGAGGCTGCTCCACGGGCAGCTGAGTTAACATAACGGCCTGGCGCAGCAGAGAAAGGCAGCGCTGCTTCTGCTGTCTTCCCCAGCCCTGCCACAGGGTAATGCTTGTTGCATCCTTCCAAAGCTGTTTTACTCATTGAAATTGCAGGGCTCTTGGTTTTGTTTTGCTTGAGATTTTAGTTAATGGAGTGACCGCGGCTGCTCTTTGTGGTGAAGGTGTGCGCTGGGAGCCCGTGGCGCCAGCGCCGAGCGCTCTGCCGGGCTCCCTGAGGTGCGCGGGGCCGCCAGGCCGGAGAGCTGGGCCTGCGAGCGGGCGGCCACGCGCAGCACCTCAGCGAACTGCATCGTTCATCAAAAAATATATGTATACAAATATACACACCCAGTAGGCTTCTTCATGTTCTTTCTCTGTGTCCTGGCATATCTCACCAACCTCAGGCCTTGCTTATAGACGGTAACAACGTGAAAGTTCTCAGCTGTGCCTGGGCCCCTGGCACCTCCTTCAACCCAAGCAAATCCCTGCAATCCCTGTTGGGGAATTTGGGGCTGCTGATAAGTTTAAAAATACTAGGGAGAGAGATGAATGCTCTCCAGAGATGCAGGATCCACAGCACTAAAACCGAAAGAGCAGGTCGGGGAAACTTTAGTTGATAACACGAGGCTCATCTTCTGTCTATTGAGTTTCCAGTAATGCTAAGCTCCACGCAGAAGCACGGCACAAGCAGCAGCCAGCACGGTGGGAATGTTATGGGTTTTCCCCACTAGACCAGCACATATTTCACAGAAGTTGCCTTTAATCTACCCCTTAATCTCCTTCAAAAGAAGTCTATCACATTTTGTAGAATATAAGCAGGCTGTATTTTGAGATGATAATTGTTTCACAGGTTGCAATGAATCTTTCTACGTTACTTTTTTTTTAATGACTGAAGTAAAAATGAAGCATTAAAATCACAGAGAGATGAATTTGGGTTACCTTCCGGAATTCCAGTGATGCCTTAATATATCTGTGCAACACTCAATCGCTCAACAAGGCACCTAGCACCATGAACCCACTCATATAGTGTGTCACACATACTGGTGCAGAATCACACCTTAAACTGTGAAATGCATCCCTTTTTTTGTCCCCAAATGCAAACATTTATTTAAATCTATCCAAAAATACACGCAATACTCCCGTCCAGTCTGTTGTTTTAAATAACTACTACTTAGATACAATTGTGCTACTTCCTTTGGCTGCTTTGACAAGGTTAACCTTGGTCTCCCTCTTAGCTACAGATATTGCTGTCTTTATGCAGACATCCTGCTGTCAGTATTTACAAGGTTACAGAAAAAGCAGCAGTCTGCCCTTGCTAGGTTTTGCTAAATAAAAGGGAAAACATGTCTTTGTTCATTGAGATTAGCACTGTCAAAAGTGACAGAACATATAAAACTCCAAGTCAGACATCATAAAAACAACAATCCACAAAACCAGGCCTTTGGGAAAGGCAGCTCAGTTGGGCTGCTCCTTATCAGGGAGCATGTATCCTTCTGCTGCTCCCCAGAGAATGATAAAGACAAGCATGGCTCCTGTATTTTCATGTCATTTGCATAATTTCAGGTTCAATTCAGCACTTCACTGAGGTCTACTTCCTGTTTCAATCACACTGTTATTTTAGCTAGGTGACCAGAATGACTTTTCCTAACTTATATGTTATCAATAATATCAGAATCTATTGCTATGATTCATAGCAGTTCTTTATTAGTGTAGTGACAAGGCATAGTAGTAATTCTAGAAGAGGGAAGAAAAAAAAAAAAAAAAAAAAAAAACACTGACAGGCCTAAAAACCACTGAAGTGAAACTTAGTTCTTGTCCTTCTCAAGAAAAGGCAACAAAAGATATTTCATTTTTCTCAGCCTTTCTGAAGGTACATCTGAGCTGAAAAGGAAGAACAAGTAATATCTTTGTTCCTTCTGATTAATATGTAACTGTCTTGAGGACAGCTGAATTCCTACCATCTGCAGCCAATCTGCAGGTTGCTCAAATATCAGCCATATTTACTATAGACTTTGTGCTTCTATCCATCACCCTACAATACAAAGTCTTCTTTATATGTCAAGGTAGAGTACCAAAATCCTGTGGTAACTGTGAAGCTGATTGCTTATGACTAGTCTTCATTTCTGCCAGCCCATTAAAAACAAACAAACAAAAAACAACAACAACAACAAAAAAAACAAACAAAAAACATTTTCATGAACATTTTTCAATATCAGTTTTTAAATGTGAGCAAAAAGTAAATTAGAGCAAAGCCTATCAACTGTCAGTTCTCTTATTCTTCTGCAATGACTCAATACAAGAGTAATTTTTCATTGTATACATACTAAATAAGCCATAC
Source organism: Tinamus guttatus (assembly GCF_059628265.1). NCBI lineage: Eukaryota > Metazoa > Chordata > Aves > Tinamiformes > Tinamidae > Tinamus > Tinamus guttatus. Next base: position 5,226,171 of record NW_028289006.1, on the reverse strand, counting down.
AATGATAATTGTCCCATATGAACAATAATGGGCTATTTGAAATGACGTATTTAAATAATTATGCCCTTACAAGACTTACCTTGCTGAAAGAATGAAAGATCTCTCTACACTTTCTATGTTCAGTTCATTCTGATAGGCTTCCTGGGTTGGCTTTTTAACCTACAGTCAAGAGAGAAAACTTCACATTCAAGCTGAAATTGTACTGTTTAAACTGTTTCAGTTTTCACAATAAAATGCCTTTTTTTTTTTTTAGTTGCAGAAGAGATAAATTGAAGAGAAGATCTCATGTATAGGAGATTATACACTGGTCCAGGCAGCCCAGTTACAGTAAGGCTACATGCAGCCCACCATTTTGTTTCCCCGTAGACTCCCTGCTAACACTGGAGATGCACAAGGGAGTAAAGCTCAAGAGCTGGCAGGCGCCTCCAGCTGTGCTTCAACCTGCCTAGGGCTTTCTAGGAGCTTCTCCTGCAATTAGGCAAAAACAAACAAGATATTGCTGCTACAGAACAAGCCTCTGCTGCTACAGGACAAGATGCAGCCCACAGATGTGGAATGGGCATCTTGCCCATACCACCAAGGGCTGGACCACCCTGGTGATCCTTCACTTCTGAACTCCTAAGCTTCAAATGTAACCGAGTTCAAAGTTGAGTGGTTTGGAGTCACCACAAAACACTTGTTGACTGAAAAGAGGCCACAGTTCTGCCTGTGAAAGTTTCAGAACTGAACTCCAAATGAACTTAATGCTTTTCTGCAACAGGAAAAGGGATGAGAAAATTAACTCCTGAGATGACAGTGTCTTGTTCCAACTGACTGTCATGTTACAGATCAAGTCAATACATGATATGGATATTCCTTGTCACAAGCCTAAGCGGGTTAGATCTTAACACTGGTGCTTTTCAGAAGGTTTAGAATCATCAAGCCATTTTTTTTCCCTTCACAATCAGCAGATCCCTATAAACCATAGAGATCTGATCCACCACAACCTTGTCCAACAGAGATACATCTTTGGATGTGAGCAAGGAGCAGTTACAAGGCAAGAGCAGGGCAGCCTAAACAAAATACAGACATAAATAAGGAAGCAGACTATTTCAGAGTAGCTCAGTACAGGATGAGGACAGAGGTGTATATGATCCTGTGCCAATAAAATTGTTTAGGGGAACGTAGACAGTAGTGTCACATACCATATTATGCAACAAACACTAAGTCTGTAGCACTGCTCTGCAATATAAGCAACTTTAACATCTCTTCATAATAACACACATAGATAACTTTTGAAAATTTTAAGACTTGAGTTCAAATGAATTTGGAGAAGGACTTATTTTAACAGACATCTTAGCGACTCACCTTCATTCCAGCCAATGAGAGCATGTTGTTAAGTTTATACATCCCTGACTGAACTGGAGTAGTATACAACAGGGCATCATTAAACTGCAACACAGAAGCAATTCTCATCAATGACTAAAGATTGTTTACAGACAGATCACTTCAGATACATTTTACTGAAAACATGAAATTTGTACAGCATTAAAATCAACTGTCCAGGAGGGCATCTTATACCTCCCCATTACTTTGCTTAAAGCCCAAGAAACACTCTCATGTGTGAATTTAGGTAACAATAGGTATCTATTTATATCCTCACCATGTAAATATACATTTGGCACATGAGTAAACATTGCAAGGATGTCAAAGATCAGGCTGTCAAATAGGACAAAAAGGTTTCTCACACACACAGCCATATTGTATAAAAATCTACTTTAAAAGAACATTAGAACTAACCTCTCACACAAAGTAAAACATCCCAACATCTAGAAAGCGTCAGAGTTAAGATTAGTAATTTACAATTACTTGGACAAACTTATCCACATGAACTTTACTTGTGTAAATGTTCCTTCATTGTTTATTTCCTTTTCTAACAGACTTGTCAATCTTCATTTACTGAACATAAACATAGACCAGAGGACTGAACTGTCTCGAGGCTTTTGCTATATGATCTTTAGAAAACAATCAAATGTTTCACAAGTTTTATTACATCTTCATCAAATCCTTGGTTACCACATGCCTAAAGGCACAGACAATATGCAGTAACTTTTACATATTTGGGGAAAAAAAGTGTGTGGGGGGGGAATCTGAACTAAGGAGTTTTAAATGAGCAACATCTACGTTGGGAAGCCCAGCCTGAGATAGCACAAAATTTATGAGAGTCTTACCTTGATGGGCATCATTTGCACTTTTATCAGTACTCTATATGCTACAAAGGAGTCTCTAGAGCTTAAAATACATACTTCAAAGTCTAGCACATGCACTTCAAGAGTGCCTAGGAAATATTTACGTATACTGCAGTAGCTGAAAGATAAGACTTCAGCCATGACCGTGAGCCTATAATGCCACAAATCATGCACAGCAAGCCATCTACTATCTAAAAAGTAGAGAAAAACAAAAGGTTCAAGTGGAAACAGAAACCTCAGAAAAACTCAAAACTCTCAAAACAGTAGCAAGGACAGGAAGAGAAGCCAACGCCATTCAGGAAGTGTGCTGACTTCAGAGGTGGGAAGGAGAAAATAAAACAGCAGCAGCAGAGTTGTAGCATTTAAGGTCTAGAAGAACTGCCCAGGTTGAAGTAACTGCTTTAGTTTTCCAACTACCCAGATGTCCTCTCACAAAGTTGCTCAAATTTGAAGTAAGCATTGTTCAAAACAATAATTTTTTTTCGAGAAATGGCTTTCTACTAAAATGTTACTGCATATAAAACAGACTGAGAAAATAAAGTGGCAACAGTTACTTTTGTCTCCTGATGGTCAACTGAAGTTATCAGCTATTTGTGACACAGCCGATTGAAACATTTAAAATTACACCAGTATCAGACACAGAAACATACACAACAACTTACCAGAAAAAACATACGTGGCTGCATGACCTTCCGGGACAGCTTCATCAATGTCCCTTCCTTCAGAAAGACCTGGCAAATTAAAGCAAATAATTCAAAGCTCAGTCTCTCAGGACACAAGCCCCAATAAATAAACTATTTTTTTTTTTCTTGAAATTGCTATACTTGCAGTGTTACCAAAGCCTGGGGATTCAGGGTATTAGCTTTAATACAGATAATAAGCACCTTTAAGCACACATGATTAGGAAGAAAAAAAGATCTGGTTATAAAATATACATGAAGTTAGACCTGTAATAAGAAATTTCTCCTGTATAGGCAGGAAACAACAAAACTTATATCAGGACCACTACTTACTGAAGACAGCGTAACCACCTTCTGCTATTAAAAGGTAGTTGCATGTGTGTGTATAAACATATAAACTTTTATATTCTCTAAGATGATGATGATTAACTGCCAAATAGGATGGAATATCCAGAAGACATCAATTCCACAGTATCTGGATCTAGGTAATAAAGCCAGATTATAAAGATCGTCATTCTGGGCGTCATGGTGGACAGCAAGTTGACCATGAGGCAGCAGTGTGCCCTCGTGGCCAAGAAGGCCAATGGGATCCTGGGCTGCATTAAGAAGAGCGTCTCCAGCAGGTCGAGGGAGGTGATCCTGCCCCTCTACTCAGCCCTGGTGAGGCCACATCTGCAGTATTGTGTCCAGTTCTGGGCTCCACAGTACAAGAGGGATGTGGAGCTGCTGGAGAGAGTCCAGCGCAGGGCTACAAGGATGATCAGGGGCCTGGAACATCTGCCCTATGAGGAGAGGCTGAGGGAGCTGGGCCTGTTCAGCCTGGAGAAGAGAAGGCTGAGAGGGGATCTCATCAGTGTCTATAAGTATCTCAAGGAATGCAGTGAGGAGGATGGTGCTAGCCTGTTTTCAGTGGTGGCCACCGACAGAACTAGAAGAAATGGCCACAAACTGAAGCGTCAAAAGTTCCACAGGAGCTTAAGGAAAAATTTCTTAACAGTGAGGGTGACAGAGCACTGGAACAGGCTGCCCAGAGAGGTTGTGGAGTCTCCTTCTCTGGAGATCTTCAAAACCCGCTTGGATGCAGTCCTGTGCCACGTGCTTTAGGTGTCCCTGCGTATGCAGGGGGGTTGGACTAGATGATCTCTAGAGGTCCCTTCCGACCTTAAGCATTCTGTGATTCTATGATTCTGCTGTCACCCAAATCAGTAGTAACATTCACCTTGAAGTTTTCAGTTAAATCAGTTGGACTGTTCATGAAATGGTGACTCACAAGAAATGTATTTCCACATGTGTTCTTTATTTGTAAATTCACTTGTCTCCATCAGGAATCAGTCTTCAGCAGAAGTAACCCTCTTCTCTAAAGCCATGAATGTAACAGAGACTGAGGGGGCACTAAACGTATTGTGTCTCCCTGGGGAAGGCTGCTCATCCTTATGGCTCACTAAAATGTTGCATTCCAATTTTCAATGCTCCATTTGAAACCATGAAAGATTAAAGGTTAAGCTCAAGATAAATACTCCCTGAAAGATTTGGCAGGGAATCACATTCTGAGAATTTTAAGTTGTCATGAGATAAACATATTCCTAAATACATATATAAAAAATATATAAATATACATATATTTTTCCATGTGCAATATACACACACACTTACTGCACATGGAAAAACAGTTTTATTTGACTGTCAGTACCAAATAAGTGATGAATCTTTTCTTTTTCTTATCAATATATGCCACCTTTGTTACTGTTTGTGCTATATTTTTATTGAAATCTGCCAAAAGCCATTTGGAGGACGTACCCGTCCCGGTTGCACAATCTCATGGTGTCCATTTAAACTGTACTGAATCTGCATGAGCTTCTGAAAGTTATCCTATTGGGAGAAAAAGCAGAGAGACAAGTAATTGTCCTTAAATCCACAACTATCTTTTTAACCAAAAAAAAAAAGAGGCAGTTTTAAACATCCAGCTTCCAGAATCAAAACACTTACCCCCTGCTTCATGATATCATTGGCATGGTTTGCAACTTCTATGACAACAGCCAGAGCATCTGAAATATGAAGAAAATGTTTTTGTTATACAGGCTAGTCGGCACTGGAATTACAGAGTGTGCAGGTACAATATTCCCCTTCACATCCTGCCAAGATTCAAGGACATGGTCTAACATTCACTGCACTCAGAAAGCCCTTCCCATAGATTCCAGAGGCTTTGGATCGCGGTTTGATTGCTGTGTCCCAGCAAGTCATTTATTTGGCCAACGGTCATGGCATCATTCATTTCTTATAGTTAACCAAAATAATCTGCCAGCAAAATTAAGTTTTAGCTTATCTTGCACAAATAATCTCTTTAACTTCAATTTCCCTACGTACAAGTAAAAAAGTTAGCAAGACTTCAACCGAAGTATGCAGAGATTAATCAAGCTTTTTCTAACATTTGCCACCAGTAGCTAGTAATGGACTTTAAATACTAGAAAAATTATTCAAATCTTTATGATTTTTTTCTGCCTTCACTTTTGTTGCATTTCAAGATGAAAAAAAAATGAAAAAAAATCTGAAAGTGAAGAGTTATCAAAGATATCAAGAGGGATTTTACTAAGTTGGGGTGTTTAGTAAGTAGCAGCTCAATAGAAAAATATGCTTAGGAAAACATGCTGTGAGTAGTTATATAAAAAGTACATAAGTTACTGAATAGTGAGTCTCTATATTATACAGCATCCATCTGAGGATTTTATCCAAAAACCTCTAATTCACTTCAGTAGAAAAAAAGCCTCACTTAACTGAAAGCTAGCACAATTACTCTGACAAAATGATGTCTCTGCAGCACTTAGCACTTTTTGAATAACTGAAGTGCAGCCAAGCAGTCTAACAAAAGGAACTACATTTGCTTCAAAGTAATCAGAAAAGCTTCCCAAGCCAAAACTTCTGTGAACTGGGAGGTTCAGAAGGCCACAGGGCCATGTAAGAAACTGGACACAGACATGAACAGGGGTCTGCTAAGTCAATCTAAGGCAAACTTTTTCTTCAAGACTTTCATGAAAATAAGGCAAAGCAAGTACAGTGGTCAAACAGTTAAAAGGCAGCGAACATATCAAACGTGATCAAGTCTAAGCCTAGATATAGATGTCATGTTGTCAGCTGAGCCTGCTGAAAGTTTTCCGGTGGTCCTCTGATTAGTAAATGTTGGAGCTGCTCCAGCAAAACACTTCCAGCTCCCATCAGCTCAGAAGAATGTGAAATTAAGGGTAATTTTAGACAAATTCGCTAAGGCAGGAATGAATGTCTGGCTATTTTGCTGTACTCTCCTTCTTATCAGCTATTATATGTACGAAAAACTTAAACTTTTACACATTGAGTTCAAAAAAGATTTCAGAAAGTTGCAGGAAACTTGCTGGTTCTTGCAGGGAAAGTTCAAAGATCATGGGCTTACTTATTGGGCCAAGACTCTAATCCAAATCTAAACCACAACATAAAATAATTCACAGGGTCAAAAGTTCATAAACAAGCTGATTTTTTGGAAAAGAAAAACATTCCACCTCTCTCACCACTTAGTTGGAATAGTGTATTTAAATGAAGCTCCCCAATAATTTTTTTTTCTTTTTTTTTCTTTTTTTTTCCTTTTTTTTTTTTTGAGAATACTAACCATATAGCCAAACCTAGCCCTTTTTTTCCTGCATGAATTAAATGACAAAGCAAAAAAAGTCAGAAGGAAGCTAAGCTTAATTATCACATGAAAGATTTTGGTAAGTAAAGATTAGAGATCAAGAGCATGGAAAGATAGGCGTTTCTTTCAAGTTACTTATTCTTTAAATGCTGGATTATTTAATGGGCAGTACAACTATCAGTTTATTCGTGGCCACAATCAGTGCAAGGGAAACTTTTCTATCTCCAAAAAATGTCAACACTGAAAACATTTTGTGCTTATACACAGTGTACTCAAATAATTGCATACGTCCAAGTATCTTAAAACAGAAACACACATTTGATGGTGCTGAACTTGGTTTCGCACATTGAAGATAAGGGGCTTGCACAAACACCACCAAAGTGACTGAACTCAATGAGGTCTGCAAATGAAATGGAAACACTGCCCGGGAGCAGGGCCGGGAGCAGGGCTGGGAGCAGGGCCGGGAGCAGGTCTGGGAGCTGGGCAAACCAGCTCCATCCGAGCGACCCTGCAGCAGGGAGTGCCGCCTCCTCCTCCCCGGCCATTCCCTCTCCTTCCCTCTGATAGCTTTTTTCCTCTTACTGCTATTTTTTTGAAATGCAAATTTGGAATCCTTGAGTGTTGCTCCTGAGAAACTTCAAGCTAAACAGAAAATATTCCTGCTTATTAGCTTTTTTTTTTTTTTTTTTTTTGGTCAAGAATTTAATATTTAGAAGCATTTTTCATATTAAGGTAGCCTGTTTTTTTTTTAATCTAAAGAGACACTTACCTTGAGTATCCCTATAGTCTGCAGATTCTTCTAAAAGGTTCTTTAAGTAATCTGTATAAAAGAAGAAAATATATTTTTAAAAAATTGTAAAAGAACTAAACAGCATCAAAGTAGTAAAAAACACTTTCTTTTTTTCTAGAAATTTGCTTTTCAGACTGATGTATGCAATAAAGATCTACCATTTCATCTTTCAAATCTGTCTAAAGTAATAACACTGGGGAAAAATCCAAGTATGTAATGCTACCTTGGTGGGAAAAATAAGGTTACAGTATTAGTATTCCAGAACAAAACAAGCAAGTGAAAGAGGACAAGTATATACACACAATCCTTTACATTTACGCTGACACACACAAAAACCCCATGACTGTAGATATTACTTAGTTTTGTATTAACACCTAACTCATGTATAAAATCTGAGAAAAAAAATAGCCCAACCCTGAATATTACTACAATTAATATTTTTTTGAATTAAAAGAAGTATTTATTCTCCTGCGTCCCCACGAAAGAGCAAAAAGTTTTTGGTTTTCTGTTATAAATCCAGCCCTCAACCACCAGATGGCACCATCTATTCATTAAAGTCCTGCTTGGTAGGTTTTATTCTATTTTACTTGACCAAAATTAACCTCAGACGTTCAACTACCAAGAAAACATCCCTCTAGAGATTCCATTTCTTGGTTCACCAACAAGTATGATGTCCTATCAAAGATACATAACCTGATCAATATGTCAGCCAGGTATTTGCTGCAGTCCACAACTTTGAATTAGTCAAGTGTCATGGAAACCCAAGCAGAAGCTTTCAGACAAATGTATGTTAGAACGATATCATCAAATACCAATTCCTAACTATCTTTCAAGTGAGTGAATGTATCTGGATTCTCACAGATCTACTAAAAACTAATCATACAGGGTCTGCGATCTCACAAATGTTCCCTATTAGCTTAGCAGTTGTACAAGTTTCACGTAGGAGTAAAATAATTCAACTCCCATATACTTGCCCTACCCAGATTCACCCTTTGCTCAAGAAGGATCTGGAGCCAAATGTTCCTGCCTTCCTCAGGCGTCTCGCTTCATGCATGCCCCTCCGAGAGCACTGGGTGCGTGGTAATGTTTTCCTTATGCAGAAAAACAATTATCAGATGTGTTTCTGTGGTAAAAGTGCTACGAAGAGTGAGAATCTTGTCAGCTAATCAACGTTTTGAGGAAAAACGAGCCACGGGAAAACATATTTGGCAGTTTTTTTTTTTTTTTTTTTAATGTTTTGGCAAAGATCTGAGGTACGATCCCAAGGAGAAAAGGATAAGGAGCAGGTTAGAGTGAAGGAAAAGGAACCTGGTGGGAAGTCCTACAGGGAAGCAGGAGGGACAGTGAGGAGCAATTTGGCTATCTGGGCTACAAGAACTGCTGTGTTTGCAGTTCCGTCGGATCTTAATCCGGCACCACCCAATGCGGGATCTCTTGGTAAGTCTGACATGGCATAAAAACCTTTTCAGCTTCTGAATTATTTCATCACTCACACCCCTCACATCCCTTATCCCTTTTGCTGTAGTAGCTACCAGACATTTGAGTGCAGCATTTACATGGCCACAGTCTCCAGGACAAACCAACTCCACTTTGTGTTATGCTGGTAAGAAATTAAGAGAAAAAAATCAACAGGAAGCATTTTAAAGGGAACTGAGAAGGGTTTGCGCTGTTTCTACCTTGAGCTTTCACCTGGACGACCCTATTTCACAAACACACATTAAGAATATCGGACTAAAGCTGCCCTCTCTTACCCTACTGCGCAGGCAAAGCCTACTTGGGACTCCACCGTAAAGCAAACGAGTTAAAGCTTTGCAATTGCAACTTCACCTTCACCTCGGCCAGCACAAAGTAGAGATGTGTCACTATTAAAATGTGTGTCTTTGCAGCTTATATAGAAAAGCTAGATCTCCTTAAGGTTGCCAACCGTTGACTCACTTATCTACAGACTGGGAACAAGGAGTAAAGGGATATAACTTATTAATCTCCAAATGGACTGCTGGCATGCTAAGAAACTGTTCCTGGAAGATGGAGACATCCAATTTAATATCCAAAATAACTGCACTGGCAGCATAAAACGGAGACCAAATGTGGGAACTAATTGTTTCCTGGCATATTTATGGCTTTATGGCACATTCCCCAAAACAATGACACTTTCTTTATGGACAAGGATAACACCACAATGAAAAACATTCCCAAGTAAAATTAGCACAGAAATCAAATATCAAGGTGAAACAGTATCTGCTTCATTTGCCAAATTTCTTTGTCCTCTGAAATGCAGCTGAGTTATTCAGCCTTTTTACTCAAATAAAGTCCAGTAAGTCATTTCTAGGTGAAACACTGGGTGCTCAGAGGACAAAAACAGTGACCAGTCAAGGAATTTTGCTTATAAAGTTTAAATATAGAACAGAGACAGGCTTTCGCCTTAATATTTCTCCTCTTTCCCTATTGCCTGACCTAAGGGCAGCAAATGGAGAAAACAAACAAACAAACACACACAACAAAATTACACATTGCCAATAGTTCTCCAATAACATAAGAAAAATAATACAAACCCAACAATGTTATCATACTGTAAGCATTGCGTTTTCCTTCTGTTGATTTAAACAGAAATGAGATCAACCGTATGTCAGGGACAAATCTGAGAGCCTGTTACCATTTCAGCCTGCAAGACCCTATCCACTTTACTATAATACAAATTCAAAGAATAGTCCTGAAATACAGGGAGGTACAGCAGATGTAACACTAAAACTGAAGGTGAGACTGAGCAGAGAACTTTCAGAGAGAGAGATTTGAAAAAATAAGGACCACATGGACTGAAGAGCTGCAGCCGGGCAAGGCAAGGTGCACGGGGGGCAAGCCACAGCAATCCCCCCTGCATGAGAATCAACCAAGTTTTCCCCATACCACTAAAAAGAAACAGGTCGTTCAAGAATGACAAATAAAAATCTTACCAGCTCCTCTCCATAACCATAGAAAAGCCAGGAAAAATCCCGGGCTACCCGACACAATTCAAGCAGTGCAGTAACTGACTTCATGTAAGCAAGATGCGTCCAGACAATGGCTACCTCGCAGCACCAGCTCACACAGGGCGCTTCAAGAGGGACAAAAACCTCACAGCACCAGACGGAAGCTTTTTTTTTCCCCCCCTGTAAAACAGTCACATTCCTGTCTGAGCTCTTACTCCTTATCTTCAATTAGACCTTCAATATACTTCCAAAAAGGCAGGCTTAGGTATTCAATTTCACAGTTCTGCCAGGTATCCAAAAACACGACAAAACCCAGCCCATAAGCTTTGAACAACAATAAAAATAAATTAAAAGCAAGGTTGCCTTACGCGCTGCTTCACCTCGCTGCAGCCAGGGATTCTCTTCCCTCTCGCGGGGGCCCAGCTCTGCCCGTCCCCTGCTCCAGGCCACGGAGGCCTCCACGCTGCCTGCGCACCGGCCGCCCAGCACGCGCTGCGCCGGGGGCCGGACAGGCCAGGCCGGAGCTCGCTCCAGGGAGCCGGGAGCCCGGGCAGCCGAGGAGAAGCGCCGCAGGGCTCATTTACGAGCCCACCTGCTCCTGCTTTTGCCCGCCCAGGAGGAACGAGGCTTCAAAGGCCACAAGTACAGAGCCATCCCATCAACGCACACAGTCTAACTTGGCAGAATCCCCTGCTGACTTGGGCCTGGCAGCTTCGTTTCCGGGATGAATTTCGCTCTCTGCTCTGACCCCTTCTGCCTTCCCTCCCGCCAGACTCCCATCCTCCGACGTTGGGGGCTGCTGCAGCACTGCAAGTTGTGCCCATTCCCATCTGGCTTCTTTACTTGCCGTCTCAGCCGCCCCAAGAGCGGATCCACACGTTTGGCACCCGCTTGGAAGATGTGCAGCCCAGCGCGTACGCAATAGTGCACGGATGCGCAGGGAGGTAACGAGCATTCATGCCATCCGCACGGATACGAAGAGCAGGAAGAGGAAATGGCAGCCTACACTGAACACTGGAAATATGAAACAAATGCAAACTGTTCAGTACAATTAAATTCTTAGTTTGATTTCTTCTATTCCTCCCACAGAACAACAAAAACTTCTGCTTCCAAGTCAGTACCTGGCACAATACAAATCATGTCGGTGGCCGTGTATATTTGCAGGGTGCCCCGTATTTGCAGAGAGCCACAGTCTGCAGGACTGGAGATGCCTATAGAAACCCTTGTAACCACAAAATGAGGTGCTCGCTTGTGCCATCACCTGTCCAAGACACCCTGTCCCAGCCACACTCACAGGCAATGGTAACAAGGAATTAGTCTTCAGCTTCACAGTTTCACTTCAGCGCCGTTCATCTTCAGCATCTCTCACTTTGTTGTATCATTATATATATATATATATAGTTTGTAAATATATTTATATATATATATAGTTATATAGTTTACATATATATACTATGAGTTGCATATCTTTACGTGTCCATATGTGCATGTGTGCACACATACATATATCTCTATATTTTGAGAAAGGTATCTGCTCCATTCTCTTCAACTCTTAATTAAAGCCTTTGAAAATCTTCAAAGCTCCTTCACTGATTTTTGAATTAATACCATGCCCTAAGTCAGCATCCCTTTAAAGCAAAACAAGCCCCAAATGTCTTTTTATAGTTTTACTTTATCAATTAAGAGACACTAAGATCTTTCCCTACAAAAAAAAAAAAAAGTAGCCAATTTAATAGAGCTTTCCGCCCTTTTCCCCATCTGTGACTTTAATGAAATGATTAAAATGAAAATAATCCTCTTGAATAAGTTATTAACTTCTATGTACCACTTAAGTCTATATCTGCCACAGCATCACTAGTATAAACACTTGCTGGGGAAATGCCAGCAAACTGCTAAAGAGCCAAAGAAAGGTCACAGAGCATTTTATTTTGTAGTTACTATATAAACAGAGGCTATTTTTAAATCACTCCTGGAGAAGCAATGGCTTTCAAAAACACTCTTAAGTATTTCCAGTTCCTTACAGGAGCCATCCCCTTCTTACAACAAAAACATTGCAAAAGACTTCACAAAGGCAGCCTGTATAATTGTCCTCCTTTTATGGAGGAGGAAACACTGCTCAAGGCTTGATCAAGGTCACCCAAACAGGGTGCCAGAGCAGGGAAGGGAACCCAGCTCTCCCAGGTCCACGCCAGCTCTTCAGCTTAAGATAGGTTGCAACCCCCATAGCAAGCCTTAAGCACTTTCTGAAATTTAAGCTGAAAAGCCTTGTTTCACTTTAAAAGAGAAAAGATTTTTGATACAAAACACCTGGGTGGGGAAGCATGGATAAGATACTTTCAAGACGAGCTTGGAAGATATGTGTGCACATCTCATTTGCTTCTCCTAGTTCCAATTTTCCATGCTACTTTTTTCCCTTCTGAATTAAAAAACAAAACAAAACACAAAGCTTTCCAATCCTTTAACTAAATTAATGTCTTCAGTTACCACAAAAACAAACCAAAAATCTTCACAGGTTTCATGTTTGCAAAGCACAGCTGAATGCTCCCAGCAGAGAACAAACCACTGTGCAAACCCTCTGTGCATCTTATTGCCATCAACCTTAACAAACAAAACCTCTCAAACCATGACATTTTAAAAAAAATACATATATACCTGAAGTCAGATAAATATGGATGGGTACCACTGCCTCAAAACAAATTTCCTGGGACATGTGAATGTGAAAACTGGCGTCTTACGCCTGTAGAAGAGCTTGACTGTACCTGTCAAAAGGAGCCTGTACTGGGGAATCCTCTGAACGGGCTTGAGCAAATAGTGCTTGAGTGCGAGACTAGCACAGCGGGGGCTCATCTGAAAGAAACACCCAATGTATAAATACCAATTCTGTTGCAGTCAACGGTTCCAGCAAAAGAAAATATACCTTTAAACAACTACCAATGATAGCAAGTAAGCTTTTTAAGATAAAGATGGGACTACTGTAGTGCTATGCTGCACTACAGGGCAAGCACTTCCCTATATAGGAGACATGCAAAATTAATCATGAGTTAAAAAGAAATAACAGTAAGAAAAACAGTAAACATACAAATCTCTGTAGATTCAAAATATTTTTTAATGAATTACTATATTCCTTCCTAGAAATAAAAAAAAACACCAGTGGCAAAGACTTATCTGTAATTACTGTCAACATCCAGTAGGCAGAATGCTCCAAAAATTGTAATTCTCTTGAGTTTGCAATCAAAATAATGTGTATCAGAAACACCAGTCTTTGAAATGACCTCTTTTCCTCTTCCTATCTTTCCTGACTCTGTTCCTCAACGTCTTCCTCTATCTACTGTAAATAGCCTCTCTAACCATTTGTAAACAAACAGAGGAGGCATTACCCAAGGGGAAGCCTGTGTCGTGTGATATGAGGTCAGTTCATTTTGCCAGATATCAGCTATTTCATTTCTCGTGGTTAAATGACTGTGTCTTTGCTAAAAATAAAATTATTAGTGCTGATTTGAGCATTTTGTGTCATTTTCAACAATTCCTTTAATGCCAGCATAATCTCTGCAGGGTGATGGGAAACTCTTCTAGAATGACTAAAACATCTGTGTGGCTGGCATTTAGGAAGTTTGCACCTCTTCGCTCATTTGTGTGAAGGGGTTTAAGTTAATATTTGGTAGTGATCTTAGGGACATAAATCAACATTCATCTAATTGTTGCATGTGCTGCTTAAGAAGACTTCTGGAAGTTTGCAAATCAGAAAAGTCATATTTCTATCTTTCCAACTGAAATGCAGCAGAAGTCTTTAGAGCTATCTACTGCCTTGTGATGCGTAACAAAGTCAATTTGGTTCAAATAAGACATTAATTTGTGCACAATACAATCAGGAGGAAAAAAAAACATTAAAGAAAAAGCAGCTAGTAATCCTGTCAATATGTTTTTGACATATTTTGTGACAAGTGCTGAATTTTCTGAAAATCAAGATCATTTATTGTATCTCTCAGTGACTGTCAAAATCACTAGTCACTTTAGAAAGTCTGAATTTACTTCTTTCCACTTCCACCTCTCTAGGTCTCAAACCAAAATTTTGCATCAGAAAAGAATAAATAATTTTGAGGATGGTCTCTAAAACCTTACAAGGGCCTCTTAAAGCACGTAGGTTCACAAGTTCTGAAAATCCACAAAATCTTAATAGAAGTCTACAGTACCTCAAAGTCTTTAACCACTGAAGCAAAACCTGCATTCTTCTTACACTGTTCATCTAACAGTGCCACATTTTTATCAAATTCTTTGATGTAAGTTGAATACATCTTTAAGTAGGGACCTTTCTTTACAAATATATCAGCAATTCTTTGATGGTCAAGCCTAGAAACAAGAACAGAGCAATTAAAAAGACTGCAAAAGACCACACATGTTAGTCTTAGAACAAATCACTAGTCTTTTCACATTAAGATGTTCCAGTTTATGTTTTGAACAACAAAACAAATGTTCAGACCAAGTGCCAGATTGTTTTTCGGAGTAGTTATTAAGCTAAGAACCTTTCAGAGGAGTTACTGAGCTAAGCTACCAGGCACACAGCAACACCTCCACAGCCTAGCCTACGATTATATCACAGCAACTTTATGCATGGTCTACTTAAAATGACTATGAACATAAGAACACCTTAATATAAGCTGCCCTTCTCAGGAAAGGATTTTTAAAGCTCAAGGTGTAGCCTTTGCTCCTTAATAGGAAGGATCTGATTACAGTCTTAATTCTCTTCAGTGCCTCGACTTGCCTACTTCGAGCGCTGAATTTGATATAGCCACCCTTTTAAATTGAGAATGGACTTTAACAGGATCATGGTTGTCAATCAAAGCTGTGTTTGGTTAGTTGATAAGAACTATCTATCTTTAAAATGCAAACTGACCTTCACAGTTCCCTATTACTCTAATAAAATCAATTCACTTTTTATTCTGCCCAATCACACATGTAAAAATCAGAAATTTAGAGCAAAACTAAAATTGTAGACAGAAAAGGGTAGTTGCTCAAAAGATGCTTACATCTTCTGGATTAACCGAAATGCCAAATAAATCATCCAAATGTTAATTTGTCTCCTATATCCTAGGCTTACATTTTGTCATTTACAAAGGCACACGGAGGAAAACAAACAAGGGCAGAACCATGGCTGTACAGAGTCCCGCAAGCCCTTCAGATAAGTTTTGACACCATCAAAGGGGGTGCATTGCTCAGTGATAGTCACCAGTGAGACAACCGCTCTTCCAGTTCCCTCAGGAGGTCCCGATTGAGCTCATACAGCTGAGGTAGGTAGTACAGGATCTGATTCAGGATTCTGTCCTCAATCACTGGCTTTCCAAGCTGCCTGGAGGCATGTGCCACCGCGTCCCGGAAATCCTGTCGGAGCACAAAGAGGACAGAAGCCCCTGAGAGAAGGGCCTTCAAAGCAGCAACAGCAGCACTTTCTTTGCGGACAGCCCACGCACTGCCCCCTGTCACAGAAGGCAACGGGGGGACCATCTGTGTTATGTTTCTGTGCAGCTTTAAGGTGCTCTCCAGGGACAGCTTTAATCCCTTTGGTTTCACGCTGGACCTTTGCTTTCATGCTCTTGTGTGCACTAGATGGAAGCTGTTGATTATTTTCATAATGCACCCATAAAACTGTGCTGATAAAACACAGGAGGAAACAACAGGAAAAAAACAGAAGTATTTAATATCTGCAAAGCTGCTGTGGGTCTTCAGTATCTTCCTGTTAAGCCTTGGAACAACAAGCAACAATGTCACTCCAGCTGATACAACCATAATGGTTTAAAATGGTAGTAGTTTTTTAAGTCAGCTACAGATGCCCTTGCACCTCTCAGATAAAATAATGTAGCGTCACAAAAAGTTCTAATCCGCAGCTCTTCTATACACAGGAAAATTAATATCTAACAAAAAGATATCGTACCAATACATGGGAATCATGAAATTTTAAATATTAATGATAAACCCAAAATAACCTTAGCATCTTCAAAGGATTTAGAGAGAGCAGGCAGCCCAGCTCACTTGCCTTTGAAAAGGAGCTTATTATAGTATTTTTATGCTATAACCTGCTCTCAACAGGACAGAGATCAGGCTTGCTGGTCCTCTTAAAACAACTGAGAATTAAAATCTTGGTCCTACATAAATCAGTATGACCAGGATTGTATCCATAATGAAGGTCTGTATCTACTAATAGCAGTATTTTCCCCAGTCACAGGCAAACAGATTTAAAAAAAAAAGTCTGCAATTTAGTATTTCACTTGAAAAAAATAATCAAGTACATAACAGTCTAAACTGACAAAAAGGAAGATCCAAGCTATGATGAGGTTACTGTAACGCTGTCTGTCACCTGAATTTGAAAGATGGAGGAAGACAGACAACCTGTAACAGCTCTTTTTGGCCTGTGGTCTGGGGAAACCTGACAGTCTACGGACAATCTGGAGGCAGCCTGAAAAGGGTGAGCAAACAACACACATTGCCAGGTACTACAATTAAATACGCATGGATTCCACACCTGCCTTCGGAAATGTGTAGGGTCCTCTGGCAATTACAGCACATGCAAATCTCCGCAGGGAGACACCCCCGAAGCTCCCTGCCTCCCACGCACGTGGGGCTCTCGCAGGTCCCGGGAGCCGTCTCCATACTCCAGCGCAGCACCCGGCACTGTCCAGGACCTGTCAGACCCAAGCCTCAACTTTCTCCTGTCCTCTCCTCTCATCACACCGGTTCTTGGCCATCCCAAGCTCTCCTGGTGACCCTCCAGGTCACAGGGGCCGTGGCTGGGCAGAGCCCTGACAAGAAACTGAAAGCAGATACTGGGCATGGAGGGCAAGGTGGGGAAGGCTCTGAATGAAGTGCAGCGGAGTTAAAAACCAGATGGTGTTATTCATATGGAAATGCTCTGTTTTACATCCTCCCTGCAGACTAGTGACACATAGGTTAACTACCAGCTGCATCTTATGCATTTTCCTGACCCTGGGGCATTGCTTAACACTCAAATGATGCAGGACTGACAATGGCTGAAGCTCAGATGAGGCTTTTTATTGAGCTTCATGCAAAATTCATTTTTGTATTACCATAGTACTCCCCCCTAGTCCCCAAAATCACTCTTGCACAGAACATACTGCACACTTTGCCACAGGATGAAGCAATAATTTTAATTGACTATTATAAAGCTGCTTGCAGAACGAAAAGAAAAGCAGTTTTGTCCATAGCATAATGAAACGAGGCTTTCCCCTGACAGAACAAAGGAGGGCAGGGAGTCAGGTTTAAGCACCAGCAGATAAGACAGGAATGTCATTTGTGGCTAAGAGCGCTGAACTAACTTCTCCATATCACACCCGAAGGGGTTTCCAAACACACAGAATTCAGTTTCCCTCCGGCCTGATGCGAAAGGCACCAGCTTCAGGAGGCTCTGGCGGGTGCCATGCAAGGCCCAGTCTCTAAAAGAACCGGCCCAAGCTCTGCCTCAACACGCCTGTCCCCCTCCACAACGGAGCAGCACAGAGGAGCCCTGCAGAGAGGAAACGCAGGGAAGGAAGATAACACCAGACTTGGAAACGATGCAAACCAGACCGCAGAGCAACAAAGGCCATAAACTTCAACACTTTTTTTTCAGTGGTGATGGTGGGTATTATCAGGTCTTCCTTACAGCAGCAGCGCTAAGCCTTCGCCCCTGGAATCATATTAAGATTTATTTATAACCTGGCAGTGCTTGCAAAGCAACCATCCTGCAAGCTGAACTGGAGATAAATGCGGGGAAGAGCTAAAGGCAGAGATCATATGCCTGGGGAGGACGGGTGGGAAAAGTTACTTCTATTTGATAACCTTATTTTTTCAGGTTATGGCAAGAATGACTGCACTCAAAGGTACCGGTCTTCTTGGAAAGCAATTTAATGTATTAAAGGACCAAAGCCTAGAACTGACGTATTTTTTCTTTTATAATTGAGAAATATGTTTATTTAAAAAGTAAATTAAAATTTTACTTCAAAGAGCAGAAGCTACTTAGAGGAGGAGAACTTCTGATATGAGTAAGTAGTGACGTAGAAATTGCAGTAATGGTAATTTAATGCTCCAACAGCTATTTCCTTCTAAAATTGAATCTGTTCATTGCTAAACAAAAACACTGAAACACTGTTACAAATACATATATGTCATAGGAGATGATAAATAATGATAGTCTCCAATATCTATATACATGTGCAGGAAGTGATCCCTGTTTTTAGTGTACAGTACTACATAGCACTCCTGAAACACACACTGCTTTCATTAATCTCTTCTAAGGTAGTCATCTGAGTTGTCCTGGAAATTATTCTGTTGCGTAACTGTAGCAAACCTTTAAAGTGAACTGTTTATGAGATAGATTTTATAACTACAAAAAGAACTTCTCAAATATACAATCTTACTTTAAAAAAACCCTCTTTGCCAGGCTTTAGAATCAATACTGTCACTTCACCACTCTATTAGCAACTCTAGACAGAAATTTCAGGAGCTGTAGAACAAAAAAGAAAAGAAAAAAAAGAAGATATTTATACAGAATCATCCCACTTTCTTACAAGGGTAACTTTTCCCTTCATAAAGACTATACTATGCTTCTTGAAAACTGCTTTTTGAAGCACTTTTTTAAGCTTCTAGCTCTACATTATATTTTTGTCCAACAGTAAACTTCCAATACCGCAGCTAACTTCTTAGAATTTGTGTTTGCTTGTGCTCATGCAGCTACTTGAAGAGGACAGCCCTCACCACCGTCCCCAGGACGTGTGCTCTTGCCAATCCAGAATCATCCTTTCCTACTGCAAACAAACATAAGATGCACCCTGTGGGTACTCGCTGTCCATAACAAAATCGAGTTTAGGCAGTTTTAACTTCTTCTGAGTATATGCTGCAGATTTATTGACTACCAAAGCTTTCCCAACTTTAAATTTTAGGTTATTTGTTATGCTATGAGCATATGCTCTTGCTAGAGATGATCAACTTGAGTAAGATGCCACTGTCACTGCTTTCCCCCTCCTGGTCAGCGCATTAGCAAGTAAATGGCTGTGATATCTGAAATTATTCTGACCTTATTGTGAATCATCTGTGATCAGCCCACACACTTCCCCCTTCTTCAAGGCCCTGAGTCACAGTTTCTTTCTGTTCTTTCCACCAGAGAGTGCAGCTCAATGCAACCTGCCCCTGTTAGTCTAAGGAGCAAAGGAACAAGTCTGGTTGTAAACCAAGATATATATTAATATGACTAAACTCTCACTCAGCTGTTTATTTGATTAAGCGTTCCTTCAGGTGTCTGCATAGTTTAAGGAAGATAACTTTAAATGGATCAAATTAAACCTTTCAATAAATTTCACCAGAATAGAAAATGCTACATTATCTAAACAAGAGCACATATTTTACTCCTAAAACTTCACCCATATTGATCTTGGATTTGTTCTCCTGGATCATGCCACCAGCAAAGAAAAACAAAATAAAACATAATCCCGTCTGCTGAAGTACAACTCCACCTAATGCACCTCGAAATAACTCAAATGTCAGCTTAATTTAAGAAAAAAATGTTCGCACTTGGATGCCTTTCAAGGAACACAAACACATCTATGAGGAGAGGCGGGAGGAGCGACAGTTTCACATCCTAGCAAAGAGCCAACAGTAAGCAAGACTGCTAGGAATACAGTTACAGAAGTTTCACGAATATATTATTTAATATCAAATGGAAATAGATAGACTTAAACATAGTAATTATAGTTCATAAAGATGAATAAATAAGGATTTTTCCTCATTTATGATGAATAAAATGGCATTTTTCAAACATAGGAAATTGCTTCTGGAAAGGCAATAAGTAACTCCACACCTTTTTCTCAGGCAGTTTCTCATGTTCACTTGTAAGCGTTTAGTAGCACAGTACAGTTAACTTTCATAATAAGCAATTATTTGACTGTGGCATATTCCTAGAATGTTATTTCAAGAAATAGATCAGGTGGCACAGCAATGCTTCCTTCCAAACCAAAATTATTTTATTAGCCTTTTTACATAAGATAACTACAGCTGCAGTTTATTAGCAAATGCCTCAACAATCAGCAATAGCAAAGCACTCAAGCTAAAAAAAAAAAAAAAAAAAGCTTTTAAACAAATTAAATTGGAGTTCGCACTCCTCCGAAGTGTGCCTTCCAGGACACACAACAGAGAAGGAAAGGTTGCCTGAACTCTGATCTGCCCTGGTCCATTCAGAGGGTGATCCTGAAGTTGCCAAGAAGTTCCAGGTGCTTCCTGACAACCTCCTACTCTCTCTCAGACTGAGTCAGTCCTAAAGCAAGCCCCAGCAAGGTCAGCACTGAGGTGTAAGCCAGAAGAGACAGTTTAAAGGCTCAGGCACAAGTCCACAGGCCGGAGCTTCCAAGCTTCCCCCTTCCCCGGGCTCTCCCCTGTCCCTGTATGCAGGGCTCAGGCCCTGCAGCAGCAGCTCCCACCCCAAACCCCCGCTTTCTTGCTGGACCAGAAGCCTCACTGCCCACAGCAGGTTAATGGGGCTACTTGCTTTGAGTTTGCCATCACCTTTGCACCTTCATCCCACCTTCTCAGATGCTTTAGGCTTCTCCAGATGCTCTGCATAGTAGCACCTTAAAAACATCTCTTTCATAAATCTACGTATTTGTTACATGCCTGAACTAAGAGCACCTGCAGTACCTAGCAAGGTAACATACTAAGGCAAACTGAGGAGAATATTAAGAGTTTCAGTGTATTGAAATGGGGCACTACCTTTCAGGCATTTAGTCCTTGGAAAAACACTAATAGAACGGTTGGACTAGATAATCTCTAGAGGGCCCTTTCAGCCTCAACCATTCTGTGACTCTGTGTGAATTCAGAAGGTGTAATGGAGCCTTATCTAAAGTGCCAAATCTTTACTATGGATGAAGCAGCCCAGTGTGGGGAGAACTTTGGTTTAACTTCCAGCAGTCTGTGAGAGGTTGCTTGAGTGGAAGTCAGTAACTCTGACACTAAAGCCAGTAAGTCAACACAGTGCAGTAGAAGTGGAATCAAATTGGCAATTTTATCAATATTTACCTACTATTCATAAAGATGTAAGTGAACAAATTTAACATCTGGGATGAACATACAAAATCTTCAAATCTACCACTCTGTGTAAATAAAGCATTTGTTCCTGTAATTTTTCTCAGCTACAGCAAATGTATTTAATAAAGAACACACACACATATACACACATTCTTCAAAAGTAGAGCCTGCTCTGACAAAACCACTTATCAAGGTTCATGCTGTGGACCAAAGGCAAAGCTGAGAACAGCATCTCCTCGACTCGCAGCCTACCATTCTCCCTTGTTAGCCTAGGCTGAACACATATCAACAGTTACTTTGAATCAACAAGAACATTTCTAATGTGCTTGTATTTGGCAGCAGAGAACTAACATGCTGTCATGAGTTGAGCTGCGAGTTATCTGCTTAAATAAAGCAAAATACATTCTGCAGCACTGTGGATTTACACACGTGCAGACAATCTTAAGAAGTTGATACCAGACTCCCTTCCTTGACTCCCTATGCTAACTTCCCTCTCCCACGCTCTTCCTCCATTTGTCTGCTTCTTCCACCCCAGTGGCCTGTGCTTCTAGCACCTCACATGGGATCAGAAGATAAATTTTCAAGAATTGGCATACTAAAAAACAAAGAAACTTTTTAAGGTAGAAGCTATATGCATGAAAAATATACTTAACTTTAGGTAGCTTAAAACTTGTCAGTAGTCATTAGATCAATTCTCTTCCTTTAATCAGAATTTACATTTCATTTCTGTAGTACAAACTATGTTAACTATAAATTATACATTGGCCACAATAGCTTGACCTAACATTTAAAATCCAGCAGAACAGGAAAATCAATTACTAAGCTGGAAGGCAAGAGAGGAATCAGCAAGTGGTGTGGTAATTTTGTTGTTGCCTGGAAGATCTCCATTTTCTAGGATTGCACACATCCCTACATAAGGGCCTTTGTTCCCAGCTTCACAAACTTCTCCAGAGACTCAAATGCATCTGTTTGCAATACCACTGAGTGTTGCCCAAAGAAAAATTATTAATGTTTGCACTTCTTAGAGTTATATCAAACTTATGACTTGCAGTTTTCCTGAAATCACATCAGATGGTGCTACAGAAAGCTAAATTTTTCATAAATTTACTATTTTATCATCTTCTGCACAGCATGTTTAGCAGCTCATTAATCTGCATGAGCAAGGATTAAATACCCAGCCCTTGCTGTGAACATCACTATTGTGTGCACTGTGATCACAGCTGTTACCAGGAAGCAACTATCTGTCAAAATACTGCGGCTCCCCCAAAATAAATAATGCCATTGTGTCACACACAAAAAAGCTGTATTGCCTAAAGATTGTGTGCTTTTATACATCATTTCTAACCACAAATTAATTACAAATATAGTTCGAAAGTTATTCTAAGCAAGGATTTATGAAAGAAAGACTTGGAGTTTGTTTCTTCGGTACGAGCCAGATTAAAAATCTGGTATCTACTAAAATAAGTGGATGTACAAACCATATCTAATCAATACCCCAGTCAACTGTAATGCTGCATGCACTGAAAATGAGGAGGGAGAAGGAGAAGAAACCTTCAAAATATTCACGTCTTATAAAAAAAATCTGGAACTTTAAATTTCTGCTTAATTAGATTAATGTCTATTTTGAACACTGAGGGAAAAGTGACATTCACTGTAATAATACCTAAGTATCGAACTTTAATGGATGAAATCAATGGAAGGGAAAAAATATTGTATAGATACTTACAATGTGTAAGAGCTTTAGTACATCCACAAACCTAGCAAAAACAAGAAAAGGCAAATAATTACATTTGAAATACATAATTAAAATAAATTGAGGAGTTGTCACATTTAGAAGCAACACTTACACTTTCTCTGAGCTCATGATCTCCTTGGCAATATGGTAAACTTTTGTTTTCTTTCCAGCTGCCTTATTCTGCAAATAAAATACAAGTTATACTATGCACACCTACTAAAACTGTAGTAAAGATAATTTCAGCCTAGTAGTTTCTCAACTTCAATGTAGCTAGTCACTAAGTATTTTCAATAAAAGTATTTTATACTGCTTGGAAATGTCCTGGCTCTCCAAGATCCATGTGAAAGTCAGTTTAGCTTGTAGCCGGGAATAATATTAGCTATAAATTAGGTTTCATATAGCTATCAGTGTTCCTAATTAATTACTACAGGAAGCACTGAAGCATATAATGAATAAGCCCTAAAAAGTGATAGCTATTTATTACTGAAAATAGTAAAATATGAATAATGTACAGAATTCACTCTTTTTTTTCCTGATTAATATAGCAACCTTAGTATATGCAGAAGAGTTAAATGGCTTTCAGGAACATCTTACAACAAACAGACATTCTGCAGAAGATGAACAGAGAGTAATATCACACAAAACAGAAAAAAAAAACATTTTGAAAGTCTATTAAAAAAAGTTACTGGATTCATGTTCGCCTGTGTAGCGACTACACTGCAAAACGACCAAATTTTGATCCTTGTACGCTGAGGCCCTGCGTACACGTTGCTGGCTTTTGTTCATGCACATGGACAGCTTGCACAGATCAGCGCTGCTGCTCGTCACATAGATGGAGCAGATAGAGCAACGCAAAAGGGGACAGCGGGCAGGATGCAAATATGTTTTTACACCAGTGTAATTCCATATGTAATTTCCCTCAGATAAATAAAACCTCTCTCTATAACAGCACTTATGGTTAACCACACGCTTCTCAGCTGCCAGCTGGCGCTCTATTATATATTTAGGCTTTCATTTGCACGGGCTCCAAAGAAAGAGCATGGATGAGGACTCGGACATCGCAAGGCACCTCACACACATGCATTGGAAATCCGAGCAAGGTCGTGGTGAACGTGGCGGCGTGCTGCAGGCACCGAGCAGTGCCTTCCGCTGCAGGCAGCAGCGGCACCGCGCGCACGCCTTGGTTGGAGAAGCAACCTTCTTCTCCAAATCAATAAGTAATTCCCAAGTGCTAGAAGTCAATCTGTGAAACCTATGACATTCCTAGGATGACTCTGATAATGTTGTTAAATTAATTGAAATTTTAGAAGGAATCAATTTAATTTTTAATTTAGTAATTCAGCATTGCATCAATTACATGGAAAAGATGAGACAGATTTTATATACTATATATACAGCTGGGATTTTGTCTCCAAAACACTCATCTTCATGCCTTAATGCCTTGTTAGAAAGCACAGCTGATATACCACAATGCCAAACAATTATCAAAGGAACTATCGCCGCCTGTTTTCAACCTTATTTGAGAGGCTTTTCACAAACCAGCTGGCACTGAAAAGGCCACTTTGTATTTGTTCAGTCAAAGACACTCTGGGCCTAAAACAGTCTAATATGGAAACTGAAAGGATATAAACTGGGCTTTCTGCCTCTACACACTGTATAGGAAGGAATGTTTTAACTCCTTTAATGGATAAAAAGCATCAAAACAGCCAGATGCCCGTGGCAAGACTGAACAAAACCAGCTGACCACCAAGGCAGAGATGGTTTAATTTTCTTCCGCAGCTGCAGAAGCGTAAGGAAGTTTTCAGCAGGGCTGGATCCCTGCTAATCTCCCGCTGCCAGCTCCACGTGCCGGCTGCAGGAAGCTGAACAGCAGATGCCTCACAGTAACTTCTGAGTTACTTGGTGGCCAACGCACGTTCCAGCAAAGCTGAGCAGCTTCCTAGGGGATGTCTTCCCAAAAAACAGTCACGAGAGATCACGAAGGACAACTCTAGAGACACATAAGATAATGTTAGCTCAGATGCAGATACTATTCTGGTTCTTTTCACAGAAACAAGCTTGCCTCTCAGCTCGCTTTCCCTTCCCCAATTTATTCCTCTTGGAAAATTTGATTAAATGAATCTTTGTTTCAGCATGCTATCAAGAAATGCACGTCTGATACAGCAGCATCAAGTCCCCTTCCATCTTTGCGAAGTCTCATTGCTACCTTTAAAAAAAAAGAATGAAATAAAGAACATGAATATATCTGAGGTAATACTCCGAGATCAAGGGAACGTTCTTTATCTGGGATGACAAAGTGCTCAAAGATGCTAGGACTATTACTGAGGAGAGGAAAAGACTTTACAGACCTCACAATTTCCAAGGCTGTACACCCTTAGGATTTAAGCAAACAGTAGTTCCTGAAGAGTAGCCTCGAACCTGAAGTCCTATCTAGAGCAAAATGCAAAACAAAATTCTATCTCCCTGCTCCCAGTTTGAGAAAGGTAAGGAAAAAAAAAAAAAGGAGAGAGAGGGAGAAATAAGATTAAAATGGGACAAATTATTTCAATCCAGCAAATTCAGAAAGTAGCAGAAGGTCAGATCTTGGCTGTAATAGCTGGGTCCTTCACCTCTCCAAGGGCCACAGAGGAGGCCCTACAACCCTCAGGCCCCACATGCACGTTAACTGTGCTGCCTCAGTATCAACGCAGCAAATAAGGAACTGAAACACTGAAAGGCAGGATGAGCCCTGTGTGCATTCTGCCCTTTTGAAAAGGAAGAATGAAAAACTGGTTAACAGTCATCTGCATCCTCTGTGTCAAGCAGAGAATTGGCAGGCTTATGAGGAGAATATTTGAAGGCAGGAAAGCTGTCCGCAGAGATGGAAGTGGTTGTTGGAACAGAGCCTTCACTTCGTGCAGCCAAAATCCCCCACGAAACAGGACAATACGATCAAAGCTACAACTACCAAGCAATTTTTCAGAGGGATCTCTTCAGACTTTGCAACACTCATCTAGCCCCTTCACTTGGGCTTTGCCAATGCTGACAAATGAGTTAAATTCAGATGTTCACTGCGCAAGAGACATGGGGCATACTGGGATCAGTGAGGAGACAGCCTCATTTCAGAGCATTTCCAAGTTTGTTTCAAACCAAAATCTCTAAATATAAATCTGTGCATGTAACTTTGTATGAAAAGGGTTTGGTGGGTTGGTCTACAACTTCACAGCTCAGCAAAAAATTAAGAACGAATGTGTCAGGCAACACATGCTCTCTAGAGCCATATTTCTAAGTTTAATTTGTTGGTGTCCAGCTAGTGTAGACATATTAAAACTTTAGGAAGTAAAACAGAAACTACAAGAAAGGGAAAAAAAAAAGTACAGGAAGTTACTTTGATTCAATGCCTCTTATTCAAAAACAAACCAACTTTTTTTTTGTCATTCTTATTGTTTTGTTTTCTAAACAAAGCAGCATTAGAGTAAGAAACAGTTTAAAAAAAAACAAAACAACACCTGTTTATCTTCCTGAGGATCCAGCTCCCCTTTGCTGGAATCAGAATTTGTGTCATCATCTTCATCAGAACTATTCATGATATCTTCTTCATCTGACTGAAGATCCCCCATTACCACACTAGGATGATCATGGTGCTCTTCTAATGTCCTGTAAGGAAAACACAGTTGACAAATACAGTAACTTTATTTAAATAAAGAGCTTTTATATAAAGAGTTTACCTGCATCACTACTGAGATAAAAATTTGGTTACTCTGTTCCTTTATTACGTTGTGAATGTGCAGCACATTTCCATCACACGCTGAAGGATTTACAAAAGGATCCGAGACTTTTTGCTCTCCTTTCTCTCATAACATCAGGACATGTTCCAGACATGGTACATAGATTGGAGGGTTTCTGCCTGAAATCTTAGATTCTTGTATATGCATATATACATAGACACACACAAGGTTGTTTATCAAATCATAAGCTAAAAAACTACATCAGGGATGACAATGTTAGAACTGTTTTGCCTAGTCCATTCTCAACTCTTAAAAACATGGAACATTTTGTGATTAAAAGCCCCCCCCATCCCATGCAAGGGATGGGCCCCTTCCAGGTATCTGTCAAAGCTATGAAAAGCAATCTTGCTCTGCAAGTGCAGCATGATTACAGAGATCCCTCTTTTCGTTAGCTTTAGACACATCTGCAACTAAAATTTCATGAGACAGGCACACAAACTTCTTCCTCTAACCAGTCTTGACACCTTTAGTGGAGATCTAAGAAATGCATTTCTAGAAGAAAATAAAGGGGAAAGAGTAGGGAAAAATAATGACAAAAAGAAAGGCACTAGAGAAAACAGTTTTGAAAACTTTTGATGAAGTCGCATAGAAACACAGCAAATGCTTGGGCTCCTACCTTCAGTCGTGGGAACATCTGATAATTCCTAGTTACAATAAAGCAGTGTCTAAATTCATAAAAAAGATATGCCAAAGCCTAAAAAGATTCTGAGATCCCACAGACTTGTTGTGATACAGGAAACAAAAGGGATTAGCCACCCTACAAAACAAAACACAAATCCAGAAAACCGCCCCCCAACCTCTCTTCGCACAAATCTCACTGTGCTGGTCAAAACCTAATTTTGTGCAGCAGCTTAACATCTGTCAGGGCTAGATGCTTCTTTGCAAAAATAAGCTGGGCCTCCCAGTGTAAAGTACCACTTAACTTGTATTTTACCAGCTTGAAATTACAAGAAAGCAGTTTGGGGGAGAAATTCTTGAGACTCACTACCTCTAAAGGCCACAGTCACTAACAAGAAAATATGCTCATGGGGACACCATGAAAAGGGACTGCCAGGAGCCTCTTCCCAAACATAAGAATTAAAGGCTACCAACTGCATGAGGATGCTCGGGTAGCCACGGTGAGGTGTCAAGCATTCATTGCTCAATGCAGAGTTAAAACAAAACAAAAACCCACCTACGCGCCCACTGAAAACACACATACAATCCCCACCGCCCAGGCAACAAATGCTGATCAGCAGTGGAATATATTCAGAGATGAAGACAAGATAAACTGGCAGACTTTTGTAAGCCACAAAGACGTGGAAATATTAAAATAGCTTGGTTCTAATAAAATGACACAGGAAACCCTAGGGAAACACCCACTTCTTGTCACCCCAGACTGAACCTGGACTCGGGGAAAAAGACCACGAGGTCCTCACTGAATCCAAGCGAGGAGCCAGGAAAGGGCTGCTAGGAAAGGGTATCGCAACCCAGAACTGGCCACCTCTGCTGGGGACCACAACCCCCGACGTGTTCCAGGGACAACCTCACATGGACGCTCAGGAGCTTCAGGAAGGCAAGAGACGAGAGCAGATTTGCACAGGAGCTTTGAGAGCCAAGAGGACTGATCTACCAGATCTTATTTATAGCACCTGCCCCAGCAGCCAAAGCTCCTCTGAGAAATCCCTGTACACCCTTATAGCATCTTCACTACAACACTGCCAGCTCTGCAGCCCTGGGGCCCACCGTCAAACGCAGCCCTCAGGTTCTTCTACCAGCTACAGCCAACCTTTTTTTTTGCTTCCCTTTCCGCATTAAAAAAAAAAAACCCAGAAACAATTTGATGATTCATGATTAAAAGTCAGATCACACCTAGAAATTTCCCTGAATCAACTACCTTGCCTGTTCAGGAGCTGGATGCAATACTATAGGCAAGGCTAGATCTGCTCCCACTGATACCTGTAGCTTTTCTTTGAGACTCCAGGACACCTTTGACTTTGCCTGGATCTCCAGCAGTCTTTACCAGTCATGTGTTGGAGAAACATTCCTGGATCTTTCATCTTACTCTTTTGTCACGACTATTATGGCTTTTCTGTCCTAAGCAGAAGCAGCTTCATATTTACTGATTCCTCTTCCTGTGCATTACTTCCTAAGTCATATAGACCATAAACATGCATAATTTATCCAAGAATTATTTCTAGGCTTAGTGAAAGTCCTTGTATCCTTTAAATTTGGAAATAGCAGTAAAACATTAAACAAATCATGTATCAATTCCCCTCTTTCAAAGCATCCTAGGCATGTACTAGAAATTGTTTTTTAAACAGCTCTTCTGATTTTTAAATTTCAAACAATCCTCAAAATACTTATTTCTATTCTGTTTTCTCCCTCTTCATTGTATATTTTGTCCTACCCGCAGCACCACTTCTGCATTATCAGTCATGTGAAACATCATCATTGCCAGCTCACCATACTGTCCACTGAGTAAGAATATCTTGTCATATCATATGAGCAAGTTACCTAAATATAGAATGTGGGGCTTTTTTTATTTGACACTCAAAATTAAGTGTGTTAAATTGCCTCATAATTGAGCCATTTATGGTATGAAATAGTTATATTATGCTATAATTTCCTAATGCTATAGTAAGATACTAACGAAACAAGATGTGCTTGTACTAGTCAGACAAGTAGTTAAAATTTATTCAAGAACTGCTAATAAACTGTTCTGTCCAGGAAAAGAAAATCCTGGCCAAATTGGCAATATAATATTATTGCTTTCAAAGGATGACCAAAATAACTTACTTGGTTCCTGATGCATTTATAAGGCAATTAGCATTTTAAGCCTAACTGAGATGATTCAAAGAGCGTCTGCTACACAATGGCTCAACATTAAGTATCTTACGGTACATTAGAATTACATCATGTGTGAATATCAACACATCAACTAAAGCAAGTTTCCACAGCTCCAAAGCATTTAATAGGTCAACACCTTGACTCCACACTATCTTAAGCAAGACAACGTTAGCAAATATTTCCTTGTGCAAACCAGTCCAGAAAGCATAAGATGAACTTCATATCACGCCAGAAGCACCTGGACTTTAACCCACTGTATTCAGCTCATAATTTAAATTTCAGATTTTCTGAATTTCTGGCCACGAATGGATCTGACCGCCATTCTAGCTCTTACCAGAAGTGCTTTCCTCGTCATCCTCTTCATGCCTTTCGGCTGTCCTTCAGGCATACCTGACTATTAAGCAGTGAAGGAGGATGAAATGCAGCCTGAATCAGGTGGCTAAGTTATCCTGGTTATTCCTGCTGCATCAGTCACCTCTTGGCTCCAGTGACAGGTGTACAGACAGAAAGAGCTTGTGCCGAGAGCCCTCCAGGTGCAGCGGGCAGCGTCAGGAGCTGTGTGGATATCGCTGCCGCGCTCGCTTGGCTGCCGACACGGCGGACTGGGTGCCTCGCTGCGGACAAGCTACACGGGCTTCAACTTCTCTGCCAAAAAAGGTGTTTTTTCACTCCCAGAGCGAGATAGAAGAACGTCCTCTCAAACAGGCTTTGCAAGAAGATAGTTTTAAAGTTATAGCACTAGTTCTGCCATGACAACTCATTGATTTCAACAAGCTCTTGTAGTATGAAGACTAGATACAATAAAAAGGCAATGGATGGTAGGGAACATGAGGATTAATCATAATTTTTCTTTTCCTTTCGTTAAAAAAAAAAAATTAAGCCCCCTGAGCTGATCATACCTGTAGGTTTCATTGTTTGCTTTTGTGAGCCATCATTTCACAGCTGATATTACTAAAGAGTAGAAGAGCCTTAACAGGCACCTTTTTTTAAAAAAAAAAAAAAACAAAAAAAAACACACAATTATTTTAAACATTTTATAAATACTCTAAGGATGCATAAGCATCCAGTAATTTTACAGGAAGTCAAGAACCTTGACCATCACGATACCCTGCCTGATCAAGGCAGTTTATTAGAAAGAGGTTTTGCTTCAGAGCAGCTTGTGCTTCAAGAGCTGCTGCTGCCTCCCGGCCAAACGCCTGGGGTTTCAGCGCGAGCTCAGGAGACACTGATGGGAATTCGCTCCTGCCGCAAATGCTTCCAAGCGGCAGCTGCTTCCTCCTGCTTTTGACCTTGTGGCCCTCGCAGCTCCCACCTGGACTTTGCAGGCAGCAGCGGGATCACAAGCACGCTGGGGAGCCACCACCACGTTTAGCCCCTTATCTCACGCCGCTGGCATCTCCTCTCTGCTGGGCTGAGCACGTTGCAAGCTGCAACCCAGACTTGCTGGAACTTGGCTCACCCGGTGTCTCCGGCCAGCAGCATTTCCTTGGGTTTGCTGCCCTTCTATCATGGCATCGCTTATTTCTTTCCTCAGCAACAAGAAGAAAATGTCTCCCATTCTAAGCCAAAAGAAGCGAGACTTTTGCTCCTGTGTGTTTCACAGCTAATCAGCTTTGTACCTTAAATCACCTTTTCCCTTTAGGCTCAGGTGCCTTATCAGGACAGTCGTGCACACAAGACTACAGCTGGTTGGGAACAGCCTGGTGTGAAAGAGGTGGGAATGGTCTGACCGTCCTCCCCGCGGAGCTCAGCGGGAGGACGCGAGCTCCCGCTGCCAGCCGGCACCACGGCTGCCCCCACAATGTTTCCCAGTCTCAGTCCTGTCACACCTCACGTTGACAGCTCCTCTGGTCCTTGGAAAGCTCAGCCCAAACACATGCGCGCGCTTCAGATGTTTCCGTGCTTGCTTGTACAAAAACACAGAATGCCACATTAATTTTGAGTTGCCATGGTAAAGAGAAAGGACAAAAAAAAATCTTATTAGTGAAAAGTGCTTTCTGTCATGACTTATTTTTAAGCTGTCTCTCAGTCAGTCACTATGTTTAAGATGTGAAACGTCATCAAAACGCAACCTCGGACCCACTGCAGGTGTCTCACAGCACATCGGTTCAGCTCTCACAGGCTGTGACCATCACTACCTCCTGGCCCAGACCGCAGCTTTGGAAAAAGGCCTGGCATGGAAGGGATAACTAAGCAAAAGCTGCTCAAACTGCAGCAGGGCCTGCGTCTCCATCTTCTCCTAATCCACCCATATAACACACAAACCCTAGGCAGAAATGGTTACAGGGAAGGGGAAGCAGGAAGTGAAAACTCAAAATAACACTTAACTTGCCAGGCCCATCAAAATAAAGGGGGGAAAGCGAGGGGGGGAAATACCAATCACACATCTCCAGTACCATTGAACACAATTCTAGAAAACGCTAACAGAAATATAGTGAAATCTCAAACCAAACACATCAGAGAGGAGTTTCTGTTCTCACTTGGTCTGGTTTCCTCTTTCTTTTTAATACCTGTCTCAAACAAAGTTGACTTTACCTTGCCAGAGCTACCATGAATTTCTAGTGCTTAAATCCTTCCCATGCACTAAAACTCAAAGCTAGTCCAAGCCCCTGAAATATTCTATATTAACTGATCATTATTTTTAAATGATTCACGTGAATTAACCCCTGATATCAGGACTGGAATATGTTTCTTCAAAGCAGCATGTCCAGTTTAGAGATAACATGCAATCCCTTGCACTCCAACTTTTACACGTGAGACACCTAGGCGATAGCAAAAGAAAGCTAAATTAGAGAGCACTCAAAACACCAGAGTGACCTGGCTCTAAAATAAACACAGGCTGGCTTAACTTTTAAACACAGTGCTGCCTGCATGCACATCATCTGACACAGCTTCCTGAAGAGCGTGCTGAAAAATACAGGATGAAACAATTTGGCTAAACACGCTAGCTCGAGAGGATAACTGAGCCGCGCGGAGGACTGGGCTCGTGCTCTCTTTTCACCCAACCTTTTGCCTAGATTGGAGGAAGAAAGAAATTCAGACACCTCTAAACTTTTCCCCATTTTCACTTCCTCTCAAAATCAGTAGGGAACAGACAACCGGCAGGAAAACCACCGGGAAATAAGTGAGTCTGCACAGTTGAAACCACTGAACCATCAGGCTGTAGATCCCAAAACAGAAGTTTTGGTAACATTCCTTTTATTTACTCACTTTAAAGAATGTTTAGTCAGAGCAAATATAAATGTTGGGAAGTGCTGGGATATGTATTAATGCCACTGTTTGCATGTAAATAAAGAATAGCTGGTAAAAAAGCTGGTACCTTGGCTGCTTTCTTTCCCCACATGGATTTTATGCTCCCCTCAAAGCAACCTACTTTACATAAACACTTACATTAGACCCGCTGCAGTTAAAATCTCACCATACCAAACAGTACTAAAGAGCTTCACAAACACATTTCCTGAGCCAACGCTGAAAATAACTCACAGGAAAAGGCTGTTGTTGAGCATTAAATGGGTCTTTCATCAATTTTCATTTCTTATTTGACTTTCTATTCCATCTGCAACATACTCTCTGAAGTTGCATTTTCTTAACCTCATGGTTATCTTAACCATTGGCACTTACACCACTGCTGTCAACTGGAGACAAGAGCCATGTCAGAGGAGTGGAATAAAGGTCAACATTAAGTGCCAGAGACGTAACAAAAAGTAGCTTCCCTCGTCTCAGGGAAACAAAATGAGCAGAAACAATGCTGAAATTAGGAAAGAGCAAACGTGGAGCAGGAGGGGAAGGAAAAAGTTTCATTTATGGAAGCAATGCAGCACCCACGTTGCTGCTAGCTGTAAGCAGGGAGCTGGGAACAAGCTAAAGGACACGGGTTTTCCTGTGCTCCAGGGCCTGCTCTGGCCTCCTCCCGCCGTGGCCCTGGCTGTCCCCGGCCCGAAGCCGCCCCACTGCACGGGCGAGGGCCAGCGCTCCGAGCCGACGCGGCGGCGCCGGGAGGAAGGAAGGACGGGGACATCCTCGTATTGTGCCCGCGGCATCGCTCGCCGCAGCACCGGCAGGACATTTTTGCCACCTGCAGCAAGCGCTTCCTTGGTGGAATACGAAAGGCAGCAGTTAACGGTGTAGTTCACAACAAGCCCTGCCCTGGTGCTCAGAAGGGCACTTTCAGTGCTGGCCACATGCCACAGATTTTAGACTGCACAAGGCGGGCAAAAAGGAGCCACGCAAAGGCTTTGCAGGGCAGCGGAGACACTGGTCCAGCAACCAGCTCCTGCACTTTGACAGGATTATCAAATTCCCACCCCCTTTGCTTCCTTGCACTCTCTTGTGCACCAACAAATACAGAGAAGCCCAAAGGGATAAAGTCAAAAACTTAAATATCTATTTTTATGCAACACCTGCTATACCATCTGGAAAATTAGAAATATTTCCTCTTTGCTGTTCCAGTTCTGTCAGAAGTTTCTCTAGGCTTTGGGTCTATGTCAACCTGCCTTCTCCATTTCATTTAACAACATGAACATCAACACGGAACCCTTGGAAATAGAAAAATATCCAAGACACACAGAATACAAACATTCTCTTTAGGAGACGCCGAGATCTTCGCACTTCTTTCCATTTCACAAAACCTTCCAACATTTTCAAGACTGGACTGTGTACTAGAATAAAGATTTGGTATTGGAAAAACTCAAGTTTTCAGATTTATTTCTCTCACAAATTTTGTCTTCCTTCTCCTGACAAGAAAATATTGGACCTCAAAATCTTTCTCAATATCAAAACTGCTCAAATCTGCATATCTCAAACACACTTGCACAGTTTGTCAAAATTCTATTAAAGCAAAAAAGTTCTTTTTATTCTGATTAAAAAATGATGGGTTTATTGTTTTCTCCCCTCACAAAGAGCTTTAGAAGTTTAATGTATTTTCCCAGATCACATGAGAGCATCAAAAGGTTATGCATTTTATTTCAAGCTGTACAGCAGACTAAATTATAGACCTGAACTACAGAAAGCCACCTCAATACTAAGGAAGATAATTCCTCTCATCAGGAAAATGGACCGTGGACACTAACTCTGGCATCAAGGTTGTGGCAAGAAAAGAAGAATACAAACCCACGTGCCTTCCTGAGCCAAAGATCCACCCTAAGTCTTCCACGTAGTTTCCCGCGCCATGCTCGGCCTATAAAAAAATAACTAACAGCACAAAATTAACCAAATCACTGCAGACCCAAGGACTGTGATACGACTAAGCAGGAGTCCGAGAGCGCGGTACATCCCCCGGACGGCAGTTCCAACACGATATACACACATACACGTACTTGCTTCTTCAAGTCCTCGTGCCAGAGCACTGGCACTCCCAGAGAGCAGCACCAGCAGCAGCAGAAGCCGCTCCTCGCCGAGGATGCTGCCGAGAGGGCCCTCGCAGAGCCCCGCGCTCGCTGCTCACCATCCCGGGGCAGGCAGGGCTGCGCCGCACCGCTACCTGGGACAGCGCGGGGCAGGGGGCAAAGGCAGGCACCGGGAAGCAGAGAAGGAAAAAGAAGCCTGGTGGTAACACAGGGCTAAAGGTTAGGAAGGCTTTTAGGAAGTTAAGTAATGCGCTGACTCAGTTATTCCATTGAAACTAGAACTGTTCCTGCAGAGCAAGAATTCAATGCACAAACAGGGGTAGCAGGACCTGGCTGGAAGCACAGGGGGTGACTGGAAGGCTGGACAAGACTGTAGAGCTGAAGGAGGAAAAGGAACATGTATTCTTCAGACCAGACACTAATCCACTGCAATCGATTTTTAAGCAGCAGATGAAATCCATAACCCACAACCCAGCCTCTAGTCATCAAGAAACTATATCCTCTTTCTATGTAGTTTTATTAAACGCTATGAAAATGTTATTGTACATATAAATATCAAACCCAGCACCTTCAACACCCAAAAGTATTTTAAGCATTCTAAGTTTAGAAAGCCTAAGTGTTAGCTAAATGTTTAAAAACTCTATTTCAGATACCGCAGTAGTTTAGCAATTAAGTACTTCACCCAAATTCTTTTGAACAGGAATGTGCTTGTTACAAAACCCTTCCCAGCACAGTCAACCACTAAGCAGCACTGCATTTATCCAGCACAATGCTGCTTAGAAGCCCTAACCCCAATAAAAGGCAGCACAGATAAGAGGGATGAGAACCAAGGAAAAGTGCTTAATCACACAGGGAGATTTCACTGCTAAAGTCAATACAGAAAGGCTCTTGCAGAGACATAATCGACCTCTGGGGACTCACACAGAACATGGTCTTGGTAACTACACTGCTGTTGTGCACCGAGGCATTTGTTTCTGGAAAGCCAATAGGCCATCCTAAATCAGCATGGGTGGGAGAAAATGGGAACTTGTATTTAACTAAATCAATAGGGAGATCTCAAGATATTGCTGTCCATGCGGCACCCTCCTCCTGCTCCCAAAGGCAAAAACCCTAGCAGGAAACAGGTTGCAGCAAGCCATGCAGTGGAAAATGGTCATGACACAGACAGCGCTAACCTGGATCAAGATGAAATAGCAGTTATTTGCAAGATCTTGAAGGAACACTGTCAAAGCAGCCAGTAAATGCAGTATGCCGGTCCCTGAAGGCTGGAGGACCAGACTTATTGTGACGTGCAATGCTCGTGCCTCCAACATCATCCCCACAAATGCAGAAAGGAAGCCCATAAGGTCTAGAGAAGTTTTAGCTTCTGCTTCCTGCTTATGTTCCAGGTCAGACTGACTTTTCCACTGCAATTTTAGATTACTTGACAACTGTACACTCAGCTTTACATCTGGGTTTAAAGAAGATTTTGCTGTCTTTTTCAGGGGGGAAAAAAGGTTACTAAAAAGAGACAGATAACATGCATAAATATTCCTTGCTTTAAAAATGGTGTTACCTCAAAGCAGGACTGTTTCAGCTCCTGGTTTCTGACAACATTAGAAAGCACAAACTTTACACCTCACTTAAGGCCTGCACTATTCACTTCACAGGAAAACAGAGGTACCTCTCCCTTTATCTGTAGCTAAATAATGCATTTAAAACTTCTTTTATATCAACTGTACGTTCCCTAGCCCATAGCATCTATTCTTCACTCACTTCATTTACAGTGTACAGAGAATAATGTGTTTACTTTGATGACCCATTTTAAATGGTAATCCAAGATAGGGACAAAATAATCATGCCCTAAAAATGTCTAGAGATTTCTTGTTACTACGATACAAAAAATACATGGATCATCTACTGCCAAAGTATTATCCCCTACTTCCTTTACTCAGAATATTCAACTAAACAGGACAACTGATACCTATACTATTAATTACCAGGCCTGTCACTGTACATTCAAATTTCTATGGGAAGGACAAAGCAAACAAAATGCATCCAAGTTTAAAGCAAACAAAATGCATCCAAGTTTAATATACAAACTTAGGAGAAGAGTGTCAGAAATTACCAGTATTCTCAATTTAAGCATGTGGGTTTTCCTAGTTGAGATAAGTAGGGAATTTCACAATAACCACAGACACACAAGCTACAGGATGAGATTTAATTTCTTCCTCTGGAAAGGCACAACATGGGTTAAATACATTACTTTCTAGTAATGGGAAATCTTGTGTTCAGAACTGTTCTACTGCACAAGCGCCAGCATTTCTCTTACTAGAAATCAAGGCAATCACTCTGTGATTTTCTCAGAACAATCTCATTTGTACTTTGGCTTTAATTATAAAATAAATTTGCATT
This sequence comes from Tinamus guttatus, assembly GCF_059628265.1. NCBI lineage: Eukaryota > Metazoa > Chordata > Aves > Tinamiformes > Tinamidae > Tinamus > Tinamus guttatus. The sequence continues at coordinate 5,188,721 of NW_028289006.1, read as the reverse complement.
AGAGATGCCATGAGCAGTACATTATAGACATTTTATGCATTGTGGTCTATGAAAAGAGATAAGCGTATGTTCTGACAGGTTGGGGAGAATACCAGGAGTAGTTACTGCAATAATGGTTCTCTGTCTTCTTGTCTTACCTTTCCTATCTAGTTCTTTAAGAATCTTTTACATTGATAAAGTGACTTCAAAAGGAGTAAAGATAATAAAGGATGGGCAAACCGGAGAAACTGCCCGCTTGGCTCCATGTGCGCTAGGACCCTTGGGCCATCTGCACCAGAGTGCGGAAGTCAACTTGGATGTGCCCTTCCCAACGCAGCTCATCTAGTTAAGAGATCACTGCCCCTTTGGAGTCCCTTTTTCTTCCAGGGAAGAAGACCCAACATAGGAATGAGCAGCTCCAGTTACAGATGTGCCACGGTGCAACAATGACTAAGGTACTGGGGAAGGTTTACGACAAGAAGGGGTGACTACAAATCTCATGCACTCATCCAGGTAAGAGAAGTATGGAACAACACAAGGAACAACTGAGGTCTTATTCCTATTGTGCTTCAACACGGGGAAACGTTCATTTTCCTTCTTCCTCAAAACAAATATTCCCCTTTACCCAGAACCACAACACATAAGCACATATCACACAAACACATCAAATAAATATCCCCTGCCTGGTAATCCCCTCCTTAGGGGGATCAAATCAAGGGTCTACCCAAAGAATGGGACTGAAGCCTCCAGAAGACACTCAAAGCTTAGGCTGAAGCAAAGACCATGCATGTAATCAGGAACTAGTAGCACAAAGTTTGCCAAGAGAAAAATAAAACAAGCAGCACTGTACTGTCAATGACAAAAATAATCAGTAAATATTTAAACACATATAACACATAATACAAACCAATGGCAAACCCATAACTAGTAACACTACTTCTCACAATAAAGCTTCATGCTTTCTTCCAGAGGTCAACACAGCCCAATGAGAATATTAATCCTAAAACCATTATTAATGAAGGATACCACTTAAATATTTGTCTTCGCCTATAAAAGGAAACATATTCCCCAAAAGAATGCCAAGCTTTCAAATTCTTTAGAACGTGCACATGCTTCACACACACAACCAAAAGACACATGAACTCAGGAAAATCATGGTAAACATGGCTATGTATAAGCTGGCTCTTCCCTTCTTGCCCATATGCAATCAGTCTCAAAAGTGAGAAGGAAGTGTAAAGAAACTTGGTGGCCACTACACTATAGATGGCCTGTGTATTTCTTTCAAATCTGTAGCACTTGCCTTGAGCCAAAACTCAAAGATCTGCAAGATCAACTGATTTGTTGAACATGAGAATTTATATAATGACATACTGAGTCAGGATAATGCTTCACTTAGCACCATGGACAGACAGAACTTATCGAGGACCTACAAGTCAACCACTCTCTCTGGTCCATTCCTTTTCCCAGCACCCACAGTCACAGTATTACAGATGCTAAAAGGTCTGTTTCTGCCTATTCCATTTAGCGTGTTTTGGACACACTATTTGTGAGTCAATCCCATCACTTTTTGAATCTACTGATATTACCCATCTCCACTGCCTTCTGATACAACTAAATCCACAGGTTCACTTCCCATTCTGCAAATAAGTGCTTCCATTTACCTGCAGTCACAAAATCCTATCTTTCAGTAATACTCTGTATGAATCACACAGAAAGCTTCTCATTTAAATGTGCTAATTTTATTGCATTTGTGAGATTACTGACTTTATTGCATCTGTGAGCATGGGAAGATTTCAGTTTCAATGTATTCAGAGAGAGGCAGTACCTTTTATTACACCAGAAGACCTTTCAAGACCTGATGAAGAAATTGCATACCCTAAAGGTTGCCTCTTTTTCCCAGTTGCATCAGCTGATCTAAAAACAAATGCATTCCCTCACAAAACTAGTAACTATGTATTCTATGAAGGCTTAATCCAGTTCACCTCAAGACTAAGGGAAGGTTCATTTGTCACCATTTAATTATTCTTGAACACAAATACATATCTAATTGCTTTTAATAAACCTGGAAAAGCACACGTATAAGTAACCAAGGTTTTATCAGGCATGTGGAAATCTAGCTCATTTTTCCTCCTGCCTCTTCCTCTCTTCACCAAGTGAAATAAGTTTTCAAAACTGCAAACACACCTGGAAAGATATAAAGCAAAATGACTGTTCTGCTGATGTTTAATGGAAGGGATACAGACTCTGCAGGCATTGTGTAAGCAATAAAGGCATGTTTACTACCAACAGAGCTGCAACTGAGCAGTTTAACTTCCCTTTTCTCTTTATCTTACCTGTCATGCCTCGAACGCCTGCTCGTAGCTTCATAAGGCTCATCCACCACATACATGCCAGAGCTCTGGTCTTCCACACTACTGGAGCTTTGCCATTCAAAACACAGATTTTTACCAGCACCCAAAGCAAAAGGCAGGTTCTCATACTCCGGAATTTCCTCGTAGTGACGCACGTTCTCATATTCTGGAGCACAATTACTTGTCAAATAACTGAAATGCGTCTGTGGCAAATGCTCTCCTGAAAGCAGCTGCCCCTCTGAAGGCTCCATCCTTTGATGAGTTCGCATCTCAGGCTGACTTCTGTTTCTCTGCCTCTTCTTCTGTAAGGCTGGACTACTTATTTCCATGGAATGTGCCTTTGCAGATTTACCTTTCCTTTCACTGCTTATGGATGCTATATTCCGACTGCTACCATTTCCATGCCCTTCCCCCGCGGAATGGCTAGCAATAGCACTGTCCATTGAGTGGCTGCCTTTAGACAGAAATCTATGGAAGTCACTTTTCATTAGGCAAACTGACAGTTTCATATTGAGGAACTTTTTCAAACTGTTTTTCTTCTGAGGGTCTTTGCAAGGTTTGTCTGTCCTTTCCATGTCCACAGAAGAGAGAGATTTGGCTCTAGGCTTGGTCACAACAGTTGCATGGTTGAAGCTTGTAGTGACATTAGGAGTTTTTAATGATTCAGAGTTTCCTGAAAATGGAAGAATAGGATGAGGTAACTTCCAGACGGGTTTTTCGGAAGAACGTTTGGGTATGTCACAGGAAGCCAGCAGGCCTTGCTCTTTGGCTGGCGTATGCGTGCCATGAGTTCCTTCCAGAAGGCTGCTGGGTTTCTTATCTTCACTGCAGGGGTAAGAGCTTTTTTCAACAAGCTCTGCTGACGCAGCTTTTTTCAGCAGTCCAGCAGCTGGTAGGCTGTGTCTCTGTGGCTTCTTAGGAACAATTTTTGGGGAACTTTCATCTTTTACTTTAACTTCTTTATCTTCCATTTTTTGTGGGGAAACATGAAGGCTACTGGAAGTGGGCGAATGCTGACTGCCAGTTAATTTGAGTTGCTTTGGCAAACTCATGGACAAAGCATCACACCTGATAAAGTTAGTCCTTTTATCCACAGCATCTAGACTACTAGCATCATCTGTTGTTTTATCCACCGTGTTAACTAAGTTAAGGTCTTTCTCTAAAGAGCATTCAAAGTTTTCTACCAAATTAGAAGTCTTACGTGACATCTGTGGCAAAAGATTTTGTGATGTTGACTCCTCAGTGTCAGCAGGTTCCTTCACCTGATCTATTTTCTGTGCAACATTTTGAGTTATCTCAGATTTTTCAGAACGAAGCACTTCTGTATTTTTGTTGTAAGAAACACTCTGACCAAGAATGTTAATTTTTGCTGGCTTTTTAAAGCTTTGATCAGAAAGTCCAAAAGAATCATTCTCTGAACTAGATGGTTCCTTTGTTCCTTCACCTGCAGTGTCTATGCCATCCTGACGGACTAGATAGGCAGCGCGTGGCTTTCTTGGCTTAGGAATTGGAAGAATTTTGGGGCTCGCTACTAAACATGTTTCAGAAGAAAGCGAAGTCTTTTCTATGTCTGCTTTCACACACGTTTCTTCTGAAAACATACCACTGCTACTTAAATTCTTGTTTTCGAGGAGTCCCTGGTCCAATGAACAAGAGCAATTGTGGTTATTTTCACTTAGACTAGGGCAAGTTTCAGACATCCCAAACTCAGCAACGGTGAGCTTACTGTCAGTATTTTGCTGCTTCCCGTTAGCCTCCTCAAAAGAAGATGAAGGCTGCACAAGTTCCATAAACTCTGTTTTAACATTGTTCTTGGAACTGGTGCTATTGCCTCCATTAAGTTTGTCTGCACACTTGTGTCTCATGGGACTGCTGTTAGGGAAGACACTGTGACTTAGAGCATCTTTCAGCTTCTCTTCTAGAATGCTGGCTTTCAAAACTACCTGATTTTTATTTGCCAGTTTTTCATTGTGACCATTGCCCAGAGCTAGTGCAGCCTGTTCACCTACTTTGACGTTCTCCAAGTTTTCAAAATGTTCAAAAATTATCTGACTTTTACAAGTGTTATCCCCATTTCCAAGCTTATGAAGGCATTCAAATTTGCAAGGTGACATTGGTAGAATATATGCCGTGTTATCAGTACTCTCTTCTGAAGTTTCATTTTTATAGTTCAAGTGGTCCAGTGTTTGAGTAGAATCTCCCCGGTGCTCCTCCAAGCTTTTCGTGCCCTTCCTCAGACACGATGCAGGTCTAGCTTCTACAGTGGACAAGCTCTTAAGAACCTTTGGTTTTGGTGCAATTGCTGGCTTAGTTTTCTTTGTTGCTTGTATAACACCAGAAAGTACAACATCAGGCTTTGGTGCAACAGGTGGAGGTGTCGCCTTCTGTCCCATAGCAAATTTTGGTTTGGGGGCCACCGGTGGCTTCTTAATTTCTGGGGAAGATGGAAAACAAACATTTTAGCCACTATCAGCCCATACAGCAACTTCACCTGGCACCACAGTATTAATAGAAAATTTGAAACATCTAAATTACATGACCTGCATAGAGGATACTGGCATTTATACGCATATATTTTCCTCTTAAGGCTTATTTCTCCTGTCCCCAGCACCTTTTTTTTTTTTTTTAAAGCATTTCCTCCTTTCAATAGGCACAATTAAGGAGTAAAATGAAAAAATGTTCAAGTATAACTTGCTTCTCAAAAACTCTATGAAAGTGTGTATGAAAGCCCAGATACTAAAGTATGACGCTAATGAAAACAGAAGCAAATTATCTTGGTTTTGCTGTCTGAACTCTTCTAACATGTAAGGACGGTGAAAATGAGGTTAAGTGCCTACTGTGTAATCAGCCAGGAACATAACAGCCAGCTAAGGTAATCATCAGCATGGTTTAGTCCCTTCCCCTACCACCTTCAGAAGCATTTACCCTAAAAATCCCCTCTCTCCTTATTTTCAAACATTATTTACGTGGATTGCTGTACTGGCTGTAAAACTGAGGTCTGTCACCAGCAATACAGGGAAATGGGTCCTTTGGGGTGAGGCTCATGCAACAACTTGTAGCAAGTCGGTACTTTCCAACTTTAAAAATAAAATGTTACTTTTGTGCAGTTGTTCCCAACACATCCCTATCTGCCATGGAAGCAGCTACGACGGGTGACGCACTCAATAGTGGTAGATACCAAACCCTGTCAAGAGCAGAGGGCAGGATGGTGACAGCAAGAGGAACTCGGGGTTTGCAGGGTTTGATCTCGCTGCTTCTGTGCACGTGTTTATTTTTTAGGATATGCCTGAGACATTGCAACAACACAAGATTATCTGTGGCCAGTGCAAACAGTGGAAAGGCAATTGGAGATTTCTATGGGTTCTCCGTGATCTTGACATATGAAAACTGATTTGAAACGCACTTCAGAGAAAATTCTCCCAGAACCCTGCAAATTGATGATTTGTGTGTAAATGGACTGCCTAGGCCATTGATCAAAAAAAATCAGTATTTCCTTTGAACTGTGCTGGGGTGGGCTTGTTGGAGAAGGTACTTGTTTTAGGATGTGCAACTATCACTTAATCTCTATGCCAGAAATATAAGAATGAAGTTGTAGGCTTGTTCTTTTGTTTTTTTTTAAGAAATCGCTTTTTAAAAAAAAAAAAAAAAGCAGATGCACTGAGATGCAAGCATTTCCCAAGCACTAATCTGCTCCTTTAAGAAGGCTGCCAGAAACAATGTCTTTACTATAGAAACAGGAAAACCATGTTTTTCTAGGACGTGAATCACTAAACTGTATCCAGACTGACTCCACTTAGCCTCAGAATAGTTGTCCTTGATTCAATTATATTAGCAAAGAGCTAAAAGAACTAAACCCTATGGCAGAGGCAATTTCTGAGGCATCTTGCAAGAGGGAATGCTCCACCTTTTGAAAGAAATACTGCAACACATAAGAAAATCCCAGTGAGCAATGGCACAGCTATCAGGTACTGCGAAGGCTGCACCGCCTTGGGCTTCCTCTCCCAAGCCAGGTATTTCTCATACTGTGGACAGCAAGTCAGCAGTCGGCTGGGGGAAGAACTAGCCATTTGGCTGGGCAAACGCTCACCCAAAAGAGCAGATTTCTTGCACGCTCAGAATCATGCAATATAACTGACTTACCAGCTGGACAATTATGTGATTGCAAGAGAGGATGAGTTTGTTTTCTACAGCGAAAACAGATGACAGACTGATCATTTGCTCATGAAACACTACACTGTGGTAGACCTGGGCCACGTTCAATAATTTTTATTAAGTTATTAAAGGTCCCTGAACAGGAGGAGAGAGACGGTCTGCTTGGGAATCCTCCCTAATCCCCAAATGAGATAAAGTGCAGAAGATTTAGAAGATAAAAAAAAATTGGCTAAGTAAATGATATCCTGTGGAGTATTAGTCCCACTCGACAAGCAGAAGTCTCTGTAGCTCAGAAGCGTCTCTATAGTAGAGCCACCAAATATTTTGGACAGCAGTCAAACTAGATCGGCCTTTCAACAAGCATTAATTAGAAGGAATTTGAGAAGGCACGACATAAGACCACTACCTGAATACAAGACTCAAAATTAAAGCACAGAAGTAATAACAGATACAAAGAAAACAAATCTATTGTTCATACACCGATATTAGAAACCTGGGTAATGGACAAAATTAGAAAAAATCCCTCCTGACAATGTGTGAATCAGTAAGTTTTGTGAAGCCTAACAGAATTTTCAAATGACTTCAGTGCTAAAATGCACTGGAATAGAGTGAAGAGGCAGGTAAGCTGCATTGCATATTAAAAATACAACTATCTGCTTTGAATCTATTGCCAATTTCATCTAGTTTGAATGGAGGGGGGTAATGCATTTACAAGCACAGTACAAGGCTCAATATCAATGCAGATCTGCAATACCTAACCAAATCAGAAATTAATATATTGAGCTGCCCTCTCAACTTATAAAGCAAAAGTAAAAAAAATCCAGCAGAAAGAAATGCATAACACTTTTTCCTCAACAAAACATCTTTAAGTTTTTGAAAATACAAGAGATGAACCTAAGAAAAATAATAATAAAGAAAGATCACAGCAACTAAGCAAGAGTAAATTAATAATAGATCTTGAGTGGAAATTGTGAATTGAAGTTCAGTTCATCATGACCTAATTTAATTCATCCTGTGCAAATCCAAAGCAGTTATACATAATGCACTGCTTTAGAAAAGGCAATTTCCCATCCTGCAAAGAAAGGAACCAAAGGAGGAGGCAACTGCTACACATAAAGGTGTAGGCAATGACTAGAAGTCACATGAGAATGACTTTTTATTAAATGAAAAGTGGAAAAAAGCTTCTTTTGTGAAGAACAATAAATAAAAGCAAGGAAGCAACAACTGCATGGGGTGGTGAGTTCTTTGGGCAATAGTTTTTCCCTGGTGCCCAGTGGAACCGTACACCTAAGAACAGGGATTGTTGGTTATACTTAGAAGGAGAATAAAAACTGAAGAGAATTTGGAGATCATTGTAGATAAATACATGAACTCTGTGCAGGTGTGCAGCTAAGATAGTAAATAATCTTACAATTTAAAAGGAGATAAATATAAAAAGAGGTAAGGAATTGAAGATTTGAAGGTAGGCAGCAGCTGCCAGGCTCTTCCTGATGTATTATGTCACATCTGTGTATTCTTAAATAAAAACTTGGGAAGAAGCCAAGAAATAAGATACTAAGATGCTTCTTGTAGTTAAGTCAAAATAAAACATGCCTCAGATCCCAGGAAAAGTTCACCCTATTTAATCTATTCAATCATTTAATTGGTGAGATGGTAATAGCATATATAATTATATATGTGTGAAAGACTTCTGATGATAGTTGACTCTCTAAGCCAAAAAGCAACGACATAATGAGACCCCATAGCTGAACACTGAATTTTGACAAGTTCAAACTAGAAATAGGGCTTTTAAAATTATTATTAAACCACAGAGATAATTAGTTTCAGGAACTTCTTGCCTAGGGTTGTGGTGGAGTCACCAGCACTTACAGTCAGCCTAGACTGACTTTCTGGGATACCTAATAACTTCACAGGGTATTTTGCACTGGATATTGGATTCTCTGACCCATGTTACTCAATAAATCCCACTGTCAAATGCTTTACTGTGGTAAACATTGCACCTTGTTAAGTTTATTCCCATGCTCTGGGGGTTCTTTTGAACTTCCATGCTTGGGAATGGCAAAAGAACAATTAAAAAAAAATCGTGCTTATCTATACAAGAAAACAAGGGCAAAAGGTTCTGGCCAAAAGGAAACAAGTTTATGTTCTCTGATTATCCCAGTCTTCCTTCAGAAACCAAACCAAAAGGCTATCCAGAGGATACAAAAATGCAATAGTCCTTCTGACTACCAACACAGGCTGTTGTGCGCACAGAACCTGATATTCCTCCATCCCGATATTCAACATCCTCTGCGGGGCCGACTCTAACTACCCAAGAGGTGCCCCCTTGCCAGGACCCTGCAATCCCCCCTGAAGTGATATTCTTTTGGTGTCATGAATCCATAAAGACACAACAGGGTAAAACAACTAATCGATATGACACGAGAGCACACCCAAGAGCAGCTTTGCTGTTGCTGGGACTACTCTCAGCATAAAACACTCCAGCCCAGGGGGGAAGCAGGCGCAAAACAAGCATCCCACCGGTCAGGCTTTGAGCAAGCCTGTAGGCAGCGAGCGAACGATGGCCCTGCATTTGGAAGGTGGATTCAGGGAGTGCTGGGAGGGCAGTGAACGCGCCACACGGAGAAGCAGGGTCCTCAGCATCCCACAGCTCAAGTTGTCTAGCGGCTTAAGTTTGAACGACTCAAGCCAAGACACTCCAGTTCAAATGTGGTTACTTTTTCAGAAGCTACAGAAGAAGAATTTCATTAGATAAGCACCTCAAAAAAAAAACCAAAATGAAAATATTTTGAGCCCATGAATTTATTTCCTGCGAATGACTTTTGCCTTTGTCCTTATTTTATCATCACGCAGAGGCTCTAATTTTTCAGGTGTCAAACGCTAAAAAGTAAACAAAAGGAATGAGTCATGACATCCTGGAAGACAAGACATGAAGTTTTTAAAGTAGAAGGGAATATGATGGCTTCCAAGCCCCCAGGTTTTCAGAAAACATCCTAAAATAAAACTGCAAAAGGAAAAGATGAAATTCAAAATCTCACGTTGTTCAATGACTTGTTGCAATAAAACAGGAAGGCTGGGGACAATTTCAGAGTAAATGCAGGAGATGAATAAACAACCCTTTAAGATCATACAGAGAGATAAAGCTGGGTAACTATAATGAGACTTGACATATCAGAGGGTTAAAGGGACACTAAACCCCGTAGGCTTCGTTTTCTCAGACCTTAAAAGTAATGAAGTGTGATAGGAAAAGTCATGTCGATTCTCTTTATTCTGTTCCTGCTATGATTTTTTTTTCTTTTGAGTTACATTTTTGACATTAAAATACATTACATATTTTTCATTGCTGCTGTCAAACCAAATTGCAATTTTGGGCTATATATTTCTCCCACCATTAAATAAGTCTGTATAGATTCACATATAAGGGCACTTTCATCAGCAACAAGTAATAAATGTCAAACTCATAACTCCAAGCTTTTGTTTTTCCCCTTTTAAGGCAAAGAACATATTCAAAGACAGGATAATACTCTCAGACAGAGAATGAGTAGATGCGTATTCTTTGTATATGATGCTGATGAACGCACATTACACAAAAAGCATAAAGGCTGATCACTATCATAAGAATACCACAACACTGCGCTCCAGAAGGACTTTGAAACCACCCATGAGAGACAGCTCAAGCCCTGGGGGCTAAACTGAAGGGGGAGCAGAAGGAAAGCCAGGCTCTTCAAGCTCCATCTGCAGCCTCCCCATCGACAAGCTTTTCAGAAGGGGGCTAGGCTACCGAGCAGATGTCAGAAAGCCTATCAGCTAAAATGGCCCAAATCAGAGCAATAACGAAGCTCACAGTGTGAATAATGCCGATATTCGGAAGATCGTAGGGATGAAGTTAAGACCCTGGGGCCTGCCAGGGCTTATTCGCGCGCCGGCAGGTCCGTATCTGAGGACACGGACTGGGCAGCAGGAGGAGGTGGCAGACTTGGAGCCGCTCAGCCCTGCCACCGGGTCACGAGCCCCCATCCTGCTGCCCGCACTTTTCCATACCCGCGCAGGGATATTCTTCAGCCCCCCACAGCATTAGCACCATCTTCCCGCTTCCCTCTTCCTGCCCGCGGCCGCTTTCAGCCTCTCCCAAACGCGCTTTTTTCCAAGAAGCGCTCCCACTTTCTCCTCAGCGTCCCTTGCCCGTTGGCCCCCGGCGCCTTCCTCCCCGTCCTCCTCCTCGTCGCGCGCAGCCCCGCGCAGCGCCCCGCCGAGCTCGGCTCCCGCTCGCGCAGCTGCTCCGCTCGCAGGAAAACACGCAGCCGGGAGCGCTTGCAAACACGTCCAACCCGCGCTCCTAACGCGGGGGCACCCGCAGAGCGAAACTAAAACGCGTCTAACAAAAGCGAAGGGGGTGGAAGGAGCAGAAAGGAGCACTAAGTCGCCTTCTCTTTCCCCGTGGGTCACTAAGGGACACGCCGGCGCTCGGTACCGACTAGCGCTTGAGCGGGGACGCGCCGCGAGCGAGGCTGCAGCTCCCGCTCCGAGCGCAGCCCCGGGCGCTTGTGCTGCCCACGGCAGCCGCGGGCAGCGCAGCTGGCGCCCCTGCGGCAGCGGCTCCTGCCCTCGCCGCCGAGCTGGCCCCGAGGCACCGACCGGCGGCAGCTCCCCGCGCTGCTCCCTGCCCGCCCGCCCGCCGCCCGGGCTCCCCCGGCACTCACCAGCGGAGCTCATGGCGCCTCCGGCTCCTCCTGCGCCGCTCCCGCCTCAAGCCCCGGCCCCTCTCAGGGCCGCGGGGACGGAGCCCACGGTCCCGCCGCGCCGTCGCCTGGCAGCGCCGCCCGCCCCGCGCCCCGCTCCGCCATAACGTCCCCCCGCCGCCGCCGCCGCCGCCGCCGCCGAGTGAGCCCGCAGCGCCCGGCGCCGGCTCGCGCCGCCCGCCGCCACCGCGGCGCCCCCTACCGGAGCCGGGCAGCGCCGCGCCCAAGCGCCCGCCCCGCGCCCGCCCCGCGCCCGCCCCCCGGCTCCGCGGCGCCCCGCGGGAGCTGTAGTCCGCGCGCGGCGCAGGGCCGGGCCCGGCGGCGAGGGGAGGCGCCGCCGCCGCTGCCGCCGCTGCCACCGGCGCGGCGGACTCGGTTTCCCAGAGTGCCCGCAGGGGCTGGCATGGCGGAGAAGGATGACACCGGAGTTTGACGAAGAAGTGGTGTTTGAGGTGGGCGCGGGGCCGACCCGCCGCGCGCTGCGCACCGCGGACACGCGCGCTCTCTCCGCTCCTCGCCGGCGCGAGGCGCCGCGCGCCCGGCGGGGTCGGCGCCTCGCGGCGCGGCGGGAGCGGCCGTTGGGCAGGAGCGGCCGTTGGGCAGGAGCGGCCGTTAGGCGGGAGCGGCCGTTAGGCAGGAGCGGCCGTTGGGCGGGAGCAGCCGTTAGGCGAGGATGGCGGCGGCGGCGGCGCGGGCCCCGCCAGCCCCTCGGAGGCCGGGGAGGCGGCGGCTCTTTGTGAGGCGACCCCGGCGCCATCCCCCGTGCGGGCGTTGCGGCCCTGGCGCGCCCAGGCCCTGCGCCGGCTCCCTCCGAAATGAAGCGCCCCGGCTTGCGGCCTGCTGCGTGCAAGTGTCTGCGCGGTGATCGGGCAGAGCGGAGCCGGAGTGGGTGTGCAGGTCTCGAGAAGTTGGGGAAAGTAGCGGCTGTCGTGCTCGAATAGCTCTTTCCGTGAAAAGTCCTCGACCCTCGTGCATCTCCACGAGGATTTGCTCGTGCATTTCCTCATTAACGCGTGTACTGGGGCTTACACTGACCTGTGCTAACTGCTGGATTGGGGGATCCAGGACAAAGATAGGAAATGTTAGGCATGGCTATTAAATCCTGTTTCTAAATCAGTGTAACTCTTGTGAATGGTGCATTTTAGTATGCATTCACCTGTGTTCCCAGTATAGAATCTACCTTATCTTCCGACTGCCTGTATGACTTACAGGATTTGCATCAAATATTTAAAGTTACACTGCGTGTCCTGTTGGGTAATGAGGTTACACTATGGTGGGACCTACCATGGCTAAGTATAAAATCTGTTGCTGTGATCCAATGACAAAAATCAGATTGGTCTGCAAAAGGTGAATGCAACTGCATCTTCATGAAGTCATGCTTGTTCTTTTTTTTTTTTTTTTTTTTAAGGTGTACGGGAAAGGCAATAGGGAAAGATTAGCTTTAAAATGATGAATTATTATAATCCTAAGACTCCTGGTTTCACCAGCAGGGAGAAAACTCCTTGCATGTGGTGTTCTTTGCCTCAAATGAAAGTAATGCCTATTCTTGGCTTCGGTCTTCACCGCAGAGTTTGGGGAAAATTTATCTTACAGCTTTGTGTCTAGCCACAATTAACCTTTTAACTTAAATTAAAAAAAAATCCTGCATAGGAACCAAAATGTATCCCTATATATGTGTATTTTTTGTGTGTTTTGGGAATCCAAACCCAGATACTTTGCAGTACCCTGGTAAAGTATCTTCAGGCATGTGGCTGCTATTACAGGATGAAGGCTTCCCAGAGTGTTATGAACCTCCTTTATAGAGATGAGCCAGAGATGGGGATTAGGATGGAAGAAAAACATATTGGGTAGTCAGTCTTAAAACATATTTCTTTCGTTGTTATTCTGGGGCCTAAATTCTCCCACTCTGTGGTGCTTGTTTTTTAGGAAGCAGCTACACTGTTTCTGTGTTTCTGTGCCTCTGGTCAGTGTTGGAAGGTCTTCAGTGTAGTGATCTAGGTTACTGCCAGCAGCACTTTTCTGGGAGTTTTGTGCTCTTGTGAACACGTTATCAGTCAATGTTACAGGCAATAGTGACAAATTGTCGTGTTTGTTCCATTAGTTATACCTTCATTACACATATCATGCCGACTCATTCTTCCAGACTTCTACTTACTTCAAACCACAGAAAGGTGGCTGTTGATGATCTGACTTCTATTCATATTTCTGTGAACATCTGGGGAAGTTTTAGGGCATTTTCTTACCCTTCTTGTTTGCTTTGAGTTTAATCATGTTTTTTTTATCAGTGGCTTTGGCTGGAGTTTCCTTAAAAAGCGACTCTTCTACCACGAGACAATATGGAGATTAGAATGAAGAAGGAAATGGACAAAACATGTTTGGTTTTGAAAACTCCTAATTTGAGCCTTTTGTCATAGGAGTTGAGATGCTCATGACATAGGAGGAACACTGCAAATGTGTGGGAAGTGTGTCAGCATGCCAGGCAACTCTTGAGACAGTGAATAATCTGTGCAAAGCCACTGTGAAGAAAAGGCATGAGAGCTCGTGGTCTAACAGCTCGTACTACTCCAGTATTGGACTCCTGTTATTTTCTTCCCCCTCACCTTTCCTCTCTTGCTGCGTGCCAGAGAACATGAGCTCTGTCGTTCTGATCACTCATGCTAGAAGACGAGATTGCTCTTCCTTTGTGGCTTGTGCAGGAGCATCCAGCATCTTGCCCTTGTTCTGTGTCATTGCAAAATGTCGAGGGGAAGAAGTAGTTACTGCTACTTAAAACCTGCTCACTAGGAAAATTATTGTTTATCTCTTTGGTCTCACTAGAATCACAAGGAGGAGATAATGCATTAAAATTTTTCTGGAGAAATACCTAGGTTATTACTTCATGGTAGGTCTGATGATAATGAGTAGCCAAGGAGGCTTTGGGATCAGAGGATTTGCTGGTATGTGTTATAGGAAGCTTCTGGGTATCCCTCATGACATATATGGGGAAAATGCCGTTGATGTTGTATTCAGCTACCAAAACTGGAGTTCTCTTTCAAGATAATGTTCCCTAACTTTTTGACAAGCATGTATCTCACAAGTTAACATGAAGAACCAAATTACCTTCCTCGCTACTCCGTCAGTCATACGGCACTTTGCTATTTTTCCTTACAAGTTTTAAAAAGAGAAAGAGCAGACTGCAGCAACAATGGGAAAATTAAACTTACTAGGGACTGTCATGGTTTATGAGGCATTCCTGGGATGTCCTTTCCTGTTCCACACCACAACTGTGTCAGAGTTATTTTCTGCACCTTGCACAGGTCGCAGCCCTGTCCGGCAAGCCCTGGCTATAAGGATGATAGGTGTCTGTATTACAGGTTTGGTAGCATCAGAGAGGTGATGGGCCATTAGTTCATGAGCTTTCAGAGACCACTCGTTTGTCTCGCTCTCATTAACATGTGCGTGTGAAGGTAGGCAAACAGCAGCACCGCCCCACGGCCCTAGGGAAGCAGTATTTCCCCTGAAGAAGTTAAGAGCCATTGCAGATCATCTTGATTGAATAATAACGAATGACGGTTGTTTTACAAGTCCAGAAGTGCTGTCATACTCTGTTTGGTTGATAAATGAATTTCTGCAGCACACTGAATTTCAGTCACTGACTCCATAGTCTCAGCGCTTTGGTTCTTTTGTTTGTTCTATTTTGCAACCAGTTGCTCTTGTAATTAAAATGCTAAAAAATACTGAAGGGGAGGGAAGAGGCAGAACCCAGCAGACACCAAGATGCCCCTGATACGCTTGGCATCTGTTCGTCTGCCAGCACAGCATCAAAATAAAAACTGCCATGGCATCGAGCAAATTATGGAAAAAAATGGAGGAATGGTGAAATTCTATATTTGTGTCTGGCTTGTGACATTACAGAAGATCATGGGAGAGGGTAGGGGGAATATTGAAATTCTTGACAAGAGTTTTTAAATGGAGTAGAAGAGAGAATGGTGTAGTGAGGTGTAGTGAGTACAGTAATTTCTGATTAGGTAAACCTGAAAGCAACTGTATTCCAGAATTGTCGGAAAATTGCCATGCTTTGTATATTCTGACATGACATTTGAAGTGCATTAGTCATTATTTTTTTAAATTAGGACTACGATATCTGTTTTTGTTTATTTATTTTTAAATAAGTGCCCCTTCTGCAGCCAGCCATGTTCCTGCATCATTTTTCTCTTGGGCAGTTTTAGAACCTAGTTGTTGTGATGATTAAAAACTGCTATCTAATTTCTCACTTGAAATTTATTCATGGCCACTTAAAGCCCACTTGTCCTTCTGCTAATATTGCCCATTAGCATTTATAGTTCCTTCTTCCCCTGGAATTTGCCTTTCCTAGTGTATTTATAGAGAGCAATCTTACCCTGGTTTTAAGTATTTTACTAAAATGAGTCATCCAATGTATATTAGTCTCCTTTTACAAAACAAGTTTGCCATATTCTTCTTTGTCATCATTGTTCCTTGTTTGCGTCGGCCTCAGTTCAAGTTCATCTTTATGTTGACCAGCAGCGTGGCACTCGCTGTTCTTGCTGGGCTCCTGTGCAAATAGCTTCCCTTGTCTCTGCTGAAAATACTTTGATTCTTGCATCTTAGGGCTGCACACAACTTTTTCAAGACTTCATACTGGTAACTCAGTTGTAATGTGTAAATGAGTGGCTAACCACTCATTTCTGTCTTTTTTTCCAACAGCTTCCAAGTTATTGGAAAACTTGTTTTCATTTGTCCTGATGTGCTTAAGTCCCCATGTGTTTTTTAAGGCACCATATCTTGCTGTTGTTTGCTGTTAAATTGCATGGCATTATTGGCAACCATGCAGGTTCATCCAGTTCTTTGCATATGACTTTTCAATCTTTTTCTGTGTAAATGATGTTATCAGGAAATTTCATTATTGTGCCCTTTTGGTGTAAGGGTGATTAAGGAAAACTCAAACGCTTTGACCAAGCACTGATTCCTGAGGAACTCCATTAGTAACCTTCTGATCCACTAGTTTTTCATTCAGCGCAGCCCACTCTTATCTCTGCTGTCTACATATTTGTTTCCTTCCCATTTTTTTTTGTTTTAATTTTGTCAAAAGTATCCATATCCCATATGGCTTAGTATCAAAAGGCGATATAAACTTCCTGCATTTTCCTTTTTTGTCTATAAAAATGAGCCATCTTGTCAAAGAAAAAAGTCAGGGGAGTTTGGCACAGTCTACCCTGGTGAACCCGAGTGAGATTTTCTTTGATGATGTGTTATTTTTCTCCACCTTTGAATTTTGCAAGAGAGTTATTCTTAGTAGTATGATGGCTTTTGATCAAATCCATAGGCCTGATATATCCACCATTGCTTTTCTCTCCTTGTAAATGTAGATGCTGTGTTTGCTGTTTTCCACTCACAAGCTTATAGGTTTATTAAAAATCCTTCCTGCAGGAGCTTTGATCTCATGTGCTCATTCTTTCAGCATACAGGGGCGACCATGATCCAAACACTGCTCCTTAAGTGTGTCTTCAGCTCCTGAGTTCCACTGCCAGCTGAGTCATTTGTCTTATATTTTAATGAACATGTGCATTCTATTTTTTTTTCATTTGGATGATATTAAATCTGTGCTCCTTCATCTCCTTCATTCAGGTTCGCACTGACAGTGGTTGGAACCAAATTCTTGCAAGTCTTCATGACTGTCCGTGCGCGCTTTATGATCCCTGTGGAGGGGTTTGGATCTGCCTTGCATTGTTATGCAGTCTAATGCTGTGCTTACAGGACAAACTCGTCAATGCAACATTTCTCAGACATGCTTGTCAGTCCCTGGCTTGCAGAAAAAAAAAAAAAAAAAAAACCAAAACCCACAATTTTTAACACCCACAGTGTGAAATTGCATTTACCTTAGATTTTTAAGGATTCTTTCAGATACAGTGAAATTTAAATCCTTGCTTGTAAAATTACATAAAATATGGTAATGAATTAATTTCATTGCCAGTGTCTTAAACATTTCTCTCCAAATATTTTAATTTAAATGATGAAAAAATAATTAGGGAGTGTTTTACTGTTTCTGGTGTTTAAAGTGCATAACCTAATAAATTGCATTACAGTGGAAAAACAATTTTAAGAATCTTTTGAAGTGTATTCATTAAAGAGAAAAAATTATCTGCTCTTATACATAATAAAGTATATTTGACAAATAACTTTTGATTGCCATCCAAAAGCATGCCATAATCTACTTCTTCTCCATGAAAAAGTATTATTCAAATCTTATTTTATTCTCCCTCTCCTCCCCAAAAAGGGAACTATTGCATCATTCAGTAGCTTTTAATATCCAGGTTAATCAGAGGTCTGAATAGGTGTCAAGCAAAAAGGCCTCCTAGAAAAAAAAAATCGGCATTTGTTTTCTTTTCGCTGAATCATTATCGTTTCTTTTTTCTAGGGTAAAGCATAATTCTTGGAAAGCTTTTTCAGGGTAGCAGCGTGTAAGTGATGTAAGTGGACTGAAGGGTGGTGCAAATGGCCAATTGCCGCCAGTCCCTATTATTCATAGAACAATATCTTTTTTTGAGCATGAGGTCACTAAATTTGCATGAAAATGTCCTTATTTTTTAGGAACCGAAAACTTTCCTCACTGGATACATTGTCTTTTGCAATTAGTTCTTGGAACCTTGCCAAAAACAGTTGTGTCCAGGTACTCTGCAGGTAGGTTTTTAATGGTGTTATTAGGCTATCTCAGTGCCAAGAGAAGCGTATGTTAGGGAAGGGTCCCACCAAAGGCTGCTGAGTATCAGGCCCCATTAAGTCTTACCTTTATTGTAGATCTGCAGGAAGGGCTGTGGTCAGCAGTATGACTCCAGACTTTTTAAAGTAAGCATTCATTTTTTGTCCCTTTAGGAATCCCAGACTGAAAATATATATGGCCTTTCCTAACATCCAACTTTATTTCTTGTCTCCCATTTCTTCAATGGGAGACAAACACCAAAAGACCAAAATAAGTTTCCTTTGCTTCCCTGTCTGCATCAAATCTCAGAAGTAATACTAATATGTATTTTAAAAATAAAATAAGCTGGGGGTAGATGCAATGAGATTCAAAATCTTATGTCTGAATTCAAAATTTTATGATGTATTGAACAAAGTTCTATCAAACCTAGATGAACTGAAATCCACAGAGCGAGAACAAAGATTTTGAATGTGTGTGAGGTGCTGCATTTCATAGCCAGCCCTTTCTCAAGCAGTCATATACCCATCCCCAGGGGGAATACCACTGAACAGAAATGGAATTACCCTTTCTAGCTGGGAGGGACATGATCTGCGTTCTTTGTTTTCTGAAGCAGAAAAGATTAACATGAGAAATCAGTCCTGAAGACAGTTAGAGAAATGTTTTCCAAGCAGTGTGCCATCCTGCAGAAGGGAAGGAGGGAGGGAGAAAGCACCGTGAGGTCAGCAGAGGTGGCATCAAACGGTGGGATCTGTTTAGACAGCACACAGGACAAAAGTCTTTTGGAAATACATGGCAATTTTATAATGCGGGCAAATGTAATGGGTTCAAAAAGATTAATCTCGCTGCATATTTAGGCAATGAGCCAAGATGTTGCTTGGTGCCGAGTGACCTGGAGAATGTATATGCTAGCAGTGTGGGTTTGAGGGATGCCAACCAAAGGCACTGCTGTTTCCCAGTATAAAACAGCTGTGTGCAAAACACCCTTTAGATTATGTGTTCTCTGTATACCTACAATAGCCAAAAGCATCTAAAATGTGGTATTTTTTTATCTCAAAATATTGATGCTCAACCCCTCCATCACCAGATTGAGATAATCACATCCTCTTTTAAACCCTTTCAAACCAAAATTAACTTTTTATCAAAACAGTCAGTGATGTTTGTTTTCTTAAGTGCTTTCTCCACCCAAACTGGGCAATGCTAGAAACATTATTTTGTCTAACAATACAAACAAACAAACCAAAAACAAACAAACAAGAAAAACTAAACCAGAAAACCTAACATCAGAAACCTTGTTGTATTGAAAATATTGTTACATCCATTCAAACCCATCAACTTTAGGACCCCCAAAATTGTGATTTTGATAAGCATCAGATGTGAAAATGTTATAGTATGAAAGTTAATGTCTCGAGGGTTGTAAATTATGAAAAAAAGGGTTGGAAATAGGGCATTGAAATCTATAGCATCTGTGGTAGCATCCATAATGCTCCTTCATCTGGGTTTTTTCTTAGAAAATATTGTGTGAAATAAAGAAGTAGTGCTCATACATATATGGATGAAATAGTCATTTTTAAATCCTCATTTCTTTCAAAGCTGCACTACCTATCGTGTTGATAGGCTGTGTTTGAGGCTGTGCTCTGAGTGCCTCCAGCGTGGGCTGCTGCTGGAAGAGGGGTTTGCGCTCCCCTTCCCTTTAGCTGCTCCATCCCACCCTGCCTTCCACTGGCGCTACCATTTGCAGGCAGCGTTGGGCTGGCCCAGGAGACTGATTTGACTGTAAACTAACCTGGCTAAAAGGAGGAAAAATGACTTTTTTTTTCTTTTTTTTTTTTCTTTTTCCCCAAGCAAATGAGTTTCTTCTTGCATCTCACCACTTGGCTATATAAATATTACCCACTAGAGCACCAAAATGGTATAGCAGCCGCTCTTAATGTCAGATTAAATTGAGCATGTAACTGCTGCCTGGGGATATATCTGTGCTTCGAATTGTAACCTCAAAGCCCCTGAACGACTCGTAAATGGGCTAGCACACAACTCCAGGAAGAAGGGAGGAGCAGCAGCTCTTTCCATCACCTTACGGGAAGGCAGGTGAAACTGTCGAGAAAATAAAGGAAACTACAAGCTTAGAACTGTGTAAATCTTTTGGTTGTTGGAGACCATATAAACTTATCAGACATTTTGGGCAACATGTTTTCAAACGTATATAAAGAATAAATACCCACTATCAAGGACAAAGATTCCGCAACCCATATTTAAAATACTGGGCAGCATCACTGTGAACTACAAAAACTGGCAGGAAGATTAAGAAGCGAACGCAGCACTTCAGCAATATATCAGTTTTAGAAGAATGACTTGCTTTCAAACTGTCCCCCTTATCAGTGCTGGCAGATAAACATTTAGACTCTTGGGGAAAGATGGTCTTTTTTTTCATCAGTGAATAAAGTGTAGGAAGACCCAGAAGCGATATTGTATGAACTGCTTGTCAGATTCTTCTCCTCTCCTCTGGGAAGGGTGACAGCGATACTGTAACTTAGCCTCTTTCTCTCGAGATCACTTACACAATTTTATCGATACTTTGTGTGGTCCGTCAGGAGAGCTGACAACTGGCCCTGCTGGTGCTTTGCAGCACGCTGCTGCTTATCGCCCACTTAGACATTTTGGCATATAATACAGTTGTTTTCTGTACTTGTAGTAAGTTGGTTATATTTTTCACAAGTATTGCTGTAGTCGATTACAGAAATATATTTTTCAAACTGGATCTGTTGAAAATCTCCATTTTGGCCTTTTGCTAAAAAATCTTTTAAACTTCATTTATATATACCAGTAATTCTTAAAAGATATGTGAACTCATATTGCCTTTATTATTCTTAACAAAAAATTCAGAGACTAACATACATGATGACCTACAGTAAATCTTTGAGGGCTGTTGGTTTGGGAATCCTCCTCTGCATTAGCTGCTTTCGGTCACATTTATGAGAGTATTAATATTGCCTTAATGTTCACACAAATTCAAGTCAAGAACCTACTTCCTTGAGACACCTGAATAAAATATCACTCCCTGTACTTTTTTGTTTCGTCTTCATAATGAGACTCTCTCGTATTTCCTGGGTGTTTTGTAAATCAGTCAGGTCATTTACTTGTACATTGTTATCATTAGGGGTCGGAATTAATATGACTTATGATAGATAAAAATGTTCCTCAGACCTGTTGCTTTAAAGAGATTTCTGAAATGTTTTAGTAGACATGTGATTAGTTTACCAAGGAAATAAATTAATGACATTAATGCATTTTGAATGTAAATGAAGGCTAAAATCTTGAGTTGCTGGTAGGTCATATACAGAAGAAGCCCCGTTTGTTTTATCAGTGGAGTGCAGCGTGTTGTGGGGTGAATGACTTCCCACTGACAGCTCCAGATGCAGGTTTTGTGGCAGGCCAGCAGTGCCTGATCATCTGACCTCCAGTGAAGTTACATTCGCCACTTTTACGCTCAGTTTTTCAGCTGTTTTTGTCAGAAAGGTCCGGTTGGCTTTTCCCCCCTTCCCTTTTGAACAGGGAGATAGTCCCAAGCTCTCCCTGCCGCTGAGTTTCAGAGCCTTGGCTGGGCAGCGCATCACAAGATTTACAGGAACAGCGATAGATTAATGGCCTTGAAGTAGTTCCCAGGCTGCTTCTAAATCCCCTGGTACTCCAGTACGAGCGAAGCCTAAGTCTGTGCTATCATCACGGTCAAGGCGGAGCAGAAATCGTGGCGGCCTCTGGCCCTGGCTGAAGTCATCCTCTAATCTTAGCCGTGCTGGCCATTGGCTGGACTGCCATCACCTCAAGGAGGAGGTGGCTGCAGCCAGCAGAATGTGATCAGGACTTGTAAATACCCTTGCCTGGAAAGTCTCATTAATGGCTTCATCTAATATCGATGTACAGTAATTCCTTCCAGCAGTATCTTTTTAAAAGCCTTTAGCAATCTGTCATCCTCTTCCTCCCTTCACCCCATTATAAAGGCTCATTAGTCAGGAGGGATCGCACAGTCCTGGGAAGTTTCAGGCTGCCTGCGCTGATGCCGTCAGGAAAATGCGACTGTGCGGGAGTGCGGGTGCAGTTACAGTGACTGCTGCTGCTGCTGCTGCTGCGCCGCTGCGGGGCCACCCTGGAGGGCCACGCACCGAGAAATGGAGAGGTGGCAGAGGTGCTCGCGGGCGCCTGGGAGCAGCACAGAAGGGACAAGTGGAATGCCCTCTTCCAGGAGACAAAACTCGCTCTCTCCGTAAGTTTTGCCTCCACTTTTAGAAATGCTTTTAAGATTTTTGTGGGAGAGAAAAGAAGGTTTCGATAGTGCTTATTTTGTTTTGGGTTTAGCCACCTGTTAAGCTCATTTTAACCTTTGCTGTCACTATGGTAAAAAAGCATTTTTTTTTTACCTGAAAATTAATAACTTGTCACTATTTTAGACGCAATTTAAGCTTGCATCGTATTCTTGCCACATTAACACCATCAGCTTGGGGAAAAAAAAAACGGTGTTTTAAGAGGAGTTCCTTAGACCTCTTACTGAGTGCAGGAGCGTTAAATACCACTTTTACAGTTAATCTGCTCAGTTAGCTGTGGCTGGAAACTAGAGGAGGGTTTGCAAGGTAATGAATTTTGTGATAGTAAAGAAAGTTGGGTGTGGGAAGCTCCCCCTCTAAGGGAAAATCCTGCGTCATTCACTTCATGATGCAGCAGCAAAAACCCTTGGGGTGTGGCTTGGTTTGGAGCTGCTACCAGAGCATACAGTGTTTTCATCTTTCTTGTGGTTACAAAGGTTTTTCTCCTAATATACATATACATAAAACACCTCAAATATTAAAGTGCAATCTCGGTGCTTGTGAGGCTGCCATGGATTTAAATATTTAAGCAGGCAGCAATCAAAAGTGAGCTCTTCCTGAAACTGAGGCGTTCTCTGTCATAACCGTCTCCCCATCATGTAGCTCTGGAGCTTGTCCTATATGTGCTGGTAGCTTTGCCTTTCAATATTTGGCTTGTTTTTATTTATTTATTTATTTAATAGTAGGCTTGGTTGGAGTTACAAACAAGACATTTGTTGTTCAGTTTAGGTGCAGGAGTTCTATTTTGTTCTGTTTTTCTTTATTATTTTTTTTAACCCAATCAGTTCTATGCTGACAACTGGCATTAAAAGTAAGCTTTGGGGAAGGAATAAGGAGCAAAGCTAATTTCAGTGGACTGCCCTTTAATCCTAGGATAAGGAAGGAAGGGGTTTCTTTCCTGAGTTCTGGAAATGGGAGTTTATCTAAACCGATTCCATACATGTTTAGTGACAACTGAATGGTTTTGCAGCTTGACTAGTGGTAGTGAAGTAACATGGAAAGATGAGTGCTTTTTTGTTGGTGGTTTTTGATGGGTCCCCAGAAAAAAAAAATAAATAAATTTTCAGAAAATAAGTTCCTGGTCAGTACATCAGAGTGCTTTACTATACCTTATGCTAATGGTTTGCTTATTAATGAGATCTGTCTTTTCTAATCTGTAAGGCATGCACAGAGGTATAATAGTGTTTTACCTTTTAGCTATCCTGAAGTTGTTTTCCATTTCCAACACACAAATCTCACAAGCCGCATATTAAAAAATACACCTGACTGTATATGTAATGCTTGGCTCTTGGACTGTCAAAAAAGAAAGAAGTAATGTGTGAAATCCAGACAAGGGCAATTAGGAATAAAAAGAGCTGATCCTTCCCATTTTCCCTAGCTAAGGAGCAGATGTTAGCATGGTATTTGCAGGTGGAAACAGGTGAGCCTAACAATACTGATGAAACAAAACTAAGAATTTTTTTCTTACACTTGAAAGTATGTGTGTGAGAATAGGTCTGTGGTGGTTCATGGTGGGGGAAAGGCTGTTGGGAGTGAGAAGTTTTGCTAAGGATGTAAGCTAGAAATTCAAACCTAAATTTGTGGGACAGGAGACACGTTACAAGATTTAATTGCTGCTTTAAAAGGCTTGTAAGGATGAAAATGTTGTGCAAGCAGTAAGTATAATACTTCTGTCTCTTGTATTGAAACAAGCAGTGCATCTGATAGCATCTTTGTGATGGGATCATATTGTAATTGCAAAGTTACATGATTGATAATTCTATTTTTTGATATTATTGCAGATTTTGTGTAAATGGTCACACAAAATTTATGCTGGTTTTTTTAACTGAATTTTCTAGCCATTGTCTACTTCAAATATGTCATGGGTTAAATTTGCTGTAGACTGTTGGAGAGAGGCTTTGTGAGTGGGAGTGGTAGAGACCATACAGCTTTGCAAGCGATGGGCTTGTCAGCCGCATTTAACATCAAGCAGTACTATATGTATAAAAATGAAATAAAGAGTGTGTGTATATAAGCTAATGTATGCCATCGGTGATACTTCTCATAGGAGAGGAATATAATCAAGCTTTGCGAATGAGCAAAATGTAAAGCTGGATGCTGGAATACTTGCCGTGCAACTCAAGGAAGATGCTTATCTGTTTGAAGGAACATGTGATCGCCATTTGAGTTAAATTTTAATCTATTGCTGTCTTCCAGCTAATAATCAGAAAGCTGATTTCCAGTTCCCAGCAGTAATAAAAATTGCAAATCTACCCAAAATGGAAACTCTATAACGTTAATCAAAAGGAATTTATGTAAAACCTAGTAGAGTACCTATATTTTACCCAGATTACAAGGTAACATGGTAGAGAGCTAATAAAATCATTTATCATAGCAAAAGTTTCATTAGCATTCAAGGAGACAGTGCATATTTCCTTACAGTGGAAAATGCACTAATTACAGTTAGTTGCAATGTTTTGATCTTGCCAGAAACCCCATAAGAAGGAAAAATTACATGTATGTGCTGTTTCACTTACTAAATACATCACTTGGAGCTTGATCTAGTTCTCTGTCCTTAGTGGATGGAGTCTCACACTTTCTTCCACTCTCTCTTCCTCTGTTACTCTGTGGGAAATAGTATCAATCTAAACAGCATTTGTCCAGTTTTCTTGCTCCTCTTTTTTTAGAAAAAAGATCTCCTCATGGAGCATTCCGTTCTGTAACCTGCACATTTGATGTGACCTCCCACCTTTAGAATAAATGGTCTTTTTATTCTTTCTCCTGGGATGCAAGCATATTGCCTTGCATGCTGAACATTTGCTCTGCCATAGTTTTGGATCGATAACCCGCACCGAGGTCACTTTCTTGCACCCCTTGATCAGGCTCAGCAGCCGTACCCACCCTGGAGAATTTTGGCAGGAGGTGCCCACTAAGAACCTGAAGGATGAGCCAGCAGCTGCTTGTGCTTTCTGCGGTGACCCGAAAGGAGAAATTGCTTTATGCTATTTTCACAGCAAACAGCTGTTACTGACACCACCTTCTCTAGCATTATTTGGGTGACAAGATGTTTTCTTTGTAGCCTTTCCATTGTAACTGGCTGAAGCAGAATACACATGCCTCAAAAGCAGGGATTTTCACCCAGAGATGGGAGTGGAAAAACTCCTTTGTATATCTGAGTTATTTTGCCAGCTGTCTGTATTTATGCATGTACCAACAAAGACAAGGCTAGTCATGTCAAATGATGCTGGCTTTGCTTGTAACAAGTGTGATCAAGATAACATTCATTAACTGGAGACAGCAAGAAAAGCAAAAAGCAGGATTTCCAGCTTATTGAGGTGGAAGAGGCTTAAAACTTTCTGGTTTGTTTTCAGGCAACACCAACTGTTTTTGAGATTTTTGAGTTCAGACCAGGGAGGCAAAGCTGCAGAGATGGCCTTTATGTGGAGAGCGATAGGAACGTATGGAGCTGTGCCTAAGGCCGGGTGTGAAGCGAGTCAAGAGCTCACGAGTAAGGATTGAGGGGCAGACTAACATAGGAGACACTGCTGTGGGTGTACAAGCCACCTAATCAGGAAGAGTGAGGCCTTCTACAGACAGTTGGAAGTAGCCTCATGATCACGAGCCCTGATTCTCATGGTGAAGACTTCAACCACCCTGATATCTGCTGGAAAGACAACACTGCCGGGCACAGACAGTCCAGGAGGTTCCTGCAGAATATTCATGGTGGCTTGGAGACACGGGTGATGGAGGAGCAAACGAAGACAGGTGTGCTGCTGGACCTTGTACTGACAAACAAGGGACTGGCTGGAGATGTGAAGGTTGGCTGCAGTGACTGTGAGATGGTGGAAAGCAGGAACCTGCAAGGAAGAAGCAGGTTGCAGATTGCAATCCTGGACTTCAAGAGAGCAAGCTTTGGCCTTTTCAGGGACATGCTTAGAGGAATCCCATGGGGTAGGACCCTGGAAGGAAAGGAGCTCAAGAAAGATGGTTAATATTCATGCATCACTTCCTCCAAGTTCAATGTTGGTGCGCCCCTGTGAGAAAAAATCAAACAAAGGGAGCAGGACACCTGTGTGGATGAGCAAGGAGCTCCTAGCAAAACTCAAACAGAAGAAGGAAGTATAGAGGATGTGGAAGAAATAGACGCTTGGGAGGAATATAGGAATGCTGTCAGAGTATATGGGGATGTGGTGAGGAAGACCAAGGCCCATTTGAAATTAAATCTGTCAAGAGATGTCAAGGACCATAAGAAGGGCTTCTTCAACTACATCAATAGCAAAAGGAATGCTAGGGAAGTTGTGAGCCTGCTGCTGAATGGGGAGGATGCCCTGGTGGAAAGCAGAGTTTCTGAATGACTTCTTTGTTGCAATCTTGACTGTTAAGGCTAGTCTTCAGGACCATGGAGCCGAGAGAGAGAGCCTGGAGAAAGAAAGACTTGGCCTTGGTTGAGGAAGATTGGTTTAGAGATCATTTTAGGTAAACCTGATGCCCACATGGGCCCCAGTGGGATGTGCCTGGGAGTGCTGACGGAGCTAGTGGATGTTGCTGCTAGGCCACTCTCCATGATCTTTGATGGGTCATGGAGAATATAAGAGATGCCTGAGGGTTGGAAGAAAGCCAGTCACACGAGCCTTCAGAAAGGGCAAGGAGGCCCAGGAAACTACAGGCCAGTCAGCCTTACCTCCAGCCCTGGAAAGGTGATGGAGCAACCCATCCTCAATTCCATCTTTGTGGGCATCTAAGGATAAGAAGGTGGTCAGGAGTAGTCAGCATGGATTCACCAAAAGAATATCATACTTAACCAATCTTACAGTCTTCTGTGATGGAACGACTGACTGAGGAGATGAAAGGAGAGCAGTGAATGTTGTCTGCCTTGACTTCAGCAAAGCTTTCAACAGTGTCTCCCATAACATCCTCGTACGTTATAAATGAGTGGGCAGTGACATGGATTGAGAATTGGCATGTTGGCAGAGCTCAGAGGGTTGTGATCAGCAGCGCGGTCTAGTTAGAGGCCTGTAGCTAGCACTGTCTCCCAGGGGTCCAGTCTTCTTCAACTTATTCATCAGTGACCTGGATGAAGGGCCAGAGAGCACCCTCAGCAAGCTACAGAACTGGGAGAAGTGGCTGATACACCAGAGACCTGGGCTAGCGCTGAGTGAGACCCAGACAGGCTGGAGGTTGGGCAGAGGGGAACTTCATGAAGTTCAACAAAGGCAAGTGCAGAGTCCCACACCAGTACAGCTTGGGGGTTGGCCTGCTGGAGAGCAGCTCTACAGAGAAGGACCTGGGAGGTCTGGGGGACAGCATATTAACCGTGAGCCACCATGAGCCAGCAATGGGCCCTTGTGGCCAAGGAGGGCAGTGGTATCCTGGGGTGCATATCCTACAGGTCAAGGCAGGTGATCCTCACTCTCCCCTCAGCCCTGGTTAGGCCACATCTGGAGCACAATGTCCAGTTTTGTCACCACAGTACAAGAGGGACGTGGTGTTAATGGAGCAAGTCCAGTGTAGGGCTATGTAGATGATTAGGGAACTAGAGCATCTCTCTTGTGAGGAAAGACTGGGAGAGTTGGGCCTGTTCAGCCTGGAGAAGGGAAGACTGAGCAGGCATCTTATCAGTGTGTACAAATATCTTAAGGTCTCGTGTCAAGAGGATGAGGCCAGACTATTTTCAGTGGTACCCAGCAATAGGACAAGAGGCTACAGGCACAAACTGAAACACAAGAAGTTCTGCTTGAACATGAGGAGAAACTTCTTTACTGTGAGGGTGACTGGGCACTGGAACAGGCTGCCCAGAGAGGTTGTGGAGTCTCCTCCTCTGGAGATATTAACCTGCCTGAACATGACCTGTGTCACGTGCTCTAGGTGATGCTGCTTGTTCAGGGGAGCTGGACTAGGTGATCTCCAGAGGTCCCTTCCAACCTCAACCGCTGTGATTCCCAGCACAGCTTCTCGGAGCATGCAGAGTTGCTCAGTGAAATTGATGTTCTAGTCTTACCTCTGCTAACTGTGATAGGGAGATACTAATGCCCGTGTGGCTGAGAGAGCTGGAGAAGCTGGGGTTGCTGCACAGACGAGGGAGGCGGCCAAGTCCTGCAACAAGGGCCTGGGAGGTCCCAGCCCTCCCAGGGGCAGGTTTCCAAGAGCCTGGACGTGGTTCCCTTTGAGTCCTGCCAGAAATGAGCCTCAGAACTACGATTTGAAGAAAACATTCCCTTCTTCCCTGGTGTTTTTTTTTTCTTTTTTTTTTTTTTTTGCATGTTTTTGTCTAAGCAGGAATCATTCTGGCCAGTTCTGACTGCAACCTCTGTACAGCCCTGAGCGTCCCTAGTGTGGGTAAGTTCAAGCTGTTCCAGGTGTGCTGACACCCCACAGCCATTCTGCAAAGACAGGATTATGCACATCCTTTCTTATTCCAGGCTGTTCTTTTGCTGAAGTTAATGAGGTAATTTAACATGGCCTTAAATAAAAGAAATATTGTCGTCTAGTCCATTATGTTTTCTTTTCCATCTTAATAAAGTAATCCTGGTAAAGTGGACTGCTCTGCTTAAAGAGAAAAAAGAAAGTCCAGAACAGCTTTTTGTTTTATGAGAGTTGTGTGGACTTGAAAAAGTGCCTAAATATAGAGGAAAGATATTGGAGGAGAAAAAAAAAAAAAAGAAAAAAAAAAAAGAGGTTTGAGCTGTCACAGTGTAAAAATTCCCACAAGGAAATGAGTCACCTATCTGAGTGCTTTGCACAGTCATTTTCATTGCAGGTGAGGGGGATCGTCTATACCTGCACAGCAGAGCTTGGAGTTGATATGAATGTGTGAGTTTCAGGTCGTGAGTGGATGCTGAGTGTGTTGTGAGTAAGTCGACAGCGTGCAAACCTGTGCATTTGTTAGCTTTAAATAAGAAGGAGTGCTTTGGTACAAAGTGCCAAATATACAGTGCAAATGGTACTTTGGAGATTGAGTTAAAAAAAAAAAAAACACCCTATCACTGATGATTTAACTTGTTCAGCTGGAATCAGGGATTGCTTCAAAGTTTTATTAGATGGCAGGACGCCATTTCAGACTGGCCATGTGCTTACACACTCGGGGTAGCTGTGCCTTGTTTTCTGCAACTGCAGCAGCAGCAGTTACTGCCAGTTACTGTGACAACTGCTGGTCCACGGAGCAGTGGGGACTGCTGAGGGGGTCTGCGGGCCTGCGCATGGGAGGTCTGGCTTGCATAACTGTGCGGTTTTTGCTGGAAAAGTTTGTTTTTCCTTATAGTTGGTGGCATGTTGTGTTTCTCAAAGTGTGGTTCTCTGTTTTTTTCCTGTACAGTTCATTGGTGTTTGTATACTGTCATGTGGGTCGTTGAAAAAAACTTTTTCGGAGGTCGAAATGAATCCCTGCCTACCTGCACTTCTTGAGACTCGTGGCTGAGAGATTTTGTTAAAAGGGAAGTCTGCAAAAGTCTCTGAGTAGAACTAGAGATACCAAAAATATCCTTCCCACTAAATCTATCTAGGTGTTGCCACATGTGTGAATGCAAGCAAATAAACAACAGTTAAATAAATCTTAGATACCTGCTACAGATGAAACAAGAAAATGTGAATGTTTAAGTAGGTAAATATCTGAAAACATAAAAACGCACTCCCTTGTGATTCCATGCTTTCTCTTGTAAGTTTTAATAAAGGACCTTTCATACAGTAGGAACTTTGCTGACAACTTGCAGTAATTTTTAAATACTTGTGGTACTGTGTTGCCGGAAAAGCAAACGCTAACCTAGGAGACAGCAGTAGCCGTTTCCTAATTTGTTTTTTTTCTCATTTCTGTAAAACACTCTGTGGGTCCATAATCAGGTTACACTGAGGCTTGGTCTATTCAAGTTGGAGAAGTGCTTCGGTTTTAAAGTTTGTTTCGGTAGACAAAGTACAAAGTACTCAGGTGTTTGTACTCAAATAGAAAGTGATACCAAATACGTAGTTTATTTATCAAATACGTTCAAGTTACAAGCTAAAGAATTAATTCGCTCAGGTCACCTAGAGAAAATATATATAGGAAAAGTTAACTGACTGAACACTATTATTTCCCATCATGTTGTCTTCTTCATTGACTCTGTTGTACCATGTTTCATTATGGTCAGGAGAAAACTGAAGAGATGTATTTAAAGCAAAAGTTTGGCTTTTTTACTGTTATTGTGTTGTTTTCTTGCTAAAATTGTGTGTTTTCTTGGACACTTCACTGGTGAAAGTGTAGTTGGACTGTGGCTCTGCATGCTGCCGTCATAATTGTGCTTTCCAGAAAATGTCCTTTACCTTTGTCTTTTTTTTTTCGTTTTGTTTTGTAACTCTCTTTCAGAATTCCCCACTCTACCAGTATCTGCAGGATCTGGGACACACCGATTTTGAAGTATGTTCAGCTGTGTCGCAGAAGGCAGAGCAATGTGCAGCAGAAGGAGACCAACAGGAGTGGACCACTCATGCTGCCCAGAAAGTGAGCGTTCTCCTGCTCCGTGCATTTATCTTCCCAAAGGATAGCTGCAGCGTTTCACAAATAGGAAAAATCAGAGAAGATAAAGATTGAAGTGTTACTATACAAAACAATAGTGGTTGCCATATCTTATTTGTTAATGTGTTTGGAAACATAGTCTACCAGTGTAGTCTGAAATATTTCTCTGTGTTCATGTAAGCTAGGACAGCAATAGACTGTTATATTCAATTTTTAAGTAGTTTTAAGTTACATTATTTACTGGGTATTGTTATGTTATCTTAGCATGGCACTCTGTGAAGAAGACCTGTAATTTTGTGGAAGAAAATGTTTATAGTTCCCAGCTCTTCTCAGGCATTTGATTGTTAAATACCGCTTACATTGTGACTAAGCATTTGAAGAATGAAGATTTCTGGGAAGTATAAATAAATAACTAATCTGAATGAGATAGCAGAGCTGTGGTTAGGTTGTGGAAATGTAACAGTTCAGCTGATGAGCATCCTCAGCTGATTAGCTCAGACTGTTTCTCTTTCTTTTAAAATGTAGGCTTGTGGATTTTTCTTTTATTATTTTAGTATTAAAATTATCCTAGAGAATTAAGAGCCTGAAGAAATTCCAAAAAAAAAAATCTTACAGCCGTAGTGTGCCTATTTAAGACATACTTTGAACTACACATTTTTTGTTTTCCTTGTTAAAAAATAAAGGATAATCTACCTCTGTTAAGAATGTATAGGCCTTGTGAATCACATGAGGAGGAATCACATGGATCAGGAAATTCCTCTTTTGTCCTAGTTGTTGCAAGAATTTCTTTGCTGATCCTAAAAGTGACAAGTGTATTGAAAAATCAGTAGTCGGTTTATCTTCTTAGCACCTAGATGGAGCATGCAAAGAGCAGTTATTTTCTGCCTACCTCTTTCTCTTCCACAGTGGAGAGTTGTGTTTTCAGTGGCCATGCTCCAGCTATGTGCTAAGCCAGGAGGAAAAAAGAGGCCTTCATGCAGACTGCTCTGTCCAGGCCACTGCAGGCTGTAGGGGGGCCCAGAACCTCACAGGTAAGAACCTAAAGCAAGAGTTCATAGACTGACTTGTTGCCTCCCAAAAACAACCTTTCTCCCCTCTCCCTGCCACTTGATCCTTGCTCACTGTGGCTTTTAACCTTCTTCTAGAGACCATTTTTTCCTTACGTATGTTTCTGCTTTGTACCTCTTCTGCCACCCTCAAATTAGAGTTTCACCACCCCTTTTCTCTCATAACGACTGCTGCTTCCCTGCTTCTGTTCTAACACCTTCTACCCTCCCAATTAGTTGGCAGCAAACTGTAGGGCATCCTATTTCTTCCCCGGATTAGGGGAGATGGTGTGAAAGGCTGCACTCTGCATGTGTGTGTGTGGAGGGGGGTCACATGGCAGCTGGGGTGAGCTCAGTGATGTCACTTCTGTTAGGATCTTTTCTCAAATAATGCCACCTGGATGTTTACCCACTACTTGGTCCTCAAGACATTTCAAGGAATTATCCTTGGAAGAGTCACAGGCTTTAATGGCTAGTATTCACAATAGATTTATTTTGACAAAAAGAAATCAGTTTTATGTGTGTTTTCCTTGCTTTTCCCTTGTTTTCAATCATACGATTTTTCTCTCTCAAAGACATCTTGTGCTTTAAGTCAATAGTCTCTTCTGGTATGCAAGGCAGTCTATTCTACTCTTTGTAGGATCTTTCCTGGGGCAGAATTTGGAAGTGTATGAATTGATACGGAGAATATCAGTCTGAGATTTCTTTTTCTTTGATCTGGAAGAAGAATGTGTGGTTCTTGAAATTTTTATAGTAGTATGGTGCACATAGAAGGACCGACGTACACAGTCTCCGAAGTGAAAATTTACTAGCTGTTGTATGAATCTTATTCATCCAGCAGTATTCCGGGAAGTGTTCGTGCATCACATTTTCATACAGTGCTGTCCATTTTAGCTACTCTCTGTTTAGGCTAC
The DNA here is from genome assembly GCF_059628265.1 of Tinamus guttatus. NCBI lineage: Eukaryota > Metazoa > Chordata > Aves > Tinamiformes > Tinamidae > Tinamus > Tinamus guttatus. The sequence continues at coordinate 5,156,027 of NW_028289006.1, read as the reverse complement.
ATGAGGTTCATCACACATTCATTTCCATTGGAAAAGAAAGGGTAGTAAAATATGAAATGCTTTGCGGTGGTCTTTGGTCCTTTTTCATTATTTTTGCGTAGACAGCTCAGTCATAACTTGCTTGTAATCATTTGGTAGGGCAGGTAGGTGGGCTGCTTTGCTTCACAGCCCTGGTCCAAACTTGCAGGAACTTGGGAGTGCTATAGAGGTGCATCATATCTCCCTTGCCTTCATGCCTCACTTTCCCATCAAAGATGACTTTGTAGAGAAGATAGAGACAAGGTGCAAATAAATTGAGCAGGCCTGTGATTATCCCTACATGAACATTGCCCATGGGATAAAGAGAATCTGCGGTGCTGCTGTTTAAAGAGTAACCATACGGTAGGAAGCATTCCTGAATTTTATAATGGTATTCAGCCCTGCTCATGTAGTATTAAAATTTTTCAAAAGCCTCAAATATTTTTCCCTCCCTTGCCCTTGAGCATTTTACTCTTAATTTTATTATATTGGGAGCAAGTCCTCTGTCTTTGTGTCTACTGTGGAAGTAATTCATCATGATTTTCTGTGTAACTTGAAGGCAGAGCGTGTGTGAAAATGGGTTGTCCATTTCTTAAAAATAGTCGGATGACGTTCATGTTGTCTCATCTCAGTCTAGACAAGAATACATAGGAAAAAAAAAATAAAACCTATGTGTAATTTGAAGCTGAAAAATGTCATAGATTCTTCCGGGTTGGTTCTAGTATTAGTTTGAGAACACTGAAACTTTTCTTTGGTGTTCTAATGTCAGAAAGTCAGATTTTGTCCTTTGATTTCTGTTTCTGTGTTCCTATTTGGTAGAGTGCCTCAAAATGAAAGGGAATGAGGGAGAGGCAGCTGACTGTACGTGTATAATAGAAGATTGGATTAAGGAGAATATGAGGCTCTGTTGCAACTTCTGTGACATACAGTCAAGACATTTAATTTCACAATAAGTCATTTCCTCATTTTCAGTTGAGACCATTATCACTTCCCGTTTTGCACCCTTTGCTGGCCTAATCTACTCAAATTATAAAATGTCTGGGTAACAGATGGTTTGAGTCACATGTCCAATATAATATGATGTTGATTGAGGTTTAGGGTAACTCCAATAACATAATCACAAGGATTGGAAGAATGTTCCATGCTGAGTGATGCCCAGTATATATGTATTATTTTATGTTCCGAAGAGTAAAATATCCCAAGTGTTTAAGGCATTTGCAAATTTAATGGTAAATGCAGTTAAGACCAGCAGCAGATCCAATGGAAGTTTTGGCTTTCTTAGGTTGTCATGGTCCATTTATCACTCTATGTTTTCTACTAGATCCCAAGCACTCTGGCATCTGAAATGATAAATAATATTCTTTTCCTCAAGGGGTAATTAGCTTTCTAGCGAGAGCATCCTATTCAGTGACCTTTTTTTTTCTTTTTTTTTTCTTGCCTTCCTATTGTGTGTCTGTTCTTTTGGATGCAGGACTCTTTCTGACTGGAAAAACCTCCAGAAGAGATAAGTCAGATTCTTTTTTTTCTACCTAGACTGTCAGCTGACTGGTAATGGAAAACTCCTATTAGGAAATCTGTAGTATTCCCATGTCTCTTAAAAAGAGCTGAGGTTGGTTTCTCCACTTGTATTCAAGGAGGAACCCTGGTCAGATATGATCTTGTGAGATGCAGCAGGAGTTTGGCAGGGCAAGGATCTTGTTTGGACCTCAAGGACTGGGAAAACAGTCCCTGATCCTAGTGACTGATCCAAGTGTTGCTGCTGTTTCCTGCCTAGCAGTGTGTAGGATTCACGCTGAATTAAAGATGCAGATATAAACTGAGCTTCAAGCGCATCTTTAGCAGGGTCTTTTTGTAATGAAAGTATGGCCTTAATGGACATGGAGGTGAAAACTGTAAAAGTGCTTCAAGCACTTTGATGACTGATGAAATGCCACTCTTCCTTCTGAGGCAGTAAGAGATATCATTTAGTGTGGTAATGATAGGTATTATGTCCATGACTGTACCAATCTCTGGTGAATGTTATGCTCTGGATCTTGTGATCTCTCGTTGTTCAGAAACACTGTTTGCAAGAGTTGCAAATAGACCTGTTTTTTTGTAGTTAAAACCTAATTGGATAATTCTGCTTGACCTTTAAGCTATTTACTTCATCCCATTTATATTTTTCCCTTTTCCACTGATTTGGTAGACTACTATGTGCATAGGAAAGATCTGTTGGGTTATAGTGTCACATCTTATCTCACTTTAGATGTGATGATATTTAATCACTGCATCAGGGCTGGTGCTGCAAACAGCTACTGCAGGTTGCTGTTGGGGCCATCCCTTGGTAGTTGTGCAGGTGACCTGGTGGGGAGAAGCAGAGGGACCATTTCTTTGCCTTCATCTACAGCTCCCACTAATCTAATCCTGGGAGCTACTTAATATGTATTTAATATGTAGTATTATCTTGTTTCTGAAGTGTACAGAATAGAGAGATGCTTTATGCATGATGCTATTTTAGATACCTGCTCGTTTGCCATTTCAGGTTCATCCTGTACAAAAGAGAAATATTCATAAGCATTTTGTTTTAGGTTCAAGTGCATATTACTAAAATGTGCAGTTCCTGTGCTATAGGCACTTACGCTTTTTTGTTTTTTAATATTTGAAGGTGTATGCCTTTATTATCCAGTGTACAGAGAGCTTATTTGCCTGACTTGTGTTGTAAAGCTGTAAAATGAACACGCCAGAAGCATCAGCAACATGACCCGACTTGTGTGGTGATGAAAGTTGTTTTACTTGTCAGTAACACTCCCGATGGGAACACAAGCTGTGAGACACTCTTCCAAAGATCTGAATAATTCAGTATGTTACTGTACACTACTGGGTCACAGCCCAAGACAGTAGGTTGTCTTGCATTGTGTTTTCAAGCACTGGCATGCCTGGTGAGTGTTTATGCAAGCTCAGATTTTTATTTTTAAACCAAAACATGAGCTATAAACCAAAAGATTACTTACTAGCACATTAGTCCGTATTTATTTCCAGCGGTTCCATGGACTGATTTAATTAGCTGGTGGCAGTATAAAAATATTTGTGGCATAGACTTAAATGCTTTTTAGAGAAATCGAAGAACTTGAGATGTCTGAGCAATTGAAAACGTTAGGCTCCGTTTCTGTAATCCACCTCCAAAACACACGGAAAATAGTTCTGAATGAAGTGTCTGTTTGTCACTCAAACGTAGGATGAGGACCTCTTTTCACTTCAGACCAGTTTTTCTACAAACTGTAGTGGGAACATTTTGTTTTATTTTGCGCCACTTTACAGGAGACTCTGCCTTGGAAGATGACCTAGGGTGCAGCTTGTGACACATTTTTCTCTTCCTCTTCAGACTTATGCAAGTGCCTCTGAGCAAGAGCAAACTCTTTTCTCAAGCAATGGAAGAAAATCTTGTTTTTACCTTTTCCTATCCTTACTAATAGTAATGATAGAAATTAGTGCTGGAACAGGCCTTCTAATTTAGCAATACCTTATCCAGGACTGCTCTAGAAAATATATTCTTCAACACATTTGAAATCCTTCCTTGGGTTTATTCCACACTGTAAGAAGTGTTGATTGCTGGGATAGCTTCTCTCCATAAGCTGTGATGATATCTGTGTACCCAGGAGAACTGTCATTATGAAACCTGTAGTATTGGTTTGTTTCTCCACTGACCTAAAAAAATACTTTAGGCATAGGTGTGTAATTCTAACTGTACACAGAAGGATGAGGCGTATACAAAGGAAAACTCAAGCTAGGTTACCTAAATTAATTATTTTTGAAATTGTTCTGTGAAGCAAAAAAGTTTTAGGATGATCATTTCTGATGGTATTCAAAGCCATTCTGCCTTGGCTTGCTGCATCAAACTCCTGTCATACTTTCAAAGGGACATCAAACAGGTAGTCTGGTTCTTTTACCTCCAGTCCCTGCCCTGACACTAAGCACAGAGTCCCATAATTCTGATGCTCCATCTCATTCTCCTGTTTTCAAGCTCATAGTTGGAGCCCTGATGGAGAACTCTGTCTTGCCTTTCCCACACAGCTGCCCTGGAAGCATTTCTGTAGTTCAGACTGGAAAATGTTTGGACCTGGTATTGCAGAGTTGAGAACCTTGGTGGTGGTTTCTCTGGGGAAGACTGTCTCTACAGCCACGCGCGTTAACTTTCAGTTTAATAGTTCTCTTGCTTAAAAAAAAATGAAAAAAGAAAGATGTTTATTCACTACAAACACCTTTACAGGTTAGATTTTTGTGATCGAGTTATTTTTTGAAACCATATGCCAAAAAAACTAAGCGCTCGACATTTCAGTTGTTTGGTATGCATTTCAATTGGTTGTATCCCCTGAGGGCAATTTGAAGATTAAGAGATAGGGTCTCAGAATTCATAAAACATATGTAAGTAAATATTTTGAAAAATACTTCCTGTCAGCTCAGTCTGAGAAAAATAGATATGCAGTGTATCAAAAAATCCTTTTTTTTTGGCACTAACTGACTGCAGAACCATCATGCATCCATTCAATCATTGCCTTTCATGCACTGTGTTTTAGAAAGATCCTTAGGTAAAATGTGTGATGATGGAGAGAGAGTCCATCTTAATTAGTAATTTTCAAAATTAAGTGTACAGCTCAGATGAAAGTCTGGATTTAGGTTGAAACAGGATGGAGAGATGCTTATGTGACACGGTGTTTTGGGGGCAATTTCTGTTCTTGTCATCCCTCTTCCCTGCCTCTGTAGACTCATCTTCTGGAGTCTCACCTCAAGCCGTGGAGTTCTATAGATGAGGAACCTGGTAAAGTGGTTCCTCATCTGGTCTTTTACTTCTCTTCTCTCATCTCTGTCAGCCATTTAACTTCACAGCAGTTGCCAACCTGAGATGAGGCTAATCCTCTCTGTCTTTATTTTTAATTGTGTAAAAGTGTGATTACACTTAGACTAGGTGGGGTTAATGAAAGCTTTATTTCACATTGTCATGTACAGGCAAGCTGACCGGAAGCAGATGTTGCCTTAGCGTACTCTGAAGTTAGGCCAGAGAGAGTAAGTGAAACTTCCTTACAGGTACTTGTGTCTTTGAGTTTACAAGAGAAGCAAATGGATAAAAAAAGGAATTGTTTGATTTTTATTTATATTTTGCTTTGGTTTTTAATCAGAATAATTTTTGTTCCCTTCAGCAAGGCATCCTGTCAAAGCTAGCTGAGGTCTTTAGAAGTTGGTTTCCTTTTCCACAGTATAAGAAAAATGATGACATACTTCACCGACTGGTAAGTGTTTACTTTTTTTTTAATTTCCGTTCCTAATCCAGATATCTTCTTTTCCTTTGTACCTCGTCCCCAGAGCACTTCCTTGGCCTATATTTGCTGATTTGGGTTCTAAGAAGTTTGCTTATTTTTCAGATAACATAATTGACTTTAGCCACTATAGTTTTCAGAAAATTGTGTCAAACAAATTGGTCACAGAGTAAAAGGGGAAAAATATCAGTAGTCAGATTAAAGTAGTTCAAAATATGGAAGAGGTTGTGAAAAATTAAAGAAATTCTTGAAAGCTGAAGAGTTAATGTATACTGGAACTGCACCGTGCAGTGGAAGGCTGTGCAGAGACCCTGAGCCATTAAGTCCATATGTTGCAGTCCTTCCAGAGCCTTGCAGACACAGCTCAAGACAGAAGGATCTAGAGCTTCGTGTGACTATCACTTCACCATCGCTTTCAGCTTGTTAGCCTAGGCAGGGTGCCAGGCTTGCATAGCTGTTCTGCCCCACAACCTAACCTGGCTCATGTGTTTCTGCACGGCTCTCCACAGTGCTTTTGCATTTGGAAAAGCACTGATGAAAACTCAGCTAAGACATCTCCATTATAATGCTTCAGAACAACTATGCGGATAACATCTTTCTGGTTTGACTCTGGGGAGAGGGATGAACAGTTCTCTGTATTCCCTGTGCACTCAGCAGTTCAGAATGACATTCAGATGTCCCTCTGCTTTGCCAGAAGTTTTCTTCTCTACTCCCAAGAACTTCTAGGGCACAAGTTGATCTGTGTGGGGGTAGACCCAAAGGGTGACAGTAGAAATATGAGGTAGTTAGAAGCAGTTTTATGCTGCCTTTATGTCTGTTCTCTATGGAGCCCCTTTCTAGCCAGTTCAGATTCTAGCTTAGGCTACTCTGAGTTCTCCGAACTTGCGCCCAGCTGCTTCTGGTTCCTGGTCTTGTTTACAATAGTTATAATCTAAAAGCATCTAGGTATACCTTTATCTTGGGTTATGTCCAATGATACATGGATGGTCCAAATCCAAATGAGGATGCTCTTTCACTGAAGAATTTCCCAGTGGGCCTCCGGCTTTGTGACTCTGCAAAACTTGATAAATGGCACACATTAATGTGGAGAAGATACAGTCTATGTGTGCTTTTCTTGGAGACAGCATCTGGCCAGCCCAGATATACAAAACCTGTTTTGACCCCGCTTTTTATATCATTTTCATTTAGATACGTCATATTAGTCAGAGTGTCCCAGAATCTGAAGAGCTGGAAGTTTGGCCTTTTTCTACTGTGATATAGGAATGCTGTGTTCCAGTGTAGTTTCAAAAAATAAAATGTCAAGCCACGTGAGACATTAGAGTTTTCCATTTCTCCGAGAGATGTGCCAAATCTAATTGCTAATCCTTCACCCTTATCTCAAGAAAACAAAATTTCCTCTGAATCTCTTCAGTGTGCTGAAGTATCTACTGAAGAGATTCAGTATACTGAATAGTACTATACTCTTCCCCTTGAAGTAAAGCTATTATCTTACTTTCTGCCATGACCAAAGAGTAAGGAAAACATGTTTCTCCTGCCGCACACTACAGTGGGTTACTGAAGTGGCACAGGATATACTGGAGGAGGGCTGAGTTTCCTCTTGAACACAGTTCTGAAACAAAACTTTTTCTGTAAATACAGAATGCAGATTATCCACAGTGACATCAATGTATGGAATCAGATTTTGAACTAGCTAGTTTACTCTTTTATAAGGAATTTTGGAGAGGATTTTGTACTGTGAAATTTCAAACTTCTGTTAGCAACTCCTATCAGAGGGAGCTGTATTATAGAAACATTTGTCTTTCCCTCCTGTAATCTCACTAGACACAAAGATGCACATGTTCAATGTTTGTTGGGTTGTGTTATGATATTTTTAAACTGAAATGTTTTGTAATTATAGTTTGCTGTAATATGCAAATTAAAGTTTCAGAGGCCTTCTCTAATGTGTGTGTTTGTGTTCAGAAGCTGTGTATTTGTCTTGAAGAGCTGTAGCTATAAGGAAAAAATAGCAAACGCTTATGACAACATCAGATCCAAGAGTAACTCCCTGAACTTTGTCTTGAGTTTGCAAGTGTGAGGTCTCCAGTGAGGTCTCCAGGGTCCCATGCTATTTTCTGTTTTTTTATGTTTGAAATCAAGTTCCCTTGGGAAAGGTCATAGACTTGCGCAGGAGAGAATTTCCCTGCGTTGTGGGGAACTTGAGTCCAGCTCATTGACCCCACTGTTATTAAATAGGCTATAGCTGACTTTTGTAATATCTCTTTTCCTTTTTTTTTTTTAGTTTGCTATTGCAAATACTAAAAAGAAAACATTATTTTAGTTTGATTACAAATCTTCTAATAGATTCAGTAAAAAAAAAATGAGGTGGCTGGTTAGGATGTAACTAAAATATTCCTGGGATCTTCTGGAAGAGACAGTTTTGTGTGAAGAATAGAAGGTCTGGGTGGTTTCTTTAGTCTAACAACTTAATCTTAAGAATGTGCATATTCTCTATTAATGTCTGTTTTTCTTTTGTCCATTTTTGTTAAGGATGTTGGATTTCGGTGTGACACACTCCGTACCATCCTGCAGCAGGAAGTTCTGCTGCAGGAGGATGTGGAACTGATTGAGTTGCTTGACCCGAGTATCCTGTCTGCAGGGCAGTGCAGGCAACAGGAAAATGGACAGCTTCCAACACTGCGCTCCCTAGCAACTCCTAATATTTGGTACTGTATATAACATGTGTACGACTATATTCCCATATTCCCTTAGAAGCAAGAAAAATGATTGTCTTCTTGGTATAAAATGCCACAGAAAGTAACTGTTTTTGTCTAAGGTCTCTGAGTCTTGATTTCACTCTGGTCCATTAATCCCACATTTTGGATAAGTATGTTTTTTCCTTGGACATTGTGTTGAAAAAGTAGGTTTTAATCTAAGGTAGTTACATGAGCATGAATGGATACTTGCAAACCCTTATGAAGGAAAAAGTAACATGGCTGATTTAATTTCAAAAGCTATGTAGGGGGGATTTGGAAGTGGATATTCCATTGAAAAGTATCTGACTAAATTTGTACTAAATTATTTAACCTTGTTTAATAATTTGCTAAGCGATCTTCTGTTAGTTCTCTGAGTAAAGGGAAGTCTCAGTTTAACCCCCGCCTGGGTAGTGATCATCTTCCACATTCCATTTTAATCTATTTGTGTAATATTATAGTGACAAGTGTGATTGGAGTACCTACATCCTGTACATACACACACATACACACACACTATGACACTATCACTCTTTTTAAAATATTTTGATTATATAACTAAGAGACTGCTACAATACTCAAATGGACCTGCTAAGGTAGCTCTAATAACTTAGAACCCTTAACAACAGAGAAGGGAGGCAGAAACATCAGGTATCAGTTGTGCTGTCTTTGTGTCCTCTTAATGTCACTAAGCACTTTTGTTCTCTGCACCGGAATTTGGATGAAGGCGATTAGAAATATAAAGAATAGAGCACATAATACTATGTGAAGAAGAATAGTAAATCACAGTGATTCAAATATTTAGTATTCAGTGTCAGCTTTGGTGTGGTCTTTATAAGACACGTTAATTGTGCTTAGAGCAATTAATTTCACAGCTGTAGAATGCCAGAACAGACTAAACATTGAAATAAGATACATTTAGGTTATTAGAGGCTAGTGAAATTCACCCTAAAATGCTCAGGGATTTCACTGCAGCAGTATCTAAACAACTATTTCCTGTATTGTAGAATTAAGAAGGGCGGTGGGTGGTCTTGGCAGAGTGACTTGCTCAGGAACAGACAGGAATCAATAGGGAGATGGTTTGTCCTGGTCCTCCCACTATCCATTGTTTCATTTACTGCACTTAGCAAATTTGTGAGTATCACTCCGTTTACAGATGTCACCAGGTTTTCACCCATTTTAGCAGATTCAGAAGGATGACAAATTAGAGAGTTATTTTGAAATCGATAGGAAGGTCAGTAAAGACAAGTGTGTAGTGCTGTGCTTCAGAAGGAAGAATTAAATAAACGAATACAAAGTGGGGAGTAATTGAGTAGAGCGTACTGCTTCAGAAAAGGATCTGCCCCTTACAGTAGAGCAGAAATTGAATGAGATGGGAAATTATTCCAAAAATGGGAAATCTCATGCTAGAATCCTTGTTATATGCAAACACAGGATTATACTTCTCTGTCTTCTTCTCTGCCAGGCTGGAGCATCTGTTTTTGGATGCCACATGCTGAGAGGTTTAGGTAGTTTACACAGAGGCCAAACAGAGCCATAAGAATAAGGGATTTGGAAATTAGAGCCTTTTGGGGAATGTGTGAGGGAGCTAGGATTGTCTGGCCAAAAGGCCGAGGAAGCGGAGGAACATCTTAGGATGCACACAAGGTAGTTAATAAGAGGGTGGTGATCAGCCATTATCCATTCTGTGGCCAAAAGGGAAGGATATGAGGAAAAAAAAAATTGGCTTCATTTGCCAGTGATTCACATTGAACTTGGGAGAAATCTGCACCATGAGGATCTGAAAGATTTATATGATCTGAAGAGAAACCAGAGTATAGTTAGGCACTGGCACAGCTAACCAAGTGGCTTAGGGAATCTTCATTTTCTCCTTTTTACAGTTTGTTGGAGATGGTCTAGATTAACTGAAATTGTCTCAAAACTGAAATTTGACCAACTGATCTGTTAAATCCCTTCCAGTCCTTCATTTTTTATGATTTTTTTTTTCAACCGCACCAAGGAGTTTGTGGAAAAATATGAATGCTATACAAATGAAAGGTTCTTTCTTGTCTGGAAAAGATTTTGTTTATAGCATTTTTCTCTTAGGACTGTGTCTGTCCTTTCTAAAGTTTATGTCATCTTTGGAATGTTTTAACCTTGGGCTTTTACTGCAACTGATGAGTACCAATGAAGAGTTTATTCTTGTAAAGCTTATTGAAACATGCCTACAAAAGTATCCAGAATCTTAAAGTCTAGCAGTCATTTTTGCTTTGGAAATCTGGAAATGTTCTTTGCAGATATTTTCAAGAGCAAGGATATAGGATTCACAGCTTTAAAGGGTGAAAAAAGATTTTTCTATTAAAAATATTTTAAATAATACTCTTTCATGCCTTGAAGCTCTGTCCCCTTCATTTTTGCCAAGACTGTAATAATTGTAGTTTTACAAAATTACTGTTATAATACTAGGTGTAAAGCACAGTTTATTTTCTAGCAATCATACATTGTTATTGCATCTTTCTAAAAGAAAATAAAACCTTTATGAAGTTTTAAAAATGTCCTTGAGAAACAGTTGACAAGAGACTGAAGTGACTCTTGTTTGTTCAGGGTTTTTAAAAGCCAGCAAGTTATTTAGAATGATTAATGAAGATGTCTTTCTTAGAATGTGTTCAAAAAATAGTGATATGTTGGTGTCAAAGTTAAATGACTCAGAATCTGGAAAAAAATAAATCTGTCATTGCTTGGGGATTTCGTTACCCAAAAGAAACATGCCCTTTGCTACTGTCCTCTTGAACCTGGAAATACAGATATTCCAGTTTCTATCCACCCTTGCTTGAAATGCTGAGTAGGGACTTTTTTAAAGTCATATGTATAAAATGACCTGCCAAAATGGTACAAAAAAAAAAAGTAATATAATGTGTACTAACCAATAATGTCATGCATTTTATATCTAAATCTACCATTTAGGTGTTGTTTTTGGTATTTACAGCTCCCTTCAGAGTCTGCCTGAGAGCTCCATATTAAAATCTCAAATGTCGTACTCAAATGCTTGATGCTCTTCCCACTCGTTTCGCCTCAGGAATGTGCGGGTGATGCTGCTTTCTCTCTCTGCAGGGACGTCTCGCTGTTGCTCGCCTTTGTAAGCGCCCTGCTGGTGCTTCCTTCGTGGTGGGAGGACTCGGCGTGGCTGCTGTGGGCGCTGGTGCTGCTCGTCTACGCCACCCTCCGGGTGTGGGGCACATGGAGGACAGCCAAGCTGCAGATGGCCCTGCGGAAGCACTGCCTGCAGCTGGAGGAAACGGTGGCAAACAGCCGAGCTTTCACTAATCTTGTGAGAAAAGCGCTGCGGCTCATCCAAGAGACTGAAGTCATTTCCAGAGGATTTACCCTGTGAGTCTATATTTTGCTTTAATACATACATCCATTCAAGCCAGATGTCTTCTAAAATGGTGCCATTACACACAGCGAGGGGAATTACTGTGAAACACAACACTTAAAGCTTCTCACTTTTGTGGAATAGTGTAATTGCCATTGTTATATTCGTCAACATAAGGTGTTAAAACTGTGTGTCCTGGAGGAGAACTAAGTCTCCCAACATTATCTGAATTGGGCAACTAACCCTTTTGAAAGTCTTCTCCAGTGCTATTGGTGAAATAAATGAGTCAAATGGACTCTGAACCAAGTTAGTTAGCATTTTTCAGGAGCTGTTTTTTTAACAACTTACCAAGTCAGTGTAAATAAACTGCAAGTATTAATTAATATTTTAGTATACAAGATGAAAACCAGTTTTATTTAACAAATATTAGTCCAAGTAATGCGAGTACAGTAAGCAGACCATGAAAGGTCATTTCACCCCTTGGAGAAATTTTAAACATTTATTTTTCTTGCGTACAATTGTTGAGATATTCAGAACCTTCAATTATTTGCTGTTGAATTTGCCTCTCTGCACTTACAGGATCAGAGAGTGTCCCTAGTTATTGAGCCCAATGGCTAATTGCTATATGCACCAAGAGATTCTTCTGTTCATGCCAGATCAACTCTCCTGCTCTCCAGCACATGTTGTTACATGCAGGCTGGAAACTGTACACTTCTTATTTTGAATTAACTTTCTAGCTTGAGATACCTTCGTTAGGCTTTTCTGAAGAAATGTTTTATTCTCCCTTTGGAATGTGTAAGCATGTCTTAAGTCTGCCTGGCTGTTTTTTGTTGTTTTTTTTTTTTGATTTGCTGAGGAAGCATATTGTTAAGCAATAGTCAGTCTTATCTTTGCAAACAGATTCTTAAACGAAATTATTGTTAGGGCTTGTCCGAATTACAGATGAGAAAAATATTTGGATTTTTTCCTAGGCTTAAACAAATGAACTTGTGGTCAGTGTCTAAATGGCTAGTTCCTTGTTCGTTTACAGCATATCTTAGATAACAGATTAACAAAAAACAGACTGTCTATAAGCTGGTGCTTGATCTAGTAGCCCCTTCATTTAAGACTCCGGCAAGCTTTTCAAGAGATTGTGGAGTATGGATGGAGTGGGAGAAGTCCAACTGTGCCAGCCTCCGCACTGGAATAATTGTCCAATACAAAGAAGACTCCACAGGTTTTGATCTGGTTTAGCGTGGGCGAAGTTCTAAGTCCAGGGAGCCCTCTTCTGCATCTATGTATGTAAGAGATGTGGCTGTGCAGGACAGGGAATTCTTTGCATGAGATAACACTTCATGTATCATCCAAAAAGGTAGTTGCTCCTTCCAGATTTTTGCTGCAGTAAATCTCAGCAGAGCAAAGTTTAGTATATCTCCAGTGATCACCTTGTCAAAGTCTTCGTGGCTATTCAGAGAGTGTCATGTGGCACTGGAAATGGCGGTGCCTGAAAAGTTGGGGTATCATCTTGTACCATTTTAGGAAGGAATTTTGTGTGGGATTTCAAGCAGATAGCAGAGTACTCCGCGCACGGATATGCACTCTGCTCTTTCAGTATGCTGTTAGCTCTGCATGATCTGAACTCCGCATAAGCCAGGGAATGAATGGAAAGATACCTCAGCTGACATTTAAATATACTGAGTCCAGAAATAGGGTAGTTGTGCTCACACTAAACTCTCTTTATCAAAACTCCGGGTAAGCTTTGGTCTAAAGCTCCCTGCCTACATCCCACAGCAGTCTCTTCTCTCCATTGCACAGTCCATTGATGCATTCTCATAGCTTAACTTATACACTCGTTAAAAGATCAATGGCTTTGCTTTATTCTATACCCTTTGCCCTTGATTTATTGATATTTGACTGTCTATTAACAGTAAATTATTCTCCACAAGAATTTGGTCAATTCTCCCTTGTTTAACCCATTACAACATGATTTTGCCTTCACGTCTTCCCCTTCCATCCCCAGAAAGCACAACAGCCGCTTAGAAAGGAAACCAGCAACCACTTCTGGCCTCTTTTACCTCAGTTGCTGTCCAAAGCAACCCACCATTCCAGTCCCAGGTCGGCCGTCAGAGCTGGCGGCTGCCTCCCGGGCAAGGAGCCGGGGCGCTCGGGGGTCCCCGCGCGGCGGGAGGGGCCTGCTGGGCAGCGGCGCCGTCTCCACAGCTCCGCGTCACGCAGGGAGCCCCCGGCGCCCCGAGCTCCGCGGGCCCAAGACGGGGAGGTCCTTGAACACCGGAGGCGTCCTGAGGCAGCGAGCAGAAAGCGGTGAAACGGAGAAAGCAGTATTTTAGTGAAGTAGAAAGATTGCTTCTTCCTGTTTTGTGTGTTATACGCAATACTGGTAACGCTTGGTAAGGCCGGTTACGGTAAATAGGAGATAAAAGAAATACTAGGAGGGATGTGGCATGTCTGTCACGCAGAAACTTACACTATATTACATTAGTTTAACGATACTGGAATAAAGAAGTATTTTATAAATACCACTGAGGCAAACCTTCCCGAAAGCAAAACAAATTGTTTTGCTAAGTACTGGCATTACACACACGTGTGAGTTGTGCAGTATTTGTTCTGCAGAGAAGCTGGAAATGCAATCTCAGAACAGAGATTGGTTTCTCTTTTTCATAGTAGAATAGTTTTGCTTTTCTTGTTTGGACCTTCAGACCCAGACCTTTGGACCCAGAACCTGAGTCTACAAACCGACATGAGAGTCTATGTGTGAACTTTTGCAACCTTCTAAAGCTAGGAAATATTCGAGGTTGACATGTACATGCTCTGTTCCCAAGTGAAACTTATGGCATGACTAGCACTTTAATATTGTTAAATTTCGAGACTTAAATTAACACCATTTTTTGTATATATTTTAAAATATTCTGTTTATGAACAGAATGTTCATGTTTATGAAATGTTATGTAAATTATTTCAATATCACTTTGTATTTTGGCATGCTCTAATGATATTTTAGTGTAGTACGGGGATATTTTAACTTGTGGATTTAGTGTGTAGCTATTTGGCATAATCCTCCTTTGCATTAAGCTACCGCATACTCTGATAGAGGCCCAGCTTTGCTAACTGGGGGCACGGCGCTGCTTTCCCTCCTCAGCAATGGGAGGCCATAAGCTCTTCGCCCTCCCAGTCAGTGCACAGCACGATCAAGCTGAATTTATGCAGTAGGACCAGCTCTCCAGCAGTGCCAGCTCTGCTGGCTTAGTCAGCTCTCCATTCAGATGGAAGAAGGCTTTTCTTCTTTCTTTTTCCTTTTTTTCCTTTTTTCTTTTTTTTTCTTTTTTCCTTTACTTTTTTCTTTCTTTTCCTTTTTTCTCTTTTCTCTCTCTTTTTTTTTTTTTGGGTGCCTGTAGACACAAAGTCTCATCCATATCTCATGCCAACAAATGTGGCAACTGGCGGAGCAGGCTGCTCCTCCCCTGCCAGTTCATCAGTCCTGTTACCCACACCGGGTCCTTTCGAGTAGAAATGGTGCCAGCAAGGAGAGTCCACCAAAACTATTGTCAGACTCTCAGCCTTAGCTGGAATCATTCTTTAAATGAGTAGAGATAACTGGATATTGCTTTTTGAATATACCGCCAGTAAAATTCTGGAGGGAGAAAGTTGAGAGAAAATAATGTTTTGCACAAATAACAGTAAGTAGTTGTACTTTCTTTTTTTCTGCAAAAATGATTTATATGCCAAAAAGTTTAAGTTGCATATAGAGGTGTGTGTTAAGTGTCTCTGGGTTAAAACTTCAAAAGCTTCCAGCGAGCCTGAGATAGTTTTCTATCAGAGATAACGATATGACCCAGCTGACTTTAGTGTATTTTTTTTGAGAACAAAAATGTCCACACAAGTTTTGCCATGGCTCAGATGAGTACAGAATCGGGACCTCTACTGAGGATTCCAAGGCTCTTACCTAAATATTTGATTAGATTTATTTTTCTAGTGAAAGAATTATTTTGCTCATGTGTTTACAGAGCCATTTTGAAAAAGTTTTATAATGGAATATGAAAGCTGATGTACTGTCTTTTAAAAATACTTTAGGACATCTGTACAGTTGTATCACATTTTACTTTTCAAGTTTGCTTGACAGGGTCAGTGCCGCTTGCCCATTTAATAAAGCTGGACAGCATCCTAGTCAGCACCTCAGCGGTCTCCGGAAAGCTGTTTATCGATCCGTCAGAGCCAACTTCCGAGCTTCAAGACTGGCTACTCTGTACATGCTGAAAAAATATCCTTTCTGTAAAAAAGCTATTTGATTAATACTACCTCTCTGTAGTTTTGTCGATGTTTGGAGTTCACGTGACTTGAAAAGTGCAGTATCACTGCACTGTTTCAGACAAGCTGGACGGAGCTTTTACTATATCAATTTTCCAAACAGCATGTTTACAAGTGAATCAAAGTAGAATACTTTGTTCAGATTAAGTTTTGTGAAGCATAATCTGTATTCCTTCAGTGAATTGCAGACTTTATTTTGTGGCATTAGAATTTCAAGATGCTTTTCCCTGTATATTATACTGCATGTGCAATCACGTCTTCACCCGGTATTACAGTAAAAAAGAAAATATATCTATTCCTGCTTTGGAAAACAACATGCATGGAGACAATAGTTGTTGGTGTTGCAGGCATTGAAAATCTGTCATGACAAATGACTTGTTTTGTATCCCTAAAACATAATATTTGATTAATATATTGTGCCTGGCGAGTAGATAGATGTATTGAGAGAGATGTATTGAGAGATGCATACATGATTGTATGCATGTGTGCAGACACACATGTTCTTGCACACACATGCAGCTAAGAGTGTGTTCTGCTTTGAAGAAAATGAGTGCTTCTTTGCAAAGTAATCATGTATAGGAATAGGAACCCCCATTCTGGTCTCAAGATTTCACTTTTAGCTTTGGGAAATACGGTGCTTTTTCTATATAAAGAAAGAAAGCATTATTCTAAGTGTCTGCTTCAAATAAGTTTATAAGAACAACTGATATCAAGTTTGGAAATAATCAAGAATTACTTTAAGAACATAGAAAGACAACTGAAAATGGAGCCAATTAACGTGGCCTTTGCAAATATTCCTCCACCACGAAGAAAGGAAATCCGGTAGTGAATGTGAAAAGGTGCATAGATCATTGCTGTAGCTTGTAAGTTATATGTTCAAGCCATATGGATGAGTGTTAGATTACCATTTAATTTTGTAGCAGCTGATCTGATGGAATGGGTCTTAAGTTAAGGAGCTGAAGAAAATACATTTTGTTTACTCTGGGTAATTTGGCACTTACATCTGTCTTTGAATAATTTTTAAGATGGAAGTTCCATTATAGCAAATTGTCATGCATTTGTCAGTAGTAAGGGGCAGCAGAAGTACATGGCAGAAAAAAGTTTAGGACCTGGCATGTATATAGGTTCTGACAAATGAAAAGAACAGTATTCTATCTATGCAGAATACAATGGAAAAAATAGAGTGACAGCATCTGAGTTGAGATACAGGCGGAGTCTACTCTGCAGGACATGAAAACTGAAAACAAGGAATGTTAGATGTGAGGAGGATGAGTAAAGGATTCCTCCTCCTCACTGGAGTAATAGAGAGTAGCTTTGGGGTAGCTACTTTGAGGTTATCTCTAATTTGTAGTTTTCCCTGAGTATCACAAATGCTTGAAAATTCAACAGGTACCATGTTTATCACATAGGCACTGAGGACAAGGAGCATCTTTCAAATAGATTCAACTGCCTTGTGCAATTCAATATTACTGTTACACTGGAGGGGCCAGAGATTCCTTCATGCCAAAATCCTTCACAGCTGCCACTTCTGACAGCTTTAAACCCTTGTCCATCATCAGACTGTTACCAGAGATCTGGCCTACAGCAAGGGAGAAGAAGGAACTGGAGAGATTTAATAACAAAGTAAGCTAATAAATTAAAGGAAAAGAACTCCCATCAAATGTCTGGAAACTAGATACCAATTCTGACTTCTGCAATTCTTTCTGAAAAATTGTTTTTACGAAAAGCCACAACATATTTTTGAGTTAAGTTCCCCTAGGTTCTCTGAGTATGAACTAGTGAATTGCTCTAGGTAAACTGAGGTTTACTTTTTCAGAGCATTGTGAGGCATGAATTCATTAGCACTACTACTGGTTTACACCAGCCACAGCAAAAGGTCTTTTATCAAAGGGAAAAAAAATAGACAAATATTCTAAATATGTCATTGAAACAAGACTGTCTTTCCTGGATAGTCACAATACAGTTCAGTAAATATTTTTATTGTACTGAGTATTGTTTATGTCTCTGTAACAAAACAGATTTCTTTGTACTTGGGTAAGTGGAAAAACTGAATTGATTTTACCTGAAACAGCTTTCAATAGGAATTTAATGTGTGAAATGCCAACTAGTCTGAAGGACAACAAATCTTGAATCTTCATATCTAATACACTAAAGATGAAAGCAGTTTAATTGATGACTGTTCATTCTTTTGAATCATTTTTCTCTTTAGCGAATAAGGAATTAATAATTTCTTAAGAATGTGCAACTAACAAGGCCAACAAGGCCAAGTGCAAGGTCCTGCACCTGGAGAGGAATAACCCCAGACACCAGTACAGGCTGGGGACTGACCTTCTGGAGAGCAGCTCTGCAGAGAGGGACCTGGGTGTCATGGTGGACGACAAGTAGACCATGAGGCAGCAGTGTGCCTTTGTGGCCTAGAAGGCCAATGGGATCCTGGGGTGCATTAAGAAGAGCGTCTCCAGCAGGTCGAGGGAGGTGATCCTGCCCCTCTACTCAGCCCTAGTGAGGCCACATCTGGAGTATTGTGTCCAGTTCTGGGCCCCACAGTACAAGAGGGATGTGGAGCTGCTGGAGAGAGTCCAGCGCAGGGCTACAAGGATGATCAGGGGCCTGGAACATCTGCCCTATGAGGAGAGACTGAGGGAGCTGGGCCTGTTCAGCCTGGAGAAGAGAAGGCTGAGAGGGGACCTGATCAGTGTCTATAAGTACCTCAAGAGACGGAGTGAGGAGGATGGTGCTGGCCTCTTTTCAGTGGTGGCCACTGACAGAACTAGAGGTAATGGCCACAAACTGAAACACCAAAAGTTCCACAGGAGCTTAAGGAAAAATTTCTTAACAGTGAGGGTGACAGAGCACTGGAACAGGCTGCCCTGGGAGGTTGTGGAGTCTCCTCTGGAGATCTTCAAAACCCGCTTGGACGCAGTCCTGCGGCACGTGCTCTAGGTGACCCTGCATGTGCAGGGCGGGTTGGACTAGGTGATCTCTAGAGGTCCCTTCCAATCTTAAGCATTCTATGATGCGGCACAGGATCCATTGTTATGCGGCCCATTGTGATGCTGCATGACATCCATTGTGATGCGGCCCATTGTGCTGCGCATGGGATACATTGTGATGCGGCACAGGATCCATGCTGATGCGTCCCATTGTGATGTGGCAGGGGATCCATTGTGATGCGTTCCATTGTGATGTGTTCCATTGTGATATGGCCCATTGAGATGCTGCACGGGATCCATTGTGGGGAAAAAAAAATAGTTCAGGAAATGTCAGAGTGAATCATGTGGGATGAGAAACAACATGTATCAATTGATTGGGCACAGCTCTTAGGACATTGAAGTCAAAGATGATGAAAGTGGAACTGGATCTTCACACGATACCGCTTATCACATCTTCATTTCCTTCCACAGGGTGGGATTCGTTGGCCTCAGTTCATCCACGCTGGCTTTCTTCCACTGGGCCAGGCTTCTAATGCCCTCAGGTGCTTTTCTTTTCCCAAAAGTCTGACATTTGAAATTAGATACTTTGTCAAATAATCAGGAAGGCTTTAAACCTTGAAGTGTGCATTTCATGTAAACATTTATATTTAAGTGGGAGATAAACTTTTATGCTGCAGTTGGGTTTGCTCATTTGGCAGTATTCAGTTGATGCTGTTACACAAAATAAATACTTGTCACTCCAGTGCTGAGCCATGGGCTCCAGCAATCATTTTTGTGTGTGATGTCCAGTTATCAAAATAAAGTCCCAGTCTGTGATTAGACCTCCTAAGGGGTACAGGGGCACAGAAGGATGATAATGTGAAATATGTCCTGATGCTGCAGAACATGCCCTGAAATATACCTTCAGCTGCGTGGTTTTTTTTATAATGGACTTTTATAATTTGGGTATCCCATCTGTAATTGTTGCCTCAAGGCTACAGTAAACAGGTCTCAAACTGAGACATGTCTGTTACTACATATAATAATTAAACTAATATAGAAAATTAAAGTAATGTAAAATATCAGAATATCCCTTTTTAAATTACTTTGCAGCAAGATCAGTTCACTCATTTATGGCTTAATATGGCATGATAATTTTTATTCTTTGAAAGTGTATGGTTTCATATGCTTACCAAATGGATAAACAGCCTCACTTATGAACTGTTTTCTAAGACAGCTTGAACGTCAGAAGTTGTTCATAAAGAAGCAAAATCTGTAAAAAGTGGCATTTTTTATCCATAAAATGGGAATGATTTAGTAGCCAGCCCACCTCGATACAGTGAAATTGTTTCATTTTTACAAAAACTTACACTGTCCTTGCGTTCTAAATCCAAAGTCTGACTCTGCAGGTAAGTTTGACTCTTGCATCTGAGTAAAGATGCTTGGGAATTTTTTGTTGACATCAGATGAGATTTTTGCTCATTCTTTCCAGCCTAGTGAGCGGTGAGAATTCTGTGAACAGCAGCTCAGATTTCTTAGGGATCTTGTTAGATGGCTACAGGAAAACATGCTTTAGAAAAGCAGTGTACTAGTGCTGATTTGTATACATGGGTGCACTAATACTCTTGTTTTTTACATATAAATAATATTAGCTCTTGATAGAGATTAGATATTCCCTGTACAGATATTTTATTCCAGTTATATAGAAGTTATTATTAAATAGTGTTGCCTTCTCTTATTCTAAACTGGTAACAAATGTGACTTGAACAGGTGAATAAAGTGTTTTCACAAAGACATAGAAAAATGTGAGCGATGTAAGTTCAGTTAGTGCTTTTTTTTTTTTTGCTTTAGTAGAAAACATTGTTTTCTATTTGTTCTGGAGAAAAAATCGATCAGGGAATGTATGTGGGATATATTTAAACTTTCTAAAAGTTTATTCCTTAAGAAGCTATTAGAGGCATTTTGGCTGCATGACCTCATTTGGATGATGCGCCGCTGCATAAGAGTTTTTAGGTTGAAAATTTGGAGCTACAGTCAGTTCTTTATGACCTTAATGGTTCTGTTCCCTGCATGTTTTTTGTTGCTCTTTTTGAGCCTTAGAAACCCTTATGTGCTGTATTCAGGTTGTATTTATACGGTTGTATTCACGTATTTTAAGACGTGCACGCTGCTGGAAGCTGCTTTTTGCAGGGAAGGATTAACAAGGGGGATGATTAGCCTTTCAGAGAACTGATCCTAAATGGTTTTGCTCTGACTCTTCCCTCCGAAGGAGGCCAAACATCCTCATCCCATGTGCTCCATCTGCTGGGCATCCTCCCAGGCTACCTTAGCAGGGCTGATGCCAGGTTTGTGCGAGGCAGGAGCGAAGGCCACAGCACCCTGCGTTTGGTTTTGGGCTGCACGGGTGCCGTCCTAGGCTTCCTTTCCAGCCCTGGAGGAGAAATTAGAGAGAGTTGGTTTAGAGGACAGACGTGTAGCATTGCTTTTTTTTTTTTTTTTTTTTTTTCCCGAGCCACAAAAATTCTATTTTATGCAAAATGCTTCTACCAAAGTGGGAAATTTATTTTGGAGCAAATCCCCGTTATCTTCTCAATTGTATGAGAATTTAGCAGGTGGAAAATTTAGGAGTAAAAGAGGGTGAAACTTGAAACTTTCCCAGAAGATGGATGGGACAAAGTATTTTTCAATGAGCTTTATGGGATCTAAGAGATAAGAGCTCAAAACATAAAGGAAAGGATTAAGTTACGGCCTTGTTTTCCTGAATGCTTTGCAAATATTTTTATTTACTTTTGCAAAGCAAATATGTTCTTATGACTCTAGTTCCCATGTTAGAGGAAATATGCTGTTTTGTGACTGGATAATCATTTAAACCACACAGAAATCTTGAACTAGCCCTCCCTCTCATTCCTCATTCCTAAGCATGAGGTTAGCCTAAAATTAGTGCTATTTTATAAATGCTGTCTAGTGCATGAAATATTTTTGTCTATCCTTTGGCATCTGAGTCTCATGGTGTTTACTGCCTGCTTTTTGAGCATTTTACCACAGTTGTGATGGTTGAAAATGTGCATTTTTAAAAACAAATTCCTTGTGAATCTCATAATTCTAGAATTACATTATGAATATAGAATGAAATTCTAAATATAGAAAATTATTAATAATTAAAAAAATCGATAGCTATTAATTGTGAGAGAGAGCCAGGATAGCACAGATTGTTTATTTTTCATAATCAGAATTAAGTGGGCTGCACTATGTTGATAGACATAAGTTTGCTGCTGTTCCTGTCAAGATTATTACAGTGGCTTTACAGCTGTGTAAATAGCTGTGTAATCAATAAATCGTAATCTCAGTAGTTGTGTGTGAATTGGCCCAAATCAGCTTTTCTAGCGGGTCAATCCCTTCAGCATGTGGAATTGTGCAGTTAAAATGTTTCTGGAGTCAGTCACAAAGGACTTGCCAATGTGAAGCCTTGCTGCATGACAAGAGCTTCATTTGGCTGGAATCTCTTCCCCCGTGCCCGGTTTTGCTGTTTTTGCAGGTTTCAAGCACTTCCGTGGCTGGGGACGCGCGCTGAGGCCCAGCCCACTGCGTGTGCTCTACCTCTCGTCTCTGCACACAAGCTTGCCCGGTTGTGTTTGGGCACGGACAGCGGGGAACAAAGTAACTGCTGTTCTCACAGGGTAACTGGCCTGTCCTGACATCACTGTAAGGGACACAAAAATTAAGTTAATGATAATTAATGCTAATAGTTTCCTGCTGATTTCAATAGTCTCTGAAACAGCCGATCTCAAAGTGCTTTTCTCATGTACTTATGTCTTCGTTATTATTCCCATATTCCTTCTGGGATGATTCAGAAGAACATCTTTCAATGCAGGAATCAGAAGAGGCAGGGTGAGGGCCTAAGCTGTGCTGTTAACTGAGCTAATTTTCACAGGGCCTCATAGCCACCCCCTTCCTTGGCTAGTTATTCCTCCATGTGTCAACACTACCACAGAGATGGATAGCAAAGCAATAAGAACAGTAGCACAGTTATCTTCATAAAAGTTACAAAAAATAATTGAGTTTTGGCTGTATGAAACCTTATAGTACATGGTATTGTGTCCGTGAGAAATTTGGGGTTGGATTAGCAGTATGGCAGTGTCAGAGCAGTTATTTTAAACATCTTTGGACAGTCCTCCTTAAGCAGAGCTCACAGGGAAGTCCCACCATCCTTATTTTGGACTATTGTGTAGATTACCTTTGAAAAATAAAATTACACAAGTATTGTATTCGTCTCTCTAATTTGTTAAATGACCAATTTCTGTTTTTAAGACTGACATGAGCTGTTTCTTAGGAATTTTCTGTTTAAAGTTAATATAATTTCTTCATTTGAAAGGAATGCATAGATTTTTCATTATTCTACTTTCTTTGTTTCTTTTTGGATGTTTGTTTTTAGACATGAATGTTTTGCTAATGTCCTCTCTTTCTATGAGCATTTAAAAAGCCATGCTAGGGACAAAGATTGCAAAACGTTCACTTAAACATGTGCTTTTATATAATAGCTAGATATAAGATACCCTGCCTGGCACTTTCGCCTTTTCCGTGTGCTTGTTGCAAACGTTGCTTTGTTAACCCCCTTAACTCTGGCCAAACCTACCCTCTGAACTCCGAGAGCGACAATGTGACCAACTACATCTGTGTCGTGCCCTTCAAGGAGCTGGGGCTGGGCCTGAGCGAGGAGCACGTGTCTGAGGAGGAGGCCCACAACCTCACCGACGGCTTCAGCCTGCCCGCGCTCAAGGTACTCTCACCCGCAAGGACAAGGGCTCCCACGAAGACTGTCCCGAGGAGCTGGGCAGTTGTCAGGAGGCTCTGCTGCTTCAACTGTCTGGCACCTTTTTTTTTAATCTCCTAAGGTTTTGTCATTGTTGAGTTTATTTGTTTGTTTCTACATACTGGTCTATAGTAAGAATGAACTGAAGGAGTTCATAAGTAATCTTACATCATGTGTCTTATGCTCTCTGGCATTTACATGATTTGTTTTTGCATGTCATTGAAGTTAGTTGTTCAATACAACATTAGGATCTTTTCTGCAAATCACTTAAATTCAAATGAATGTTTTATAACAGGCTGGGCCAGTCTCCTCCATAAGCATAAATTTGTGCTCTGGTTATTGTTCAGCAATCAGATGTTCTCTGATATCATTTAATCCCAGCAGAATCAATTAATCTCATTTTAGGTAATCTCTTCCATAAAGAGAGATCCAAAGATGTAAATTGGCTGCAATCACAAATGTAATAGTTGCATTTAGTTACACTGAAGAGTAGAAAACATAAACTTGGATCCCATATTGACATGAACCACTGTAGTTCTTTAATCTCTGAAAAATATTTAAGGAACAGAGTAGCAACTATATATGACTTTTTTTTCTATCTTGTTTAGAGATGTTAAGTATTTCTAATTTGGATGAATACATCTGCTATTAGAAGGAGGATCTGATTTGATCAAAATCATAATTCTTTATACTCTAGTGGTTCTCTGCTTAGGCAGTTCCCTTTTGACATTATATTTTTAATGGAAAAATCCATTATTATGTGACTTTCATGTTTTACGGACTCTTGTTGCATTTTATTCACTGAATTCCTGGACTTTGGCCTATTTTGATTTGGCAGTAACTGTGACTAGTAGCAGGGGTAAATAAGCTTTGAGGCTTTAGTCTAATTAGTTTAAACTGGGAGCTTCAGGTAACCTTTAGGGATTTTTTCTTGCCATTAATAAAATGTACTTCTAGTTGCAACCCTGCAAGTCCAGTTGTTTATCCACTTCTCTATAAACATAAGAAGCCAGACAGTTGCCCAGGCTTGTAAACCAGGTCTTTGTTCACCTACAGTTTGCACTGATTTAGCTGAATTTAGTTTTCAAGCTGTTTTAAACTGGTTGGAGTGCCTTCCGGGTGCAGTTAAGCTCCACCTAGCAAATCTCAGTTTACCTTAGCTGGCACCAGTGAAGTAGGCTGGGTGTGGGACAGCTGAATCATGCTAAACTAATATTAGCCAGTCCTGAGCAGATCCACGCTTAGTATACAAAAATGGATGCACTTGGATAACCTTGTGACATGTTTGTGTTGTGGGATGTGAATTTATACTTAGTCCTCTTCTTTTTTTTTCCCCTTTGAGGGAACTTGCTATTATATTAAAGTGCAGGCAGAATACAGATATGTGTACAGATTTGGTTAGTATTTTAAATTTCGTTCAAGCTCCTGCCTAGGCCATATGAGATATGTGTTGCCTTTAGTCTGTGCATTTTGGTTACCTTGTCCGCAAATTAGACTGCTTTAGAGGGTAAAAAAAAGCTTTAAAATAAATATTGATCCAAGCTGAGGAGAGCTGGTTTTGGATGTTTTGGATATTTTGGATGAAGTTTGAATGCCAATAAAAATCATGAAAAATTTTTGTTGACAGAAAAGCTGTTTACATCTCTGAATAAGTTTGGAATTTCAATTTCTCTCATCCTCATGCCTTTTTTTAAAGACATCTTTTGGGTAATTCTTTTTAGTTTCTGAAATTCTCTACTTTTGTGTGCTGCCTTTTGTGTGTCAGCTTCTGCCTTTTGACTGAAGGGAGGGGATTGGCCTTCTTTTATATTCATAAGAATCTGAGTTCTGCCTCTTTATTCAGATCAGCACTCCTTCAGGGATGCTTAGTGATTGCTGCCGACTTGTCTATGTGTTTTCTTTTTCTTTCTTCACTTCTTACGTATTTAAATCTGATTCTTTTAAATAGGCGATTCTTCTTACGTATTTAAATCTGATTCTTTTAAACTGGTGTTAGAGAGAAAAGTATCGTAATTGCTTTTTATTTTAGAGATATGAGATGCTAATACCCTGTCATAATACTTTGTCTAAATAGCCAGGTCTTACGTGTCATCAGAACAAATGTCTAAATTAAGAAAACCAGTCTTATTTTCATATTGCGATTGAAAAAGAAGTTCTTGGGAAATTACAGTGGTGGCTTTCCTGGTGTCCAGACTGACTGGATTCATCTGTAGCATAGATAACATTGGGAAGTGATTTATCTCTTGTAAACCTTCATGGCTTTGGTGAAATGTCTCACTTGGGCTGAAAAAGAAAAGAGCAAGTTGGCAGCGCAGATTTCTTCAGATGTATACTGTTTTGGCTGGAGTACACGTTTCACTGGCTGTCCTGCGATGCAGTAGTTAGTAAGAGTAGATGATAGAAATGATAGCTTGAAGTTATAAAGCATAAAATGTCTTTTTGCCACTGGAATTTTGGCAGCCGTTTATGAGCTATAGGCTATTTTCAGATTACAGTGAATAATGAGACTGTCTGAAACAACGATGAAGTTTTAGGCCTCTGAGAATCTTCAGAGCATAATTGCATATACGAAACTTCATAGAAGAATTCAGAGTCATCTAAGGTTCACAAGATCTGAACTCACACGGATGCCCTTCCGAAATACTCGGCAGACTGAGTTCCTCAGGTTCCTGTGGCTGGCTGGAGAAGGCTCTTGCTTTCCCCATCTGTACGTGTTATCTGGGGGGCCGGCTGCACTGCCGGGCTCCCCGCTAACCCGGCTGTGTTTTGCAGGTTCTCTTTCAGCTCTGGGTAGGGCAGAGCTCCGAGTTCTTCCGAAGGCTGGTGCTGCTGCTCTCTCCAGCCAATGCTTCCCCCAAGCCGCTGGTCACGCCGGAAAGTTTGCCTCACCATATCTTGTCCGACGTGACTCAAGGCCTACCTCACACACACGCTGCCTGCCTCGAGGAGCTCAAGCGAAGCTACGAGTTTTATCGGTACTTTGAAACTCAGCACCAGTCGGGTTTTGAGCGGGCAGCCAGGAAAAAGCAGAAGTCGAAAGAGCTGAACAGTCTCCACACGGCGGTTCGTAGCCTGCAGCTTCACCTCAAGGCGCTGCTCAACGAGTGAGTGAGTCAAAAGGACCTGCCTGTGGGAGGAAGGCTTCAGGCTTGAACTCTTTGGGTTGTCAGTTTATATCCCAGATTAAAAACAGAAAAGATCAAAATATATATAGTCACAGAAAGTACTCCGTACCTGTTTTGTTTCATAACTGATTTTAGTGAAGGTGCCTTTTTCCAGATTGCTACTTCAAAAGACATACTGGGCGTTAGAAATCTCTCAGGAGTTCTTAAAAGGTTCCATACCACCAGTCGTATTCTGATACTCTGCCCATTGCTGTGTCTGAACTTCCAGTTGTAGCAGCTCAGCATGTCTTCCCGTAGCCTCAAGTCAAAGTGCCTTGGTCCAGTAGGAAATTTAATATTGTTTCCTGGTTATGCTTTAAATATCTTGCAAAAAATCCAAACTAAACCGTGCATTAAAATGTCTCTTTAGGCAATCTCTTGAAAAATCTGAAAACATCTTTCATTGATTTTCAACATACCAAGCACTTTATAAAACAGTTCAGCTTGCAATAACTACCTAGCAAATACTTCTAAAGATTTGTCACTGAAATAGTTGAAACTGTCTTACTATTTAATCTTAAGGATTGCTATAATGAGTGTGAGAGTGGTATATCTCCATAAAGAGAAAGTCTACATTTAAATTTTTGGGAAAGTTTTGAGATTTTGGCTAAACCAGATCATGAGAACTTGTAGAAAATAGCAGGATGTTAATGAAATGAAACTTGAAGAAATGGTCGAGTCATATATTTGTTGATATTTTACTTTACTTGTCTCTTCACCACACAGGGTAATAATTCTTGAGGATGAACTTGAAAAGCTTGTTAGCACTAAGGAGACACATGAGTTAACAACAGAAGCCCATCAGGTTCTGGAACAAAAACTGAAGTATATCCAACCTCATATCCAGGCAAGCAACAGCTGCTGGGAAGAAGCCATTTCTCAGGTGGAAAAAATGAGTCGAAGACACCCAGATAACAAAGGTAAATACGAAAGGTTAATTTATGAACTAATGGAATTTGCTTTAGAGATGGAATGGCCAAACAGGCCAAAGACTGTTGGACATATATACCTGAATTTCACGTGGAGAAGGGGCTGCAACTATAGACTTTGAGAAAATGATATGCATGTGGCAAACTGGCTGACCTTGAGGCTTTTGTTTCCCTAAAAATTGTAAATGTATTTCTACAATTTATTAGACACTTGGATTCAATTGGTTACATTAACAGGTATAAACTGATAGTGGCTTTTTTGCCTTTAACTGGTGGATGACGTGTGAAGGGATAGGATTTCTATGAATCAACCCTGAGATACTTTTCTTTGCATTGTTAGAATTTCATTTAACTGTGTGAAAATTACTTGGTAATTGAAATGGCAATGACATTGTCATGACACTTTCTTGACAGCGGCATGTCTTGAAGTGTTTTAAATTGTACAAGATGCATTGAGCATCTTACATATTGAGATACACCTGCAGGAGCGTGTGAGATTCTTGAGATTCGTGAGATTCTGTGTGCTGAAGAAGCTCCCTGAGCAGCACATCCCAAAGTTTTGCCTTGTGTCCCTCTGCCCAGTGCCCTGTTCTGGCCACGCTCCTCTCCTGAATCACAGCCACCTGAAGGGACTGAAGGGAGCTTAGTCTACTATGGAGCCAAACCAATAATTCTAACTTTTCTTCTTTCCACGAGTCTTTATGCTTCTCTAGGAAGGTGCAGCCCAGAATCTGATTAATGTTAGTAATAGGGATTGTGCAAAAGGAAAATGTGATTTTGTGCACCAGCAGGTTACTCACAGAAATCCAAATTCTTAATGTTCTAGGCTGTTAATGATATGTGGGGGGCAGGGGTTATAGAGCAGATGGATTAATATTTCTGCGGGCAAAGGGGCTGACCCTGTTCGTGCTCACATCAGACCTGGGAGCACTGAGGAGCTTAATGCAGGCACCAAGATGGTTTTACAGCTCATTTTGAGTCTGGTTATAGAGGTGCAGGCACTGCATCACTAAGTTAGCCTGAGTCTGGTCTTACTAATTCCCTGTCAGTGCTGCAGAGAAGGACCTATCAGAATATTTGATGTAATAGAATAACACCTGCCTGTACTATCCTGTTACGTTTCATTAATGTTGTCTGCAAGCAGCACTGCCATTGATTTTTTTTCCTTTTTTTTTCCTTCAGTGTTATTTCTAGGCTGCATGCCATACTGGTTTTAGACATTTTAGTTTTATTTTTACTTTGTATATAAATTTCACAGCAGATGCTTTTCTTATAACTTTCTTCCTTTTAAAAATCAGTACAAAAATAGATTGATGTATGATCTAGAGGGGAAGGATTGTGCAGGACATAA
Source organism: Tinamus guttatus (assembly GCF_059628265.1). Taxonomy (NCBI): domain Eukaryota; kingdom Metazoa; phylum Chordata; class Aves; order Tinamiformes; family Tinamidae; genus Tinamus; species Tinamus guttatus. The sequence goes on along the minus strand of NW_028289006.1, from coordinate 5,127,169 downwards.
AAATAAATAATATTCTTTCTTACATTCAATTTGTCTCAGGACCTTCCTGGAAGTGTGCTGGGTTTACATCTCTCTTTTTTCCAACAGTTCCAATTCAGTTTGCTGAATTAGTCCACGGGAACTACTTTTTAATTATGTCACTCGTTGGACATTATTTTTATCTGTCTACATCTGACTTCCGTGATGCATTTCTGCTCAGCCTGGTTTCTGCGAGCTGGTCTTACAAGGCCATGCGTGGTGATACCAGCATACCTGAAGCACGCGGTCACTCTGGTGAACGTCCTTCGGCTTCTCCTCTGCTCACAGGACCGGGTGCATTCCCAGTGCCATTAGTCACTCGCCCTGTCAGCCACCTCACAGATGCTGAGAGGAAGGGGTGTTTTTATCACCTTTAGGGGAATTCATCTCTGCTTAAGCATATTTTGTGTCCATCGATTTGTGGATACACACTGATCTTTCTTTAATCACTTCAAACGTTGATTCTAGACTTTCTGCCAGCTTCTCTTTATCCTTCCACATTTTGCCTGACTGATCAAACCAATTTACCTCTTGAGGCCTCAGCAGTTTAAGCATATAGTAACCTGCTGCTGTTGTCACAGAAGAATACTTTTTACAGCCAGTTAGAGCACTGTTTAAACTATCTTGGAAATAATACTCCTCAAACTGCTCCAGTTGCATTCTTTTGCATTTCCATGTTGCCTGTCATCCTGCAGATGCATACACCTGTCTCCAGTGTTTGTGGAAGCACAGGCACAGTGCTCCGCTATGCACTCCTGCATATTGCCCGGATTTGACTCCTGCATTTGACCCGCCGGAGAGAAACTGAAGAGCAGCAGTTTCAGTTGAGGCCTGTGAATACAAGGTCTGGTAGCACTGCTCCTTAGCAGTGTTGTAATCCCAGAGAGAAGACCTGTAGCCTGTACGTACTAGAGCAGCTGTTTCACTCATCTGTTTTGGGTAGTCAAGCTTTTCATTCGCTTTTCATTGGTAACTTTCGTTTTATTCCTCCGAATTTGTCTTTATACATTCAAGACCTTACTATTTATGATTAGCAAAATGTGGTATCTCTTGACAGTTTTCCACTTCAATTTTCACTGCAGGCTGCAGCTTTCTTCTAAACCATCACTTTGCTGGAAGATACTTCTGGAATAGCAAATCTTTAGCTCAGCCCAGGCAACGAGAGAATTATAAACTTCCTTTGTTTGTGAAAGCAGGAAGCTGAGCACCATTAGAGGCATTTTTCATGTAAACTGTCTACTTTCAAATACCATCCCTCAAGTCTCCTGTGTATGGATTGGAAACTGAAAGTAGGAGTGGGGCTTGGGGAGGTCATAGAGCCCAGGTCCCATTGGCGACTAAGTGCTGCTTGGCCGTTCTTGGAAACCTCTTCCAGAGATATTTTACAGCATTTCCAAACATCTATTCCAGCACTTAACTGCCATAACAGCACACAGGTTGTTCCTGGTATTGAATATAAATACATCCTACCGCAATCTGAAAACATCGCTGTTATCTTCCCACAATGGACTTCTATTTCCCCTTTATGGCTCTCTCTTGCACTTTTGACAAGAGCTAATATATTTCTTTCTATCTTTTCTACAAAACTGCATATCCCTCAAATATTCTGCATATCTTTAAAATTCTCTGATAATTTTTACTGTTCTTCTCTGAACTCCCTCCAGTTGGTCCACAGTATTGAACTGAGGAGTCCCAGAGTGGGCAAAATGTTCCCTCCAAGGCCATACCAGTGCCAAGCAGAGTGAAAATGAAATTTCATGTGTCTTACAGTCTGCGCACTTGGTTATATGTGTTTGTACTTTGGCTTTTGATCACAGCAGAATATTGTTGACTAGGTCTCTGCGTATTTGTCATCACATATTTGTGCATTTAACTATTCCAATGCACAGAACTTTGCAACTGTTGTCATTGAAGTGCTGTATCTAAAATCCTATTCTTCCTGGACTCTCTCTCTGATTTATTTCTCATTCTAAATCTGCCCTTCAGTATCTCTGCAGATTATCCAAGTGTCAGAAGATTCAATGAGCTTAAACATTTTTCTTTCACCCATTGAGAATATTGAAGAGTACCAGACTGGAGGCAAATCCTCAATGAGTATGTTGTTTTTGTCTGAAAGCAGTGTGTGTGCTCTGGTTTCCCAAGAGCATTCTTGTCACCTACTGGCAACTTTTGCTGGCCATTTTGTTTATGGGCAGGTCATGACAGTGTCAAAAGTCACACTGAAAACAAGATGCAGGATACCTTTGGCCTCTTCTAGTCATAAGAACTGTCAGAAAAGGAAATTGGAATGGTTTGTTATCTTTTATTCTCAACAAATCCACATGGGCTGTCTTTTATCTCCTTACTGTGTTCCAAGTGGCTATAAATTTTGTTTGATTTCTTCCAGTATTTTTTAATGAATTGAATTGGCCTATAATTTCGCACTTCTTATATTATTTCACTTTTTAAACCTGGGCAGCAAGTCTCTTTTTTGGTCTTATAGATTTTTCCTTTCCTCTGCGGTTTTTCAAACCCTATAAAAATGTTGAGATCTGTTAGTTGAAGTATTCCAAGGTAATTTGCGTCAGACCCAACTTAAATAACTTAGCCATTTTCATACAAGTCTCTCTTACACAGGTTTCAGTGTGTTCTAACCAGCCTTCTCACCATTTTTCATATGTGCCAAAGCTGCCTGATGAAAATACCTGGACCCTCCCTGAGTGAGTCAAATAAACCACTCAATCTTTCTTTCTTTTCTTTATTTTCCCAATACATTTCTTTCTTTCTTTCCTCCCAAAGGCAAGCTTGAAGCTTCCTGGGACAGCCTGCAGCATACTGCAGTACCTTTAATGCAGCCTGCCCTGCACATTGAAGACAAAGACCCGATCCCTGAAGAGCAGGTAAAAAGAAAAAGAAACACTTAATAAACATATTTTTTATTATTGTTATTTTCTCTATCAATTTTTTTCAGTTGCTTTGCAATAGCTTTCTTTGTACTGCCAAAGCAGATAAAGCAAGTACCCATTGCCATTTCGTATGTGGACTTGCAGAAAAAAAGAAAAAAAAAGATATATTTTATCTCTGTTGTTTCACAGGGAGATTCTCCCCATGTTGGAAGGGCACTAGCATTTTCTTCTTCATGTATAATATTAGAAATAATTGGACAAAAGGAAAGGCGGAAACACAAGTCAAACTAATACAGGGAAAATAAAACATTTGCTAAAAGGCAAAAGTTGAGTCTTATTTGCATTTTATAAGACAAACTGATGCAGATCCCAAAATGACGTGTTTTCGGGCAATACAGTCCATCTTCAGTTTATGGTATCTTTGCATTTTTCGGATGCCTAAAACGGACTTCAGCACAATAAACATCTAAGGATTGACGTGAGTTAAATTAGCAGGATGCCTGGATGGCTAAAAATTGCATAGTGTAAGTTAAAAAAAAAGAAAACCACATTGGCATTGCTTATTTCCATCAGTAATTATGAAGCAATGGACTTCCATTTTTTATCACTTTATGATCGTTGTGTATTTATATGAGAAGAAGTCTTGGGTGGCTGCAGTTCTGCAAACCTGGAGTGAGGGGGCTCCCTCCAAGCTGCCTGCAGGAGGGTCGGCCCCTGCCTCGGGACTTTGCCTTGTGTTGGGGTCCCTGCATCACACAGCAGCTGGTGGGACAAGATCTGTGCTGAAAGTGAACAATAAAAATTGGCCTTATCCTTCCTGTCTTTAGGAATTGGAAGCATATGTTGATGATTCAGATATGGACAGTGAATACAAAAGGGAAGATTTTTACTGCTTTTCCCAGGAAGAGAGAGAGAGACAAAAACGGGAGAGAGAGGAATCCAAGCGGGTGTTACAGGAATTGAAATCCGTATTGGGATTTAAAGCTTCAGAAGCAGAAAGACAGAAATGGAAACAGCTGCTATTCAGTGACCATGGTAAGCACTGCTTTGAAATATTAATTTATTTCTAAGAAAGGGTGGGTGCCTGTTTACCATCAACTTCTGACTCTGTTATTAGAATACTAATAGCACGCAGCTACAGTAATGTCTTTGATAGAGCTGTGTGACCCCCTGTTTACTCTTCCATCCGTTTGGAATGACCTTTTAAAAATCATTTGACGATATATTGGAAAGCACTATAAGGAAATCGGCCCCAAACAAAATAGTGAGCTAAAATATTAACTACACAAAATATTAAGCACAGCATTCAGAGAACTGTCAGGCACTAACGAACGGAGCTGGCTTTCCCTCTGCTCCCTGGTAAATATGAATTTTAATGAGGGTGCCTTACTAAATTACTTTTCAAAGTTTGAAGTAACTGTCAGAATTTATCCAGACTAACAAAAATGTACAGATTAAAGTGACCAGCTAGACTTTGAAATATTAAAAGGCCCATAAAAATGTAAAAGAAGCTCTTGTTTCCCTGACAGAGTGAGTATGTAGACTATTTTCCAAAAAAAGCTATCATGAAGAATTCTTTGGAACCAGCTCATACCCACTCTGATGAGAACTGCTGGGTAGCTCCATCCACTTGCACTCAGAGGCAGGAATATGCAAATTGCTCTTGCCTCAACAAGATAGTTGGTCTCAGTTCCAGCAATTGGTATTGGCTTCTCTTCCAGTTGTGTTCAGAGAGCAAAGAGAAAAGATTGTATCAGATTCTCCTCAGGAGTAGGATTTCTGTATCATCTTCCTGTTGTTAGATGGGACCCCACACAACTCCTCCCATAAATCTCTTCAAGTCTCTCTTTCACCTCAGTTCAATGGAGAAGGAAGGAACCTTACCCTCAGTTCAAGTCTTGACATCCTAGATGTAGTGACTGTTCTAAGAAAGAGATGTCAGGAGACATCAGGAGATCAGGATGTTGGGAGAGCTTGCATAAGGAAGAATATTTCCTTATGTATGTTATGACAAGATACCTGTGCAAATCAGTGTATCCTGAAGCTATTTCTGGTCACAGCTTTCTTGAATTAATGGACTAGTTTAACTGAACAGCTCTAAGCCTGGAAACTAGAGCTAACTCCCCTAGCTTTCAATAACATACTGCTAACATGAACCCCTTCCTCTCTGGCACTGGGTCCTTTCCTTCACATCATTTGCAGATACAACATTCCTTCAGGAGTACAAGTTCTCTGGTGGGGAAGGAGGAAAGTGTGATTTCACTCACCTGCTTAGGACTAAACACAGACTCCCTCCATCCTCTCCAGAAGCAGAGAGCACGAGGAGCGCCTGTGAACGCGGTGCGCACCGTTTCCCTCTGGCACAGAACACCGTGCATCTAAAATGCTGTTTGTATCATTCTTTCAGACATGGCATCTTCTACTGTTTTTTGAGGAATTTCTTCATTATTTCTCCAGGAAAAAAAAAAAAGCATAAGTCAGTTAAGTATGACATAATGGCCATATAGGTTATTGACAGGGTTGCTGATGTAACCTGTCAGTAACCGTAGCGTGTTGCTACAGCAGACTTTACTGATCCGTCCATGACAGTCATCCTTGTAAGGAGTCTTTTTAGGGAGTTGTGCTTTCTACATTTGTGGCTGGCATTATTCTGGAGATTTTAGATCAAAGGAGGTCATCTTCTTGCCCACATTGCTCCAAGCCGAAGGAGGGCTGTAACACAGCGTTTCTCCATGGCCCTTTACAGATGCAGATTTGTAATCTCTGTGCTCCAGACTGATCCTGCAGTCGGTGTGTGAATGCATATTCTTGTGTCTTGCTTCTCCAAGTAGAAAAAGAGTCTTTTCCTGGGGCTTTCATAACCATTAATTCAGCATTGATGGGCCCTCTGGAACCCCCCTCAACAACGTGGAGAAGTTTCTCAGAGTAAATGCCCCAGGGAGATGCATCTTCACTCCTACAGCGGTGTCTTGCAAAGAACACTTAGGTTATTTCCAGATAATCTGTGCTTCGTTATGATCCCAGAAAATTCCAGTCCATTCCCCGATCCAGATCACCCTGGAAGCAGTTTCTTTTCGACTCTAAATGAGCTTTGATCTTTTATGCCCTCTTCAGTCGTGCTTTTACGGGATGACTGTGTTCCAGAATTCATGTGTTCTCCTAGCAAGGCATTCTGCTGTGTTAGGGTTTTGGTTGGTTGGTGGAGGAGCTGAAGAGGTTTCTCCCTAAGAGGTAAGCTCCAAAAAGCTGTTATGTCTGACCAACGCAGTATGATGTTGTCCAGAGGTTATAGGTTGGAGTCCAGGAAGAAAACCCCCATCTTAGTATCCAACTGAAGTAAATTTGCCTGGGCCCAGCAAGATGGTGGTACTGCTTACAGCTGGGGCAGTAGATAGTTTATTGGACTGTAGATGAGCTCATTTTTTGTCTTTTGGCATCTTGGAAGCACTTTGAAGAGTAATTGTTAGTATCTGGCTTTCATTCATCAAACATTATCAAGCCGTTTTGGCAATAGCTGTGTTGTTGCCAGCTGCTTCCCCGCTCCCTTCTTGTCTATACAACAGTTCTTCTACAGCCATTTCCCAGCTCTCCCAGCACTGGGAAGGGCACAGTCAGAGCAATGGTGCATCTCCCTTCCTTTCTAGAGCTTTTGGCTTTGGATCTTGGGAGGAGGCAGGTAACGGAGGTGAGTCCACAGTGATCAGATTAGCCTGCATGTTCCTGCCTCTTCATGCAAGTGTGCAGAAATAAGCAGCAGGGCTCTTTCTGAGATGGGGAAGGAGCTGCTACCTTCCATTTGAGATGAGCCTGGTGCAGTGCTCCTGCAGTGCAGGGTGTTTTGGCACCAACCCCACGGTACAAATTCACAGCCACAATTTGCATTGAGCCAGTGAAAGTCTTTAGCAATGTGACAGCCCCAGCAATGCGGCTGCCTTCAGCCAGCTAAAATAACCACTACCGAAATAGGATGCAATGGAAAAATCCTAATGCAGTTTGTTTCCAGTGAAAACTTTGTGTATTTCCCAGAGTTATTTTCATCTCTGCTTACAGGGGTAAAGTCAGAATGGAATTAGAAAGGGAAATGCCACTCGGGAATCTGCTGGTGCCGCTCTCATTTATGCTCGTGCTGCTACTGTAATGGAGCTGCTGCAGTTTAGGGACTCTCTTACTTGGAAATGGACCCTCTATCGTTTTGTTAAAAAGAAAGACGCCGGGGCTTCAAGAAGTGCTTGTACCGTGTTATACTAGCCCTTAACTCTGGGAGGAGAGACTTCCTGGCAAGCATCCCGTTGCTGGCAATGGGACTGGCTGCTGCTACTAACTTCACGAGAGGCTAAATTAAACCGCCCTTTATTTGCGAGGACACCTTACGAGCCTGTATGAATACGTGTTGTGTGTACATGTCGTGATGTGTGAGCTCAGAGATTGCGTTTAAGGACTTGCTCATGTACCAGCTGTCTTTGCCGGGTTAGGTGAACTGCTGTTTAAAAGGAAGGCAGCAAAATCTGTATCCAGTGAAGCCGTTTTACTTGTTTTTTTTTTTATTTTAACATTGACTGCATCATCTTTGTTCGATGCTATTTTGAACATCATGAATGTCACCTTCTTCTCTTACATTGTAACTTCTAAGGGATAGTTCAGGCAAGTAACTATCACCCTCCAGCTTCAGCTTCCTTGTTAGAAAACACTGATTTAGTTTAGGTTTTCCGTTGTTGTGTTTTTGTTACTGTTTTTTGTTTGTTTGTTTGTTTTAATCCATTTTGTCCCTTACATATTCTACAATACTCCATTTTTAAAAACACAGATTAAATATATTTAGCAGCTTACTTTTTATTATCATTTCATTTTTTCCCCTTTTTAAGCTGCAGTGAAACCCTTGTCACCTGTAGAACCACTGAAGCTACTAAATAATATGGAGTCACCTATGAATTCGGTTACAGAAAATCAGGACTGTAGCCAAAGTTGTGATAAATCTGAAGAAAGGGACTCGAAGCTAACAGTGAATGCTGCTGATAAGAGCAGGACAGAGTATTTGTATGAAGATCCTGAGATGGAGGAAAACAGAGACAATACCACAAACGAAGGTGTTTCTCCAGAGGCTGGGAAAAGAACATATCAGTGCGAAGGGGACGGAGAAGAGCTGCAGCTGAGCGGGGTGGACGGGGGCGAGGTGTCGCCGCCGGCCTTGCAGGATGCCCTGCAGTCACAAATCAAGCAGAGGCTGGCGCTGCTCCACAGAGCAACAGATTTTACCTTCACATCTGGCCTGGCTGCACAAGTTGCTGCCAGGTCTCTTACTTTTACTACAATGCAAGAACAGACTTTTGGAGATGAGGAGGATGAGGAGGAAGAAGAGAAGATCCAAGAGAATGAAAACCTGATTGAAGAATGTGGGAATGAAGATAGAGGCTCTGAAAATGAAGAAGTGGTACAGGTCTGACCTGAACTTTCTTAGGCCTATAGCAGGTGATTTTGATAGAAATAACTAAGGTGGGAGTTTGAAGATCAAAATGCTAGGTGGAAAAATGGAGACCTAAATGTAATGCGCCTTGTTCCCTAAGAACGGTACACTAAATAAGACCTTAAGCATATTGAGAATTTGCAGGTAAGAGGAATTTAGGTTGCACCTGACAAATAGTTGGCTGGTGCCTCTTGAAGACCCTAGCGGTGGGTTTGGGAATTTACCTAAATATTTTCCCCTTTATTTATTTATATTACAATGTGTTTGTTTTTGTTTTCTAAAAATAAGGAAAAATAACGTATTGAATTTCAACAGACTATGTTTTTGCTTTCTGACTGTGTTGTTATGGTATTAATGTTAGTTACAACAAAAAAAAGAAGCCAGGACGTTTCTCTTGGAAGAACTTGAACTGTTCCCTGTGATCCGCTGCTACCACTTTTGTTTCAGTTCTTGTGTCTGCAGGGTATTGGCGAAGCCACCGCAGGCATCTGTGATTCTGTAGCCAGTGATGCTCCCAAGGAAAATGTAGAATTTTAAATAAAAACATGGAAGAGCCAGTATTTCATGTGTCCTGGGGTATGGGGCTGCAGTCGTATAAAGTTAGTCGTCCTTCATATTAAGGTTTGTTGAGAATTTTATGAAGGGTTAATAAATGATTTCAAGATGTTGTAATTCATGTTAGAGAAATACGAAGTATATGTTAGAGAGGGCTATAAACGTGTCAGTAGAAAGTAGTGTAGGCAGCGAGAATTTATCTGTTGGGTTGATGATAGATGAGAGTAAGATAACAATTTATTAAAACAGCTATTAATTATTTGTTAACCTTTTGTAAATTGAACCTTAATATGTTTGATTTGTATTATTTGCCCGGGTGTACAGTTTATTGTACATTTGTTTTTACGTCCTGCAGTAATTTTTCTTGCAGCTAGGTCAGCTTCTCCTACCACGTGCAGTGTTTTGTTGGAGGAGCCTGTTTGATTTCCCTAGCGTTCCTTCCTTCTTCCTTCGATCACAGCTATAAGCTGTGTGGCCAGGACTCCGTGAGGGAGCGCGAACTGGGCATCTCTAAGGTGCGCCTCGTAGCCTGGTTGGCTCCCGAGCCTCCTGCATGCCTGGTATGAGGCTAAGTGGGTTTTGTCTCTCTCTGTGGCGCTGCTGTGGGGAGAAGCTGCTTCCTGGGCCTCGCCGCTGCGGCTCCCCGCTGCCTCGCGAGGACAAGGCGCCTCTCACCTCGCTGGGCGGTGGGAGCGCGCTCCCTCCGCATGGAGTACCCTGCCTGCAGCTGGGGGAATTTCCCGTCGGAAATTGCTCCAGCGGCTCCGGAGGGCATTGCCTCCTCGAAGGCGACGGTGCTGCAGGGTAACAGCGTGCGGATGTGGGGGTCAGAGCAGGGCCTGTCCCAGGGCCTCGTGGGGCGGCTGGCGAGGGCAGGGGCAGAACCCTTGACCTCGTGCTGGAAAACAAGGCCGTCCTTTCAGCTCCCTGCTCCTCTAGCAGTGATTTCATAGGCACGCTGTGAGGGTAAATACGTGGCTTTCTTCACAGACCCTAACTGGGTAAACAATAACTTACAGAAAAGGAAGCGAGTCATTTTTATTTTGACACTGTAATGTCTGTCTTCTCCCTCACAGACAGCTTTTGGTAAGAGAGCGTTTCGACACGACTCCAGGAATATTGTATGCTTTGCTCTTTGGAATCTCAATATCTGAATGGACAATAGCTAAGCGTCCCCTTACAGGCAGAATCTGTTTTGCCCTAGGCTCGAAAAAGTTAAGCTAAGGAAACAAAATACTACCTTATTTTCTGTGTGTCAAGCAATTGGTTTTTTTTGAAGTCTAGAACCACTGCTTTGGGTAAATCGTCTGTGTCTGAAGTGCTGCCAGTGCTTCTGAAAATGAAGTCTTCCTCGTGCTTGACTTGAGATCTCCGAGTTCACTAAGTGCCCAGATATTTTTGTTCCTAGATAATTGTTCTCACTGCCTAATAGTATAGTCAGTCAATAAGTATCACATGGAGTGCAATTCAATTAACTCACCCACCAGTATCTCATGATGAAATGTTGCGTATCCCAAAATTTCTTTCTTCCACATCTTTCCTACGGGATCCAAATCTTACTGTGTAATATAGAGTGCTACGATAAAGCTTGCAAAAAGATCAAGTTTCGGTTATGAAGTATCATTGCAGTCCCAGCTTTTGGCAGCCAGCAGCAGCAGCAGTACTGCTGCCAAGGCAGACTCCACGTCTTTCCTTCACTCTCATGCCTCAGCTGAGTCCGTGCAACTTTTTGTGGCCATGGTATCCCCCAGCTCGTTGAGTCTGCTCAGGGTAAAAACATCACCCCCCTTTTTTTTTTTTCCATCTTATTTCAATGATGCATGTACCCCAAAACAGCACATACTGTGATGTAGGGCTGAGGTTCAGGTTCTCTAACATGTTTGTTAGTGGCAAAGACAGCACGCTGTGCAACTATAGCCTTGACATTAGACATGGGTATGATCGAAGTATGCATTTTTGGAGCAAGTTGTGATCCTGTTTTGAACAAAAGAGATTCTCTACAAGCCATTTAACTGATTTATGTGTAGATAAAACCCAGTCTAGATTGTAACATATATGTGCACCTGGGGTCATCTGCTCTTTTATTTAATATTCTCCCCTCAGAAGAATATGGCTAACAGTCCCCAACACACAAAGCACCGATCCCCTTGATTTGAGAACTGGCTTCCAGCTACACATACATAGCCTGTCATGACCCCGATTTTCTCTTGCTGTCGTCTGAAAGGACTGTGCACACGTGCTACAGATTCCTTCAGGAACCTGACAGATTTCTTGGCAATCTTCATTTATTTATGCATTTAAAATAATACATAAGAGAAACACACCATAGTTTGTTTTAGAACTAAAGAGTTTCATTAATATATTGAGCATGTCAAGGTCTGAGTGTTGTCTTGTATTCTTTGGCTTACTAATGTAGAGAGGGATTTTTGTAAAAACATGGCATTTACTGCTTAGGACTTTGTAACTTTTTGAAATGTGTTAATCAGGAAATCCACAGTAAATGAGTTATGCCAAAGGATATCAGCAGCCAAAATTCTTTGCAAAGAGCAGAGCTAACAGTAAATGGCTTTTCCATCATTCACTTTTAATTAGCAGCTCTGTGAAGTTGTAATGAAAGAAGTAGTTTTGTACAGTTAAATATTATATAATTGCTTCTCCTCCTGACCTGCCTGCAAGCCACTCCAAAGATGGTGTTTGCTTTCCAAACTGGATTGCAATCTAACATTTTTTATGTTGCTTAATTTTACAGCTACAAAAATAGGTAAAGACTCAAATGGGGACAAAGATCTATAGTAAGAACATTAATTTTACCCTTTTTTTTGAACGTATTCAATTCTGGCAGAAATGAAAGACTGATGCAATGGGAGCAGCAGATGGTTCCAAGCCCTTCAGCAGGCCAGAACGTGCCCGTGCCGGCCCTGCCCTGCGCTGCGCTCCTCTGGGCGTCTCGTCTCCGCGCAGAGAGCGCCAGGAGGGCAGCGCGGCGGCGCGTGGGCACGGTGAGGGGCCGCAGAGCAGCTGCCCAGGGCAGGGCACGAGGGACCGAGGAGCTCGTCCCGCGCAGGGCTCCTCCCCGCAGCGGCTCCCTGTCCCCAGCAGCCTGTGGCTCAAGGCCTTCGGAAGACGGTGGTGGCGGCCACCGGCTTAACGGGCCTCCAGGGAATTTTCTTCCACAAATCTGTGCAGCCTCCTGCTTGTCCCGCTCGTCCTTATCACGGTCTTTTGCATACTGTGAGACTAGCCAGTAACTTCTTGAAATTTTTCTTTCCTGAACTGAACAAGCCCATGTCTATGGGTTCTTCCAGAGAAGAGGGTTCTTCCACCATTTCAGATGCTTTCCTTAGAAATCTGCCCAAGTGGTGATGCAGCACTCCAGATGCAGCCCCACCAGTCCTGAGTAGGGATAATAGTCGCCTCCCATAAAGCACCAAGCCATTTTTGAGTTCATCTAGGAATCTAGAAATCTTCTGAGATTTTGTTTATCCCCAGCTACTAAGATGACAAATGAAAATATTTGGTCTGATGGAGGAGAAATATTTATTCACTGTCAGGAGAATTTGGTTCGACAGTGTTTTTCTTTGCTAACAAAACAAGAACTTGTTAAATCAAAATGATCTTCCAACAGCTGCCACCTGGTCTAACATAAACAAGAAATGCCAAAAAACACTTGTTTAAATTTCAGCTTGACTTTTCAGAGATGTTCTGATTTCTGATGAATAAGCATGTATCAAAATATATTGTTGCATGAGAATCATGGGAGTGGATATATGGATATCACAGATCAAACTAAAGGCTGACTTAGCAAATTTTGAAGTGCCTGGAGACATCCTTATATTCACGACCTTTAATAGTCTCATCTATATGTTTTTATTCTACCACCTCGAATTTTAAAATTAAAAAAAAAACTCTTTGATTTTATTGGCTTGGAAATTTGTGCAGTAATCACATGAGTGGTAAAAGTACTGTGATGGTAAGAGATAATCAGACAAGGGTCGTAGGTAGGGGCAGTGCCTCTCTACCTGTGAACTCTGCCTCGTGAAGAGGGGCAGCAGTGTAGTTTGAGGTGCAGATACTCAGCCTAACTGTTGAGATATTGTGTGTGACCCTTGATGTGGCCATCTCCAAGCTATAGGCAGGCTTGTCAGAATAAAATTGGACCCCATGGTTTGAATGCTCTCTCAGCCCATTTTACACTTGCTGAATACAGAATTCTGAAGAAGCAACTATAACTTAGGAGACGAGACACAAAAGGAGTTTTTTTGTCTGTTACAAAGTGGCTTTTTTAATATGGGTTGAATGGGACCAAATCAGGAATACTTTCACTCCTATGAAAATCTAAAACATGAAGATGAAGAGGGCACACCAGCAAGCCTATTGAAAACATTAACAGTAATTCCTGTCAGATACCCATATACCACTCAGTAGATAGCTTTAGTATACTTTTTTTTTAAAACGTATTTCAAGTTATAGAGACAAGATTTAGGGTTTTTGTTTGTTTTTATTGTACATACATGTTTTGATGTACGAAGTAGAAGTCTTTGCTGTGGACCTGAGCCTCATGGAGCAGGTCCTGACAGGAGTTTCTGTGACACAAACGATAAATATTTATAAGGAGTGACAGGAGCCAGGGCAGACAAACAAGGGGACTAACGTGGTGACCGTGGTTGAATGGCCCATGCCATTTGTAGGGTTTTCTCCTTGCATTTATACTGGGTAGACAGAAGTTTTTAAAGATGAGTTTGGGCAAGATAGTGTTACTGTAACAAACTGAGCCAGTCCATCTTTGAGGCCTGACCGTCCATTTTTGTGATAGCCGGAGAGAAGAGAGCTCCTACTCAGAGGCCTGGTGAACGGTGCGGCTTGAGCCGTGTGTGAGGAGAGGCCCAGGCGCTCACGGGCCTGCCAGTGCTGCCAGGAGCGTCTTGTGCTTTACTGCATCCTTTATAAACGTGATCAGCATATCCCGACCTTTGTAACTTCTCAGCTTTTATTCGTAGGGCCTCACGGGGAAGTCGCCTTTAGGGGATGTGCTCCAGGGACGCTACCGCTACCGCAGGCTGCCTGGCTGCTGGCAGTCCCTGCTGTGCAGGCCCAGGCCCTCCCTTAGGATGGTGTTGGCCGCCACGCAGTGAGGTAGGGCCTGGCCGTGGCTGTAAATGCCTCCGTTCTTTAGCTCCATCAGCTCCCTGACCACACAGCCGAGAGAACCCGAGACGGCGCAGGGGACGGGAGGGACTACGTGCCCAGCACGAGGAGGATGCTGTAGCTCAGCTCTAAGTCCCTTGCAATTATATCATTACTGTTTCCATGCTGACAAGTACCTCACTAGCATCCGTGCTGAAGCAGGATCAACTCAACTCCATATGTTACTTTACTCAGCTCCATATTTTGTGTTAGTGAAGTATTTATCATTTTCCTAAGTCATTTTGACCCTTGCCTATTTTTTGCTCTTCAGGCCTAACCTGTCTAAGACTTGTTGTGTCTCAGTCTAAGGTCTCTAGGAAGGGATTACTGTGCTGCCAGTAAAACACAAATTATCTGGCAGATCTCTGGTATTTTTTTTTTTTTACCCTTCTGGTCTCTGTGACACCCACAGTTCTTTGCCTTTATCACTGCTCCCGGGTGCAGTTCCGATTTTAAAATAATACCTTTTTTTCTTACATGTTTTTAGCACAACTTGATTCTTGCGTACCTTTCGGCACTGAATGAATAGGTTTAGAAATGTATGTTGAATTTCTCAAGATCACGTGATTTAGCATACTAACTGCAAGCTATCCCACAGAGAACTGAAACAGAAGACGGACACCAAAACACGAATAACATCCTGCAACTCAAATTTATACCACCTTTTTCTTTCTGTCTGTTTTATAAGCATTTCTGGATTACTGAAAAACATGATATGTTTTAGAAATAATCACAATTGTAGCACAGCGTCCCCAGATAGTTATGTTATTTGTTGGCCTGACTCATGCACAGATCTTAATATTTAAAGACCTGACCTCCAGCTGCAGGGAAGAGAGCAGAGAACAACTTCAAGTGTCCAAATAGAAAGTGACCAATGCTTTCCTTCAGCTCTTGCTATCAAAAAGAGGTCTGTTCCTAAACAAACAAAAAGAGAAAAGTCCGTGCTTAAAATCACGCATCCGTAGTAATTGCTAACAGAGATTCATCCGTGTCATTTGGATGGAGTCACTATAAATGAGCCGCTGTTTATCATGTTTTATTTGTGTGTTTCTTAAATAAAATAAAAGGCCTTTCATGTCTAGTTACACAATTTCATATTTACTCCGGGATGAATGCCAGAAATCCATCGATTGTCCTCAAGATCTTTCATCCACAGCCACAGATGGTCAAACTTGGGTGAGTTCAGGCCATCCAGCTTCTGTGCTGCTCAGGATGCTGAGGACACTTAGTGTCCCAGGCCTGGCAGGTGGTAGAGGTCTGGCCCCCATGGATTTGTGCAGAGGGAAACTTGTACAGGAACAGGAAGCCTTAAGGTGCTCTTTAGACATTGGCTCTGCCTTCCTCTACTGCAGGCATCTATGTCACTTGCACTCACACTTGTAAATGTATTTTCTCTATGTTGCCTTCTTTGTAAGCTATACAAGCCAAACTCTTTTTAGTTTTCCTTCCTGGTTTACTGTCTTACAAGGTACCAGGTAATGAAGTTTCCAATAGAAACAAAAGAATTAGTGGCCACACCGAAAAATCCTGGACCTGGACACACATGGGCTAGAGAGGCCCTTCTGGTTTAACCATTTCTGGAAAGAATTATACCAGGCTGATTGCCTGTGAGAACAGGGAACTAGATTTGATGTCTCTGAAGGTATCTTTCAAACTTCCAGTTTTGTTCTGTTTTTTTTTGTTGTTGTTGTTGTTTGTTTGTTTTCTTACAACCACAGCAGCTGCCCAGCCTTAAGCCTTAGGACCTGTGGGCACGAGCAGTTGGGCTTAAACCTTCCCCACTCTCAAAGAGCCTGTGTTTTCAGAACACAGAATCGATCTCCTGCTGCTCGATCTCCTCCTTTCCAATTTTTATTGAACAGTAATAAGGGTTTGTGTCTTAATTTTCATCCAAAGGGTTTCTGTAATTCTGGTTTTCTGCTATTTGTTTATTTTTCCTTCATTTTTGTTGTACATGCACAGTGCCAGGTGTCACCGTGAAAACCTTCCCTGGCAAACAGACTGTGTTTTTTGCATATCAAACTTCAGTTATTTACTCAGGAGCTAAATACAAACTTACTTTTAATTAGATAGTTATCTAGTGACAAGAGAGCTGAATGCTGTTGTACCATGTATGTTCAATGGAGGTATTTAAAATGCGCCCTGATTTAACACCCTTACCTAGAAGAGCTGCTGCACCTTGTTTCCTCGTACAGCGCCTTTGCACTGGAGCTGCTGCCAGTGCCTGTGAGCCCTTCTGTCCTATCTTAAACACAGAAACATATACATGTCCCCCACCATTTTTGCAAATAGGGCCGTAGGGCAGTATGGCTTGCCAAGGAAACCACAGTGAAAGCGAGGGGCCTGGCTAGGATGCTGTCATTTAGTTATAAATGGAAGGTAAGTGAAGAGGCAGTGTTTCCGAGAGCAAGCTCCAGCGCGAGCTCCTGGCAGGGCCGCAGAGGGAGATCTCATGCGATACTCCGAAGTTCACAAGTACCAGGAAAGATCCACAGTGTCTCTCTGGTGTGGAGACAGGAAGTGCGCACCAGACCAGTAGTCTTCAGAAGAGGAATAAAACAAATATTTTATCTCCGTGTTTTTTTCCACAGACTCAGTCCTGCTGTGCTGGGACATCCCGCTCTGTGTCAGCCCATCTCCAGGTCTGTGCCTTTATGCTCTGCACCATGTCAGTCTCTTTCAGCTGCCGGTTCTCAGGGCACACGCGCCTTGCACAGGTGAAGCCCCTCGCGTTCATCCTGGTAGCCGTGCGGCTTGCACCCAACCTGCCAGGCACCGTGCTGATCAGATCGGCCTTGAGCGGGTTCACATCGGCAGTGCTTAAAGCAGCCTGGCCCAGGGAAGGCTCCAGGAATTAATGTTTGGCGCCAGATACAGGTAGGAGCAGAGGGACACGAACCACTTGCATTCACAGGCTTCAGCTGTTTCCTTGCAGCAGCACTTCCCGCCTGTGGCGTTTTACAGTCCCTCTTGTTTCTCTTTTTCCTTATTTTCCCATTTTACTTCCTTCTTCTTTCCTAAACATATGAATCAGGACCTAAAGCCTTCTTTAGCGTGTTTGATGATGTGCATCACCACGAATGTTTTTATTTGGGGAGGGAGGCGGGCTGAGTTTCTCCATTTCAGAACTCAGATCTCTCTAATTTAGTTCTAACCCCTTTTGATTCTTTAGCGTCTGTAATAAAACTACCCCTTGCTACTGTAAGTATCATTTTTTCCTCCTTATCCTGTATTTGTGACAGCTGCCGAGGTGGCCCAAATATGATTTATCTGCCCTTCAAATAGTAATGATTGAATGGGAGAGGGGATGCTCCTACAGGGAACCAGAAGCGCTGTATCAGCACTGCATTTGATCTTTTATAGAGAAGTTTATTTGTAATTCCACCTTCCCCGGAGATGCATCTCATTTTAAGCATTCTTGGCAATAGTTTGTTTCTGCAGCATGTGTGAGTGGCCCTTTCATACAAGCACTTCAGTATTGGGCACTGTTTGCTCTTGTCTATAAAAGCAATGCCTGCAGAAAGAAGAGTTTTCAGTGTGGCGCGTGCTTCTGGCTGCATCGTCCCTTAGTCTCTCAGAGGACTCTACTGTATGTGAAAACATTACCAACTCCTACCAAAATCTCACACCAAAAATCTTACCAAAATCACATGAGTATCTACATAGAGGTCTAGGGGGAGAACAATGTGTCAACTGAGGAGGCTGGAAGCAGTAGATTTTTGGCCTAGGAGCTAATCTTGGGTGCTCTGCAGGAGATAACTGCTCTAATTGCCTCACTGACAGATTCCTAAGGAATAGATTTGCTCTGAAGCACTAAAATAAGGGTGACAGGGCAAACTGGCTCCTTTTATCCAAAGCTTTGTGACTCCCTCATAGTTCTTAGACTGCTGCTGTTAGGAGCTGTGATCGGTACCCAGTATCAGACTCCTCTTCCTGTTCGCTCTCCCTGTCTTGCCATTAAGGGTAACAGCTGTTGATCCCTCTTCTTACTTAGATGTCACTTGCTCATCCCTCTTAATTCATATCATCAGGAAGAAAAGCTTGGATATGACTGGGGAAGAGGGGAAATCATTTAATCTTGAAAGGCAGGGGGCAGCTTGGTGAGGCAGGGGTATTTTGATGTATTGAACCTTGCTGCCTATCGGTGCATAATTTGTTGTACAGTAGAAAAATCTTGTTTATGTTTTGCTATTTCCAGATTTGTTTGGTTCAAGTTTTTTTTTGGTTTTTGTTTGTTTGTTTTTCATATTGAACACTGAGCAGATGCAATTGCTGCTGTTAGAAAGGGAAGCCCGTCTACTGAGAAGGGTCTGTAATGATTTTCTTCACTTCTTGGAGAGTTTTTGACTGCTAAATTGCCTGGGTGTATTCTTCATGTACCATATGCAAATATTCTTCAGGAAGTGATACTACCACTTCAGACAGTCAGTATTTTCTATGTAAGAACTGTACGTTTCCTATACTGCCAAGAATGTATATATATATATATATCTATGAAGACTTAAGATTGTATCTTTTTGAGCAATTCTCTTTCTTTAGCCGTCTGAAACTTTCTTCCTGTTTCTCAAGTTCTCTGCTAATTTATTAGACACTTGTGTTATATTGTGTACTTTTTGTATTGCCTGTACTGCTATATTTCTCCTTTCCCTCATTAAAACCTGTTCTTCTCATCTTTCTACTGTGCTGCTTTATAGAGCAAATACTTGTACCATATGAGGGAACCCCATCTGTTGAAAGCCCATCTTTCAGCTCTCTTTATGATGTTCTTCCACCAATCCCAACATATAACCAGTAATACTGCAACTGCTACTCTGCCGTTTTAAGAGTCCCTAGGGCTGCTTGGAGCATACTGGGCACTAAGACAGCGAGAAAGTTACATGTGAGGGATCATGGGATGCTACCAGTAAAAATAAATGGACAATATACAGAAAAATGTACTGAGAGAGAAAATCTGTAAGTGCCTTGCATGAGTGTTTCTCCTGATATGTGCTTAGAAGCTTATGAGAGCGCAGATTTCAAGGAAAGATTTGGAAAAGGAATCTAAGGGCACCTTGTTTCTAGAGATGTGGCCTTCAAATTAGGGCATTTAGTTCTCCTGAGGTCTCTGTCCTTATCTTGCACGTTCAGAAATGTGTAGAAACCCCAGTTTTCTCTGGGTGATAAATTGAGGACAGAAAGAGAGCTGAAAGGTGTCACCTTCTTTCATACCTGAAGCCCGCTGTCTGTTGTGGTTCAAAACCATTTTGTGGACATCCTTCAGGAAGTTAAAAACTACTTGGTCTGCTACACATGCAGCTGAAGTGATGGTGCTTTCTTTTTCCTCCCTATGAAAAGCACTGATGCTGCCATAAGAAAATACTTCTGTTTTTTAGAAGACCTGTGTGAACCCGGTGTGCTTGGCCTGGTCCTGCATTCTAGAAGGGGATCTTCCCACATTCTTCTCTGCAAGCTTCATTTTATTCTTTTTCTCTTATTGGCAAATTCCAATAAACTATAAGCAGGAGTAAGAGCTGAACCTCCAGGTTCCTCACAAGAAAGAGAACATGCTGTTTTATACATTTACCCTTTCAAAGGACAAACATTTGGCAACTTAAAAATGCTTCATCAAATAGATGTGGGAGATGATCCCTTTGTCTGGACTTTCTGCCTGGGGTACTAGAAAAATCTGCTTTTATTGAGCGCTTTAATTTAAAGTGGAATGCAACTTTTTTTTGGCTACAACTGCCTGCTAAGGCAGGCTGCGTTTGATGCCACTTACCAGGCCATTTACAGTCACTCAGCCAGCAGGAAGGAGGCTGCTGTCTGCCTGCATGAACTGCTGAAGAGGTAAGAAACTTCCCCTTTGGCTAAAGCCTTCTTTACAGCACAAGACAAGACATGTTCATGACAGGAATGGCTACTGTGAATGCCAGGACATACATGGGGTGTCCTTCATCTGCAAATTACATTGGCTTCACTAAGGTCTACCTAACCAGGTAGAGAAGGTATTGCTAGGAGTAACTGGCAGTTTTCCACCAGTGCAAAAGGAACAGGGAAAAACAGTTGCAAACCCCTAAGTAAACGTAACATCTAAAACTCTATCTGCTGTGATGATGATGAAGGAGATGAAGGAGAAAAACTGAGGAAGGGCCAGCAGGAGCTCGGTAGGAGCTGTTTGCTTCCAGCCATTGGAGAAGCAGCTCCTTTATGGACAAGAAAGTGCCAAGAAATCACTCCACGAGCGGATAAAGAAAGTACTACCATTTCTGTATCCTCCAGGCTAAAAGCCAGATCTTCAGTGTTTCATTGATGCTAGTCCCCATTTAGCAATGCAGGATCTCCCTTGCCTTAAAGCTGCCCTGCCAGTATCAGTCTCTCCACAGCCTGGTATGAGGAAGGAAAGACTGCAAAGCTCAACTACCGTGGGCCCAAGGCACTAGAATAAAGAAAGGGATCAGAAGAGGCACATGCACCTAGCATCTGAGCATCTCTCACCTTTTGAATTTGGGAGATTGGCTGGTGAGACAGAAAACATCAGGAGTATCAGTGGTTGGTAAACCTACTCTTCCCTCTGTAAGAAGACACTTCTTTGAGGATAAAATTAATCATTTCATTAGCACTCCCTCTATATTTACAGTAGCACATGCAAATAGTCGTGTTGCCTTGGTCTTCTCATGGGGTCCTCATCACTCTCTTGGTCTTTAAGGCTGCTTTCCGCTTGCTTATGTGTTCACAGCTTGTGTGTAAACAACCTAAAGACAATCCCAGTGGTAGCATTTAGGGATATCTTGTCACGGTGCTGTGGTAGCAAGGAGAAGAAATGCACCTGTAGAGCAGCCCCAGCTCTTACCAGATGTGAAATTTCTTAGGTTAGAGAATATTCAGGAATAGCTGGCTCCCTGTGCCTGTTCGTACAACTTATCAAGTTGCATTAGGGATGCTGCTACAGTGGGAAAGGTTTAGGAAAATTCTAGTGTAGAGGACATAAAGAGGGAATTCCATGGGCTAGTGCAGCCTTTCCAGTCACTCCAGGAGGGATTTACAAAAGCATTCCGCCTCAACATGGATGTCCTCACTCCAATCAAGAGAATTTGCCACTGACTTTGAGGGAAACCAAGGTAAGACAATAATTAATGCATTTGAAAATGCTACTGTTCATTGCTTGCTGTATTTAACCCTTGTCTTCTCTGTCTTCTCTACAACTCCAGTAATTTTTGTGTGTACACATGAAGTGACAAGCCTCATTCAGAAAAGAAAAGTAACTTTAATAACGAGCTGTTCTCCCCCAGTGCTTATAATAAGCGTGAGTTATTGGTTTCACATGCTAAAGAGAAATGCAAGAAAGGAGCAGACCGTCCATGACCTGTCAAAGCTGGCCAAGAGCACCTCAGCAAAAGGCTGCACACCTCACTTTGGGCTATAGCCTGTGGTCTTCTTTGCTATCACTGATGTTCAGCTGCTCTTCAGCTGCTAAGAGCAGCTTTTCAGATCACCCTCACACCCTGCAAGATGCATCGATTATATCAGTAGCGGAACACGGTTGCCTCTGCATCCACACCAGGCACTCTGAGGCTCTGCTTTTGTTATAGGTTTGCAGAACCAGTAAATTACCAATAATAACATGGATCCCAAAAGCTGGGTGATAAATAACATTGCAAAAGTTGCAGCTGTTTCCCCTGTCTGCCCTGCCTCTGTCTCTGCTTTGGCAGTTTGTGCAGAGGAGGGAGCTGTGGCAGCGTTTGCTCTAGCTCCTCGCAAGGCCTCTCCATGGGCTGGACCGCAGCACACAGCTGCGAGTGGTTCAGCCCTCCACCGCTCTTGCCCCAGCTCATGCAGCTAACGTTTCTCCCCTGTAGCTATGATCTAAACGAAGGACTTAGTAGCCAGATAGCTCCTTGCTAAGCAATTGGTCTATTAATTTCAGCTTCAATTTTTATAGGTAGTGCCAAAAAGGTAAATACGGCAGAACCATATTTAAAAGAACCAGGTCTTAGTCAGACCTGTTACAAAGGGAAATTGGTGATGTGCCCAAGATCTTTGCCTGTTTTTTATTTCCTTCTTGCTCAAAATGGGTCTGTAGTTGAGCAGAGTTGGGGTTAGACAGTCCTAACTGCCGAACAAGACAGGAGGACCACACAGGATAATTTGTGAATGCTCCACAAACAAGATTACTGGGATGGGGAGACCACTGTCCTTGTTCACTTGTCCCTGTTCCTCTAAATACTCAGCAAAGAAGCCAAAAGCCTCATAATGAAGTGATTAAACACCAGGATCACTGAAGGTAAAATACCTGAACCTGAAATTGCTCGGAAGATAGTAACCCATGCGGTAATCACTCCTTGTCCTTGCTATTTGTTTCTGAAGGTCTTCGGTTGATTTGCTGTATCCATTGAAAATGTAGTTGGCAAAGAGTAGCTTTCCTTGAATGTACATCTGTCAAAAAAAATGGAGAAAAAATGCAGAATTGACAAGAACAACTGCTCATGCTAAATGAAGAGGGTAAGCTGAGGAAGCAACAAAAGAAATGGTGGCTTGACTACAACCTCACTATGGCTTGCAGCTTCCATCTTTCCTGATTTTGGTAAATAAAATATTTGATTGAGAAATTAAAAAGTAAAATAATCATACTTTTCTAGTTTCTTATGCACAAGATTTTAAAACATGGCATATGGAAGTGTACAATGTAGCATTTTGCCTGGTGCTTCACAGACAGCCAAACACTACCACCATACCACCACCACACCAGTCCTGGCAATATTTCAGCTTAGAAAATTATAGCATGGCATAACATAACGTATTTGATGATGAACACACACAAATAAAGTTGGCATAGAAAAAACTTTTTTTTTCTTTTGTATCCACTGCTTTAATTTAGTACTTTTCACCATTTTATTTTTTAAAGAGAGATAGAAATGGGATATCGTACTTCTAAACTTTTATAAATAGAGATGAACCTTCCTCTTCTAAGTAGTGTAACTAACTCATTAGGGAACAGCTATTTAGAGAAGCAAGGCGATTAAGGTAATTTGATGAACTTAAATCAGCAGGAATTAATTAGGTCTGGTATTCAAAGCCCTAAGGGTTGAAAATGTAGGCAAAATCTGAACCTTCGGCAATTTTCACTCCTTGGAAAAGTAAAACAGGAAACTAAAGTTAATTCAGAACCATTTCAGGAAAATCCAGAAACATTTTTCAGATGTATTTATTTTCTCAGTTTTGAACTTGCTTTTCATTATGAAATAAAGTTCAAGACGTGACATCCATGTGTTTCCTGAGGATGGCATTTGGAGCTGGTTACATTACCAGGACAGCCTCAGCAGAAGAGGTGAGTTAGAAGTCAGTCTTGTCCTGGAAGCTGGAAGTCTCAAAGCCCTGGGATGCCTTTTGCAGCAAGATCTCCACAGCTGACAGCACAGGGGCCTTCTGGAGTTTTAGAGTATTTCTGTTGGTTTTGCATGGGTTTGCTGGTTGAGCCTTTTGTTTTTTTAATGTTCCCAGCCTCAGTATTACCAGAACAAAATCAAGAAAAGGCAGATACGTTTCCCAGGTTGCAAGGTCTGTTCCACATGGATGTAATACATGGATGATCTCAAAATAAGGACTTGAAGAAAAGCCTGTTGAAATAGTATATATATAAGAAGAAAGAAGGTGAGAGTATTCTCAAATTTTTCTCTGTCAGTAGCAAAATGGTGAGTTATTGGACCAAGTTCTCCCTGACACGAGGGCCTGTGTTCTGGCAGTGTAAAGGGACCTTTGTTTAAGGGAGAATTGGCTTCACTGAATTTCAAGCTGTAAGAATCATTGAAGCTGATGTCCTATCCAAATCTGCTTGTGTTGTAGGATGTTCCCAGTGTAACACAATTAGAAACATCTGGCTTATGTCATAGAAGCTCTCAGCATGCAGGACTCCAAGTCAAGACTTTTGAATATTTCAGAGTAATGCATATTTAAGTAACAAAGGATGTATTCACTAGAAGGAAATCTAGAGGATCACTAAACTGTCTGCATCTTACCAAGATGTATTCATCTGCAGCGTAACCAGTAATGAACATGGTGTAGAACTGTGCTTTGTCTGTGGAGGGAAAAAGCATTTTATATCAAGCATTTTATATCAGTTTTATAGGTAAAGTTATTATGATGGCACTGTTTTTCCACTGCAAAACAGTCGTCTTTCTGTCTAGTAGTTTGTCCTATTATTCTACATACCTGCAAGTGCTAAAGCTGTTTTGGAGAGAGGCACTCACATGAGTGCAGAATTGGAAGTGATTACCAGGATTTTTTTTAAGTCATGGGCACCATCACACTGTGATAGAGGCTCTCACTTCTCTGTTCTCTTGCTGAAGTCATATTCTACGAGCAGTGTCAGCATCGTCTGAAGGGAATCCCAGAAGCTCTCCTTGGGGCACAACCCGGGTGCGTGTTGGCAAATGGAAATGACAATAAAATCTGGCCGCAGCCACTGATGCTTTGGCTCTAACATAAGATCTTACAATGGTGTGTTTTCTCCTTCAGGAAACTCCTTGCAAATGTTCTGTATTTCCTTATCCTTACCCTTACCCTGTTGTTATTAACATCACTGTTTCTTCCTCAAACATTATCTATAGGTGTTTCTTGCCCAGCTTCTTACTTGTTTTCATGGCAGTACCTATCTTGCTTCCGTAACTGACTCTCCGATTGGGCTCGCCTTCCCTCTACCCAGTCACACTTCTCACTATTCTTCTGATCTGACAACCAGTCTGTCCCATATATATGTGTCCCCTATTTCTCTCTTGTCCTTCCTTGTTCCTGCATGTTCTTTCTTTGT
Source organism: Tinamus guttatus (assembly GCF_059628265.1). Lineage (NCBI taxonomy): Eukaryota > Metazoa > Chordata > Aves > Tinamiformes > Tinamidae > Tinamus > Tinamus guttatus. The sequence goes on along the minus strand of NW_028289006.1, from coordinate 5,102,283 downwards.
TTAGGGTGGGTCACGGAGAGTAAGAGAAGAAATTTTCAGCCACTTGTAGCTCAGCTTACTACTTCTGCTCCACAGGCTGGGAATCTGTGCTTTGATTTTGTCACTGTTCTCTGGTCTACTCCAGTCTTTGGGTTCTTCATACATAAATTAGTTTCTTCTTGCTGTTTCAAGCCCTTAGGTTTGAATTTAAGTGCCTTTTGCTGCCAAATTGGTATGGAAGCAACACACAACCTTCCTGTCATACTGGCCCGTTTACCACTGGCATCGCTCTGCCGCCAAAATGCAGTGAGATACATACGAGTTCGGGTACGACTTTTGGAGCTTTGGCTCTTTCAGCGGGCTAATGATGAAAATTGCAACCCGTAAATAGGGAGGTAACCTTCTGCCACAGCAGCATTGCCCGCAGGAACAGTGACCTTCTCTGACACGTGTGTTTTCCCTAACGGTACAAAATGAACAGGCTGATAGAAGGGGTCAAAGATGATCTCATGCATTAATAGCAGATGCACTGAAACATTTCTGAGGGAATACACGTCAGTGGGCTGCCTCTGGCAATCACCATTCCTCTCAGATAAAAGTAGCCCTTTTAATTGCAAGTCACCTGGCCGATTCTGTGGCGTGAGGACACGGAGGGATTTCATTATTGCCCACAGCACAAGCAATCAGTTTGTGCCTTCAAGCATGAAGTTAGACTGCGCTTATCTTTGCTTTGCTTGCAGATTGCATAAATGTTACCACTCTGCTCTCCGGTGCTTTTCAAATTCCTGTCACTCTGCTGATGGCCTGTGCAATGTGACTTTCAGAGGCTGGCTATTTTATAGTATGAATAAGAATTGCATCTTCTATGGAGTGTCTTTCTGGCTTGGCTCACTCCTAAAACCCCAGGGGTTTATAGAATAAAATTATGCATTAGCACTGAAGGCAAATTTTTCTCAACCTAAACAGGTAGAGCAAAGTTTATTTAGCCCTAGGGGGGTAAATTTAATCCAAAGCCTTAAAAAATATGAGTATTTGGTGAAAGCCAAGACATAAATTTGGACGGCGGCATTTTGAGGGGGAAATGTTCTTCTTACTCTGCGCTAAACATAGTTCTGGCAAATGGCCTCAGACTGAAATTCTTGAGGGAGTCATAACAAGCAAGCCAGGGCAAAGAGGAGTATTTCCTTCTCCCTGACTAATTCTGCCAAATAGAAAGGTGAAAGGTCAAAGATGAACATTAATGCTAATAAAATTCTGAACTTAGAGCAGGAATATGTCAGAACATACAGCGAGTTCTGGCTACTTTTAACCTTTTGGAGACGGGTGAATTTTAGGTACTGAACACGGGCATTAAGCAATGTACAGAGGTGGTGGTGGGAGTTCAGCCCATACTTGCCCTTTCTGCATCCTTCCAGCTGACTGAAGGAGTAATGTGGGGCTGTCTTCTGAGTCATCAGAAATTCTCTTTGTCCTGCTTTTTTTGACCGAGACAATCATTCTCTGCGTTAATTTTCTTCCTCCTTCCGCCTAGGAGTATACACAGATTATCATTTTTCCCATGTTCGTGTTATGGAAACAATTCCATTGATCCAGACTGCCTCTTAGAGATGCAACGCAGCAGGGTCACATGTATATGTGCATGTGCTTTTGGATGCAGAAGTTTTAAAAAAAAAAAAAAAAAAAAGATTTGGCCACATTAAAGTTCCCTTAAATTGAAACTCCAGAGTTTAAATATATTTAATGGAAGCTTTCTTATTCTTTTGGATTTTGTAATACCACCCTTCTTGGGCTGCTGGTCTGCAAACAAGATAGTTGAAATGTTCTTTTCTGGTTATGGATTGTCTGTGCTGATGGTGACATACAACTTTTACATCACTGTGGGATGTACAGATAGGAATTTGACCTGTGAAATATGAAGTCTAAGTTGCAAGCTCAGTGGTGCTGGAACGTCCAGGTGCTGATCAGCCAGAATGAAACTGCAGGAAAACAATGGGAATTAACAGAACTCAAAAAAATATGCCCCACAAAGAAAGGTGATATAAACTGTATTTGTTTAATACATATAAGTGATGTAGGAGTGTGGGATTATAGTTATGGGAGACAGAAGGGACACAAAGATCTTTATATGACCTGCTCCAGAAAGAGAAGATCAGTCTGTTTTCTATGTCTATGGTAAGCAGAGCAAGAAGTAATAGGCTTTAGCTGTAGGAACAAAAAAAAAAAAAAATAGGAAAAGCTATCAAGCAATGCAAGTATAAAGCATTAGGTTGTATTTTGTGTGGAGACAGGGGCTTCTCCATCACTGAGAGTCTTTGAGAGCAGGTGAACAGCAAGAGAGGTTGTTCCTGGACTATGAAGGACTTAAGAACTATCATTGCAGAAGGTCTGCCTAACCAAAGGGACTACCAAACACAGGAGTGGCTAGTTCAGTTAGATGGCAGTGGCAAAAACCTGGTATTGTCTGATGGCTCCTTGGCTGAATATGGAAAGAGATAATGAGCACTGGAATCGTTAACACACAAACAGCAAAATCATCGCCGCGCACTGAACAGACAGGCAGCCCTAGTCAAAGAAGCAGAAGCAGCGTCGAGCCCGACTGTCCTGTAAATTCCTGCTTAAGGGCAGTCTGCAATAGCTTTTAACAAGCAGAAAACAGTGCAAGCATTTTGCATAGTCCTTGACCTCTATGCATTAACAGAGGATTCCACATCCTGGGCTCATTATCTGAGCATTACATTTACTGGAAAAAAAAAAAAAAGACTAAAGAACCCACATTGTCATCTCGATAATCTGCAGCAGAAAAGGGCAGAAATAATGCTGAATGGTATTCTCAGGAGACTCCCATTCAGCTCTTCAATCTGAAGAAGTCCAAACTCAATGAATGGCCTGAAATAGAATTAATTCCTTTCATGTGGTTGATGAGCTGCAGAATCAGCTCAAACTGTTCAGCTTGTATCGTAATGATTGCACTTAAGAAGTTGGCAGGGCTTTAGTCAGCTGCAGGGCAAATGCAGTTATAGGATCCAGTGTTCCTTTAAAAGGTTTTGGATCTTGAAATGAGCTGGCAGGTTTTCCCTCACATTTTCAGGGCAGTAAGCCCCTCTTCAAGGGACAGGAATCACAGAAGCCTCATGTGTGAAGTTTCTCACCCAGATGGTTAGTGTAACCTGGAAATGTGTGCTGCCCCTCATTACACTGTGTCAGTGCTCTTGATCCCTGGCATCTGGGAACAGCAACACCCAAGCCGCTGGTGGATTTCATGGAATCTGTGTTGCTTCTCCCGTCTCAAACCCGAATCCCAGAACTCTGGCTGGGTGCGTGGGAATGTGGAGGAGTTTGGGAGAGGTTCAGCACAGACTGGGGTTTCTGGAGCTGTGCTGCATGCTCACACGCTGCAGATGGAATATGTAGGTTCTGCTGCACTTCATGCGAGGCCTTACATCTGTGCCTGGCACTCTGCTTTTAGGTCTGTTTTAATTTCACCAGCACAGGTATATCCAGCTGGTATTGATAAGGGTCAATTTCATCCTGTTTCCGCTTTGTTTCCCCTTTATTTTTCTTCCACTGATTTTCTTTCTTATTTGGGGGACTTGTTCCTGTTTGACACCTAGCAGACGGTCACCAGTGGCACAAGCGAGATGTGCAGCCTCTTGCTGGAGGCTGGTTACATTTGCTCTTGTTCCCCGGGATAAACAGAGGATCCAGCCTCAGGGGCTGAAGTCAAAACCTGCTGCCTTGCCTGTGCCCTGCAGAGGTGGTTATAAATCTAGAAATGCAGCCACCGGCCCCAGCCTCCTCAGCTAGCTGCCACGGTATTTAACCAGCACAGTACCTAGTGCAGCACTGACGGATAAAAGCAGACATACAGCTTTAAGTTCATTCCTAAACTGGAATGTGCTGGCCTTCCAGCAGCATGTGTTTGTGGGTGTGTATGTGTGTGCACACACCAGGCTTTGTTACTGTTGGGTTCCTAGGTTTGTTGTCCTAGCAAGTTCTTCATAAATAATGTACGATTATGACTCTGTAAACTGGACAGAAAAAGGCACCTACCTGGGGAATACGAGGAATGAAAATCCCATGCAAAGGGAAAATCAACAGCAGGAATGTTTGTATATATATTTTTTTCAACTCAACATAAACAATGCTTTTGAAAAGACATCCTTTTTTTGCAAAAAAAAAAAAAAAAAGGATGTTCCCTTCCTCGTGCCGCCCCTGCCACACGCCGCGCTCCAGCATTTCCACAGCACAGGAATCCCGCTCTGGCCGGGGTCGTTCCAAGGGGACGGCTGAGGGGAGGGCCTGGCCATAGGGCACGAAGCTCTTGCCAGGATCAGAGAGAAGCGGCTGCCCCGGGAGCGCCCGCGTTACTGTCACGCGTCTGGGAAATGATTTCCTCCGGGCATCCAAAAGGCTACAGAGAAAGCTGCCTCGAAGCAAATGTTTAATATCATGCAGCATTTCCTTCTTGCCTAAAAAGTTGATTAAAACTTAAATTAACTATTTTTTTAATCTATTCTTTTTCTTAAGCACACTTGTGTTTATATAACTGAACAATAGTTATTTCAGTAGGAAATTAAGGATAGGCTCTGTCCTTAGAAGTTTCTAAGCAAAAGCTTTTGATTCATTAGACAGTGAGGGTGACTGTGCTTCATTTTGAAGATTTTTTCACAGTCATCTAAGGAAATCCCCAGAGGAAATTAGTATCTGCCTTGAGAAGAAAACATGTAATATTAAGTAAATTTTCAATTCTACTTCTGCAGAATTTGAAAGACACCATCCCTTCCTAGGAACATTAATTTTGCTTTACAGAAGCCTTACAAATTAAAATATACACCAAATGAAAATATTTAATGTAAGTATTGAAGGTGGTTTTTGAGGCAGAGAACCTTCTCATGAACATTTTTTTTTCTTGCTAATCCTTTGTTTAAGTTTTATGTGAATTAAAGCAACAGCCTTGTCTGTAACTGTTAAGAACAGCTGCACAGAATTATACCAAAGGCTCTTCTAACCCACCCAGGATCCTGGGTCATTGCAAGTTGCTGGTAGCTGACGTGCCCGGAGGAGGAGTGGAAGAAGCAGGACATTTGTAGGACAGTCCTGTTCCTTGTCATCCATACCAGCCACGAGCAGATGGGAATTCAGGGACTTCCTTAGCCAAAACTCTGGCTAGACTATCACATCTGAGAGCTGCCAATGGAGCTAAGCCTCCAAGAATCTATCTAATTCTTTTGAGCACACTTATTTTTTGGCCTTCACAACATCCTGAAGCGAAGAGTTCAACAATTTAATGATGTGAGAAAAAGAATTTCCATTTGCCTTAAATCTGCTGCTTGATCTCATCAATGCTGCCAAATCACTCTTGTGTTTTAAGAAACAATGAATAATCATTTCTTATTCCTTTGCCACACCATTTTTTGTTCTGAGAAGCTTTCAGTTTAGTCCCTTTATTAAGCCACTCTAGTTAGTTCCTTCTTCTGTATTGTGCCATTCCATGTGATATCCTTTTTGGAGAGTTGCTGTGTTCCAGAATCACAAGAATGCTTCCTGGTCTCTTCTTTACCCTTTCACTAACACTCTGTTTATATCATGACTATTGCAAGCCACCGAGCACAGGTTTTCAGAGCTGTATCGACAGAGGAGTCCTAGGTCTCTTACTTTAGTGTCAAGAGCTGTTGTGCCCATTTTTGTTTCTATATTTGTTTCTATATAAATGATAGTATTTGCTTTTGAGCTTCTTAGGAAATGACTATACAAGAACACTGCATTTTCAATCTGTGACTTCAGGTCGAGCTGTATTTGAAAGCTTATTTTGCTCTTGCTCCTAGCAAGTCACCAAACCATATTTGCTACATCTGGCAGCTTTCGTAGCACACTGTGGTCTCTAGAGAAAGTTACTGCTTCTGCAGTGTGACTTTGGTCGAGACTTCTTCAAAGCCTGTCCAGTGAAACTATGCTAAATTGCTCCTGGTCTTTCTGGTGGATTAGCCTGTTCTGGCTGAGCAGGGGGACAGCTGGGTGAATCTCCAATGGAATTGCCTGAGGATAGGTTGAACACTTCCCTGGAAACATCAAAGAAGGCCCCTCTGGTTGATGTTTGTTGTCCAGTATCATTAGAAACGTTTTACGGGTTTTAATAAGGTGAAAGAGACACTCATCTTTGGGGCTTTTTGTTTGTTTGGACCAATCCTTTGTCAGCTGAGAGACAGCTGTCTGTATCTGAGTACTGACCTGAAAACAGATCAGCCATAAAATACTACTTGGAATCCTGATTTTTCTTTCAAATATAATTAATCATTTCCACATGGGAATGCAAAAAAGGTGACATGCAACAGAATCAAGCTGACTTCTGTATCTGGCTAACAGTTCCTCAGAGCTCTTAATGATCATTCTCATCAACTGTGGATCATTTATATTGTGGCATGTTTCTTTTTCTAAGAGGAGCTGTCAGTTCACTGTGTACTTTACTGAGCATTTTCCCACTTTGTTTCCATCAGCTTTATAAGATAAGGTAGTATCTTTGGGGGTATGGAAGGAGTTTTATTTGTTTCTTCATTTTGCTTTTCCTATTTCTTCATATTATTTTGTCATCAGAGAGGGAAAAAATGTTGTTAACATTACCAGGAAAAAAGAAGGTGAGTGATTATAAGTTTTATCTTCTTCAAATATGCAGGTCTGTGGTGTTATACATGGTGAAGTAATGTCATGTGGACTGCTAGTGGCACCCAGTGGACAGAAAAGCTGATCACAGATGGGTGTCCTCAGGAAGATTTTTCCCTCTGTAGGAATACACAGCTCTAAACTGACAGAAATACCCTCACTTTTGCAGTAGCTGGGATAAGAGGATACCTGAAAGGTCCGCTGATCTAACACCACGGCCATTGCTAAAAATGTTCTTGAAGCAAAAACAGGAAGGGTACTTTTTCCTCACCATTATGAGGAAGTGAAAAAAGAAATAACCAAAGACTTAGCAGTGCAGGCTCTCTCCTACTGGGAAGAACCCACTAAAAAAACCAAGCAAAACAGTATCTATGCTGATGTTTATGAAAAGATGTGAGGATTATTAAAATCTGATTGTAACGACACTCTGCGAGACGCAACAGAAGACTGTACTACTTTTAGCCTAGTAGCTGCTCTTGGCTGCCCAGGTGAACAAGACCTGAAGAAGCCTCTCTTCTGCACAGTGTTACAACTTTATTATATTACAAGACATGAAATGTGCACCTTGCAACCAAAACTTTAATGGAATAAATCACCTGTGAAAGATGAATGCATCTCCTGCCAGATACTCAAATACTTTCAAACCACACACAAAAACTAGGCAGGTGCTTACAACTGGCATCAGTGTGTACTATGTCATAGATGTCTTCCTGATTTGCAGAGACCACTTTTCAGAATTTTGGAAAAGTGGAGCTTTTTTCTTTTGTTAAAGACTGAAACATACTGTTGTGTTATATGCTTCAAAACTTTTTTTTTCCACAGATGAAGCAGAAATGTGTTTAGATTAGATTTAGATTTAGGTGTCTTTAGATTAGCACAGACAGCTAGATCTAACACTGAAGTCCAAAGGAAGAAACCATGTTCCTTTTCTTGTGTTGTGGCAATTAGCCACTTGCTTTTTGCCAGGTGGAACGAGAATGGCCCGATGCACCTATAGTCATGAACTGTTACTAGTCATGAACTGTTACTAGATGGGGGACAGCTGGGCTGCTGTGACAATGGTCTGCACTTCTCTCCTCAGAAGTGCAGACCATTCTGCTCTCTGGCTCCTCCAAAGAGACAAGATGTGTCAAGCCCAAAGTCACTCATTTGCAACCAGATCACTGAAAGAGCACAAGAAGTTAATAACCGGTTAGAACAGTTTTCACATACCAAGAACATGCCAGGAGCTACGTTGTGTCTCTCTACCAGTAAAGAACCTTTATGATCCGTATATGCATCTGCAGAGGTGATGTCGTATTTGAGGAGGCGAAAGGAATCCAGACAACTCTGAGGCAACAAAGGAAGCATAATTATATAAGTAGGTGGAAAATTGTGTCTGACAATTAAGCTAATAGCATTCCTTCTAAACAAGGCCTTAAGAACTTTATTATCTTTCGCTTTCAGAGTAGGGAGCAATGGTTCTTCACACAATAAGTTTGGTGACAGAAGTTTCAAATTTTCTGGATTTCTCTTTGCGGTGTTATCTACCTCTTCTTCAAAGAAACAGTTTCTCTGATTTATTAAACTAGATTTCACTGTTATGAGAATAGTGGTAGTACCTGGTCACCGTGCAACCTTTTTATGGTTTCTGATAATGCCCAGGGTAAAAAAAAAAAAGCTTGTGCTCCTGCCATTAGTGAACAAGGTCAAATACAGCACCAGGAAGCACAGGCGTTTTCTCAAAGACTTCAAGAAGGCCAAAATTCCACTCCTTCTATGTTAACTTTTTCAAATGCAAACCACATATGATAACTGCCTCCAGACCAGTTTCTCAGGGAATAGACAAAAGACAAATAGAAAAGCAAATGAGGTATTTTGATGCCTTCATTGGTACTGGGCTACAAAGCAAGCAAGACCTTCAAGACTCAATTCTACTTTTCTTATGAACCAAGATTTGAAGTTCTTGTTCTACATCAAGGGATAATTTGGAGTCACTCATTTAGTTCTGTGTATCTTCAAAAATATGTAACCAAATACTACAATTTTTCAGAAACATTTTTGAAACAATTTGTTTTGTAGGAAACTGTAACATTTCTAGATTTTATTCCATTTTGAAACTTTTTTTTAGTATTTAAATTTCCTGTGGAACACAGTTTTAGAGATCATGCTAGTTGGACATTTCTGGTGAGACTACTTTTCAGCAATTATTTTAGCAACCAGATAAACGGAAAAATTTCCAGAAAGACTCTCTAATGTTTTCAACCATGTGATACAAAAAATACGTAAAGCCTGATGAAACCCACCTGAGCACAGGGCATACTTCTGTTCTTGTTTTTTCTTTCGTAGAGCTGCTCTAATTTGTCTTCACTAGGATCCTTGATCATTTGTGAGGAAGAAGAGATACAGACCACTATGATCTGCTCTTCGGAGGGCGTCTGGTTGTTAATGAGGTGATCATACTCCAGGTCTGACACATGGGGAATCTTTCGATTGCTACATCTGCATGTCTTCCCTTCCTCCCCCATCATTATCCTCCGGAGAACAGCAGGACAAGCAGTCTGGTTTATGAACCTGTCATGGGGACAAGAAAATACAGGGAAAGGCGCTAGTAAGCTGGACCATTCAATAAACAAAGTATGGTTTGAAGCATCGTTTAAAAAGGTGTCTATAAATGACAGGCCCAGGCCCAGTCTGCACGGCTGTTATCTTATGCACGCTGTCATTTCACTGTACCAGGTGCTTCTCAAGGTCTGACAAAACCATGAGAGCTGTTGAAGCACCCGGCTTCTGCAAACCTCAGCTCCTGCAAGCCAGCAGAGAAGGGAAAGAGGGAGGTGCTTTAACCAGACGAGCTGGCCAGGCAGGCTTTGGTAGCTGCGAAGAGACTCCAAAGGCTGAGCTATCGTCTCTCCCAGCTGACTGTAGTATGTTCATTCTGATTGTAGTGTATTCATTTTGTGTGTGCTGTGTGTGTTGTGCTACTTGTCTTCCACAAACAAGTGCTGTGAAGATTCACTTGTTTGAGAAGTCCTTTTTTTTTTTTCTTGGATTCTACAGGTTTCTCTGATCCAGTAGAAGCCCAAAGCAGAAGTGCCAAGTTCCAGAGCCTTATCTTCACATCTCTAGTGAAGACTTTCTGTAATTTTGTCAATAAGAACCTGTCACGTGGCTCTGGCTGATGGTATCTTTAGAACATTAAGGATTTCCTCACAGTAAAAGAAAATCCTATGAAAGGTCAAGACAAACAAACAAATAAAAATTACTCTGAAGTGCCTAGGCCTTCCCTGAGGCCTCCATGAAGCTAATGGAAAGACTGTTGCTGTGTTCAAGGATGTTGGATCAATACTGAAATGACTGCATGAAAAGAAAAGCATCAAAACAGAGTGAGTTCTGAGAATCACTGCCCGAATCAGATGTTTGCTCTGGATTTCTTGTGCTAGATGGAGAAGGAGAAACAAATAAATTTAAAGTAAATGAGTTAGGGAAAAGAGCAAGCAAGAGAATATGCATAATTCTGATATTTAACTACACGTGTATAAAACAAGATTATAATTCCAGCATGAGAGGAGCAAAAATAACATACTTGAGATTTATGATATTTTTAGATTGTTAAGTCAAGCTACAGGACAGCCATACGGAATTAGAAGCACTTTGTTCCATTACTTTTGCCCATTTTTGGACATGGTTGAGTTTACAAAAATCACTGTCGCTACTCAGTTGTATAAAAGGTGTTTGCCTCAAGGATGCGGTGGAATCTTGACCACCAAATACACAGTATGAAATCACATCACCTCATTTTGCTGTTATGAGAAATTGTAGACACAGCATGAATTATAGTTATGGATTACTTGGGTTTAAAAAGTCACCATTTTTGATACAGATGCACCCAATGCAATCTTGTAGAAACATGGAGGCATGGGTGAAATGTTTAACCATGTCCAAAACTGAACTGCTAGCAAACTACTGTCATTGATGTTTATCCTAGAGCCATCACTGCCCAGGCTCACCTCAGATTTCCTTGCCTTGAATTTCCGATGTTCTGTACGTTCCTCCATTTACTTAAAGGGAAGGCAGTCCTATGTGGCTTCTCTGCATTGATACTGCTATCTATTAAATCAGAAGGCCTGTAGAAGAGAATAACAGAAAAGTAGAGAAAGGGTCCTGAAACAGCAAGAAATGGATGGGTGTCAGATAATTACTAAAAAAGCACTCAGGAAAGATGCTGAAAACAATATTCTCTCTATCAATTTCTCTGTCTTCTTGTATACATTTTCAAAAAGGGAAAGAGAGTTGCATAACTATAACTCTAAGCAAACTCATAGAAAGCAAGTCTGAACCTGAAGTTTTCTGTATATTAAAGTTGGCAGCTGGAGGCACTTGGAAGAACAGAACTTTCAACTACGGCATACCCAGAGTTTGCATCTTTGCAAATGTTTGTATAGGGAGACATTACTCCCAGTTTCTTAGATGCTGCTATCACAAATACCACTGAAAAATGTAAAATATATATTACTATTTTAAAATATTATATTATTATAAGATACTATTCTTATAATAAAATATATTATTAAGAGCTTGGTTCCTGCTGCATGTTGTAAGGAAAAGTCGACTGCAATTGATCTTGGAGGAAGGGACCTTCTGACCTGGGGGCTTGGCTGTTTTGCTTCCTCTTCCCTCGCGATCTCTGCACGACTGAGGTAACTGAGAGAGCATCTGCAGACTGAATTTTGCATTTCTTTATGAATTGCAGAGGCAGGTCAAACATTTTCTGAGTGTGTGTGGAGTCAATTCCTGAAATACAACACAACTGCTGAAGTCAGTGACAAACTCAGCCTTGATTTGGTAAATGCTAGTGTTCATGTGCTTAGAACTGTAACCAGTCTGCTGTGTGATCCAAACCAGAAAAACAATAGTGAAAGTTAAGGCCAATTTCTTAAATCATTTGTCAGATCATAGAGCTGATCTTCGTTCTTTTACACCTGCCCCTTCCTTCCCAAACCAGCTCGGGATTGCTGGCTAGGTATAACCAATCATCAGGCTGGCAGGTTTTTCTGGTGGCTAAACTGCAAGTCATAAGAAAAATCATGAACGTTGACAACGACGTCAACGAGACAGGAGAGGGAAACTCCCTAAGGAACACGGTGAAGCTCAAATCTTCCTTCCCACAAGATGACTGTAATATGTGGAAGGTATCTCTTCATAACTAATCAGAAAGTAAATAATCCAGGCAGTGCCAGTTGTACTGAACCAGAGAGCACGTTCTCTTTAGCTTTCATTTGTGATGATGAAAGAGACGTTATGTATGAAGCACTCAGACAGTGATTCCCATAACATGCTAAGTGCCAGATCAATTCCATTCCATTCAAGACTGAAACAAAGCTTATATTAACTTCTGCAAAGTTACAAGTTAATACTAGCTTTGCCCAAGTAGTATTAACTGGGCCCAGCTTTCAAGTTGACAGGAGCTGTGTGAAATTTCATTGGGTTATATTACTGGACATTTAAATGCTATAGCTTATGTATATAGCACAAAGTATATAGTACAAGAGCCTTCAAAATAAACTGGTGGTTCCTATATAATTTTTTCTCTCTCTTTTCCCAACTCCTTTCCTCTGCCTCCATGGTCTAACAAATGCTGCAGTACCATGGAAATAGGGAATCAGAGAGGTGATGTTGTCCCCAGTAATGTCCCTGGTATAGGACGGCAATCTGCTGTCTTTATTCAGCCTGGCTGTATCTCACAGATGCACCAAGGCGCCAAGCCTGACCCAGGGCAGCAGGGTGGCGAGACTCGAGCCTGGCCTGGGAGGCGCTGGCTGTGCAGGGGTCCTGCCACGTCTGTGCTCATCGGCCCCACGCACAGAGGGCTGCCCAGCCACTGCCCCCTTGCTCATTAGCCTCCTGCCTGGTTCAGCGTACACGCCAGTACTGTTTGGATTCTCCGAAGGTCACTCTGGCTCTGACTTTCAGAGGACTATTTAGTCTACTGTGGTACCTGCTGAGACAGAAACAAGCTCGTAAAACCACATCCCCAGCTGTTGTCTGACCGTGCCGATGCAGGGCATTTCCATAGTGTTCCAGCCAGTCCTCCACAATCCTCTGGATCTTCCTCTGCAGCTTCCTCAGTTCTCTGGCTACACTGACATCATTTACACGGCTTAGAGTCTCCTTTGGAACTTCATATTTCTTTAGCAGCTCTGTCAACTTTGGCTTTAAGGAACAACACAGGAAAACAGAATGAAATGCTTTACAACTCTATTTAGAGGTTATAGCTGCTAAAGAAGACTCTGAAATAATACTATCATCAAATGTGTCAGATATCTGGATATACAAACCACTTTTTACATGCAAATTATTGACAGAACAAGACAATTTGTTAAAAAAAAAAAAAAAAACAACTTTCTTAGCTGACTCTGCCTGGAAATGAAAAATCGGTGCAGTAGTGAATGCTGCTGTCTGATAGCCAGAGCCCAACACAGCGCGTTATTAAATTTGACTGGGGCACAGCAGACTAAACACGGTCAAAAACAGAGCAGATTTGTCTGCTTGGTTGGTTTGATGAAAACTCCAGTGACTCCTAATGGTCAGAACAGAGAGTACTTGCACTGCACAAATAAAAAAAATCATGAGGCCGACAGATAGATATAACTTGTATTGCTCACAGAATCTAGGACCATTTAAGTCGTTATCTCCCAAACATTCCACCTTTGATTTGTTCTGAAAGTATGTAACAATATTTGAATATATGTAATAACATTTTACAAACAATAAGTCATTTGCCAATGCATGTTTGAGAGAGCCTATGATAACTACTGAGATTAAAATTAATAGCTAATAAATTTAGGCCTCTCTGGCAAACGTAAATGTAACATCAAATTAATATAAAATTAATTCCACATAGAATCGCTGCTTCATGCCTTTAAAAATGCCCTTACCTCAAAAAATACATATTTTTAATAACATGACCCTTGTGATTCCTTCTTTTTTTTTTGTACTCAGAAGGTAGCTATGACAAGACTCTGGGATTTTGTTTTTGTTTCCTTAATTTAAATTGGAATTGGCAGCAGATAACCCACTGTTCTCCAGAGTTTCAGGATCTTCTCTGGTGAAGTGTACTTTTCATTTGACACCAGATTTTGGTCGCATTATTTTTGGCAGAAAATCAAAATCATCCCAATATTTGCCTCTCTACTTGCAGTTGGTCAGTTCGTATCCTGAAGGTTAATCTAAGGCTTTTAAAACTTTTTAAACAAAATCTAAGTTTGCATGCCGGCTTTTGCTGTTCTTTAAAAATATGGCAGATTTTACTAGAACTAGTAGTGGTCTCTTGTCCCACTGGAGTCCCATTTGAAGGCCACCCTCAGATCAGCATACCCATTCTGTGTAGGTTCTTCTCCCCTGCAAGTGTCTCGTACACTGAAGAGTTACGGGGAGTTGGACAGGAGACACATAATGCATGCAAGAAAGCAAGTGTGCCATATACATCTGGTGTATATGGCCAGGGGTATCTCTAATGACTCAGGACAGAAGTTTAGAGAGTAAAGACCCACAATCAAACTAAACTGACACTGTAAACACCTCTGGCCATACCTTCTTCATGCGTGAATTTATCTTCTGGAGTGGTTTGTACTGACCCTGCCAATAGGGTAACTAGGAAGCAGATTTTTCTGACTTGGACCTTAGCTATCTGCTATTTATTTTCTATAAATTTTATCTAGGTGGAATTTGCTACCTGGGCTATTTAACATTAAATCCTGCTAAAGTCAAATTATTCACTGCAGAACTATGGTGAGAAATGCTTTGGGTATAAAGGAGTGGGTCTCAGCTGAGACTTGTATAAACTCTAGCCACCTACTCAAGAGTGTAAATGAACATAAAGATTTACTCCCTCTATACTAATTCTATTTTATTGCAGTTCCTCAGAGGTGACCTTTCCAATTCCACTGTGAAAAGATATCCAGTGAATTCCCTGCAGTGCTTCATCTTTCCCAGTGCTATTTTGAGAGAGGCTCAGATTCTCCACTCACTTCTGTGCTCCATTTACTCTGCTGTTCTCAGGAAGCCTTGTTCTGGTGCCATTTCAGATGGCAGTCTTACATGGACTCAGGGGTAGCACTATTTTTGTAACAGCCTGGCATTTCTAAAATTAGAGGGAATAAGGTATTGTTTCTCACCCCACTGATACTGGGGATTACAGCCTATTAAGGCTGTATTAAGAGCTTCTCAATCTTCTTTAATCATAGAACTGCCAAGCTATTTAAATAACCGAGACCTGTCTTACAAAATGCAGATTCAATGGGATTTTTTTTGCTTCACAGAATCACATAGAATCACAGAGTGGTTGAGGTTGGAAGGGACCTCTAGATATTATCTAGTCCAACCCTTCTGGTCCAGCAGGGACACCCAGAGCACGTGGTACAAGGGGGCATCCAGGTGGGTTTGGAAAATCTCCAACGGACTCCACAGCCTCTCTGGGCAGCCTGTTCCAGGGCTCTGTCACCCTTACAGGAAAGAAGTTCTTCGTCATATGGAGGTGGAATTTCCTGTGAGTTAATTTATACCCATTACCCCTTGTCCTGTCACCGGCCACCACGGAGAAGAGTTTGGCCCCATCCTCCCTACATTCTCCCCTCAGGTACTTACACGTATTGATCAGATCCCCTCTCAGTCTGTCTTCTCTAGGCTAAACGGGCCCAGCTCACTTAGTCTTTCCTCATACGATAGATGCTCCAGTCCCTTAATCATCTTTGTCACTCTCCGCTGGACCCTCTCTAGAAGCTCCACGTCCCTCTTGCACTGGTGAGCCCAGAACTGCACACAGCACTCCAGGTGCGGCCCCACCAGAGCTGAGTAGAGGGGCAGGATCCCCTCCCTCAACCTGCTGGCAACGCTCCTCCTGATGCAGGCCAGGATCTCATTGGCCTTCTTGGCCATGAGGGCACATTGCTGCCTCATGGTTAACTTGTTGTCAACCAGGACTCCCAAGTCCCTCTCCACAGAGCTGCTTTCCAGCAGGTCAAACCCTAATCTGTACTGGTGCCTGGGGTTATTCCTCCCCAGGTGCAGGACCCTGCACTTGTCCTTGCTGAACCTCATGAGACTCCTCTCTGCCCAACTCTCCATCCTGTCTAGGTCTCTCTGAATGGCAGCACGGCCCTTGGGACTGTTGGCCACTCCTCCCCATTTGGTGTCATCTGCAAACTTGCTGAGGGTGCACTCTGTGCCCTCCTCCAAGTCATTGATGAACAAGTTGAACAGCACTGGGCTCAGTGCTGATCCCTGGGGGACACCGCCGGCCACAGGCCTCCAACCAGACTCAGCCCCATTTATCATGACCCTAGGAGCGCTGCCATACAGAATTTGCTTCCAATGCTTGAATATGTTCATTTGTTACTTATATCTCCCTTGTGTGGATTGTATCCTTGCCCACATACGTAGGAATGCCTGTGCTTGAGGAGGTGGCTTTTTTTTGGCAATGATGGTGATGTCAGTTTAGTAGCTTCCTGGAGCATGTTCTAACATCTAACTATGACCTACACATTGTGAAACATCCTTAGAAAATGCAAGTTAATAACTGACAAATTGTATTTCTCAGAACTTTAGGAGTTAATCTAAATTTATTTTAAAAGCAATCACTAGAACACACTGTGCATGTGTGTGTATATACATGCCTTCTACAACCCTGCAATATATGTTTTTATGCTTTAGAGGCCAACAGCTTTTATATATAACACTTTTACATGTGTGTGTGTGCATACATGCCTCTTACAGCCCCACAATATATGTTTTTATGCTGAATAGGCTAAAGACTTTCATATATAACAGGACGAAGGAAACAAAAATTGCAGGAGCATTGCTTGTTTTGTTTTGTTTTACTTGGATAATACATTTTTGCTGCTTTTCCAACAACTGTTCTGTAGCTGTCTTTTTCCTGAGCTCCAAATCACCAAAGCAAGTTTTGCTCTACCAGCAACGTATTTCAACGCGCCTACAAGAGAACATTTGCCATGAAGATGCAGAGCTTTGTCCAGCTGATTAACTTAGCTGGAAAACCCTCTCACTGCACAGAAGTGGAACCCAGATGACTTGAATCAGATTTTTAGAGAAAATTGTTGCTCCCAGTGACACAGAAAAAAAGCTTTAATTTTTCCTAGGTGAGGGAGTGCTCTTCATTCACATACCTTTGTCGTCCCACTCACTGCACAGCAAACTATACCTACCTCAAAATGGGCTCAGTCAACACACTTAGTATTCTGCCTGGTAGACACAGTTAGAGAATTCTAGATGTGTCTCTATGTATTGTTAACACTTTACCATTCACTCTGAGCAAAAAGAGAGCACCTGAACATATGGTATAAATATACTTATTACAGATGTGGTGTATGGTGATACAGACTTAATCATCAGAAAGTGTTAATAGGGTAAACATTAAATAACTCACGAAAGCAGACAGGAAAGAAAGGGCATAAATAGGAACTGCCAAAGCGCATAGGAAGGTCTGTTCCTTTGGGATAGATCTACAGTATCTGCATGTCAGCATAAAACTACTGGAACTTATTTACATATTGGTAGCTCTTCCTTTCTCTCACACAGCAGGCTTAAAAGAAACCTTGAAATGTACCTTATGGGAAAGCTCACTGATTCCCGAGTTTGCAGTGCAACAAATGTTTTTAATGTTCCTCAATAAAGTGCAAGACAGTAGCAGCTCCAACATACCCACTCTTCTAACTGTGAAAGAGCCGCACCCTGCCGCGGTGACAGAGACAAGCACACGCTTTCATGTTGCCACTTGTAGATCAAGCTCACTGCAAAGCGCCCTGCAATCCTCACTGTCATGTAGTCATTAACCTGGAAGTACAAAAAAGGAGATTTAGTACACCAGGTTTGCACATTTGTGATGGAAGCGCTCATATTTGCACGGAAGAGGCAGGCTGCAGTCTCAGAGGGTTATCCATAGAGGTGAGAGAATAATCAGAGTTACCACATGCTTAAGCTTACGGACAAGTGTCTGTAACGCGGCAGAGTTAGCTCCTAACATAGGAACTGTGGGCATAGATGGACTCCGGTGCCTGCCTTGAATGACCCCAGCTCCAAGCATAACTACTGTGCTTCTTTTACATGTTTTTAAGGTAGATAGCTGAAGCTGTGCAGCAGGAAGAGATGACAAACTTAACTCCCCTACCTCTCAACCAACTCAGGAAAGTATCGCTGTTTAGTCCCCAGTAAAGAACTGTGGTACACACAGGGGGTTTTTGTTTGTTTTGTTTTGTTTTAAGATCATGGTCACTAAAGCCTTCAGCATCGTCTGTGCACCCTGCTGCATATACTGGCAACACCAAATGGGACTTGGAACCACTTTTCCTATCTCTCATTTAATCTAAAAGCCGCCACTTTGCACCACCCATTTCCTGCTTCTGACACCCCTACCTATTAAAGAAAAGTAAATATTATGTTGCAGGTGCTAACACCTTTACTAAGTTCATTTCCATTTTCATGTGACTCTTGGAGAACATTAAATTAATTTGCTATGGCACATAATTCACAGTAACATTCTGTAACCTGCATTTCATGGTCAAAACTCTTATTTACCTGCTGTAATTTTCACACTTTGTAAAGGCAAAACTGCACACAGATCATGGTATTTTACCAGACTTGAATTCTTGCAGATTTCATCAAATAAACAGTTTACAGCACAAATCCAACACCTAGCTCCTACAAATAACACTATCTGCCTATATTAAACTGTCAAGGAAGCTGTAAGAACTTTATTACTATTTCTTCTTGATCCAAGCATTTCCTCTGCCAGTCTAGGCTGTGTGAGCCAAAGAAAGAAAATTTGGTTTGTGTTTGACTGCCATTCTGTCAGTGACTTACACAGACCTGGTTTAAAATAGTATGTCTGTTGCCAGGAGCTCTGCATCAAGCAGCAAGGAAGAGAAATTCTCCTGATGCGACCCCTGTAGATAGTGGGTGTGTTTACAAACTGTGTGCCTGAAGGCACATTTACTGACTTGGGCTGCAAATGCGTTTACCCTGATTTCTAGTATTTTTGTAGCATGCTAGGCGCGCATCCAGTAACTACAAAACAGGGAGAGGCTTTTCAGCAACTCCAGTGGGAACTGGATCAAGTGTGAAGGCAGGGACAACTGCCTGCCTGCTACAGAAAATGCCCAGAAAGAAAATGAGTAATAGCCAAATAGCTCATCCACATTTATAATTCAGTCAAAAATGCTTCCAGGAAGGAGAATAACCCTCTGGTCTACTGAAATCCTGAGTTCAAATAGTTCCAGGCTATCTGTTCTTCTTTCTCCTGGGGCCTCCGTATGAGTAAAATACAAGTAATGATCTCCGCTCATGTAAAGGTATTGGGAAGGCCATTATTGTAAAACTTGTTAAAGAAAAAGAAATTATAAACATCATGGGCCTTGTAATTAAGACACTTCAGAGACCAAAAGATGTAGAATTAAAAAAAAAAGAGGTAAAAACAACACAAAATAATGCAATAAATGTTACCTGTATTATAACTGGCTTGGCAAGCTTGCCATCCCGAGGCCATTTCCATTCTCTGGCCATTTCTTCATCTCTGTTAGTCACCAAACCTCCTTCCTGATTCAAAATCATTGTTACAGTGTTGCTGTAAACAAGCAGAAATGTGAAACGTGTTTTTCCTGGTGCATCTGAATAAAACCTAAACAATCCAGGAACCTCACTTTGATCTAGGAGTCTTTAATTAAACCACTACTTTGCATATCCCCTCCTTCACCCTGCTTTACACTTGCTGCAGGTCCGCAAGACAGGTACAAATTATTATCCCTATAGTAGTGGCAGAAGTGTATGGTTAAATGCTTGGTTTGATAATTCACATGAAAAAGAAGCTGGTGTTTAATGCGTGATTTTAATTCCATTTCCACTTACTAGTACATTCCTGAGTTGCTAACATGCTTCAAATTCTATTGTAAATTTAAAGCAAGAAACAAATAAAAGTAAAACAGAATGTAGACACCAGTATGAGCCTACAGCTGACAATTTCATGGACATTCTTCTGCCTCTCACTTTAATACTTTTTAATAATAATATATATTATGTTGCTTTTATCTTTTATCCACCTGCAAGCAAATAAGACTCGGTGATCTGCTAAGAAGATGTAATTTTTAGCCATACAGAAAAGATCTTCAGGTCATCAGAAGAGCTGAATCTGTGTGTTTGGGGTGAGTCTGCTTGTAAGAGATGGAATAATTTTTTATTTTTTAAAAGTTAAAAATTCCATGGATTACCCTGAATGATTTTTTTTCCCTGTCAACTTAACTGAATAACAGAGTACTTCAACGTTTACTATAATACATGTTTTTCCTGTACTTCTATTGGGGTTTGAAAAATAAATATATATTTTAATATGGACAAAGCAAGATGGATCAGGAGTCCTGAAATTTAAACCTGCACTTGATCTGTTCTATGAATTTTGCTTGGTTGTCTGTAATGTAAAGTTGGCCAGCATAGGTAAATCTGGAGGGTGTGATTTTTTATCCTAATGGAGAACTGTTTGAAAATGGCTTTTTAAAATATTTTGGACTCCTAGACACTGTTTATAAATAAGAGCCAGCTCCTGCTAGCTCTGACTCTGCTGAACTTGTTTTAAAGTCCCTTCTATGCACAAGTTGAAAAATACATCTCTGCAGAGCCTCAGTAAAACATATTCTTCGACTTTGCAGAACTCACGCAGGGCAATAGTCAATAAATTTGATTTCTTAACATAGAACACAACTGTAAGTTAATGTCTCCCTCATTTTTAGCTACCTTTTTTCCCCTGCAGAGCTGGAAATGTTGATCTCAGACATTTTGAGTAATACAATGTCACTAAAAGCGTATGAAGGAGGAAAATTAAGAAAAGGCTATGCTGCAACTAGGCTTCAGTGGTAGACTTTCTTCACTTCATATAAAGGTACAGCAGCCTTTCTTAGATTGTTAATGACAGAGAGTCAATCCTTTCTGAGATACAGAGACCGACCACCAAACAAAAAAGGTTGTAATGAAGGATGAGCATCCAAACAAATCCTAGCAATTTTTTAACAGGATGGCATTACACAAACGTGCAAGAATCGCAGGGAAAGAAACAGACACAAGATGAAAATGCTACACCATGAGAGAGAATTGTTGAAGGAACTGCCTTAAAACATGTATTTAAGTATGATCTAATGAGGAGAATTAGATTCTTAATTACCATTCTTATTAAAAACTGACTGTAGAACATAAAAACAGAGACAAAAGAGACTTTGAGAGGTCCTTCAGCCACGTTTGACTAGAGGGAGGGAGTACTTGATGGTGGGCAGGCAGAAAGATCCCAGTTCTTTGTTGTGTGTAAATAACCCCAAATTGTTTCATCAGCTCCAGTTTCTCATAAGGTTATGCCAATCATTTGTTTTGACAAACTGAACAATGCCTACAGTAAATAGCACTTGATCAACTCCTTTTCTGATCTGTATAATCCAATGCACGTGGAGCCAGGACAAAGCGTGGCTGGGAGGAACAGGGAGCCTGGTTTTTGTGTGTGTGGAATATCCATTCACAGCTCACGTTGCATGCCTGGGGAAGCCAGAAGGCTGGCTCCCATTTGCCTGCTGTCTCCTTTGGATGTGTGAATTTTTTAGTAAGCCAAAGCGCATCCTGTCCTCACAGCATTCATTTCACGAAGTAGGAATTCAGTTTTCAAAGTGGCTTCCATCTAGCTCAGCAGTTTGGAAAACAGAGTCCTTCGGGGCTGCTTGAACAAACGGTGGCTTTCGACTCCTACGCATGGAAGGTCAAGGGCTTTCTGCCTAACACAGAGCGAGCAGATTCCTTTGCCTCCAGGTGATCCATGGAGAAGCTGGGAAGGGACTTTTTGTCTTCTCACGCACGTAGATAGATGCCGAGGCCAAACATTGCAAGGATTATCAGTCTGTTTGAGCAGAAGTCTGTTCACCTAACACTGTGCCTGTCTTTAGGCTTTTGAGCAGAGGGAGTAGATTAAAAACAACAAACCAAAATAAATTGGACTGTGAGACACCCTACTAAAATATGTCTGAGGTGCAGAAACAAACTCCTATTGCACAACTCCCATCACCGTTCTCATGCCCATTATGGTTTTGAATATTGCTCAGATCCTTATATAGCTGCAAGCTCTCTGCGGCAATTTGCCACATTAAGCAAGTGCCTACAGTGCATCTGCCTACCTGCTAGGAAGACAGATGCTGCCATGTCCAAAGGGGGTAAAAGTGCCAACTACAGAGTGATCCGGGGAAGCACTAAATATATTGGTGCACAAGCCCCCACCTGGGAGATTGCAGTAGCTTTGGCAAACAGCGAGACATCCAGAAGGATAGCTGAAATGATAGTCAAGGAGTTAACTTGGTCGCTCTCTCTCCAGCTTTATAGCTTTTATTGCATGCCCATGCAGACAGCACAGGCACTAACACTCTCTACCTGTTCTACATCTTTAAGAGCCAAGTGGGTTGAAAGATATGGAAGACGGGAAGGGCTCTAAGTACAAAATCCGCCCACCTGACACAGGGCAGTAAGAAATTCCTGCTGGTACAGGCCAAGACTGACCTACCCAGGAGCACGGATGACATATGACTGAGAAATATGTTTATGAAACGCTGTATCTTCTGTAGTTTCTACAGTGACCGAGCAGACTTGCTCAGGACCGTCCCTCATCCAGCTTCATGACTGAGGTTAACTAAGTGATCTCTGTTTAAAAATAAGCTTATGTTCTAAATGAGTTGCAGTCTAGTCCTTAATCTGGGCCTCTTGCAATTTTTATTTTGTGTGAATTTTTTGAGGCACATCCACCCGCCTCGCTTATTATAGTCTTTGCTGTTACTAACCTCACTGCCTATATATAGCTTTGATACCATGTAAATATAGCCCGATGAGTAGCTGACAAAAGAACAAAGTTTGTTCTGCTTCATACAGTTGAAAGTTGGAAGCTGTTCAACTTACACATTAAAACTTAAATTTTCAGCCTGCAGAAGTCCTCCCCCTGCCTGTCACACTCTGGCCGGCATTCACATGTGCTGTGCAAACAAAAAGGATATTAAATTAAAGATGAGCCATCATTCAGCTTGTGGTGCAGTTTTCTCCGTGCTGAGTCTGTTTTCTTGGCCACTGGGAACTGCAGTTTGCCACACAGCAGCTCTGGTGTGACAGTCATGCCAGTGTGACCCTTCCATGTCCTGCGGGAAGTTTCTTCTTTGTGACCACCATGATGCTGGAGAGCAACTGGTTTATCAAGCCCTGCTTCTTTCTGTTTGGATACTTGCTCTTTTCTGCTTATATGAAGGGGAAAAAATAAACCTCTTATTAATTCTCGCTAAGCAGACTCCTCAGGTAACACTTCCATTAGTTTAGAAGGTAGTTTGACCTAAGCAGAAAACACATTTTGCTTGGGAGTTTCCTAGTTGAAGGCTACTATTTAGCTGGGCATTCAGGCTGGTTCAGAAAGAGCAGCTGACAGCCTGATTAATCCATTAAAATCAGCATAAGCTGTTACATTTATTAGGGCCACTTCAGTGTTTTGCCAATGGACCCAGGCCATGAGCTGCAGTGGAGTGTACAACTTTTTTGAAGGGTACAGACTTTTTATGGTTCAGCTTGGCCACTGTGAGTGACAGCCAGATGAATGTTCCTGATTAAAGGTCTCGGCTATTGCACACTTTTTTATTGCATCTTACCAAGTCATTACGTTTATATTTTCAGACGCAGTACGGCTAAAATGTATCCAAGCGTTTGTTCCCCTCCTCATCTTCTCCTCTCTACTTGATGCAAAACAACCTGCCAAGCTCCCATCTTCCTTCTTAAGCTTTATCAGCCTGGAATGGCAGATGTCTGTTTTTGTTTTTCTAACAAAGAAGCTTACAAAAGGACTTCTTTCCATCTACAGCATGATTCTGTACAGCTCTGCATTGTCTTAGAGCCGAAAATCTTGAGAAACTTTACAAACATTAACGCATAAAGTTCTACATAACTGGTATTGATAAACACCAACAAGCACATTACTCACATATAGAGAAGGGTCACAAGATGACACATGCAGTTGAGCTGGCACTAGAAGCCACCGCACCAGTTCTCTGCACAGGTACATGGCCAGAGATCCATTGTTTGTGAGGGGCAATAAAACCACCCATAGAGAAAGTCTGTTCACCTGTTTTTTTTCTTCTTCACCATCTGGAGTTCCATACACTACTGTGCTACTCTTCGTTCCTATTATTTACTTTACCTTTCTGAGAAAGAACAATACTAAGATATTTTAAAATTCTCCTGACAAGCACATTTGCATGCACTTCAGTCCCATGGCTGCTCATGAGTCAGAAGCAGAGAGGCAGAGTTTGGTATTAACCCTAATTAAGCCCAATCTGGAAGACAGTGAGTCCTGCCAGCCTTTGGCTGATACCCTTTTCAAGTAGACCTTTTATGGTAATGTTCCACATGAACGTAAAACTTTTATCTGTTGCTTTTTAAGCAGTCATAAAAATGAGCAAGTCATCACAGAAATATTAAATAAAATCATTAAAGGAAAAAATACTGATTGATTCTGAGAAAAGCTAATTATCTAAAATATTAGCTAGCAGTAATCAAATGTATGTTTTTGCCTTCAAACCAATACTTCTTGCTTTTTAAGTTCTACCATAAAATGGTACTCAATATGAAGTTTTTTTGCTGACCAGGCTAATCATAAACACTGAAAAGCACCCAGCCAATTCCTGTGGCATTGCCAAAAGAAATCTGGTGGCAGGGGAGCACTGCAAAATGAGGCGCAGCACTTTACCTCCAAGCTAATAGGCTAACGCAGTCTACAAATGCTGCAAAGAAAACATGCTCAGGGCCCGGGGAAGGAAATGCTTTGTTGTACGCAGACTCTCCTATTACTGGCATAAATGTTGTCCTTGGTTAGATGGTTAAGTCACCTGACTGCAGAGCTCTGGGTGGATCCCAGAATAGTTGCACCACATCCAAACATTAGTATCCCTAGTGTGTAGATGTGTCCTATCCAGTGGTTAACAAGTGCAGGCTGGAGCATGCTCAAGTAGTGAATACAAGGGGCAAAAAATATATATTTTAGAGTGCTCTCTAAAACAGGTAATTCAAAGACTTGGTATGTCTCTGGGGCCAGCAGGCAATAGTGCTCATTTAGGTGATCACAATATACAATTCCAGTATGAGTCTCAAATATTAAGCTTTTTTATTGCTTTTCTTTTTTCTTTTTCTCAAATTACAGCTACTGGAGCCTGAGCTCCAGTTTTCGCTCTGGCATCTAGTTTCTCTTGTAGCTTGGTTAACTGATTCCCAAAGGAATAAGGCTGTGATAATAAACCATTTCAGGATGAATATATGTTTCTATATTAGTGATATATATTCTTATATACTCATAACTGCTAGTTTTTATACAGCCAGTAGCCTTCATTATAATGAATTAAGATTTTTCACCTAAGGTACTATGCTGGTTTTATTAAATCTGAGTATGTTTACAGTTATTCCCAGTGTACATGTACTACCAGTAAAATAGCAGGATAGGTAATAACTGAAATTCATAAACTGCTGTGGATACAAAATTACACTGGTTAACCTTAATAACTGTCCTTGTAAGTAATTAATGCTTGTAATTTGTATTCACTAAAGATTTTTCACTTAAACATAGCCTGCTGTATAAATTCCGGCACCTATTTCACAGAGGATTGCTTCAGTTGAACTTAACTATTTTAGACTTCACTTGCCTTCTCTGATACTCTCTATTTTACCACTAAGGTTTGCACTCCAGGAATGACTGACGTATTTGGAGACTACTCTACATATTAAGCACATGACAATTCTGTATGAGATGTCTTGAGGGAGCTAAAGCCATCTTGTGTTCTGTGCAAATACGAGGACTACATATAAGCAGCATGAAGAATTCTAATGGACTGATTCTGGCCATAATCCCTTATGTTAGGCTTCTCCCAGACCCTGGTAAGGTAACAGATGACGCCTCACTGCAAAGGATGAAAATGCAGAGCAGTTTTCCCTAGGCTCAGTTTCTGTTGCAAAAGATACTTGAACAGGTTGTTACAACTGTTGGACAGTTTATCTACAGATAAGGAAATCTGCCTTATCATTAAACCTAATCTTGCCTCATCATTAAACCCTGAAAATATCTGTTATTTTCCAATAATTACCGGTAATTAAAATAAACGTAAATGTTTCATGAACAGGGGAATGTTCAGTTGAACCCTCAAAGTTTTCATAATAATAATGCTTTCCATACTAGTGTGACAATTCGATTAAATGGTCTCCCATCATTTCTATTCTTCACAGAAACACTGCCATATATTCTAAACTTGCTTATGGAAACAAAAACCTCAGTTTGTTACATTTGTTTTTTAATTTGCTGTAGTCTCTTCAGTGCCCGCACATATGGCAGCTTCCAGGGATCTTCAGAACTTGAATCAGAAGTCTGGCAAATCCAACCTAGACAGACAAAGCAAGAAATTAGGTGAGGTTAACATCAGCCCTGTTCTATGGCACCTGCCAGCATAAAGTAGGGTTATGAATACTCAGTGATGAAGCATCAGCAATTTTCTTCTTTAAGAGACTCCTTTCTTGCAAAATATAGTGGGAGAAATGTGAGAGAATGCGTGTTTAACTTAAAATCAGAGAACAATGTCTATGAGGAAGGAGGATCTCCACAAAACTAGATTATTCAGACAATTCCAGGCTAAATGTTTATCTGGACTAACCCTGACTTCCCACTGGAGTTATAGTCACTGTTTAGTTGGGATACAGACAGACACATCGAGAATCATTGCCGAGCCAGGCTGGAAGTAGAAGTCTCCAAATATTCTTAGCAATAGGCTGAAGATGTACTAAGAAAATAAAGCTCAGCTGTGGACAACAAGGCCACAGCATTCTTTGAGCATGCAGTTCTGTATGATTCCTGTTGTTGCAGCTCGCTGTGGCATGAATCTTTGACTGGGCACACACTGCAAAGCTTATGGATGATTTAAGTAGACCTAATGCAACTTGGAGGAAGAAGTTCCTTTACTTCTGGAGAGTCTCAGTTGTTCTCACTCTGTTTCCTCAGAAAGTAAGAAAGCCCAAACTAAATGGTCAAGGTGTGATCTTTGTTCAATCTGAACATCTTCTTTTGCAATGGTTATTATCAAGCAGTCAGCAGGTTACTTAATGTGAAAATCAGAGACATGCAGTAAAGAATGACCACGGATACAGACTGCCACAGAATGGCCCAGCAGCTATAAAAAACAACACAAGGGAACAGAGTTTCCCTAGTTTTCCCTTTTTACTGTGAACATATTGCAAATTAAGTCAGTCAGAAACAAGCACTTGGTGGGCTACAATCACAGAACAGTGTGACCAGCCAGCTCACTTTTGGACATTCCCATCACCTTACGAGAAACAAGCCTGTGACAATAGACTAAGCAAATGGGAGTTCCCTGGAGAAAGGGTAGATTGAGTAAGTAATCTGGCAAATTTAACAGCCTAGTGACCCAAAATGGTATACAACCCTGCGGTGAAGCACACCCTGATGGTTCAGGCAGCTGTTGCTTTGGTACAGTCAGAAGAACCTGGATGCCAGATTTTCAAAAAATAACAGGAGATATTACTCATTCCCTTCACTGTCTATATATTTATTCGTGGAGCTATCAGTCAGTGTGAGGATGCTTGACACCTCTGCAGCATTTTTAGCTTTCAACAGCCAAGGAATTACAGTTCTGCATAGTCCTGGCAGCACCCGACCAACTTCATGGCCAAGAGTAAAAACAAAGTTCACAAATGTCTGTTTTCTTTTCGCATGGCAATGTTCTAAAATAAATCAAATGAGTGCTGCAGAAGAAGCTGTTCTTCCCTCTAGATCATCAAATTTGTCCACACATTCTATGGAGAACTTATATAGTAGCTTGCAATTAACATTTCAGTTGGTGTATTAGTGTTACCATTCATTGCAAAAGTTATTAGGTCAAATATATGTGGGTGGACAGTTTCCACCAGGGAAAGGCTTAAAAACATATCCCAAAGCAGTGATGTGGCCTGTATTCTGCTAGCAAAGAGTAGTGGAATTGCATTTACTGCATGCAGCAGGCAACAAACTTGGTCAGCAGATTATCAGAGATAATCAAGAGGATGAAGCATATAAAACTGGACTTTGGTGAAAAAGAAATTGTTTGACAGCTATTCCCATTTAATTCATACTTTCATCTCACTCAGGCATCCAGGAGAGCATGTCCGGGTACAGCATTACCCCAAATATCTCTATTAAACACTAGCCACACACACAGAGGAGCTGCGTGAGACTCTTACCTCTTTCCTCACAAATTTTGGATGACAGTGAGAAGCTGATTGTTATGGGTGACTGGCTGGCATCATTTTGCACAACAGGAGCTAAATGGGAGAAGAGCAGAACATAATGATTATGAATATACACAGAAGGGTGAGGCAGCTTTTAAAAACATATGTTTTCCTTTTATTTTAAAGAAGCAAGACTGCAGCAGCACTCAGAGCTGGACCAGACTTGCCCCATACCTATGAATCTGCACTGAGGATTACTGACGCCTGCTGAATGCAATGTTCTGCAAACAGATCATCTTTACTAGTGCAATATGTTATGACTCTCTCACTCACCTTGAAATAGAAACTAAAAGTGCTGTGATAAATGGTTTGAAACTTTGCCCAGTTTCACTGGCTTTGTTCTTCTGAATGTTTGTAGCGTTTGCTTCAGCTGCAAAGCTATTTCATCATGCCCTGACCGAGCGCGTTGCAGAGCGCTGCACAGCATCAGTCCATAAAGCAGAGCATGTTGGCCTACGCAGCCAGGAGAGCGTACGCTTAACAGAGGAGCTTTTTTCCTCTTGGGGCAAACCTTACAACAGAGCACTTACTCAGAATGCTGTTATCTTCATTTCCCATGGGCACATTGGATGCTGTCTCAGCATTTCCTTTTTCTTTTGCAGAGCTTTCATGCCATGTATATGTGGATCTGGGAGCAGCATTGTCAGCCTCCTTCAAGGCCTGGCTTCCCCTGGATGTCACACTTCTGCAAGCTAGTGACTTCTGGCACCATTTGTTATAATCAGTCTCCTCAGTGAATTCGCTGCCATCACAGGCCAGCATGTTCACAAGTCCCTGAAGGAAACCAGTCTCATTAGCAAAAAACTGCAACTTTTCTTCTGGTTCCTGTAACACATCAGCAGTCACACACTTATTTAACATGTTTGGTGGTGAGTCTTCCTCTGCCAGACGGATTGACGGTATTTGGGAGACCTTTGAGTTTCCATCTTCAGTGGAGGCTTTATGCAGGGAATGATGGGACATCTCATGCAAAACTGGGTATTTTCCTTTCCTCGAGGAATCATTGTTTAAGAAATCATCTTCATGCCTTTCTGAACACTCCCCTGTACAGCTGGCATTCTTGCCTTTCATCAGGCTGAAGAGAAAAAAATCTGTATCATTAAGTAAGAGCAGAATTAGTCAAAGAAAATACGAGGCACAGATGTGTTAGGTTTGGCACCTCCAGCATATGTGGACAGGCTGGCAATGCTCCCTTGGACAAAAATTGAAACTGAGCCACATCTCTTCCCAGGGAAGACACGCAAGCTCAGAAATACCTGCACAGAGCAGGGTGTGGGAGTTTAGCACTGCTGCCAAACCAGAGAGTCTCTGCACTGACAGCATATGCCAGTTGAAGTACAGAGAGAGGTAATGAAACATGTTAAATGATTTCGCTTTTCCTATATAAAATAAATTTATCTTGCCTCAGAGAAGAAATCAAATAAATCTAAGGCTTTTCAGCAATGTGCAGAAGACCTGTAGCTTTTAGACGAAATGGAATTCTGAACGTCTAGTGAAATGTTTTTCAGCAACCCATATTCTATTTTTTTTCTTCAGTCTATGAACTCATATCTTCCATGGCTATGAGAGAAACATCTTTATGTGGAACTATAATGGCTTAATTACAGATTTCAAATATGGAATATGTACCAAGGAGTTTTAGGATTTTAAAAATCTAAAATATGAAGACAATTTACCAAAAAAAAAAGGTAAAAAAGCTCCTTGGCATAAAAACATCCATTTACAGTAAGCATGAAAAAGTATGAATTTAAAGCCAAACTATCCAGAAGAGAAACTATCCCCAAAGAATGCTGTGGACATGAGCTCCTACTACGTTAGTCAGCAAACATGAACTTCATAAAATCTGCAGAGCTCTGCATGCAGCAAAGGATTCTTGTCCAGTCCCTGGAAAACTAGTAGAACAAGATTATTACGTGGCATTCTTTAACTAATTGTTCCTGATTTGTATGTTAACTATAGTAAACTGGAGAAATGCTGACAGCAGAAATGAACATTAGGTACCATACTTCAAGGAACTCAGGCCTACACTGTCACAGCCCCACTCATATCCCCGAGTTTGCACAGCATGGCATGGTGATAGTTCTGGGTCATGTGCCTCCCCCATCGCTGCTTTGGTCACATCCACTTCTGGACTCCTTCCTGTGTCTGAAATTTTCCCTGAAAACTCAGCTGACAGAAACTGCCTTGCTCTCTCACCAACACTGGCATAACACTATTACCTTGGAGTAAAACTTAAAGGGTGAAGATCTGTAGTGATGAAATTGAAATGGGAGTAGAGTTCTTCTGGTATCTTCTTGTCCCTTTCTTTCACTCTAGTTTTCATCTAAAACCAACCAAACAAAATTCAACACTGGAAGAGGTGTGAAGGGAGGGAGAAGAAATAATAATATCCTGGAAAGGAATGGAAATACCTGGTCAAAGAAATACACAGATCCTGCCTCCACTGTTGCAACAGCAAGCGTTGGTTCCATTGCTCTCTAGAATGAAGAAAGGGTGGAGCACACTAGAGGAAAACAGTTACGTCAGCAGGCAGTGCAAAGGAAAGTTCATTTTTCTTACAGGTAAAGCTGATTAATTATTTTCCCTGTGAAACCCTGCAAATCTACATAAAGTAATACAGGAATGACCACCATATGAGTGAGAACGCATTCATGTTTTAGTGGATTAAATTATATGAAGTTAGTTGCAAAATGGAAAGTCAAAGTATCAGCTTCTGATAATTTGGGTTCATACCACAATTTCGGGTTCAGGGCACATTCTCCCTGGGTCACATCCTCCTAAGGTTACATCCTACACCTGCATACCTGTATCTAATAAAGTAGCTCCTCAGCTACTCCATGGGAATATAGTCTTTTTGAAGTACACATCCATACAGTGGATATTTTTGTTCATGTGGATCTTGACATTTATAAGTGATTTTTTTTAAATGAGATCCAAAGGAGGCAGTAAAGCTACTTATCACTTCATGGAGCACATCTGTTCATGCAACTGAAGCACATTTGCATTGTCCCTCTGAATGTAGAAATGGCAGGCTGTTACTCTCAAGGTGACTTTCAGCAGGAAGACAGATGAAATCTGCTTTTTTGCAGAAGCACTTATGGCATCCTTGAGAAATCTGGTCTCCAACGAACACTGATGTTGTAAAACAAGCTTGACATAAGTCAGGATATCTGAACTATGGCTGACAGGCTATAAGTAACTGGAGTTTGATGGAAAAAAAAAAAGGAAATTGGCAAGGGACGTGAAAAGACCACAGTAGACAGTATTAAATGTGAATTCTTTGGCTTTTTTGTCACTTTTAACTTTGATTTAGCTACTTCCTTAGGTTTCAAGCAAAATCTTAGAGAATGGGTGGTTTCATAATTAAAGAAGCACTTTATTCTACACCTGCTAAGAAAGGTACTACCTGGTGACAGCCACTATTTCAACAGTAATTACTTCAAAGAGTGATAACCAGGGAAGTAGAAGTGCTCTCTGTCCTCATCAACCAGTGAATGAGTACCACTCACTCTAAAGTATACAGATAATAGTATATATTTGGTCTCATGCAAGAAATATTTTCATCATCTACTATTTACATCTAGCCTTATATTAAACCTTTTACTCATCAAAATTGTCCCATAAGCTTCAGTGAATTTACACAGGTGAGTAAAGACAATGAATTTCAACCCTAAGCTTGCAAAAGGAGTAATAAAGTGTAATAAACATATAAATGATGCCATTAACTCCAGAAATACAAACAGAAAAAAATACATAGCCTCCCTCTATTCAAACTCTTCTTGGGAGTGATGTAGCACATCTACTCCCTATTCTTCTTTTCTCTCTTCCAGGAATATACTGCAGCTGTCTGGCGATAGCTCCCCCACACTGCTCCCATTCAATTTCTTGACACATACATATGGTTTGGAAAAAAAAAAAAAAAGCATACCCTGAAAGACGCTTCTGCCTGGAGATTGCAACTTCTTTTGCTAGGAAAAGGGTGCAATGGAAGCCGTCTCCTTAAAAGAAAAAGGAGAGGTGAGTCTCTGTGTTGCGTTTCAAGGCAGAGTTTAATGTCCTGTTGCCTAGTTACCACTTGCTCTGGACTGTACTCAACCCTTTCCTTAACTTTCCCCAGCCACTGCCTGCTATGTCTGGGTGTTTTTTAAGAAAGAGGAAGAGCCACTGAGAAAAAAAAAAAAAGTATCTTTTTCCAGTTAAAGTTTTTTTTATTTTTTTAAACACGTCTCTTCTGACCTGCTACCTGTACACCACTGTTTTTCTACCATAAGGTATGGCAGACTGGCGATAGAGCACTGGACCAGGTTGCCCGGAGAGGTTGTGGAGTCTCCTCGTCGGAGCTCGTCAGGGACAGAGCTCGTCAGGAAAAGTAGCAAGGGGCAAAAAGGGCTGCTGAGCCTTACCAGCAACAGTCCAACTCCCCCCCCCCCCCCAAAAAAAAAAAAAATCATGTATAAAATGTCACCTTGTCGCAGCTCTGCTTATGCGTGGGGACTAAAAACATGCCTCGGCTCAGATCTTACCGCACCAAGACCGGTGACTGGGACGACCCCGGCCACTGCGGCACCGCGGCGACCAGCCCGGCCGTGCCCGGAGGCGGACGGCGGGGACAGCGACTGAGGCCGCGACGTCCCCGCGGCCGCCGCCGCCGCCGCCACAGGCAGCGCGGCCGCTGGGCGCGGCCGTTGGGGAGCGGCCGTTGGGCGCCACCCCCCCGGGCGGCCGTTGGGCGCGGGGCGGGGTCCTCCGGCGCTCCCGGCGTGCCCCGCGCGCCCGCCGTGCCGTCCCCTCCCCGCCTACCCTCCCTGGCTCCCCCCCCTCGGTGCGGCGGCGGCGGCGCGGGCGCCATGGCGGGCGCGGGCGGCGAGGCGGAGAAGCAGCTCAACGGCGAGCTGCCGGCCGAGCCCGAGGAGGCGGAGGGCGGCGCGGCGGGGCCCGGCGCCGAGGAGGGCGCCAGGAAGAAGCGCAAGAAGAAGAAGAAGGGCAAGGCGGCCGCCACGGGTGAGGGCCGCGCCGGGGCCTGGGCTGCGGGGAGGCGGCGGGGGAGGCCGGGCAGGGCCTCCTGCCTCCTCAAGGTGGAGGGCGAGACCGCTGTCCCGGCGCGGTGGGGGCTCCCGTTCCCCCTTCCTGCCCCTGCGGCCGGAGGATGCCGAGGATGCGCCCGGCCTTCATCCCCCGGCAGGGACGTGACCGCCGGAGGAGCCTGGTGGCCTCCCTCGGGGGGCACCAGGGCCGCTGCATGAGGAGCCCTCTCGCCTCATGGAGCCTCCCGCGCACTGTCCGGGCCTGGCCCGGGGCTACCAAGCAGGCAGTGAGGAGCGCCGTGTGCGTTTGCAGCCATCTGCCTCGTGCTGCCTTATCTGGCCCGGGCAGGCTGAGCTAGGGGGAGTGGAGCTCGCCACCCTGGCAGGGAAATAAGAAAGAAATAAGTGATCAGAAGTGTTTGGTTCACGTTGTTTTTATGCTCATACTTTAATAACGGTACTTGTCACTTTGGGCCCTGTGGCCGAGTGCTTGACACACGGAATTTGCTTGGGGGAAATAAATTATGCTTTTTCTGTGTTGTGCTCTGCTGTCTGTTGGGTGACTTGGAGCACAGGGATTCTATACAGATTTGGAGGTTGTTGTATACTAGTGTAGAGGTGTGCTTTTGTACTGAGGTATGTTTTAATTTTTACAAACAGGACAAGAAACAGATAAAGAAATGGAAGGTGTCCTTGATGATGTAGCAAAACAGTTGGATAAACAGACACTGGAGGAGAAAGAAAAAGATGATGATGACGAAGGCAAGTGTATACATGTTTTTGCCTTAATGCTTCCAGTTTTAGTCTCTTCCCAGACTTGTACAGATGTCTGAAGATTTCTTATTTCAGTTATTTTAGGGAAGATGAAATGCCATGTTATGTATAGAATCATAGAATGCTTAAGGTTGGAAGGGACCTCTAGAGGTCATCTAGTCCAACCTCCCTGCACACACAGGGTCACCTAGAGCACGTGGCACAGGACTGCGTCCAACTGGGTTTTGAAGATCTCCAGAGAAGGAGACTCCACAACCTCTCTGGGCAGCCAGTTCCAGAATGCATCTGTTGCATCTATTACTTTTCTTGTAACAGTTCAACCTTTTATCTGTATATACTTGTGTGTGTGTGTGTATGTCCATAAAAATGTGATAATGGTTTTGTTAAAACTTTTTGTTTTCCTGTGGTCTTAATTGCAGAGAAAGGTTTAGCTTAAGATAAGGCAAGATATAAATCATTCTCATTTACATTAGCATTTGCTGTAGAAGCTTATGTTCCAAATTATAGTTGTTGGCATTGAACAAAACATGCAGTGAAATTTGGGAGGAAGCATTTCAATTTATATCCTTTCTTAATCCTTACCAATGACTTGAAACATGTTGCTCTGTAATCCTGATTTTTCATTAAAACTAAACTGTGGAGGAATTAATACATGAGCAAGGCCATGTACCTTGCATCTTGCCAATACTACACAACTAAAATTTAAAAGTACCTTGGAAATGTCTGGTACTGAAATCCAGATTAGATGCCTCTCATATGTAGGTATGTCAGATAAAAATGCTATTGCCTTTGTTTGATGACTCTCGAGAAAAATGAGCTCAGCCTCCTAAAATACTTCTTTTCGTTCTATTCACAAAACTTCTTAGCAGACCTGGGATTCATCATTCCAGGATGTTACAGCAGAATCTGAAATGAAAAAGTGTGTTGGCACACAGAAAACGATAAACAAACTGATCTTTGAGCCCTCTTAATCTGTGTATAGCATCCAGTTCTATTTATTTAGTATTCATAGAACGATGTACTGATGGATTATTCTTATGTTGTATTTCAGCTTCTGGAATTTAAAAGTAGTTAATTATATTAATACAATGTGCATTTTATCCTGTTTGCAACTAAGCTGGGAAGTATTGGGGAGCATAGTGAAAACTTCTTGCAGTGAAAAGCATTATTTGAAAATGCTTAAAATAGTTGCAGTTTCATGTCAGAAGTCATTTCTTCATAGATGAAACTTAGTATTTGCATATGCTTTTGTTAGCAATTATCACCAAAGAAGTGAGATAATCTGTGAAATAATAATCTTATTTTCCACATCTGACTTGAGTGACTGCTGTGTGTTCTTGCCTGCACCATTGTTTTTTTCCAATTGCCATGTATTTTTTTTTTCACTTTAGAGGCCTTGCTTAAGACATGGTGCAGCATTTAGAGTAAAAACAATAAAATATATTCTCCCCTGCCCCCTGATAATCGTCCTGAGTGGTCTCAGTAATAACACCATGCACCTTAAGTTTCTACCACACTTTAAAAGTTCTGATAAGAAGGAGTTATGCATACAATTAGATACAGTTTAATTAAATGTCTATACCAAAATGGCACAAGGACAGGTTTCACTTTCTGGCATTTATTTCTATGTCAGCTAAACAACCTGAATGCAAATGAGGCACTAGTTGGATCTGTAGTTATGTTCCTGGCAGCACAGCTGGTCTGCAGCAGTCTTCAAGGAAGGCATTGGCCCAGACAGTTTGCCTTGCTAATTGGCAGATTCATGTGCAGCAATTTTTTTTTTTTTTTAAAAAAAGGGGGGGGGGGCATGATAACATGATAAGACAATAGTAACTGATAACAATTAAGAAATGTTGGTGGATTTTGTAGGTTAGGCCTAGGGTTCTAAAAATATCCCTAAATCACTTGGTGAATGAGCTGGAGTCATGTTGAGTTTCATTCTTGATGAATGGTTAGAGTGGAGTTCAAGGTCAAGAGAAACATGGTAAATTACCATGTTACAGAGAAATAGGTATGTGCTGCTAAGTGGTAATTACCTGCCTGGTAAACATGTGTTGAAGGAGAATCTGATAATGTAGAATAAAGTGTGTTTTGTAACTGCGATTTAAGATTTCAAAATGAGATACTTGATGCTGATATGAACTTAGAGGCTACGCTACTGAAATGTGCCCCAATGGCAGGATTGCAGCAGTCGCTGCCTTGTAATAAAATTGACATAACATTGACCATCATAAAAGGCTTTAAAGTCTAGTGTTGGAAACAGCTAGACATCATTTAAAATAAATGAACAGATACCGGATTCTGTGTAAGTGCATTTGAAACTGCAGTGCTTTGCCTTGATTGATTCTGGAAGTTTTTACAATTCTACTGTTTGCTTTAAAAGATCTTGGTGTTCCAAATGCAGATGGCCAGTACAGGCCCATATTGAAATTACACTGTGGTTAGGTCCAGAAGCTGCAGTTAGATAGTATCACGTTAAAATAAATCCTTTGTGTGAGGT
Source organism: Tinamus guttatus (assembly GCF_059628265.1). Lineage (NCBI taxonomy): Eukaryota > Metazoa > Chordata > Aves > Tinamiformes > Tinamidae > Tinamus > Tinamus guttatus. Next base: position 5,065,992 of record NW_028289006.1, on the reverse strand, counting down.
GTAGATAAGCATTAGTGGTAACCAAACATGAAGTCTACAGGCATATTATTTTATCTGAAATGTGACACTGGTGCAGAATTTGCCTGATTTTTGTTGCTTGCATACCCTGCTTTGTGGTGGTACATCCTCTAGACAATGGTTTGGTCCAGTGCTGGTTGTGACTTTTGTGGTATTTCCAGGTATAGCTCCATTCAGTGATGACTGCTGTCACTTCTACTTGTTGCTGTGGTGGTTTTGTTTGTTTGTGTGTTTGTTTTTTCCCGTCTTTCCAGATGGCTGCTAAGTTGCCTTTAAATAAGGCAGCAAGAGATTTGTTCTAAGAGCATTCCTAGGTTTTTGTTAGTTATAGTATCAGATATGCTTCTCCCTCATTCTCTTCAGCTTTGCTCTGCGAGAACTGAGAATAGAGAAGTTTGAAGTAGTACTTACTGAAAATTGGTATGTTTGAAGCACTTTTAAAGGTGGTCTAGTAACAATGCTTTGGGAAGGTTTGTTTGTTTTTAATGTCTGCATTTGGTCTAAGAAGGAACCTGAAAATACTTGTGTCTTGGTGGCAGCTTCATTTTATCCATTTCTTGAGTGCTCCCCAATACATATGGAGCAAGAAATCTGTAAATGATTGGATTTAATTCTTCTGAAAGAAGTGCCCAGATAGGTTTGCATCTCATTCAAGATTGTTTGTCTCTTAATGACAATGTCTTTATGTTTAATCACTACTTTATGTTCAAATTGCAGTTACAAAACACACTTGCGCGTATATATTTATTTGTTTATTATCCTGTAGATGGAGATGGAGAAGGAGATGGAGCAGCGGGGAAAAAAAAAAAGAAGAAAAAAAAGAAGAAAGGACGTAGGTATCTAGCACAAAAAGTAAGATAGATTGTACTTGAGGTTTCAATTAAACCTAAGTGCTGTGGCTGGCAGTAGAAACAAACTTTGGGATGCAGTTTGGGTTCTCATGCCAAGTCTGGCTTCTTTCTGGTATTCCTGAATGCCAACTTAAGTGTTGACAAAATTAAGCCATTTGAGGACATCGTGATGTGATATATTCTGGGTAAAAGCCCAAATCCTACTAAGGAAATCTAAAATAAGTTGTGTTTTTTAATTTGTCTTACAGTTGAAATAAGGTATTTAAATCTTCCAACGTACCTTTTATATATAAAACTTTGTTAAACTATTCTCAACAGCAAAGGTCCAGACAGATCCACCTTCTATTCCCATATGTGATCTATATCCCAGCAACGTATTCCCAAAGGGTGAAGAATGTGAATATCCTTCAACTCAGGATGGGTAAGTACTTTAAACTTAAATAAATGCTTTCATTGGGGAGTGCTGATTTGCAAACTGTTAATGTACAACTAAATGGATAAGAACATAGTGATTTGTAATGTTATTTTTTACTGGTTCATCTAACAACTAAAAGTCGCTAGGCTCCCTACCTACACTTTTAATTAAGGTGCAGACTGTATGAACAGAAATTCTGTGACGCTGGGGTGCAAGGGAGTTACATGGCCTTAATACATTGTAAGGGAAGTAGGGGAACTGCAATTGTGTGAAGGTTCAAAATTTAGTGAGATGAAAGACTGTTTGGAGGGGTATTTTAATTGTAAAATAGCTGCATCTTTCATATAAATATATGTATTTAGTGTTGTAAAAGGCTATTTTGATTTGATGGGAAAAAAACAGTATAAATTGCATGAAAATCTGAATGAAAAGACCAAGTATGATCCTGAAATCTTTCCGGGGAGTTTTGAATCAAAAATCACCTTCAAAAAAAAGTAGAATATTTTGGAAAGCATTGTTTGCTTTTCAAGATTTTCTTCTTTTCTTTCTTTTTTTTCTTTTTTTCCCCCTCGAGATCAAATGATTTTGGAATTCTTACGTGTTATATAAAGCCAGTGCCTATTTCTGACGAAGCATACGCAATGTAGTTAAGAGTTCAATACATTCTATAAATTATGTCCAGGTATTCATGGATAGTAGTTTCCCTTGAGTTTTTTTTTTTTTTTTGAAGTTTAACTTTTGTGGAACTACTAATTCCTCCTCCCCCCGGCCCTCCCAATGCTCTTTAATCGCTCCAGTTTGATCACAAGGCACATTGGTATGTCTTTATAAATGACTGCCTTATTTGATTATACAATGTTAATATGCTAATGGTAGGACTTTCACAGGGTACTCTTGAAGGGCTGATCCAAAAAAGACTTTTTCATAGTTAGTGCCTGCACATGTGTATGCCTCATTCAGAATAATATGGTTTAAGCATCCCAGCAAACGGTTATGTCATCCATAATTTATTAACAAATGACATATGCAACTTTTACATCTGTTATGCAGCCATCTATTGAGGTTAAGAATCTATTCATTCAGAATAATATAGTTTAAGCAATCCAGCAAATGGTTACATCATCCATAATTTATTAACAAATGTCATATGCAACTTTTACATCTGTTATGCAGTCATCTATTGAGGTTAAGATGTTTTACTCTTGTTTTACTACTCTTTATTTTAAATAAGCTTTTCTAAGTGAGCTTAAGTGGTTTTAAGTGGGGCGTCTTTTCTGTACCAAGAATATTCTGTGATGGGGGGAGAACATCCTCTTCCAAGGAACCTGAAATAGCTGCTTTTAATAATTGCATTGAAGCAAATATATGTATAGTTCAGTTCTTCCAAATATTAAAATATTATGCACCACTTTAGGATTTCCTAGCATAAGCAGCTACTTAAGTGAGCAGTTGACATGCATCAGGATATTTCCTATTTTAAGCAAGTTTCACTTTTATATGTTCATGAAGCATTTTTGTTCTCCTCCTACACCTTTTTTCTCCTAACATTCACATGCTTTATAAAGTTACCTCTCATCATGCCTAGGATGGCATTTTGTGTGGGAAGCTGAAATAAAATGGGTTTCATTCGCTTTTAGGGTGAAAAATAACAAATTGACATTTATATAGACAGCAGACTTGCAACTTATTTTTTAAATCCTGAATATTTAGTTCTGTCTGAAGCCTTGCATTTTTATTAAAGAAGATGAGTTTGAAGTAACTCTGCATAGAGAGTAGAAAGTTTCTAAGCAATATTTCATTACATGATTATTTTAGTTAAGTTGTCTCTAATTTTTTGTCCCACATTGATGACTTTTTTTGTGCCCTGTGCTGCTATGTGGGTTAAAATAATCTGGGGGAATTCTTACCTAGGATTATTGCTTTGGACCCCTAAAATCCATTTTATAGCACAATCTGCTAGAGATCCAGCAGCACAAAGAGGACTGTGATCAAGAGGTGAACTTCTTATGCTGGCTTATGTGGAAGCCAACACATGAGGAAACTATGTCCTCAGGAAGGCTTGTTATCTCCTTGTACCTGTTAGAGGACTTGGTGTTCACTTGATTTTTTTTCATGTCTCCTGAAGTGCTAAGGCCAAAATAGAATTTCTGGTGGCCTCTATTCCTGAGTTTCCAGATGGCAGTGGCACAACTTTGACAACAAAGAGCTTTTGGTCTGATGCTATATGTGTGTGTGTGTGTGTGTGTGTGTGTGTGTGTGTGTGTGTGTGTGTTGGGGGCAGGGAGCACAGTTAATGTCAAAGGCTCCTAGGTCTCTCTGTAGTGCGAACATGCACTGAATTTTCAGTATGATGAAGCTAGGCCAGCTTCCTGCCAGCTTGCTGAAGCTTACACTTAATTCTCCGATGGCTGAGCAGCTGCCCAAGTTCCTCCTGCACCTCTTGCTCCTGGCAGGTGTTACCAGCAGTCTGGAGGAGCCCCTGAGTCCTCTTCCCTCCTGCTTTCTGGAAGGCCTTTTCGGCTGGATTGAGCCACGGCTGCTGTGCTGGCAGCAGCCAACTTGCCCACTGCTGCAAGCAGATTCAAGTGCTGCAGCAGCCTCTTGCTTTCTTGGTGGGATCCACCAGGGTGGAGACAAATTTTAGGGATTTGGGTAGTTTGTGTGATGTTTGCTCGTAGAGCAAGAAAACTTCTTAGAAAAGTAACTGTGAAGCGTTTGCTCTTTGTGTTGCCCTTTATTTGAAAAGGAGGAAGAAGTTCAAAGGACAGAAACAGAAATGTCTCAAAATAATTAATCTTGTAGTCATCCTAAGAAAAATCTTACGAAAGACCTTGTTACCCTTTGTCTCCTCAAGTCTGTTTTAAGAATGCACATCTCTCAACACTATATAAATAACCAGTTCAAAAAACTTGTGGGGAGTATTTTCTTTGCTCAGTCTCACATTCCTTCTTTGGATGTGAAGGGTCCTCTTAGCAGAGTGATTCCATGAAAGAGGTAACTGCGTTTCTATATTTCAAACAGTTATCCTTTAACTCATACTCCTTTGCTAGCTTGGAATCAACCCACTTACGTGAAGATAAAAATGAATTTAAAAGTTCAGAAATGTGAGACCAAGTTACAGCATTCTTCAGCATGTCTTCCATCTTGTCCACTGTCCTTTTTCTTTGGTCCCCCTTCTGTAGGTTAGGGTGGTTGTAGATTTGTACAGATTTGGGTATTGTGCACAGTATGCGCCTTCTTCGAAATATCACTGCTTTATTTGTGTGTGTCACTACAGGGCCTCCAGCTTTACCATTCAACTGGATATCTACTTCTTAGTTATAGTAGCCTGTTGGGGAGAGATGTTTGTTTTTAGTTAAGCTCGGACAGTTGGTAGTGTTTTAAACTGTGTTTTCTTGGAACCTTATTTGTGAGTTTTTTATAACAAAGGAATATTAAAAATTAATCTTGTATGTATGTAGTCTTCTATTCAAAACTCTTCTTGTATTTATTCCATGACCCTATCAAAAAGCCAGAATAAGTGGTAATTTCCTGGAACTGTGTGATACTCACTGTCCAGCAGATAATGTGAATGAAGTAGCTTCTCAACAAGCATAATAGTTGCCATGTGCTGCATTAGGTGTTGTAATGACTACTGTAATTATAATCACCTTTCTTTACACTCTATTTAAAAGGCGTACAGCTGCTTGGAGGACAACTAGCGAAGAAAAGAAAGCACTAGACCAAGCCAGTGAGGAAATCTGGAATGATTTTCGGGAAGCTGCAGAGGCACACAGACAAGTGAGGAAATACGTTATGAGCTGGATAAAGCCGGGAATGACAATGATAGAAATTTGGTGAGGACACAGGTCTTCTCAAAGACCTCTGTTTATAGATACCCCTTTTTTTCCTCAGAGGGAATCTCAATTTTGTGTGCTTAACTACCTACATCATGAGTTTTGTAGGGATTCTTGTTTGAAGTACTGAACCAGTATCTTCAATGGATCCCTCTTAATTTCCTCTGGTAACATGTTTAGCTTATGCAGATTTGCAGGGCCTGGATTAACGCTGAGATTCAAACTCAGCTTCCGGTTATGTTCAGCAGTGATTTTCACTGTTCTGTGTCTCTGTTGCTCTTGTCTGCAAGTTCCCTGGTGCTGCCAAGAGAAGCAGCTACAGTGATGGTAACAAACCATGTCAACCTTTGCCAGAGCTGTCAGCGCAGTCTCTGCGGAGGAGCAATGCAGGTGCTGCCTGGTGCTGGAAGGAGGCTTGCAGACTGCATGGGGATGCCTGGCCAGCACGGAAGGGTTCTGTCTGTATCCCCTCCTCACTGGCTGATGTTTCTGGACAAACCCCAGAACATTTCTTCATGTTATTCTCAATAGATTGTAAATAACTGAATACGCTGGCTAGTATGTAAGCATTCATTTGGTGAAAGTTTTAAAGAGAATAATTAGCCTAAACTTTTATTGGCTCTTCCTACTTTTTTCCATCCTTTTTTATCTGGAATTAATGTCTACTGCCCATGTAGGCGCAGATCCAGGATGGTTTAATTTCCCAAAGCAGCTGCTTTCAGCCTGATCCAAGCAAGGACTGTGCTGAGAAGAGCAGAGTAGGCAGAAAGCTACTTGGAACTGCCTCCAAGAGTAGCTGTGTGAGTGGAATGGAAAGAAATAATATGCCAGCAGGCAGCTGTCTTTGTAATCATTAGACTGGCTGAAACAGATCTGTCATGCCCAATTCTGTTGCTTGACTGCTTTAGTTATAAGCCGTAATTTTCTCAAAATATGATTTTTCATTTTAGAATACTTCAGGCTATGGGAACTTGCCATATAAAGTAGGCTTTTGTTTTTCCAGACTACTCTGAGTGAATAGCTTTCTTAAATGCAATCGGAGTATGTTGCACTGATGTGAGTTATGTTTTACACTTTTTACTGTAGCTATAGATAGGGGTGTGCACTGGTCTTATTATCTGTAGCTTTCCAGTTAAGTTCAAGTTAAAAGTTCAAGTTAAAAGCTTGAAAACAGAGAAAAAAACAAGGACAAATGCTAGTTTAAAAGTTTTATTTTATCCTACCTACTGCTTAAAATTAAAAAAATATTGTTTTAATTCAATTTTTGGGGGAGGGGGCTGAATAACTAGGCTGTAACTCAATGTCTCTTAGATGTCTCTATATATTTTTTTCTCTCCTTCTTTCTTCTCTCTCTTCATTTTCCCCAAACTTTTCCCTAAACTTAATTATACATCTTCCGTTTCTCTGGTAGACCAGATTAAATTTACTGTGAAAAGGACCCATACTTTAAATTTAGATAAAGTCTGGTGCTCTGCTTTTGCCTGAGAAAAAGTAGAAGAAACAACACAGAGAGTTAAAGATCATTATCTTGTGCTTATTTTTTCCAGTTTAGGGTTTCTTCCTAGTTAGCATACAGATTCAGTAAGATTTCAGTTTAAAACATTTGCTTGCGTGCTTTTCTGAGTGTTTTTTTTTTTCTTGGATTAATTTTTGAAGTCATTGTAAAACATAATAAGGATAACTTATTTTTTTTTCTCCCTCCCTCCTGTCCTGTAGTGAAAAACTAGAAGACTGCTCACGTAAGCTGATAAAAGAGAATGGTTTGAATGCAGGTCTTGCATTTCCTACGGGGTGTTCTCTGAATAACTGTGCTGCCCACTACACTCCAAATGCTGGAGATCCTACAGTGCTGCAGTATGATGACATTTGCAAAATAGATTTTGGGACACATATTAGTGGTTAGTTTTTACTTATTTATGAACTTTCTTTTTTTAAATGTGCTTCAGCGTTTAAAGCACATTTAAGCATGTTAGGATTGTGAAGCTTACTAATGTCTTCTGATTTCAGGTCGTATTATTGACTGTGCTTTTACAGTCACATTCAATCCAAAATATGACAAACTATTACAAGCAGTAAAGGATGCCACTAACACTGGAATAAAGGTACGTTCATTATGTAAACTACTAAGTCATTCTATAAAAGCTTTGCTGTTATTTTCTTATTTTCCATTTGTATTTTCACCTTATTTTCAGTGTGCTGGAATAGATGTGCGTCTCTGCGATGTTGGAGAGGCCATCCAGGAAGTCATGGAGTCTTATGAGGTTGAAATCGATGGCAAAACATACCAAGGCAAATTATTTTTATGTTTGCTTTTATGTGAGGGGAACTATTCTCAGAGTTTATATGTTTGTACAAATAAATATATATTTTTAATATTGTATTGAAATAGACATTCGTACTAAGAAGAGTGATATGAGTAGCTTGGCTAAATACGTGTTTCTGCCTGGTTTGCTGTACTCTGGAGTAATGTTTTTATCAACTTTTCCTTGCAAATATTCTAAGTATTCTATCTTTAATAGAGAAGATGAGGACTGGGCAGCTTTTTTTAAAATACACAAATAATGTGGTACTTGTTATTTGACTTTGTTGATAACCTTACTCGCAAATCCACTAGGGAATAGGAAATGAAGCTGCGATACAGTATGTGAAATGAATTTGTACAGAGGGGCTGTTCCGTCCTTCTGCAACCTTATGAGTGCCTGTTGTACTTCTAGTATGGGCTAATAGAGCAATTTGCAGTTAAGGGTTTAAGGTTAGTTAGGGATTTACCTGTCCTGTTTTTCTTCAAAAGTGAAGCCAATTCGCAATCTGAATGGGCACTCAATTGGGCCATACAGGATACATGCTGGAAAAACTGTGCCCATTGTGAAAGGAGGAGAGGCAACAAGAATGGAGGTAAGAAGTGTTTTAAATCTTTCATTTAACAGTTCCCCTGAATGTCACTGCAAGAATATTTCCTGGGGTGTTTTTCACGTGTAGTCCCTGTGTAGTATTTGTGATCCTGGCAAACTGTGGAGACTTTTTCCATCTCAGTGGCTTAAGGCTTCTCTGTGTTCCCCCATCGATGTTCTGGTATCTGAACCTCTGAAATTGGGGACTTGGGCTATAACGCTTGAAATCTGAATTGCGCTAGTGGTGCTTAATAAAACTCTTGCATATTCATTTCTGAATATATAAATATTACTTAAAATATTGTAATATTAAACTTAGTAACAAGAGGAAAAGGTGGGAATTTAGGTTTTGGGATAGGCTTGAGATCCTAAAGATACCTCCAAGGATGTTTGGACTTGGCAGTCATTCACATTTTTTTCGTGTCTACTCATTCTGTTATTAAAATGACAAAATAAGAAGCTTCTCTTAAGTAATAGTTGGGAAATATTTCTGTAGCATCGTAGCTACAGGTAATATAACCCTGTAGCTACAGGTAGCATTTTGGAAATACAGTTAGATACCATCTCTTTCTTGAGAAGCTCTTAGTGCATTATTTCTTTCCATATACAAAGTAATTGAGGATTTTTGTAGTTAGTGAGAGAAGCTGGACAGTGTCTGTGACTTGAATAGTGTTTTGGAGCCGAAGAGAAGTCGTTGCTGATGAGGGGAAATTGTGCCTGTCAGAAAAGCAGTATTAATACATAGCCTGAGACTTATGAAGTAACCATTTTGATGTAAGCTTGGATTCTAGCAAGATAAGAAGGTTTATTCAGACTGGTAATGGGATAAGAAGCTTTTAATTTAATTTTAAGCCTGATTCAGCAATGGTCACTAGTAAACTTTTAAGACCTGAATAGGAGTAGAAAGCGACTAGACAAGATTGATTTTATTAATAAAAATAGTGGTAGTAGTATTTTTCCTGAAATAGGCTCACTCCAGTCAGCCCAGAGTTAGAGCATAGCTGTTAGACAACTGGTTAAGGATGTGAGCAAAGAGAGGAAGCTGTAACTGTCCTAGCCTCTCCAGGAGTGCGTAGAAAGGATTAGAGAGCATTAGGAAAGCAAGGGGGAAGCAGCTTTGTGCGTGGCTGGGTCTTGTGAATCACTCATCTTTGATTTATTAATATTATTATTTTAAAAATAGAAGCTTAAGGAATCTTTAATCAAGTTTTAGTTAAAGATTTGAGAGCCTTTGAGACTGTTTCTAATAGACTATACAGACACTGGGGAGAAGACTTCTTTAAAAAAAAATGTTCTTTAGCTTCCGTGTAACTTAGTCGTTAATAATGTAAGATTGTGTCCTATGAGATGTGGAGCACTGCCAGACTCCCTCTGTGCTGCTCTAATTATAGTATCAGAATACAATGCAGTGAATTTTGGGGACAGGAACACAGCCTCTGACAGTCCCTGCTTCTGAGCAAGTCACTGCAAAGTGACTCTCGTGGTGACTGTCAATGAAGCCAGTTAAGTTCAAGTTCAGTTAAGTTCATGACAGCTCAAGGCATCCTTAAGAATTTTTCTTTTAAGAATTTTTCTTGAATTTGAAGCCCATGTTACCGTTTTACATATGGATTTTTGTTTTGGGATTGAGGCTTTCAAAACTGCCCGAAACTGAGAGATGCAACTGCAGTTGTCCATGTTTGCTGCCTTGTCCTGTTAATCTCCTTTCACAGCCCTACCTTTAGGGATATGTGAATGCACTTGGCAAAAATGAGATTATATAATGGTGTTCCAATACATTCTTGGCTAGAATTTTGATAATGCCCTTGCAGATATATATCACCCTCCTTTCTTGAAGAAATTCATCTTGTGGAGTGGAAATGAGCAGGTTAAGGTTTTATGCTAGCAGCTGTTACCAGAAAATTGTTGCAGAAATTGAGCAGAAAGTGCTTCAGTGCAGTAAGTCTCTGTAATCAATGTTTGCTATGTTTGAATTACACATCTCCTAGGACTTTTATCTGAATAGCCCAGAATTACTTCCAATTAAGCAAATATTTTGCATCATAATGCTGCTTTTTAGCTATGTTAGATGTACACTTTGACAGTACTATAATGGCAATGACTTTGAGAAATTGTGTGACTAGAAACATGATAGTGTTTATGACTTGAGAGAAATAAAGCAGTAATAATAGCTGTTTATTTGGAGATGTCTATAACTTTACTACTATATGAAATTGCCGTATTGAGTTCTTTCACTCCATCGATTAACAGTTAATTTCTTGTATTCATAAATGGTAATACTGAGGTTGTCGTCAACGCTTATTTTTATATTGTAGTTTTCTTTTTTTTGTTTTTTTCCTTTTTTTTAGGAAGGTGAAGTATATGCTATAGAAACCTTTGGCAGCACAGGAAAAGGTGTTGTCCATGATGATATGGAGTGTTCTCATTACATGAAGAACTTCGATGTTGGGCATGTGCCAATAAGGTTGGATTTTTCTTGTTCTTATTCTGCCCTAGAGCTGTCGCCCTTTTACAGTCCAGACATAGTGCAATACAAGTCTGGGCAAATTTTAAGGCTGTCAGAAGCCTCAGAAAGGTCCTCTGACAGTAATACTCTTGTTATAAAATAAGAAGATGCTCTAAAACATGCATCTGTGTGTGTCACTAAATGTGGAATAACAAAGAATATTCCAAAGAATAGGGAAATGAAGTATACATGATGCCTTCACAAATCTAAAGCAGTCTTAAAAATTTCCTAGCATTAATAAATTCCAAAGAATAGGGAAATGAAGTATACATGATGCCTTCACAAATCTAAAGCAGTCTTAAAAATTTCCTAGCATTAATAAATCTGACAGTAGATATATAGATAGGGTTGGCGTATTATTGTATACTAAATGTATAAATAAAAGCCCTATATTAACATCTTGCCATCTTAACACTGTGGCATACAAGTATTTTCTGGGAAAAATCTTATTAAACTATTCAGATCATCTAAGACCTTGGTTCAGTGTGTTGCGATAAAATGAAATGATCCTTAATTTTTAGTTTCCATTAAGAGTGTGTAATAGCACTTACAGAAATGCGGCATCTGTAGAACGGAAGGTTCTCGGGATTAGAAATATAAACTGACTTCAAAAGTAGAACTTCAGAGTTTTGGCTACCAAGGTTACTCCTGAATAGGTCTAGAATATTCACCACTGGATCAGGAGGAACTCTGCTGTCCTGTACAAAACGAATGATGCTGTGTTATCGAGGGTGGCTATTTCTTTACTGTTGCTGGGGGGTTAGGTGGGGATGTTCAGGCCTTGACGCTCTCCTGCCGCACAGGGTTGCCCGGTGCATGCGGCAGCGCCAGCTTCGGAAGAGTGTCTGTCTGCAAAGGGAAGGGGCACTAGGGTCCACGACCTGAGTCTCAGGTTGATGTAGCAAGGCCTCCCAAGACGGTGCAGTCTGAAAACACCTTGGAGTTAAAACCTCCCTGGTTGTCCATGCGCGGCCGACTCGGTGGCTGTCAGCTCTTCTCCTTTGCGTTTCCCTGCGCAGGCTCCCGCGGGCGAAGCACCTGCTCAATGTCATCAACGAGAACTTCGGTACTCTGGCCTTCTGCCGCCGCTGGCTCGACCGCCTCGGCGAGAGCAAGTACCTCATGGCCCTGAAGAACCTCTGTGACTTGGGGATAGTGGATCCCTACCCGCCCCTGTGCGACATCAAGGGCTCCTACACGGCGCAGTTTGAGCACACGATCCTGCTGCGCCCCACGTGCAAAGAAGTTGTCAGCAGGGGAGATGACTACTAAGCTCGAAGCCACCTCAGCACCTTTATACTTTAGGCTTTGTTGGAACACATTATACCAGAATTAATTTGCAACGTGTTGTCTGTTTTAACAGTGGACTGATGCGATGCTTTCCGTGTTCGGAAAGGAAGGAATTTAATCAAAGGCAAGTCTTCTAATGTAACTAACCAAGGAAAAAAGCTTTCAGGCCTTTAGAAATATTTCAAAAGTTACTTATTTTTTTCTGTTCAGGGAAATATGTGGCTCTAAAGCTCAATTTTTAGTTTGGAATGAATTATACATTTTGTTTTGAACATTTATGATAAAAGATGCTTTTCAAATATTTATATTACCATATTCCTACTTGAATGCTTCGAATGAGTTCACCTGATTTCTGCGCCTAAGCCCTCTATGATATTGCCTTTTAAACTTCCTGGAATCCATTTTGTAAAAAATAAAGACAAGTTTTCAGATCTGAAATATATATACTTTTTAGAAGTCTGGTTATAATTCTGGGCCGGAGTCTGCTGGGAAACCGCTCTATTAAATATTTTACAAACTTGATTTGCCATTTTTTGTTTTGCAACTGGAATTGTCTTACCCTTTATGTGAAATTTGGCACTGTATTGCTTGTTTAAAGAGTTGTTCTGCGCTGGCACACGGGGCAAGGAGTCCCCAGCTCATGGGAGGACAGCGTGTGACAGCTTTGCAGAGGGACGTGGGTGTGATTGGGTTTTGAGTGTCCATCTACCCTCTCTTGGAATGTCAGGTATGTTTTGATGGACTCACTTGCTGTTACCAGCAGCTTTCAACTCTTTGCTGAAGTCAAGCTGTGAATATTGAGAATATTCCTAGGGCCCTCCTGCCCTGGAAGGTTCCTTGGTGCCCAGTAGTTGGGCAAGCTGTGGTGATGATGAAGGGGAGGGGGCGTTGTTAGTTTTAGGGGTGAAGCTGCTTCCATATAACCAAACTAATTAGCAGTCTTTGTTTTCTTAACAAAGCGGAGGTTGGTATTTGTTATCTTGCTGCAATGACTGACAAATCTTATTTGTAAAGTGAATTAAATCCCATCATCTTTGAGGCCTAGATTGCAGCCTCTCGATGTTGTGTATTTACCTTATGTAACTGTAAAATGTATGACAGGTTCTGTGAAAGGTCAACAGCAGTGCCTTGAAGGTAACCTGGGCTTGGTGTGCTCCACCGTGGTGCCAGCCTCTCTTGTTCTGATTTTGACACATCCAACAACTACCCGGCCCGAGGGTGCCCAGCAGCGGGTCCTGCCCGCAGTTCAAAGTGGCATTTTTAGTTCTCCTCGTTGCATTTTGTTTGATCTTGGTGCAGCTGTGCAGGTTGAGGTGGCTGAAGCGCTGCTGTGTTTCTGTGAAGTCTGTGTTCCTGTTGCTGCCCTTGGTGTTCTCGTGCCTGTGCGCAGCCAGGTGGGCACGTGGTTCTGCCCTTCCCAGGGCCTTGTGGAGGGCAGAGCAAAATCCAGCAGGGATGTGGGCAGAGCTGGCTGGCTGGGTAAGGCCGATGCTGCTCTTTGTGTGTGTTACCAGGGGTCTGGTGCATTTCTTGACTCTGTGCCAACAGCTTCCAGCTGGTTTTCTCTATTTGTAACAAGCCTGGTTAGCACAGGTGCTAGAAATAAGCAAGTTAAAGGAAGGTCAGTTCTCAACATCTTGACTACTAGTGATTATTCCCTAATTCAGACTTTCAGCAGTGCCCTGATACCAGATACTATTCCACCAGCTTAAGGCAGACCATCTTCTCTAGCTTCACTTGTCTCATTCAAGAATCTGGATATCATATGAAACCCTCCCGCGGCTGTTAGCACTGCCAACTTTTCCTTCTTTATCTAAACATAAGGGAAGATCCCCTATGAGCAGCTACCAGAATAAACCCCAGTAAAACTTCAATACCTCCCTGTGTGCCCAGCACATCCTGCGTTTACCTCAGCCAGTCCAGCAGCCAAGCCCGGCTCCCTTTATCCAGTGCTTTTGTTCTCCTTTCCTCTTGCTGGAAGTAGTTACAAAGTCTGGGCAGTGGCTTCTGTAACCGGACCGCTGTCTCATGATTTAAAACCTAAATTTTATCAAATAAAGTCAGATTCTGAAGCTTGGCTGTGCAGATTAACAAGTGCCCTTGTTTCCTGAGAACTTGCTAACTGCTTCCAGAGCGAGTACATCTAACAGGGGTGCAAGCCCCTTGCTGAAGTGGGTCCCGCTTGGCAGATTTTCTTTGCATTTATGCAGATTTTGTGCGAGAAGTGTAAATTGCTGCAGGATGCGCAGTTTAACCTACAGTATCTGTCATGGTTTGGTGAGGCATGACCCAAAATACTCCTACCTGTTTTAGACTCTTTAATATATCCTTGTTTAGGTTCTTTTTACTGCTTTTTGGTCACCTGCTTGGAAGCTTTCTCCCTAAATAAATCTGTTGCTTTCAGGGAGTGTTCTACTACCTTCGCAGCTATAAAATAGTTATGTTACTCTGCATAGGATCTGTGCTTATGTTTCTCCCTCCTTGTTCTTTCTTCCTGGCAGTGTGGGGCTGAGCTGGGCATGGGACCATGCTGTGCAGAGGCCATATATGTTTTATATATTTATATGCATGAGGAAAACATAGTGGGCTGCTTCACCTGGCTATGCACACAGCAAGACAGTGACCTGCAAGTCCTGTGTGGAAGGCTGGGACTGGTTTTCTTTCACTCGTGTAATGCAGGCACTTTGCAGAAAGCAAATCCAGCATCATTAAAACTCCTTGTAACTGCCAGGTTCTGCTCTCTTATGTGAGTCAGAGACTTTAATTTGGGAGTATACAAAGTCACAGGTTTGCTGTTAAAAGCATTTAGTGATTTGTGAGTTGATGACAGATTTCCTTGAAGCTTTGCAGTTCAGATTTTGGCTTGTGGGGGAAAAAAAAAAAAAAAAAAAACAACTGCTTCAGCCTGTAGCTTGTAGCAGGCCTAGGCCTGGCTTCCGGGGAGCTGCTGTGTAGCAGCCTGGCTTGTTGTTTCCAACACACACATCTTCCTAGGCCTCGTCTCGACGGGTTTCAGGAGGCCCATCATGAGAGGGAGCCAGGCCAAGCTGCTGTAACACATAGCGCAAAAGCTGCTGGGTCATCTTCAACTTTGTGTCATATCGCCCTCAGTAACAATAAAATAATATCCTTGGTAAGTAAAAGTGCAAACCCGGGGTGAGATAGAACCTGGGAAAGTTGATGATGTGATTTGTAAGCATGACTCACTTCAAATATTTTGCCAACAGGTCACCCTGTTGGCTTGGCGTGGTTAATGATTTGCCAGCTTTTTACAGTTTAAGCCTGTTGGTACACCGTACTCCAAGAAACATCTATTAGCTGCGTCATGAACAAAGGCAAGAGTAGCTGTAAGTCATTCAGAAAATAATGTTTCTGCCAAATGTTTTTGCAAAGACCTAGAGACCATGTAACTTGAGAAGTGTATAGCATGCTTTAAAGCAAGATGTTATTTTTATACAAATTTTTCAACAGTATGTTTTTTTTCCTAAATGGAATCAAAGGCAGTTCTGCTTTTATAATTTGAAATGTTTGAGAACTTTTTTAAAAGTAAAACCAATTTAGACAAATGTGTGATGCCTCATTTTTTTAGGGTTTTTTTTTTTTTTTTTGTAGAAAAAAATGATTTGCATTTTGCCACAGCAGCCAACCAACTCCTGTAGTCAAGACTAAAAACCATGTAGCCCTATTTGTGGTTTTATACTGATGTTGACTTCTTTTTCCCCAAAGCTGCAGTCCTTTTTTTTTAATGGCTATGACCCTGCAGAGGAAGCAGCAATTACGGTAAAAGGCCTTTTGCCTTTTTTAACCTCCGCACACCATGGGTGCAGCTTGTCCCTTAGCCCCTGGGAGGAGGGTGCCCACCAAGTCCCCTTCGTGGGACATACTGAATCCCCCAGACACAGACCTGGGCAACCTGCTCCTGCTGAACGTGATGCCCCGTGGACCCTTCCAGCATCAGCCCTGTGCCCTGGTCCAGGTGAGGCACTGGGGAACATTTCCAGCATCTCTGCAGGACTGAACGATAGGGAGAGTGAAGCCATGCACAGAAAAAGCTCGTTAGAAACATTACCTGTAATGAGCTTGTCCACCAGCCTTGGTGCATGTTCGTGCTGTGGCTGACTGCCAAACAATTACTACTCGTGTAATAGATCTGAACCTTTCATCTAATTACTGCAAAACTGCTTTACCAAGTTCTTATTGTGATGATGGCTCATGCAATGAATCCAGTGCAGGGAGGGCACAATGTGGAGCATTAGGTAACGAGGCAGCAGGTAGCAGGGCTGGTGCCAGCTCTGAGCAAGGCAATGACAGAGCAGAACCTCCACCCTGAGCCCCTGGCCCTGAGAGGGCAGCGAGAAGCAAAGTGCTAGGGCTTTGCCTGCTGGCTCTTCTTGGACATCTCCCTGGAGCAAGGGCCGTGGCTCCCCCGGCTGCTGCTGGAGCAGCTGGGGCCTTGCTGGATCCCTGCTGCTGCCACTGGCCGCTCCAGCTGCGTCTGGGCTGCTGCAGCACTGGCTCCACAGCCCTTCTGCGCAGAAGCTGCAGCCCCCTGAGCTCAGCAGCACCGGCAGCCCAAAGGTGAGTGAAGCAGGGCAGAACATGACACCAGCAGCAGTCACACTGCACTCGGAGCTGCCTCGTAGGAACCAGCATCTACTCCAAATCACACGGCAGCTGCAGAGGAGCATCTCCCAACTGCTCATCCCCAGCCTGGAGCCAAGGCCTCATCTTCATTCTCCCCCCAGCCTGGACTGCAGCTCTAACCCCGAGCACTACCCACAAGAGCACCCAGGGAGAGAGGCCAAAGCGAGTATGTTTGCTAAGCACTGGTGAGCGAGCCAGCTGAGCATGTTTTCTACAGTCTGCTAGCAGTCCCAGGATTGACTTCTCCATTGACTCCAGGGCCCCTGCTTATCTGCTTCAGATATTCTTAGGAAAAAGCATTGGAAGACTTGAGAGAAAATTAGCACAACTCCTCCCCTTCCATGTCCCTGAATTACCTCTAAGCAGATCACAGTGGGAAGCTTAAATTTCACTTACCTTAAAGCAATGACTAAAGAAATCAGTGATGGAGGGCCATGGCAAGTGCCCCAATGCCTTAGCTCACATCAGGCAAAAGAAGAAAAAAGAGAAAAATAGAAATTGATATGGCCTTTGATAATGTAGGAACTAATTCCAGCACACACTTTTTTTTTTGTCCACATTGAGGCATTTTATTGAGGTATAAACTTTGCAAAAGATGAGGTAACAATCTGCATAGTATTTATGCAAAATAACTTCACAACTAGGTTTTTTATTTGGCATTAACTCCTGTTATGTGGAGAAAAACAGAGTTGAGGCTTTTTACATTCTCCCACTGCACAGATCCATTAATGCTTATGGCAGGGAGGTGGAGGACGTACAGCAGCTGCAGCTAACGAAGCCAAAGTCATGGTTAAAGTATCTCACACAACCCTTACAGTTTCTTTTCACCAGTGTGTGTTAGAGAGCCCTGAAACAGAGGCGGCTACGCTCCTGAGTGGGCTTGTCTAATGCATGAAAGGAGGCACTAACCTTCTCGTAGCTGCGACAGCTGGAGTTTTGCTTTTAAGTAAGCTTTGTAAATTATTGGAATAAAAGGCCCCTAGCTGTCAAAGTCAGTTCTTTGAATTTGGCACTTGAATTTTAAATCGTCAAACTGATTAAGCCTAAAATACAGAAGTCTTAGTAAGCATATGTTCTTGTGCTATAAAACCCCTCCTTAAATCTTATATGCAAATAAGCACATACTCTTATTTCCTTAATTTCATATTTCAAAATATAGGCCATGGGGAAAAGCTTGAAAACTAGTTTCATTTGAGTCATGTAGAACAGAGTTTCCTAAGAAAAGTTCAGTTACTAATGATGTGTAAAGACACTTTGCTGGTGAATGTTAATATTCTAATATCTAGTAGCAACTCCTGCAAACATGAAAGTCATGTCTGCAGACATGAGTCATGATACCATTAGAACTAAACTATAAAATGTACACAAGCAGGTATAGAAAATTAACCTGAAAAAACCCCATCAGTTGCCTGTCAAAAGTCATTTTTCTAAACCAATTCAAAAAGATTCCCAAATACAAAATGAAAAAACAGCCTGAGGTAAAAGTTCAATGCAAATGGCATTTTTTTTTCATTAAAAAAAATAGCTGAATTGAAATTCTAGGAACTTATAAAGTTACTTACTGTCAATAAAAATTTCTACTAACAACTGTAGAGAGTACTTTAGCCAATATAAAAGTATATAGACATTGTACACAGATTCAAAGTTAAAAAAAGGCACAATAATTGTACTTGTATTTTACTTTTTAAAAAAATATATAGTTCTGACAATTAAATTTTTTCCCCATACACACAGTAAATTGCCTTTGGATTAGCTGCTACAGCTGTCTGTAGAAGAGCCAGCTACTTCTGCGTGCTGCTGGTTTTCAGCTGTGCTAGGACGTGCCATTTTACCCTGTTCATTTTCCTGAGTGAGTCGTTGGCTGTAAAACAAAATGTAGGCTTGAGCTTTGCATACTTCTTCAATAGTGCACATGTTGAGTTTGGAATCATTGCAGTGTACCCAGAATCCTAGAATGAAGTAACATAGCAAAGATAATAATCAGGACACAGACTTCAGGTACCTGTATTGTAATTAATAACTAACTAGTGTTCAGTCCCCGTTAAAAAAAGTTACATAGAACTATTACACTGTTTCAATAGATATGAATTATAAAAGCCCAGCTTAGCTTCTTTAGATCTGCAAGGGAGTTTACAACCAGAATAATTTTTAAGTGGCCCATGCAAAGCTTGAGCCGCTGCTGGGTCTACATAACAGCGATGTCATTTCAGGCAGGCTCAGCCGCAAGGGACCCCTTGGGCTTTCAGGAAAAGGCCGCAAGGGGGTTATTCCGCTGGGAACACGAGCGGCCCTTCTCCCCGCTCGGGCCCGTTACCTCCTTCCGAGTTGAAGCAGTAGGCCGTGTAGTGGCCCGAGCCGAAGCCCTTGCCGTGGTGCATGACGACGGCCGACAGGTCGTAGATGAAG
The DNA here is from genome assembly GCF_059628265.1 of Tinamus guttatus. Classification (NCBI taxonomy): domain Eukaryota; kingdom Metazoa; phylum Chordata; class Aves; order Tinamiformes; family Tinamidae; genus Tinamus; species Tinamus guttatus. Next base: position 5,047,135 of record NW_028289006.1, on the reverse strand, counting down.
CAGCCGGGCAGGAGGGAGCGCGGCGACTCGCGGCAGCAGAAGGGCTCCATGTTCAGCCTCTGCTCGAACGTCACGTGCACGCCGATCTTCTCGCGGTGGTTGCGCCCCGACCACCTGCAGAGGCAAGCCAAATGAAAAATGTAGCTTTTTCCTGAAGAAAAATAAATCCAAAACACAGAGCTCTGAGCAACTAGACCAGTTATCCTTGCTAGCATCTTCATGTAAAATACATGCTTATTTTCATACATATTTTTTTTCCAGGCTTCCCCTGTCACTTCTTTACTTCAAGGCCTTTTAAAATATGTCCATGTGCTTGGTGAGCGCAGTCTGGTATTTCCCACATACTGTATTTTAATTTTGTTTTCCTTCCCATTCAGGCCAGACATTTTTGCCAATGCCTTGACTAAGGTTTCAAAGACGTGCACTCTTCCCCTCCTTCCTCTCAGCTTACTGCATTCGTGTATTTGGTTGTACGAGAGTTAGCGAGACACGGCCTGAGCACCGTCTCGGCCTGTACCTCAGGGAATATGATCCTTCCCTGGACCTGAGGATAACACGAGATTCATTTTTATGAACAGAGTTCACCGCAAACTTATCAGATTTGACTGAAAAAAGGCATAGTATAATTTTGATATTGAAATAGTAAGTAGTTGGTAGCTAAAAGGTCCGTTCCCTGCTTATGACATATCTTACTGATGTTTAATTAAATAAGGAAAATAAATTTCTAATTACTATTTCTCATCACACTCATAAGCTTAATGGAATTCTCAAAGACAGATGCTGAAAATCCCTGATGCCAAAGGATCAACGGAAAAGGACTAAGTTGCTCAGTTTGCAAGATTTACATTTGTTGTAGCGCTACTTACCTAAACCGTTTAAGGTGTAATCTGAGAACCTGAGGTAGTCGACACACCATAAGCTGCTTCTGAGCTTCTGTGAGTATAACTGGTTTAGAAGAAAACTTCCTGCGTTTTGCTGAGGCCAAACACACAGTTACGTACATACAAATCTAGATAACAGCATTTCCACGGGCCTAAACAGCTACTGAACGCACCTCCTTCAACAGCGACATGCTCTGGGATCCATTCTGTGAGGCTTATTTTATTGGATTTAAATAGAAAACACCTCTGGTCTCTTACATTGATCACTTACATTGATTGGTCACTAGCATTGATTTAGAAAGCTGAGGGGTGCTTCAGCTGAGAGCATCACAAACCCCATTACCGTGTGATGAGTCTCAATTTAAGAGAAGTATCACATTTTAAAATATCCTTTCAGCAATTTCGTCTTTTAGGAAGAGAGAAAGAGCTGTCAAAATGACCACACCAGGACATAAGGGGAAGCATTTGGGGTTTTTGTCCATTTGTTTTTAACATTATATGCTTTTTAATATTGGTAGTGTTTTCCTGCTATGCTTTTACTGTCCATTTAATTAACATTTTACACAGAGAACGTATGCCTGAGTACATACTGCCTTTACTCACTGTTGCACTGATCACACGCATATATCTTCCCTTCCAAAGCTTCAGTTTCTGTAAACTTGGACAGCATTTCTGTCAGCAAACAGGGATGTTGGGATGCCATCTCCTTGCCATTGCAGTGATATCTCTCAGGAAACTCCAGTGACAGGTCCCAGAATGGTTCTATAGTATTTGATTTATTGTCACAGGCAAGGCATGTAACCTGAAAAAGAATTACTTCACAAGTTTCTCACATTCAGAAAAACTTAGTTTGCTAAACGTGTACTGTAACAACATAGCTTGAACAAAAAAAAAAAAGTGTTTTTTTTTTCCTCCTCTCTCAGGGATCACTGATGCAAAAGAAACTAATCTAACTGAAATGATGCACTTAATTTACTTTCTCTGAAGCAGCACATCCAATACCATTATCACAAACGGGTAAGTATTCTTATGGTTTACTGAGAAACCTAAGCAGTGTCAAAATGGTCTGCCTGGGACTGTCCAAGGGAAAGCAGGTGGAGTCACACGAGCCTTTTCTCCAAAAAGAAATACTCCAAAAGGATTATGTATATGAAAGAAATAAATTATAATTTAGCTTTAATTAAAAAAAAGAAAAGAAAAAGGGGGTAAAAAAGGAAAAAAAAACAAGCTGGGGGGGTTTTAAAGTCATATCCTTCTTACTTTTTAAGTCTTCCAGGGAAGCCTGGATTGGGAAGCACACTTCTTCAAAGAAAAATTAACAGGTAAAAATAATTTATTTCTTCTTTCAGTAAGTGGTTCCATCGTCACACTAGGGAAAGGACAAGCAGTAAGACAGAACATAAATAAAATATCAAGAAATGAAGTGAGTCAACCTGGAAAATGTAAGATAATAAGCAGGGGAAAATTAATCTATGACAGACATTGACTTTTTAGGAAAGCATATTAGAAGCAGTAGCTGTTTTAAACACAAAACTACTAACCCGAGTTTTGCTGTCCAGCATGTCTTAATCGGCTTAGCAGTTGCAGGTGATCACTAACCCAAGCTCAGTTCCCTGCACATGGTAAACTGATTTGTAAAAGGACTCAGAGTTTTGACACAGCTCCCAAGCATCAAACACACTCCTACAGTTAACAAACTTCCCCCAAAAAGGATTAAAATAAATCAGAGTTTTCATATATGATTTCCTGTCAAGACATACCACCGTTTGTGTTTCACAGTGAATGAAATATCCAATATCTGCTCAAATTTACAACCAGAAGGGGAACAAATTACTAAAGGAAAGCCTCTATAATTATGCTTCCCATTTAGGCAAACACAAGCTGTTTGGAACAACTAATACAAAGATGCAGTCGAACAGGAATGAAGATCCACAAGGGATCTGAATACTGGTATTTGACAGGCACGCCTCTGTGTGCTCTTCTGCATATATTTCAGAAAGAACTTTTGCATCACATTAGTGTACCTGCAAAAGCATAAAAAAGGAAAAAAAAAAAAAAAAAAAAAAAAAGAAAATCAGTTTTCGAGACCTCCTTTATTTTTCCTTAGAACACTTGCTGTGGCATCATTAGTCACCTCACTAAGTTTTCATCCTTTATACACAATAAGGGCAGATCTATCACTTTAGGATGATTTTTTTTCCAGGTATTCTTGAAAGGAATTCTCTATTTAATAAATACATTCGGCACAACAACTTATACGACCTGTGCATTAGCTACCGCGTGCTCATAGATATTTGTGCACAGGCATGTGCAAGGGAAGCTGCAAGTTGCTTCAAGTGCCAAGAGGAACTGAGTGCCACTGTCTTGCACACAGAAAACAAAAAAAGCCTTTAAATTTACATGGCGCAAGAGGAGAATCTTCTGATTTAATGCACACTGACAGGAGTTTCTTTTGCAAGTGCTAACATCTGGCAATGTTTCAAAGCCACAAACTATTAGTAATTCAGAGCTGGAATCTTGACTTGGAGACAAATTGTATGTTTGGCTACAGTTCAAGCCAACTCCAGCATAAACACAAGATGACTAATAGATTTCTGCTCTACAAATGGGTGATTCGGGAGGGGGAGGGGGGCAAAAAATTATTTAATTGGAGAGTTACTTAAGCAGGAATTTGTTGAACATGAACGCACCTAAAAGATTAATGGACTTAGGATAAAGTATACACACGAACACAGTACAGATGATTTTGACAAGTTAGGAGGTTTCTCAGCTATGATACGAGCAATCTAGGCTATTTAAAAGATCCTCTTTCCCCACTGGTTAATAAATCCTGTCTCAGAGTATGAATCACATAACTGGTCCAGCTTTAATTTTCCCTCTGCTCATCCCAGGCAAGTGCGAGCAAATGGGATTTGTGTCCGCAGGGAGCCGAGCCGCTCAGCAGCTCCAGCTGCCGCCTGCGATGCTCCTCCCGAGTTAAGCCCTCAAACTTGCCCAGGATTTGCAGGCACGCCACTCCCCGGGCGTCACTGGAAAGGGCACAAACCCAACCGCAGTGGCTGCTGTGTGGAAGCTGCGCTCACTCAGCGAGGGGGCAATGGGGGTCAGGACAGAGAGGAGCTGACAGCAAGGATTTTAGTGGCAAAAACGAGGGGAGAATCAGGGCCAGGAGGAAGAGGAGCTGACTGAAAGGATTTTAGTGGTAAACGAGGGGAAATTGGGGCCAGGAGGAAGAACAGCTGACAGCAAGTGCTTCTCTCAGCCTGGCCAGGGCTCACGTGGCAGCAGGCAGGATCCCACCTGCAGCAGGTGTGCAGAGCCAGGGCTCCTGCCAGAGCTGTTCACACAGCCACACGACCTGCCCTTGACTTCTGCCTTCGTTTAACTAGAATCCCTTTATCTCACACTCCATTAATAGCCACACAGCACAAGCAGGTTTCTGTGCTTTTAATCAAAAGCACAGACATTTTACAAAAGGCTCATAGGGAGGCTGAATGAGCTGTACGGATTAAAGAAACGAACATGAACTGGCAGTGATTTATGATACTAGAAGTTGCACCAGAGCAAGGCAAGTAAATTACCAGTTTTAGCATGTTTGAGCCTTACTTGTGTCCTGCCCTGGCCACCCTCTAACAGCCCTTGCAACAGGGCTACTAAATACAGTCACTGAGTTAAAGTTCAGCGTTCAACCCGGGCTAAAGGCCAGCCTGAAAGGGGCTGGATCAGGTTGCTCGATTCAAGCTAAACGAGGCGGCTGCTCAGACGTATCCTTGTAACAGCATTAGGAACTTGAGGGCTGCCTTTGCCCTGGATGGCACTCGGCCTAAAAGCAGCCAAGCTGGGGAGCACATTGCTGAGGAGGAAGCCAACTCCCACACTGGCTCTGCTCTTCCCATATTCCCTGCACCTGCCATATATATATATATATATATATATATATATATATATATATATATATATATGTATAATAACAACAGAGCAGCTGTAGTAAAGAATAGTTAGGATAGCCAGACATTTTTGTGCTATTTCTAAAGCTTTTACTATATGGAGACATCTACATGAAAGAAGTAACTGAGTTTTTTCCATGGTAATCAAAATAAAAGGGCATTTCTAGGAATGTGCTGACACACTATCCACATTACAGTGCCTACTGTACTTCCTACGAAAGATGACAACATAGCTTTATGCTGATGAGTATGCACCAAAGCCAAAATGAACCGGGTCTTGAACCAATAACACCAGCAAAATCGCAACAAACTGTGGTCTGAGAGACTCGGTGCTTTAAGGTACTAGAGAGTAACTTAAAACACTGTCTCCACTAGCCGGCAAGCAACTGGATAAGGATTTTACACTTTAGGCAACACAGAAAAGCACAGACAATAATACCAGAATAGAGAAATCACAAGACAGCTCAGGGGCTGGCTTAACTGCAAGTGCTCCTGTAACCTCCCTCAAGTTCTCACAGCATTTTACAGCTTTTAGTCTATTCAGTCAGAGAGACTTCATGACTACCACTGCATGACTGCCACCTTCATCATTCAGCCCAAGCTTAAATTCACACCCGATGAACAAAACCTGAAGGGCTTAACCCGCACCAAAGATGTCTCACAGCCCCTTCTCTCAGCCATTTCATCCTGTACACCCTGATTGATCCTATACAAGGAAATGCCTCTCCTTACACATCTTCCCCCTCACCCCCCTTTAAACATAATTCACACACTCTGTTAGAAGCTACTTCCCCATTTGGTCTCCTGTATATTCAGTTCTTTGGAAATACGTGTTGTTCTTGTGCAATGCTTAGCAAAGTGGGAAAGGGCCTTTTTGCTTAGATGCTCTCTGGAATAGCACCAGTACTGTGACCACCTCGCGAGGGAGAGGTGACCACCTGGGGGAGAGGGAGTTGCACATGACTACAAGTAACAAAAGCTTTAGCTCTTCACAACTTACAGAGCAATACCAGGTAGTAAATTGCCAATTACTAGGGAAAAAAAAAAAAAAAACCTCATCACCAACATCACTACCTCACAAACTCTCAGCAAGCCCTCATACACAAACCCTCATCACTAATTGCCGTAGACAAAACCCCCAAGGGCACCAGCACGGCCACTGCTGCTCACTTCATTGCTGTGCCTGGGGCTGCTCCACAACAGAGCTAGCCCAAAACCCTGGTGTGTAGCACCCAATTTGAATGCAGTGGACTCCTCAGAAAAGGCTTTCCAAAACTGCCTCAACAGAAATCGCTTCTAAAGGGTTCCCGAGCTGTTCAAAAAGATTATACAAATGACATTTAACTAACTATTTCTTTGGTCATTTGCATCAAATTTGAATTCACTCAGCAGCACTACGAAAAAAAATCATTAACTACTTACTGCTTTGAAACATGTACCAGTTGGCAATTAAACAACAAATTCATATTTCAATATTATTTTTTTCCCTTGAAGCAGGCAGACAACTAACTCTCATAAGTCAGCACAAAGTTTATTTTTGCCCCTGCCTTATTGGATTGCTTTTAGTCACAGAAAACATTGATTATCCTTCTCTTTCTGCTCGCCTTGGATTAGCATCTTTCTCTTTCCAAACTTAAAAGAGAGGAAGTTGGCTCATGTCACTGCAAGGCCACTCCATTATCCTCAAAAGGTCACATTATCCTCCAAAAGGCTGTGGCAATGGGGGAAGTTCCTGAGGTCTGAAGAGAGCAAATGTCTCTCCTGTCTTCAAGGAAGGCAAGAAGGAGGACCTGGGGAGCTACAGGCCAGTCTCTGGAGGAAGACTAGGATGTGGAAAAGAATAGAGGGGGAGTTTTTGTAGCTACATATCCTATCTTTACTCTCTTTAGATGTATTGAGTATTCAAGTGTCACAACCTGTACTGAAGAGGGAAAAAAAAAAAAAAAAAAAACCACCACACCCTAAAAAGGACACCGGGATTAAAATAAAATTTCAAGAGGCAATCCAGCCATCTCTACCCATGCCCGTCTGAATTCTTTCATTTGCTACAAATCTGTTCTCAGCGAGTCTCTAATCACTACATAGTTTAGTATTCAATAAAACTGCTATATATATATATAGCAAATAAGGAAAACATCAGAAAGTACCTCATATATTTAAAAGATCTGACAGAGAACATAATGAAAAGCAAGAGAAAAAAATAACCAATTCACCAAAATCACGTAATGTTTTTGACACCACACAATTTTTTTCCTAGTTATCAAAAAAGGCAGTCTGAACAAGATTCTCATACTTAGTGTTTTCTCCTCTTTCTTCATTCTGCAGCCACGTATGGTTTTGACCACGCAGCCATTTCTACAGCAACAGACTGATGGCAAACTCAGGATTATTACTTCCCTTAAGGTTAAAATAAAATAGCTAGAAGAGGGAGAATGCTTTATTGCACATGCAAAAGTACTGTGAAACCCAAGTAAGCATGCAGCTTATCTGCACTGTAAGTGATCCCGTACGCATTGTATTAGCAGTTCATAGTATTCCTTAGGTTTAAAGGTCAAGTGATTAACTTTACTGCACTTGAGTATCTCACAGCATCAAATATCTTTAACACTTTCATATTGTATATTAAGTGTACTAACTTTTTCATCATCCTGGAATTCAGAATAGAAAACAATTGCTGCAGAGAAGCCAGCTTCTCAATCTCCCCTCTATTCATTGAATTAAGGAGTATTTTACAAAATATTCTGGGTAAAGATCCCACCTGACTTTCAAAAAACACAATGGGCTATGGCTTCAACTACCTTTAAGGGAGAAACTGAAGCACTTTTACAGCTTACAAATAGGTAAAAGTTAAGCATATAAATGCTACCCCTATTTTAAGGATCAGCATTGTGAAAGCTGTGCCACCTGAGCAAGAAATTGTTCTTTTCAGCCCTGTATGGATGTTTTCTTCCCTTCCTGCCACCAGCTTTAAAAAGAATAAAACAAACTTGAGGTTGGCTGCCGGTGCCAGCTGTGACAGACACCTACCTAAGCAGAGATGGATGAATCTGAGGAAAAACAATTTCATAATAGCTATCTTAGAGGCTTGTATTAGTGCAACTCTGACACAAGATACACTGGCTATTCTGAGAAAATGAGGTATGTCAACACATGTGCTTACACGGTGCCAAATAGAAGTGGAGGATGATCTGTTTTATTGGTAGATTAAAGCAGTTTCCAGTAGTAGACCTAAAGTTTAACATATGCTAGAATGCAACCTTAATTTTAAGAGTTCTGTTACCTTTCCATAAAGTTTATGGACACAGTAGCAGATAGCAAATCTATCTCCATTACAGAATACTTTGATTTTTAGATTCATGTACTAAAAATACTAAATCCTCAACCAAATAGACCGAATAAAGGCAAAGCCTACAGTTTTTGCCGTTTCATCTAAAATCTCTGCTCATTCACACAGAATATCTTTTCATGTTTCTGCACTCTCAGCAACATCCCAGTAACATGTGCACATGTACACTAAAGACCACTCTGCAACTTCATCAACCTCCCTTCCTGCTATTTAGTTAGTTCTTTTGAAGGAGTTTAACAGGAACCACCTCTTCCATGGGTTCAGTCAGTTCTCAGATCTTTGTACACATACACAGTGGGGATATGCATAACAGTTAGCAGACACTTAACAGGTAGTTAAGGAAATAAAGGCAGTAGTCAGGCAGAGAAGAGGAAAACCACCCTTGCCTCCACCCCCCAAATTTTGGTTCTTGTTGACAGAGCCCTCCATATGTTTGTGTAATGGGGAAAAAAAAAAAAAAAAAAAAAAGTATCAGCATCCCTGTATATAGCACCTGTAGAAAAGAACTTCGAGCTCATGTTCAAACTCTTTTCTGAAGTATCACGAATGTTTTCCTGTGTAGCCCTATTACACAAATGATTTCCATGTAGACCAGATTACCATCTTTAACACTGCCTTTTATGCAACATAGTGATAGCCAAGTAGGTGCTTCAACTGTAAAATCATTATTACTGCTCATCATTTGATGCTTAACAGGAGGGCCCTATAGTTCTCAGCAGGCTTGTATTCCTTGAGCGCTTATCTATCTTGTTTAACCCCTGAGTTTGAGTCAAATTCCTTGCTCTCAATAATGTGCGGAAAGAATGCAGCTTACAGTAGCAAATTTATAACTGCTTTATTTACCAGGTGATTCTTCTGCTGAGAGCTTTAGGAGCACCCAGGTGATGTTTCTGCTGTACCTGTCTCCAGTATATCTTCTCCACCTCTCCTCAGTAGTTACATACTTAATCTCTGAAGGAGGCCTATCAGTGCATGTCTAACTCCACAGCTACAATTCACAAAAGAGTTTTTTTTTAAAAAAAAAAAAAAAAAAAAAAAAAAAAAAAAAAAAAAACACGAACATCAACACACACGAAACATACCTGACTTAAGAGCTGACCATGAAAAATGGTGTTAACCACATTCAAAACCTGTTTTATAAGTTTCCTTTGAGATGCAGGGATGAGAGCTGGGTATCTGGTCCCTGTGGTCTCCAGTTCCTGCTGCACTTTATCCAAAAGTTCACAGAGGAATTCCTGAGCGTCCTGCTGGGCATATCCCCTGAAGGCTGGGATTAGTCTCCATACAGAGTGGAGCATGGCAAAAGGAGATACCAGCGCCCACTTGCCAGACCACATAACTTGGAACAGGGTATGTAGCTCGTGACAAAGCGAAATATGTTTTGAACTCGGCTCCTTGGGCTGAATAAGTTCCATATTTCTGCTTTTTGATGCTCCTCCACTTAATCCAGAAGATAAACTGGGTCGCCTCATGGACGAGGATGATTTCTCTATCTTCTCATGGTTGTCATTCACATGTAATGCTGAGGCACTAGGTGAAGGCTGTTTAGATGAAGATCTTGTTTTACCGTTGGCTGCTGTTGCTAACAGTTCCTGAGTTTGGCTGAGATCGAGCTTTAAAAAGCATTCACGAAAAATATGTAAGTGACTTAATACCTGCAGGATAGAATTCATATAGCATGTATTTCCCAGATTTCTTAGTCCTGTTACACCAGGAGTCACTGTGGGCCGTCTTTTAATTGGAGAGTCACTTATTTTTTTCAATCTTACTGCATTTGAGGTATACATTTCTGTCAATTCTGCCACCGATTCCTCATCCTGGGATGTTTCCGGCCTGCAAGGCACTGTTTTTGAGAACATTTTGCCTTGATTTTGTAAACGACAGCTCTTTCTTGGAGGCATCTTTTCCAGCTCAGCTTTTAAGTGACGTTTCCGCTCTTGCCTTCTCTTCCTAGCATTTTCCCTTTTTCTCTCTGCTTCTTCCCAACGCTTTTCTTCTTCCAAAATCTTTTTTCCACTAGGTGTCAACCCGAGCCACGACCTGAATACTTTGCCCATGAGTGCCCGCCTCCTGTGCCAGAGCGCTGTGAACATGCGGTCCTCTTGCCGGAGCAAGGCTTGGGCACCGCCGTGTGAAGGGTAGGAGTCATCACTTGTACCCATGGACCGCAAAGTCCTCCCGCTGCGAGTCGTGCACTCATAGTTTTGACTCTTGATTGCACTTAAAGTGCTGCGCAACAGCTTGAGGTCACCAGTTGCGTTATCATTAAGAACATATTCATCACAGAGATAGCAGAAAACATAGAGCTCGTTGACTTCCAACGCCACCGGGTGCCCCTTCTCCTGAAAGTGCTTCAGTGCATGCTCTTCGATGTACCTGCCGCATGCCACATGCGAGCAGCTGAGGCAGGCCCACACGGAGTCCGTGCTATTGCAGTCCACACAGTGCCACTTCTGAGGATTCAGGATGGAATGATCTTGGGCCAGGCGCAGGCGCCCTATGTGCTTACACTTATCCATGTTAAAATGGAAACGCTAGAGGAACATCAGGGAACCGCATCACCCGAGCTATCTTCTGTCCATGATATTTCAATCTGCAAATACAAACAAACAATAAAAAGGCTTTAAGCTACAGTTCATAAATACCCGTCTGTATCACCTTTGTAAGTGCGAGTATAACAAAGTCACATCTTGGGCCATAATCTTCATCACCATCCAAATAAGTCCCACCAAACACATAGTGGCACTCAGTTATTTTGAGCCACAGTAAACATGATTATCAGTGGCTTGACTGCGACACTCTGGGACTAAGAGACCTACATACACCTGTTCATATTGCCAGGACCTGCTGGCTCAGGACTGAAACACTGCCGTGTCTTTAGGCTAGGCTTTTTTTTTTTTTTTTTCCCCCCCTCCTCAAAAGGGCACTATTTTAGTTAAAAATACATTGTTCTAGACTCTGGAAAGAAATACACTTTAAAAGTTTCTATTAATTCTACTCTGAAGCACAGAAATGCAAACAAAACTGTTTCACTTAGATTTGTTTGCACACTCCCACCATTTCAGATAAATGAGGCTTTATAGGACTTAAACCCTTAATTAAACCACACCTCTAAATAAATCACTGCACCTCTGCATTGAGGCAAGCTCATTATGTTGTTGTAGAAAGCTTTGTTATATCTTCTGTAAGTACATTTTAACTTGCCTAACACCTCTGAAAAGAAGAGGTGGCCTGGAAAAGCAGAATTCAAGTTCTTCGTAAGACAGAAACATCATTAAGGATACACCTAAACTGATACAACCTTTTATAAAAAGTAATATTTGGAAAAAAAAGTCTAAATCATGGCTTTAAAAAAAGTTATTCAACAAATTGGCTAATAATAGGTTACATCCTAAGTAAGTCTAAGTCTGTGTGTTAGGATTTATTTTTCCAAAGCTGCTGTACTTGTTTTCTGCTGGAAAGTGCATTTATCCAGAATAGGTAGGCTGACTGACAAAAATTAAGACTACAGTGATTTATTATTTCATATGTTTTTGCCATTTTTGGACAACATCTAGAGAACAGGATAAGTCAATAAGTGATTATATTTGATTTGGAGAGTTTATGCCCATGATGCCACTTTCTAGAAGGGCTAAATAGCACCAACTTGGGCACATCTACCGCCAGAGGAAGCAGTTACCTGAGGAGCACCAAGTGCTTGTCGAACAGAAAGCTTCTGCCAAGCAGGACAAAGGCTGCCATTATACATGAACACATACTGTGGACCTGGCCTGGGCTTTACAACATCCACGCATGGGACAGGGTTATATAAATATACAAATGAGTAAACCATTCCATGGAAATATTAGGCAATTGAGACAGCTCTAGGTAGAAACCAAAAGGCTAATTTCCAGCTATTATGTTACTATTCCTCCATTTTTATAGCTCTGAAATACAAAATATGCAAAAATAATCTAACTTGATTAGCCTGTGTAAGAATAAGCACTAGGCTGTGACACTGTGCCTGTTTCACTAAAGCAGGAAAATAGGTAAGGGGTTGAAGATGCCTAGGAAAGCAGTTTTGCTTCTGGTAGAGCCCTCAGGTAAAACCTGTGGTTAAAGGATTTAACCAGGTGACTTGGACTGTCACATTTCACGTAGCTGACGCACAGTTGTCAGCACAAGAAGGGTAGCAGTTCTCAAAGCATGTATAGCAGCAGCAGGTAACTAGGATTACTAGCATCAGGTTTGCATTTTGTAGTTCTTAGTCTGCCATACAGAATAGGCAGCTGCAGTGAAATTAATAAGGTGTATACTGCTTTATATGCCCATGTAATCATTCTCATTCTATTTAAGAGCTGTCTCCAGCCCACACTAACTGCAATGAAGAACGTAGGTGCCACGACCTCTGGGTACCCATTCAGTAATTCCCAGATCAAATATCAGACATTGTGCTAGGGGAAGTCAAGATCAGTTGTGTGCTACAGTAGAAAATAAAAAGAAACAGAACAGAAATAAAGTCTTGCTGAGTTTTTCTTCCAACTCTCCCCAGCTTTCCAGCACCTTAACCATCTATTCCTCCTAAAAGGCACTGTTATTGATGATCTGCTAATGAGAGTCTTTCAGAAATAATTATGCATACTATTTTGTAAGAACTAAATACTGTAAACAGGATCTTAAGTCTCAAGACTCATCTTTCTGCTTTGGGTTAACCAAAACAGACACTCCTTTCTCCTAGGCACGGCACATTAACAGCCACTAAAGAGCAGTAACTTGATAAGGGAGTTAAGAGTGGTTAAGTGTAAGCCATAGCTCTTTTAAAGTGCTTCCTCCTTTTCTGCTGAACATCATGCTGTTTAGTGGCCTGACAGTTGCATCTAAAGCCTGCAGTAATACAAAGACCTCCACTACTGATGCGCTTCCAGGACATCTGCATAGCCAAACATACTGGGAAGGGAAACTGCAAGTTGAAATCTCTGGAGTTTAGTGGGTAAATATTGTCAGGGCTGGGATCTGAGCTTCCTGATGCAATGGCCTGCCCAAGGCCTAAGGGCACCGATCTTCTGAGAAGGCAAAGGGATATAAAAATAAACAGCTTGCTTTATAGTTGAGAAACAAATTAAATGTCTACTTTCCGTATCATACACATACATGGTTGTCCTGTCCAACTTCTAACTCACAGTCCCGAGGACAAAAGCAGTCCACTGATTTCAGGATGACCACTGTGCAAAGAGGAGTTGCTGGACCAAGCTTTTCATGCTAAAGTAACATGACTTTATGAAAGTGCAATATCAGCACCTTGAAAAGAAAAAACACAAATCCCTGTTGCTCTCCTCCCCACCAACAATCAAGTCAGCGTGACATCTTCCCACCTACATGGATGGAGCACGGAAAATGGAGTGTGGGGGGTAAAGCAAACAAACTGACATGGTAGAAGTCAGTTTCTTTGAAGAAATCAAAATGTGCACTTTAGCCAGAGAGAAACAAAGAGCTAAAGAGATTATGAAAATGTCAACAGGAGGAAAACTGAGACAACGAAAACTTCAGCCGAGTGCCACGCAGCACACTTATAGCACAAACATTTTAAAGTGTGGAGCACTGAAGCACTGAGACTGAATTAAGTCGCAACATTTAAAGCATTTGCCTTAGAACCAAGAATTGGCAGAATACTAGGTAGAATTCTGGTTAAAACAAACAAACGACAAAAAAAAAGAATCTTAACTTCAAGTGATAGATAAAAGTAGAAGAACAGTACACTCACTCCTATGCCTGCTAGAAAGCTGCACCTGGAGTAAAATTGTACAGGGTACTGCTACAATGTTAAAAAACCCTACAGAAAGCTATTCAAGACTAATTTGTGCAGTCTTCTGGCATGAAGCACCCTCCTCTGTGCATGCACACACACAAAGGAACTGAAAATTAGTTGACCAGCACTTCAGAGATCAATTCCCCCCCGCTTCCTGCCCCAGGGAGGGAGCACAGATCTGAGTAGAAGTACCAAGCAAAATAACAAGAAAGTACTAACATAAAAACAGTACTACTGGAAGTAGTAAGTTGCATGGGAAAAACACAGATATCTAAATGTCTTCTCTTGTGCCAAAGTTTCACCAATAAGAAAAAAAAAAAGTGTGTATATATATATATTATATATATTCAAAACTTGACTTTTTTTACCCTTGCATCAAAGCATATTTCAAGATTACTGACATGCTTACGGTCTTTAAACCGTTTACCACAGGAATGGCTGCCAGGCTGCCCGCTTTCGGGGTAACTTTTTATCTGAACACGTAATCAATGTTAAAAACAAAAAGCCTAAGAAGCCAAGAAAATGATTTTTTTTCCATCTGAGTTCCATGCAAAGCAGAAATTTTAAGTTTCATCTTGGCACCTCTGAGGTTTAAAAATCAAATACAAACAAAAGGAAAGCTATTTTTTCCCATTAGTGACAACTTCTGCAATTAACTGCTCAATCAACCAGCCTCTCAAGCATTAATGGGAAATTTAGAACCCCATTTCACTAAAGGGCATATGCTTTTAGCATTCTCGTTTCTAAATCAGAAACCAGTTTATCAATGGATTTTCATCAAGTTCAGCACCTGTTTAATATCCGGGAAAAAAAGTAAAAAAAAAAAAAAAAAAAAAAAAGAGGATAATCATGGGTATTTCAAGCACCTGCACGGTTTAGGTAACCATTACGCCCACCTGAGGTGCCGTTCCTCAGACGCTGGGCTCTTCTAAAAGCGAAGCCCAGGCGCAAACACACTCGTTGCGCAGAGCTCCGTGCCTCTCCACAGCGAGCCTCAGGGGAACAAAGCGGCACTTTCAAAAGGAGCCCTGCAAACATACTCGCATTTTCATCAGAACCGCCTGCGACAAGGAACTACCAGCCTTTTTTTTTTTTTAATCTATATACGTCTTTATTTAATTTAAAGCACATTAAACACTACCGAGCTGTTCAAGAAAGGACGAGGTTCGCTACAGCGCGCTGCCCAGAAGCCGCGCAGCCGGAGCGCTCCCACCTCAGACCATCAGGCAGACACGCCGCCACACCAGACCTAAGTCTAAAACCTTCGCCTTACAAAAACGGCACGTTGTTAGAGGAGGATGTAAATATTTCGATTTTTTTTTTCCTTTTGACGCTCCCGCGGCAGGAGCGCCTTGCGGGAGCTGGAAACACACTTGACACTTGCGCTAGGGCGAAGCTGCGCGCGTCGGGCGGCTCTAACCGCCCTCCCCGCCGCCAGAGACCCGGGCTGCAGCCCCCACCAGCAGCCAGCGGCGACCCGCCGGCCCTGCCCGCGGCCGGCTCTCCGCCGCCTTCTCCCGCCGGCGGCCGGGCCGGTGCGGGGCAGCGGAGGCGCCGCCGTCCCCAACACCCGCCGCTGCCGCCATCTTGGGCGCCTCGCAGCGGCCCCGGGGCGACGTGAGCGCCGCCCGCGCGCGCGGGGCTCCCCCGCCGCCGGCCGCCCCTCGGCGCCAACGGTCGCGCCCAACGGTCGCGCCCGCCCCCCGCCGCTGTCCCCCGCGGGGGCCGGGGAAGCGGGCGGCGGGGCCGGGGCCGCTGCGGCTGCTCCCCGCATGGCCGCCGCGGGGGACCCCGCCGCCGCCCCGCACCCACCTGCCGCCGCGGCGCGGGCGGGAAGGACCGAGCGCCATGTGCCGGGCGCGGCGGGTTGTCACGGGCTTTGTAGCGGCAACCAAAGTCCTCCCACGTCTCCTCCCACCGCCCCCTTCCCCAGGCAGGGGGCGGGTGGCCCACGGCGGGCGGGTTTTTCCCGAGGGGGTTGGATGTGGCGGGGGGAATCGCGCCCTCTCCGCCGCCGGCTGTCGTGGCTTTGCTGCCGAGCCGCGCGGCTGTGGGGAGCACGGACCTGGGAGGCGGCTGCCTGCGGGAAATGCTGTCACGGAGCGTCGCCGAAATTAAATGGCTCGCGAGTTGCCAGCCGGGGCGGCCAAGTCCGTTGGAGTTCCGCGGTGAGGGCGGGCCACCGCGCACGAGCAGTGCGCGCTCCAAACTCCGCTGACAAAAACTGCAGAGGATCGGCGTGTGGCCGAGGCAGGTCCCTGCCGTGCCAGGGGGAACTGGGGATTTGGGGGCTCCCCGCAAAGGGGTCTCCGCCTCTCCTAGGTTTCACTCGTGTTTGGCGGCGCCGTGAGCACGGGAGCCCTCAAACCATCTTTCTGTATCTCATCGGCGAGGCTCATGGGGGTCCGGGCTGTTCCGTGCTGAAGTCGTGGCGATAAAACACACTTTCTCTGAGGTCACTCTGCACTTCTGCAGTTCTTTTCACGGTTTTTGGAAAACCTCTGTGAGCAAGTTCACAAAAAAAAACAAGAACAACAAAGGTTCGTCAGGCCTGTATTACACAGATACAGAGTAATTTTTCAGTCTTTGGTTTTCATTACACTTAAACACAGAAGAACTTGTAAACTCGCATCCTGTGGCTGTCCTGACTTTTAATATTTAGTCCTCTCTATAATGCCCTTTCTAAAAGTCCCTGAATTATTACTGGCTGCTTTTAGCTGATTCCCAACGCTGCATTTTGACAATTAATTTAACTTAACACTTGCATATAGTCTCTGCAGTGCCCTTCGTGTGGCCAGGGGGGTGAGCGGCTGCTAAGAACGAACGTGCAGGGGAAACTCGCTTTTGACGCGGGGCTGATTTAATTTTTTTGCATGCGTGCTCCTACAGGTTTGCCTTTGTTTGGTGTGAGTATATCCAAAACGGCAGCGCGGGCTGTGCTGCGAAGGGCCTTGGGAACGTGCTGGTGCTGCATGTTTGCTTCCCATTAGCGCCCATAAACAAAAGGCTGTTTGATTCGGAAGGTGAGGCCACCCTCTCATTTTGAATCCATTATGTGTCAGGAAGTTTCGCTGTGGCATTGAGGTCTCAGACATCTGTTTCTGCGTTTCTACTTGTGTCATCGCAGAAAACGTGTTTCAGTTTAAAACCTGAAATGAAATACATCTCAGCTCTGCTCCAGCAGTGCTCGCTGTTTCTAATGAGCCTGCGGGGGCGTAGCCAGCAGAACGTGGCCGAGAGGGACACAAATGAGGGCCACTTTTACCTTGGTGCTCTTCTAAACTCACAAAGAGAGTATATGGACCAGTAAACTCACTGCGTTTCTTTCACAGCTTCAATCTGTTTATAACATAAAATTTTAAATTGAAGAGTGATGTTGCTTAATTAAAATATGAAAACGAACCACTTAGAAATCTGCACATCCTTGTTAGCTATTTTTAAAACACCTTTCAGTCCATTCAAATAACTGCCATATTTATTTTTGTCAAGTTAATACCCGCATCTCTGTTTTTTCCTGCTCAGGAGCTGGCCGCCCCATCTCGGCGCCCGTCCGTGTGTCCGTTCGGTTCGTGCCGAGGCCGCTCTGCGTCCCGCAGCCTCCCAGGCTGCGCCGCTGTGTCCGTCAGCGCCTGCCCCTCCGCGGGGGCAGAGGGCCGCAGCAGCCTGAGCCCCAGCGGACGCGCGGTGCTGCCCACGGCCCGGCGTGGACCGCGGCTCCGTGGGGCGCAGGGTACTGCGGCCACGGAGGGGTGTCCTGAGCCCTGCGTTCCCAAGCGCGGCACGGAGACGTTGCTGCTGAGCTGTCTGCAGGCAGGCTTGGCCAACAATATGAGTGGAAAATAGCGGATCTTAGCCGTGCATGTATTTAACCCCGCTCCTCAGCCTCTTTTTTGTTCCGTGCAGCCTGGGGCCTGTCACCACCCCCTTCCCTTCTGCCCTAAATGGCCACTTTTGCCAGCCATTCCCAAAGTGATTTTGACCCCACGAATTCCATTTTACTTATGCTGTTTTCTGTATCTTGGCAGCCTATTGCATCTCTAATGCACGTTGCTACTCCATTCTCCTCCACCACCGAGGGTGTTTTCCAAAACCCTGTCCTAATGATAACAGAGATTTGCCATGTATCTGATTTCTCACAGAATACATACATTTCCCCCCTTCCTTTTTTTTTTTTTTAAATCGTATGCCTTTTATCCTTTTTATTCTTTTTTTTTTTTACCTAGACTTCCCAAACAACATTTCACAACATTTCAACTGATTTCACTAAGCACACTTCATACTGCTGTTTAGGGCAGCCTTCAAACTCTGTTCCTGCATGCTGGCTAATCAATTACAAAGTATTGATTTGGAATCAGAGTTTGTCTCCAGCATAAGAGATAAATCTTGAATTGCTGACTGCTCTTTGTACCATATCTCCTCCTGCTTCATGTGAGCATTTTGTGGTATTCTTGAGTTCTGTGGCCTTCCTTTAACCTTTCTCACAACCACACGTTTATTCTTCTAAGTAATGGCTGCATTACAAACATCCAAGGCTGGTAAGAAAATTCTTGAGCCATAGGGACATATATAAGATCCAGCTCCTTTCCACCATCCAGACATTATAGCTAGAAGGTTTGTGACTTATAAAGACAGCCTCAAATTGATTTCCCAGATGTAATCTAATTTTAAAATCATCAGGTATTTATTAAAATGGTTGCCAGAAATATAATATATTGTCAAGAAGCA
Organism: Tinamus guttatus; assembly: GCF_059628265.1. Taxonomy (NCBI): domain Eukaryota; kingdom Metazoa; phylum Chordata; class Aves; order Tinamiformes; family Tinamidae; genus Tinamus; species Tinamus guttatus. Next base: position 5,028,451 of record NW_028289006.1, on the reverse strand, counting down.
AGCAAATGTAACAAATCCTTAAAAGTAATGTAACCTCATATCTTCCTATTATGTGTAAAAACATTCTCAGAAGAGCAAAATACCACCTCTGGCTTAATGTTATAACCTTTCTAATATGGCAAAGCATTTTAATGTGTTTTTAAATGGTCCCTAGCATTATGTATATTGTGGATACTTATTGCATTAATAAAACAGATGAAATATTTACTTAGTCCATTTGATGGGTGGAGACGGCAAGAGCTGTTCTTTTGAATGAGACTTCTGAACTTCTGGAAATGTTTGAAATTCAAAATTTCTATCAAATACAAATGTAATTATAAAACACCAGGAGGCTGAACAACAAAGAGGTAAGTCAAGCAAACCTTTTGAGCACATCGGGAACAGAGTTGAAACGATACAGTCTATCAGTAAAGACTTTGCAAAAATGTGCACCCTTGTTCCTGCAAGATTTATATTGCCTTGGGTCCGTTTTTATATTCTGAATGCTCAGAAAGGGTGAAAAAAGAGATGGAGGCAAAGAGAGCGCTTTGAGGAAGCTAAAGAAGTGAGAAGCGAGCTTTAAACAGACAGGACACGAGCCCGTGCCCTCTCCGAGGTGAAGGCGGCCCTTGGTTTGCCCCGCAGCAGCGCGCGGGCTCCCCGCGCAGGGACCTGCCCCGGTGCGTCAGGCAGCGCAGTGCAAACACGGGCGCAGCTGCGCGCTGAAATGAGCTGGATCGAAACCTTTGCCCCAGAGAAAAAGCCGTCCGGCTTCCCCGGGGCGCAGCGCGATGGGGAGGGAACGTGGGCTACCGGGGACCTTGCTCTTTCACTTTTATGGCACTGCAGGCACGTTCTGCACAGACATGAGCGGATGGGGCTGATGATACGGAGTTAAGGCCCAGAAAATAGATGGGATGAGGGGCACGATAATAAATCATAGATTTGCTAAAAACAGCATGAGCAGTTTTATGGTTCCCAGTTATTTCCATTATTTCCATTATCATCCTAGATGATAAGCAGAAGCCTCTCTAAGACCGTGGAAGCATTTTAAAACAACACAGGAAAAAGACAGAATCTTGGAAAGCCCATCTAAAAGCTCAGTGCACATATGCACCAGCATTTGCATATTTTAGGAATATTTGCATGCAACACTAGCACAGGGCATTTGCTGTGCAGGAGCTCCTCAGCATAAAAAAAATGCTTCAATTTCTATATAAATAGCCTGAGAAGTTCAGGGAGGAATTCTGAGTGGGTGAGACCCTGAAATCAACAGCGGATTTTCTCCAGCATCCTTGAAACTCTTGGGCAGCAGCTCAGTTTGGGAAGAAGCTGTAGGAACTTGAGCATCTCATGTCGTTTGAGAGGCAGAGGGGGAGGGTGTCGGGCCCGAAACCCTGTGGGTTTCCCGCGTCTCCTTGGTCGTCCTGCCAGCTCCAGGGGGAGCTCACACATCTTCGGGGGGTCTGTTTCTTTAATTGCCCATATGGAGGCAACTGAACCAAGCCTGGGTCTCGCTTAGATTATAACTGGAAAGGAAACACTTTGGGAAGGGTTCGGAGTCCGCAGAAGAGTCCTGCTGTCCCGGGCACGCCCAGGGTGTCCTGCAGCGGCGCCAGCCCCCGGTCAGGCAGCCCGCTCCTGCCCACAGCTCCCGCACGGACACTGCTGTTTAGGCATCTGGCTCACCCAACAGATCCCACCCCTCCAGCAGAGCAGGGCTTGGGCCAGCAAGTAGAAGATGCTTGGGCAAATACCTGTTTCTCACAAGTGGGATGGATGTTGGGGAGAATTCCTGAGTGCCTAAATGACCCGCATGTTTAGAAGAAAAAAAGAAAAGAAAAGAAATATGCTGCCAGTAAGTCACTAAACATGTGTAAATATGGCATTATGAATCACTGGGTATTTTTCCAAGGGTTTCCTGAGTTTCTGCATTAGAATAAGGAAAACAGCAGACAGTCATTCTAATGCTGATTGGAGGGAGATCCGTCTTTGTCAAGGTTAATGCTATGCTTATTCCACTTCCCTTCCCATTCGGCATCTTTTCACTTCTTCACATGGGCTTTTGCAGACAAATAAGACAAACTCCTCTCTGTGGCTAAAGTAGTTTTAACATTAAGGAATTATTTAGGCCCAGGATTATTAAGGCCTATTGGCAGCGGTAGCTGCAGTAAAATGCCTGACAAAACTTTTTTTTTCTCCCATTTTTCTCATGTTTAAAGATCCTGAAATAGAAGTGGAAATTAGACAATTCAGTTGTTCAGGAGGTTGTTACAGTTTTTAACTTAAAGGTATAAAGTTCCAAGATTATTTTCCATTATTTCTCATTTGGGCTTCTGTCCTTATGCCAATGCTAAGCGTCTCAATATCAGTTCTAACACAAATATTTTTATTAGCTGTGCTCAAACAGGTCTTTTTATCAGTCATCCCCATGGACAAAATAAACATGCTTTGGAATGGATCAGAGGCAGAATTTAATGCAACAGGAATGTACCAGTCAAATCTTGATTTTGCTCCTTGTAAAGACAACTGTACAGCAAAAAAACACTTTTCCTTTTGACACTCAGGAGTAGTTCCCTAATGATTTGAATCCAGTGTATTCTCAAGAGCTACATTCAGCCATGCTGTAAATCAGCTCACTTGCCAGAGTTGCTGAAAGATCTTAGGCTGATTTTTTTTTCCTAAGTGTTGTCTGCAGTGAGAGAACTCTTCGCCTCTGACAGTTTCAGTGTGATTCATGACTGGGAAGAAAAACAAAACAAAACCAATAAAAAATCCAGAAAACAAGCCAAAACATACACACAACAATTGACACATCCTTCTGGTGAAAATCTGCTTATCCATATTCTCTTGGTCTGCTCTACTGTCCTACTACTCTGCACATGGAGTGCTGTGAAGGAACATGATGGATATCTTATTTTATGTTTGCCTATGCAGATTGCTTAATAATTTGGGAGTTCGTGCACACTGCAATATTGCTCTCGATCACCTTTTAACCCAAGGGCAGGTTTGCACTCCAGGTCTGGTACTTGGCAGAGGGAAAGCTCAGTGCTCTTCTCTGCAAACCACCTTCATACGTGTCCTCCTACTGAGGAGCAAGCTGCCAGATGAGACCGTGCTTAGGCTCTCTCCCATTTGCTCTTTCTCCAGCCCCCATATTCTGCTGCATTTGCTCTGTGTGAGCCTGGAGAGCCGTCATGCCCCGTCCTCCCCAGAATACAAAGCACTCTCGGTGCATGACCCCACTGCTTGGCCAAATGCTGAGCCCTTTTCTTGTGCGCTCAGAGCTCGTTCTGCATGACAGTGCTTGTGTCTTAACAAGTCTTTTGTGTAGCAAATTCTGCCCCAAGATTTGCTGTTGGATCTCCCATCAGGGTCAATGGACGTGTCTGCAGAGTTGAGCACTGCTTTACTGTAATTGCAAAGAAAGCAAAGTGCTCAGATGTGATAAATGTGCCTCTCTATTTTGGAGGCTGGATATCACAGCAGCTACTGTAGCTCACAGGCTCTTCAGTGGGAGGAAGGAGTGCACAGCTTGCCTGCCCTGCACCTCCTCCTCTCGTTCTGCCAGGTCCCCGATGGAGCTAAGTGTTTCTCTCTCCCAGACGTCATTATTCCTCTTTCCAATTCAGAAGAGTTGCAGAAATGATCTGGGGTGATGGAATTTACTCCAGTCTCAGCTAAGCTGATGATCCTGCTTCAACTTCTTTTGCTTGTAAGTGCGATTATCCACAGACTTCAGTGAGAGCTGGATCTGCGAGTAGATCTACCGGCCAGTGTTTCAAACTTGCAAGCGAATCTGGCTTGATTTGGCCCAGAATACAATGGAATTGCATTTAGCAGTTAGAAGGACATGTTTGTCCTTCCCTCCCGGCTTTTGTTGTTGTTGTTGTTTGATGCTATGTGACTTTTTCGTTCGCTTTGTATGCACACATACATTTAGTGACATTTTTTTCTTTATTTTGATTTGATGCCTGTCTTCATGGCACTGGATATGAACTGTACCATTAAATAGTTTGTGAAAGCTTTAATCAGCTTTTTTTTTTAAAAATAAGCTTTCTGTTAATGAGTATCTCAGACTTTGCTTGCTGTCTCATTGAGAGGCAGCTCATCAAAATACCGCTGCAGCTGGAAAAAAATAGTATGTGCAAAAAAAGTTATTTGCATTTGGGGAGATTATTGCTGCCATTACACTGCATCACTCAATGAGAGCATTTCTGCCTTCCGGTGTAAATGTCGGCTCAAATGCTGCTTTTAAATTAAACCAATTCGTTGAAGTTTAGCCAAAGAGCGGTCTTTGAATGGAAACACTTAAACAACACATTAGGATTTAGTTACAGACTTTGCATTTGTTTTCTCAACCAAATGTAAAACAATTGCGTAGTGGGCCCGTAGTAGAGAAGATTATATTTGCTTTTTGTCTGAGCGCCTGTGTTAACGATCGGTGCTCAAGCGTTTTAGATTTCAATCTTAAATTAGCAATTTAAAGACAACAAAGCGTGATTTTCATGCTTGTCAGTTCTGATTAATGCAACATTAACCCCTGGAGAACAGCACATTGCTGCAGTACTTTATTTCAAGTTGCAGGAGAGCAAACCTGGGAAACAATGGAAGGCTCTTTCAGCTTCTTATTTTTTTTTTAACTTGAATTGTAAGCATACCAATATCTACTGCTGCTATCACTCTTCCTTCTTGCAGAGTATTGTGGTTGCTATTTTCCAAGGCCTGTGTCTGGGAGAGTTTTCCTAAATTACACCCATAATAAGCTAATGCAATTTCATTGCTTCTTCCAGATTATGGCCTGATGATTTTGCTGCTCTGGTGTTGATCCCAAGGAGCCCTGGTTTACTGCATTCTCATCTGATCTTTCCAGGAAAACTGCTTGGAGCATGCACAGGAAATTTATACGTGTCTCCCCCGCTGAGTAAATTACAGGGAGGGGAAACAGAACCAGAATGGGCAAGTGGCATATAAAATGACAGCGGTAGTGTTGCTGTAAAAATGTTTGCTTTTTGATAGCCGACTGTAAACGTAAAATTTCCTGCAATTTTCCTGACGTCTGAGCAGTAGTTCTCTTGCATCCCGTGCATTTCCCCCGCTTGGAAGTGGCGAGATGAGTGCGAGGAGGCCAGGACCGCTGCGGGGGGCCGTGCGGCGGCGCGTTTGTCATGAGCCGTGGATTATGGTGCGCAGGGGGACTCGCTGCTTCCCTTCGTCCCATGCTTGCGCGGACTGAAGGTCGAGGTCAGGCAGCGAGAGATGGGCCTTTGCCGCAGACATGGGTCCGCGGAGTGCGCGGGTGGGAACCCGGAGCTCCGTCTGCGGCGGGTTCTGTGCTCCCGGCGGGAAGAGCTCCACGCGTGTCTCCACATGAGGACTTTGGTTTGGAAAAAGAAGCTGCATTACGTGGCGGCGGGGGGAAAGCCCTGAAAAGTTTCAGCTTTCCGAATTGTTGCTGCTAGATGAACAGTTTCGTATACAATCTTTGCATGATTTCCCAACAGTTCAGATTTGTTCTCTGGTGGTTGCAATACCTCTCACCCAGCAATCCCTCTGTGGGCGAAGACCACAAAATCTCAGCGGGGGTATGGAAAAACTGCTGTTTAAATCCTAGTTGTTTACTTCTACTTGTGTGTTTTCAAGAGTTTAGGCTGCATTACCCTCCCTAAACATTGACAGCAGAGAGCAACAGCTGCCTCATGTGACACCAACATGCACAGTAGGATAGTAATAAAGACAAAGAAATATCTACGAGACCATGCACATTTTGAGGGCTTGCAGGATATCATTTGAATCCAGTGGGAGTTTGAGGAATTGCAAGGATCTCAGAACTGATCTTTAAGAGTGATTTATGCCTCCTATCTTTATTTTCCCATTGCATTTGGAAACATTCACATATTTTTATGGAGAATGACTGCAGGCTTAAACACACATACATGTGTGTGCATGTAAGTAAGATGGTATATAATCCATTCAGCAGATCATTATAATTTTTTACAACATCCAAGAGCCCCAGATACTGCTCATACGTCTTCTTCATACCCCGTTTCAGATGGGGTACGTCAGGAGTGAACGACCAGCTGCAGAGCCTGGGAGGGGGCATCCTGAGGGGTGTCCCAGCATGGGGGTCGCTCCTCCAGGCTCCCCAAAGCCTCTAGTGAGGCTCATGAGGATCTCGTATTCCCAAGGACTATTGCCCCAACCTCTCCCTTTCCCCTTTTGCCATGCCAGCTCCAAGACATTGGTGTATCCCCAGCAAGCCCGGATAGCTGGGGAAGGTGAGGGGCCACCAAGTAGCGCTGCAGAAGTGTAAAAAGAGGGCAAGAATGTAACAGAAAAACTAAACCTGACTCAAAATGCACAAAATGGGACAGACTGAAGGCAGCATCCTGCTCCATTAGACATGGTACAATTATGCTGAAGGAGGAAGTCCCTGCAGTGAAGAGGCTGCATTTTAAATGAGTATAGATGATATGAACACAAGGGACAGGAGAGGAAGTGCATAGTAGTAATTTATTTTATGTCATGCTTCTTGGGCTGCTTCATCTGCATGGGATAAGCACCGGTAAATTCTGGGCTAAAGCTGACTTTCCAAAACACTTGAAGTGCCTTTCAGAAAGCCATCATTTTAAAAAACATGACGCTAATTAAAGTTAATAATGACGTTAATTAAAGTTAATTATGTTTGCGCTATATAGAAGTATTTCCCCCCCAATACTAACCAAGTTTGGATGGGCCATGTTACATCACACGAGCAGGTAGCTCCAATGGCAATTCCTTGTCAGGCTCCCTCTGTGCTGGGCTAGAGGATTTGGGATGAAACTAGGAAGCCAAAGGGGAAGGTGTTCAGCAGGGTTCAGCCTGTTGGCTCAAGGATTTTTTGGCTGGGAAAATGTAATGGAAGAGGGAAATACAGATGGAGACAGTGCCATAATGGGAGCAGGAAAGCAACTTAAAAGAGAAGGAATTTTAAGACTTGTCCACATGGAAACCCGGGGCTGGCAGAGCAGTGACAGCTCATGGCAACCAACTCTGTATGGTTCTCCTCTGATATTCTTAGGATATTTCTATTGCAAAGACTGCAACTGGGGCATAGTAAAGAAGATTTCCACAGTGGGAGTCAGTCGCAGAGAAGAAAGAAATTTTTGTCTTGCGACAGTTTTCTCAGGCCTTCTGAATTTTGACTTTGGCAGGTCCCAGGGACCACATACATATGCCATGACTTGCTGGCTAGAGCCAGGAATGGGTATGCTCCCTCGCCTGCGCTGGAACGTCCCCGTCGCTGGAAGCAGGACACGTGCAGCTGAATGCCGTGTTTCTGGCCCTGCAAAGGCAGCGCTAGCACAGCCAGCTAGAAATGCCAGCTGCTCTGCGGTGTCAGCACGGGGCTTTCTGCAGAGCAGCTCACCTCCACCTGGCCAGCCCAGTACCAAAATCCCTGCGAGGGTGGGCGAGATGGGTGTCTGCAAACTGATCTTTGGCTTATGCACCAAAAGGCTCCCAGAAGCCTTCAGTGAGGTATGTCCTCGCTGGGTGGGGGCCATAACTGTGTGGAGGTTAATGGTGCTTGGGGCACTGTTGATGCTTCCTCCAAAATATCCATCAAGTGGTGCTGGGGGAGCAATTGGTCCGTCCTTGACCTCCACTGTGTGATAAGCTCAGCACTCAGTTCATGAGGGCTGTCCTTTGCAGGAACGGAAGAAGGGGATATATTGCCTTCTTTCTCTTTCTTGCACGTGTGCACACATGCACTTTTACTTACATCTACTTTCTTCACACTTTAAATACATATCTGAAGCCTTTTCAGGCTTATTTCAAAACAGCAACACTGGGATGGTCTGCTTTTATGTTTCACTTTTAATAAAACGGATTGGAGGCTTCTCATTCCTCCACCATCTGTGGTTCACAGGGAAAACGTAAAATTTTTGCCTAACCTCAGATTTTGACGATTTCTGGTTATACAGTGATTGTATTTAGCAGAGTTTATTTTGCAGTTACTCAGTGGTTTTGCTGAGAAGTTTTATAAAAGCTGCAAATGCAAAACAGATGAAAAACTCTGGCTTACATGAAGGGACTGGTGGCGTAATTTTCATGGATCTACTGCCAAGATACTCAAGTACCAAAGCTTGTTGCATGTGGTTGTACTACTTGCAGGCAGCAGCACTGAGAGATCTGAGATGTCATTTTAAGAAACGCCAGTTGAAAACTAATTTCTGGAAATGTCTCAGCTAATACAGATACATCTACCTCCACTGTTCGCTAGAACCTAAAGCAAATTCAAGAAAATGTCTTTCCTGTTTGTTTGCTTTAAGCTGTCAACAGCAGGTTGGATATAATAAGATTCACTGCTTGTTTCCTTTCTTTAGTTTATCTTTTCTTTTGCTGCTCCATTGTATGGCTGAGTCTTTCATGCAATAAAGGTGAGAAAATAACACCATAAAGAGGGAGGATGAGATTGTGAAACCACGGAAGGTGGCAAAGTGCATCCAGCAGGCAAGACCTTTGAAATCACTTTGAGCATTTTAAACTGCCCAGATTACAAAATGATAGTATCTTTCTGAATTCCCAGCCTTTTCGCCAAAACTAATCATTTTGATAGATTTCTCCTTGAAACATACACTGATGGGGAAATGCTGTACTGAACTAGGTCCTCCTACTATGCCCTCACGAGCCCTATTTGCAAACATCTCTCTGCTTGAGGTTTAAATGCATATTCTATGAGAAGGCATATACAACATATATATGATTTTATCACCACTGTCATTTGAAGATTCCAGAATCAGAGGTTAACTCATTTAAAAGGGGCCTCAGGAGGTCTGCAGTCCAGCTGCCTGCTCCAAGCGGGACCAGCTGTGAGATTGTACCAGGTCGTTCAGGGCTTTGGCCAGTTGGGCCTTGAAAATCTCTGAGGATGGAGATCTCCTGAGGCCCTGTCTCACTACTAGGCTATCCCCATGGGACAGGGGAAGGTTTCTCCTTACATTCAGTCGTAATCTCTCACATTTTAGCCTATGCCTGTTGTTTCTTGTCCCACTTCATATTGATGTGGAGAGCCTGGCTCCTTCTCCTTGATACACTTCCTGGTAGGCACTGAGGAGCTGTTGTTAGGGGTCCCTGAAGCCATCTTCGCTCCAGGCTGAGCCAGCCCTGGTGCCTCTGCTTCTCCTGGGACAGAGCTACCTGCGACTAATCAACGTGCGCTGGCTGGGAGAGGTGAGGCGATTCTCGTGTTCTTCAGTTGTCCCTGTTGCCAGCAAGGGCTCAGCTACTGTTTGTTCCCCATCCTGGGCACTGTAATTTCAGAAATACGGTGGGAGGGCTGAAAGAGCAAGAAAAAGGAGGAAAAAGGATCTGTTAGGAAGGGCTGAAGGAAAGCGATTTGTTCACCCTAGAAGTGAGTCGAGTACATGTAGAGCAGGATTTGGGGAAAAGATATCGAAAGTCTTCTCACTGGCAGAGGTTTGCTATATAGCAGGTGGCAGTCACTGGCTCCTGATAGCCACTGGAAGTAAGGGAAAAAAAAAAACACAAAACAACAACAACAACAAACAAATCCCCCAAAGCTGCATAATTTTCAGTGCAGATGACGTGGATTAGATGTAAGGAAAAAAACATTCAGTTGGACAGGCAGTTGAGCAGTGCATGCTAGTAATCAGCATAGTCATGGACTTGTTGTCATTGAATTCTTAACTAATAAATTAGATGGATATATCAGAGCAGATCTGCTAATGATTTACTCCTATCTCTGAGCAGGATTTCCTTATAGTCCTACTGCTCTCCGACTGGCTGTTGGAATGCTGGGAATCAGGAGTGTGGATGCAGTTCCTGCTTCTGCTAGTGACTTCCCATCCCACTAAAAACAGTCTCTGTGCTCCCCAGCTGAGTTATCTTCTGTGCGAGACGGGAGTCTGCTCTTGTAACCTAATGTCACAGACTTGGCGGTCAGATTTCGAGGTGGGAGAATAAGTCAGTGCTACTCTTGAGGCTGTAGGAAGTTTAATCTTAAGGAAATAGATGTATTTTGGGGTATTAAAAAACCCCACACTTTTAAAATGAAAGTTAAGCCAGGGAACAAAGGGGTTACTCTTATACTACTAATCTTGAAGTACTCCTCTTTAACGTCTTTCTCCTGTACCTCTGTAATCCTCTCAGTCCCTCGCAATATGCACTGGAGGCCTCTGTAGAAGTCAAATTCAAAGTTTTGCTTTGAATTCCTGGCAAAGCTGGCCTGACGGTGATGGGATTTGCCATGCTGTGCTGGGTAATTAGCGCTTGCTTGTCAGTGGTGCCGGTGGGATGGCCGTTATTATCCCGGAGGAGGTTTCTTGCTACTGCACTAGCCAGGACTGGGGCCTCTTTGGGACGGAGCCAGAGGGCCGAGAAGTGGTCTCTCCACCAAGACATTTATAAGCTAAATGAAAAGCAAGAAGATAAACATCGGCGCAGGCTGTGTTGCACAAAGAGAGAAAAGGAAAACCCTGCTACTCAACACAGAGGCAACACTACTCCTCGAGTAAGCCAGCAGCAGCCTTGCTCAGGCAGCGGTAGGAAGGAAATTACTCGTGGTGTTTGCCATAGCAATGCCACAGGCATTTCCTGCTCTGATTATAGATGCTGTGGTATCCTGGGCATGATATTGAGGGCACCACACAGGCTTGCCCAGGCTGCTCCCACGCAGTGCGGGCCTTAAATGGTGTGGCAATGGGTGTGCTGAGCGCTGGGGCTTTCCAGGGGTGACCTCTGTAGTTTTTTGGTGGTCAGAAGGATGATAACCACCATGAAGAGCTTCAAAGTGAGATCATCTGAAGTGAAGCATAAACTAGCAGGAGTTTCTGGGCGCTAGCAGAGATTTCCAGGCCATCTGATGGGAAATGTCCCTGCTGCTGGAGGATGTAGGCAACTTTGTAGACAGTGTCCTCGGTTAGCAGGACTATTTTTAAAACTAAAAATATTTGTGATCGTTCTTTCATTCTTTGCATGCTGTTTTGTTAAACACTAACTAGTGGTTGTTACGAAATCCTCACTTAGTTTTTTCTGGTACGAACTGACCCCTACGGGTCCACAATTGCGCTTACCGTTCCCGGTAGCTGGCAAACACCTTGGGGTGAGATCTGTGCAGGCTCCCTGGTACACACAGCAAGCAGGGATTTCAATTTTAATGAAGAAATGATTCTTTCTCTTGCGCTTTACATCCAGTCCTCAAAAGTCAAAACACACAAAAGGCAGATCTCTGTGGCTTTGCCTGCAGCATCCCCAGGGCAACATTGAACCTGAGGGGCTTGAGGGCTCTGGCAAAACAGTGGCTCCGTTGTGCAAATAATCCCTGTTTGCTAGATGTCAGTCAGGGCACCTGAGGACACGAGAGCACCAGGAAATGAGCTGCTCTCGGATGGGGAAACAGCTGGAAGCAGGGCCTGGGGGGCTGCACAGAGCCTGCTGCATGGCAAGGAGGCAGCTTTAACGCTGCATGCGTGAACCTCTTGTTGCTTGTCTGGGGGAAGCACGATGGGCACCGGAGCCTGCACTTAATGCACTAAAGCTGACAGCCTGGAAAATAATGGCCTGAGGGTTATATTCCCTCTACGAGCAAAGCAAAACCTGTGAAAGCTCCCATGCTCATGGAATTCATCATGAAGATGGATAGAGGCAATAAAAGTAATGATGATCATCTCTGATTTAAGTGCAGGAAAACAGTTAGCTGAAGAAGAGAAATGACTTATTCCAAGCCCCTGCAGATAGCGCAGTGGTAGTGCCCAGATTTCCCAAACTGAGAATGGAGCATGCGAGCGAGTATCTCCTGTTGGCAATAGTTTTAGCAGTAGGGACATCTGCTCATTAGAAAAGAACTGGGTTTTTAGTTATTTTTGCTTCCTCACTGGCTTCATGCTTTGAATGTTGGTGCTTTGGTGACTCAGTGGTTTCTTGTTTGTATTCTGTTTTCAAAGGAAAGTGTTCTGCTAACATTTGCACAAGACAACTGTTCCTCATACCAAATCCTCCAAACTGTTTTAAAGATGTTGTTTGGGGATATTAATATTCTCCTTCCTCACTTCATGCAGGTTTGTGATGTGGAAGCCAGATGCTACTCCTGCTTTTGAAATCAAAAGTGTGGAGTATTGCCTTTCCAGACTGAACATCTAAATAAAAAAGGTCACATGGGGGATCATAACTCAGGAAAGGTAGCATGCACTAAGAGCTGTGAGCCAAAAGGGAATAAAAAAAATACAGATGAGGCAAGTATGTATTTACCTTCTCAAGCTACCTTTCTATCCATAAATCAGTTGTGAGAGGAAATAATTCTTTCCAGAGAGCTGTAGTGTCATGTAGGGAATATAGGTTCCTTCAGCAAGGGGTGAATTGGTGCTGTCAGGGGAATGCTCTGTCCCAGAAATGCTGGCACTTCTTGGAAGGATGTAAATATATGCATGGATTATATTACAGTCTGGATGACTGACGAGGCTGAAAGGGAAGACTGAGCTTTTTCCTCAGGTTAGCACAATTAATGCTGCTGCTCTAATATCCTTGCTCTACGTGGGCACTGGTGTGCCCTGCAGGGGTCTGTAAAGGTAGAGGTGAAATCCTCAGCCTTTTCCAGGATCTCACACCCATAAGAAGGCCCAAGAAATGAGTGGTAACTTGAGTTGGGACAACCTTGGGGCAGAGGATATATTTTTTTTGGCTCCCTCCTTTATGGAGAGTGCAGGGATTCTGTCTGTCTTCTCACAGGGTAGCTCTGATTGGAATCTCAAGACCAAAATGTGAAGCCAGCTTCCAGTTACTTGCAGGCACCCACATAGAGGTCTTTCTTACCAAGGCATGTTATTTCCAGCACGTTTATACATTTTTGCGCACGCAGAGCCGTGCGCGTTTAGATGTGATGAAGCACTGGCTACACAGCACCCTCCTGCTGTCCTCTAGTGGATGGATTCAGTAGAGCTCGAGTTTGTGCTACGAGGTCGTAAAGCTGCTGCAGACGCTTTAAGTCAAGAATAAAGGTCGTCGTACCTGCGGGACAAGTGTGCCACCATCACAAGCCTCCAGATGTCCAATCTGATGCCACAGCACTGGCTGTAAAGGCCGGGATGGCCATGAAAATCTGCACCCTAGCTCTCCCTCTCTCATTCATATTTTAAAAAGCGTGTGTAAAGGGGTGACTGCTGTATTTTCGTATGTTTGCACACTGAGTTGTCACCAGGAATCGTGGATCGATTCCTCAACTTTGCACCGAAATGGTGAAAAAAAAAAATGGTCCCCATCGCGCATACGCCTGCAAGTGTCACGGTGGCCTGGGGTGGACTAAGCTCCTTAGGGAGGAGCATCCAGGACCAACCTGTGCAGAGCACTTCTGAGGGGCTGGCTGCAGGTCCCCTGCTCACAGACACCTTTTCTGCATCATTTCCACCCACATTTGGGATAGCTCCATCCTAAACAAAACACACATTTCTGCTGCCAGGCCTTTTCTGGCATATACAAAGAAAGAGCAGTGTGTATGTGCACATACCTGCAGCAGTGCATTGTAAGGTTTCCAAAACAAGTTCATCCCACCGGGCACACGTCTGCCAGAGAAGCAAGGCTGGGACAACACACGTGTGTAGCAGATGGTGGCCAAGCAGCTTTGGGCATACTTGGACACTGCAGAAATGAGTCGATGGAAGAACCTGTGGAGAACAGAAATGAATCAGGCCGGAACGATTTTCGTGGGATCTTTAGAAATGTTTAAGACTGGGATTTCCAGTAGCTGAATCTGGAAACCTTTGAAAACCCAAAGAAACCAAACAGTTTTAAATTTTGCCATAAGAGGGCAGTCTGAGACAACCACACAAACATTTTATCTTGCCTGGACTGTTTTCCTTAGGGAAGGAAAAAAAAAAAAAAAAAAAAAAAAAAGGACTCCCCACAGGAATAAATGATTTGTTTCAAAGTGAATCTTCTGTTTAGCCCCAAAAGGGGTTCTTGCAACTGGTTACACACAATGCCTGTAAAAGGAGAGCATTTACAGCAAACACAGCCAAGTTCCTAGCTTTCCTGGGAGAAAAATAAAAGGGATGCTGAGCCTTGAACTGAGAAGTCGAAGGGATGAGATTCAACTTTGCCCAGCTGTATTCAAATATTAGGAAGAAGGTGTCTGGATTTTCTCTTAGAATGGAGAACTGTGTGGTCTAATGTGGGAGTTGCACCACAGCAGCCCATGGTCATATTGCTATGGCAAAGCACAGAGCTGCTCTAAGGCCAGAAATGGGGCCCTCCAGCACCTTCAGAGGAGTGCATGTCACAAGCTCCCAGATCTTGCTCCATGTCAAGAAGTATGATATCACCAAAAGGATACTGACACCTGCCAGCCTCCCATCTCCTGCTGAGTATTTCCCAGTGCACACAGCCCCTAACATAGGAAAAGGAAAACTGGTCTGGTGCAGGGCGTGGAAAGGTTGCCTGCTACTCGTCTGATTGCTGGAGTCTGGCACAGAAGAACTGAACCTCTTTACCTCTGAACTTGTCTTCTGGCAGGGCTGGGCAAGTCACTCGGTTCCCTTATGCATAAGCCGCTATTGGACAGATGCACGACTGCTTCCCACAGTGATGTTCATGCACAACCTCTCGCAGAGCACTTTAAGGACAGAATGCTGCAGATGTAGTCACTCCAGCCACTGTTGGCCATTCTTACTCCATCTCCTGGCATAAAAGAGAAGTCCAAGGGGACACAGCTATGGCTGGGAAGGTTGCTGCCTCCTCAGGGACCATGGAGGGGATGGTGGGCAAGCCCCCAGAGGGGACAGCCCTGGGGCTGACCGTGAGCCAGCCCCAGCTCTGGAGCTCCAGGACAAGAGAGCTGATATGAGCCCGGCTCATGCTCTCTCCTGCACTTGGACATTGTAGCAGGTCAGTCACAACCACAAACTGCCTCAGCATCCAGAACATCCTTTCGCTATGCTCTTTATCAAACACACAGGACATTTCATGGTTTCACAAGCTCAGACAAACACATTTGCTTCATGACACAGCTCAAAGGCAGCTGTTCAGTCAGTAAAAGCTGAAGAGAGATCAAATGTTGTTGTGTCCTGGTACCACCCTGGAGGGTGAAGATAATCAGTCATCTTGGCCTTTCCTGCAAGGAGAACCATGAAAAGAGACAGATGCTAGATGTGGTTGTGACACAGTGATGCTGCAGCCTGGACACAAACTCATGGTTCAGCCACAGCAGCACTACGGGCCTAAGACCTCAGCTCTGCTCTCCAGGTGCGAATCACTCTCGCAGAAATCAAGGAGCTGAGCTCTCTAGGCCTAGGCTGGGCTATAAGAGGCCATCAGGAGAAATTGGATATTTGACTCAAGCAGTCAATGTAGTTCATTGTCTGTTAAAGGAGAGGAGAGGAGAGGAGAGGAGAGGAGAGGAGAGGAGAGGAGAGGAGAGGAGAGGAGAGGAGAGGAGAGGAGAGGAGAGGAGAGGAGAGGAGAGGAGAGGAGAGGAGAGGAGAGGAAGGAAAAGGAAGGGAGGGAGGGAGATCCTTTCAGTTTGAGAGGAGGTTTTTTAATGAAGTTCCTGGGAAAATCTGAGATCAATCAAAAATACATTCTCAGTCTTCCTATAATTATTACTCATCTCAAATAGTATTTAGAAGTGATGTTGCTATCTGACTTCTTTCAATGACAATGATTTTTAGCCATCTCAGTCTGCCATTTTACCTTTCAAATTGAGATTTGAAGTGAGACAGAAAGTAAATAACTTCATAGTCAAATGGGAATTAGCAGTTTGCTATAAATGCACATGAGGCTTCATAAGAGCAAACAGAATTCCTCAGCTGTATATGGACAGATTCCTTAAATCAATGCAGTCATGCTCACAGAAGTGAAAAATGGCTCTGTCATCTCTGAGGAGCAGTTAGTTCACTGGTTCCCTCCCATGGGAAAGGAAAAAACTATTTTCCCAACTGAAGGAATCACTCTATAATGTGAGAGAACATTGAAATGTGACAAACAAACCAAAACAGATGAAATATGCATAAAATAAACAGATCAAAGATGCTGAGATAATTAACTGCCAGTGATGCAGTT
Source organism: Tinamus guttatus (assembly GCF_059628265.1). Taxonomy (NCBI): domain Eukaryota; kingdom Metazoa; phylum Chordata; class Aves; order Tinamiformes; family Tinamidae; genus Tinamus; species Tinamus guttatus. The sequence continues at coordinate 5,012,422 of NW_028289006.1, read as the reverse complement.
CTCAGAGAAAGAACATTCATTCACAAAGCAGTCCTTGTCCCTAGCACTGCCTAATACTGATGCTAACATCACAAATCTGCTGCTGTTTGTTAACGATTAAAAGCAGAATTGTTATGCCAGAGAATTGGCTGGTTTAAAAGTTTGTGTTCTGACTCAACAGTGTCTTTGTCTACAAATAAACTTGAGTATATTTATAGCATTTGAGTTAAAGAAGAAGTGCCAAATCCATCTTTCTATTTACTTATGTCCAAGTTTTGTTTTCTATCTGCTAGTTGTTTGTATTTCTATACAGCCATTTGAAAAGCAAATGCAAGTGTATGGCGTTTGGGAACACAATTCTCTTAATTCTTAACCCCTAGACACTGATATTTTTAATCCCATTAGCGCAGCAGGATTATTTCTGCTGTAAGGACCGCAAGTGCAGAAAGGATAAAACAGTCCATTAGCACTATGTCCTTCTCTGCCCACATGCCAACACGGTCTCCTCCCACATGCCAACATGGTCACATTCTCCAAGGAGTCAATGAATGAGGAGTCAATGTAACTTTTATTTATCTGACTCTATGACAAAAAGGGTTTGTGAAGTGTATTGATATGCTGGGAGGAGGTGCTAAACTGAAAAGCACCAGATATGAGGAGTGAAAGATGCTGGTTGCCACAGCACACAGGCACCCACCTCCTGCTGACACGTCAAACTGAGGTATGAAGCATCTAAAACTCATGGAATGAAAGCTTCTTAATGTGGCCATGGACTTCTCGGAGTGTTTCTGAACAATGCTGAGTGGCAGTTGAGGGTGTTTGTTTCTCCTTCAGCCTCAGCTCTGACTCTGCTGTGCCCTTTAAGCCTAATTTTAACTCTTGAGCACACGGTGGGCATCTGGCAGCACTGAGTTGGAGCTCCTGCCTCTGCTGTTTTTCTCACTCCCTAAAAGAAACCAACATAATTCCCTGGAGAGAGGTCTCGTACAGCACCTTTCTTTTTGCAAAAGCTCCTGGAGGGCCTTGCCATGACTCCCACACTTGTGACTGCTGAATATGCAGCCTCTGTGGTCACCACGGGCTGCTGCCCATGGGTTGACCAGCTTTGGTCTTTCTGTGGCTGTATGACATCTGGTGATGGCATCACGGGCATTTGCTGGGGGAAAGGAGCCAGGACAACTATGGAGTGGTCAGGGCAGGGAAGAGGCTCAAGGGGTTCATAGATAGGCCAGTTTTCCCTGTTTGGACTTTGAATGTGTCAGCTAACACGTTGAGGCCCTTGGAGGCCCAGGCTTGGGACCTCAGTGTTGTGCACCTGCCTGAAAGATGCACCTTGCTACAGATTAGAGTTTCACAGTCTTTGAACAGTGGGGTCCACGTGAGCCTCAGACTTCAATGTGAAACCCAGAACACCATCTCACAGCTGAAATCCCTGTAAATGCAGAACAGTCCTGCAGGCCTCTCATCATGGCCCTGTGGACCCCAGGCCAGCTTTGGGACTGGCCATTTCAGACAGGAAGATGAAAGAGTATGTCTCAGTAGAAAGGACAATTTCAGAAGAAATCATCTGTAACTGAGCTTTTTAAGGGCTTCTGTGACTGAAATCTCATCTAGTGTTGTCATGTGCATGTCCATTGGCTTTGATGAAGTTTCATCGGCTTATATAGCTGTCTCCAATAATTTCCTCATCTTCAGAAGTGAGTGATTAAATGTGTAGTGATGGCTACATACTCTTTGATAGATACTAACTGTTAAAGTGTTCAAGTTTATTGATGCAGATTTTTGCTATTTTTTAGCAATTACTCCTTGTAGCAGTTGAGAGGAAGCACATCTTCCTTAGCTTACTTTTTCTCTTTTCTTCTTTTACTCTCCCAAATCTCCCATCTAAATTCATCCTTTATGATTAGATTGTTTATAATTAAATAATCATTTATAATTAAATCTGTATCCAGGTTTTTAAGTTCTCGGCCAGGATCAAAAAGATGTGTCTGTCTTTCCTGTGAGCCAGTTAAGAGGATAGACCATTTCTCTGCTACTAAGGGACTTTCCATCTCCATGAAGATGTCTGCTTGTCTTGTCCATTCAGGCCTCCTGATTATTCTTTCCTCCCCTTCTCTCTCTCTCTCTCTCTTCTTCTTTTCTTTCACTTTTTTTTCCTCCAGAAATATGGCAGCCCTCACAAGGATCAACGGGTGTTTGACATGGGTGAATTGGGCTTTCTGTTTCAGGATTCTTCCTAAAACAATTACATCGCAACCAAACATTCAAAAGAAAACAATTTCCAAGTGTTTTCCTGTGAGAATTTGTTAGAGATTCTCTCTCCCTTTTCATGGTATCTCGGCCACTATGAAAAACAGGATAAGAGCACCTTCCATCTAATTGTACAAGCGTAGGGGCTGTAGCACCTCAGCTGGGCAGCTTTAGGCTTTTTATAGCTGGAAAAGACTCTGCCATTGGTGGTGCATAGAGTGGCTCTGTTTTTAATACTCTCAAAATAGTGGTCTCCCACCAGGTTATACGCCCAAGCCAGGCGATTTAAGGAGCAGAAAGTGATAGGGGACAAGTGTGAAGGCTTTGTTTATGGGCTTTAGTACAGGTCTTTAATTTTAGCCACCACAGATATAATAAGGCCTTTTCTTTATTTATGGATACAGCTGTGGAAAGGAAGGGCAGAAAAGCTTAAAAGACTGTTCACACAAGCAGAGCTGGTGCCCTGAATCAAGTATTTACATGCTGCAAATTGTGTAAAGATGTTCACATTATTGCAGCACAAGGCAAAATGGATGCAAATCAGGTGTCCCAAGCCTCATGGCAGGCTTTGTACTTTTAAAAGTATGAAGAAAACCAAGAATTTTTTATTTTCTATTCCTCAAAATGGAAAACTCACCTAAGCAATTTATTATTGTTGTTATTATTATTGTTATTGTTATTGTTGTTGTTGTTGTTGTTGTTGTTGTTATTATTATTATTATTATTATTTTAACCACCAAAATAGACCAAAATTTACGCAGGTCCTCTGGATCAGAAAAGATTGCTAAAGAAAATCTTTATCTTTTCTCTGCCTACACTACTTTAGGCAGAACAATTTCCCAGCCAAAAAGGCAAAGATAGCTCAAGTTTGAGGCATTATTAGCAAGAGTTCATGCCTCCATTCTCCTGTTTGTGCCAGGCAATGTTTTGCTGACCTTCAGCACAGTTTATACAGCATATTTAAAGGTGCTACTATCAGACAATCTGGCTGTAGCTTGGGGAACCCTTGCTACAAGCACAGAGAGCAAAACCAAAAATCTGCTTTGCAAGGTGCCTTCTAGCGCAGTTTAACTGTACCAACACGCCTTTCTCCTTTTGATGTGGGTAAGTCTGAAATGAAACATGATTTGGCGATTATACAAATAAAAAAAATCAAGGCCCAAGAATCAGGATCAAAATATCTCAAGAAATGATGTATTTTCTATTTTCAGAAGCTTTGTGGTATGGCTGTGGGAGGAAAGGAGTGCTGCACGATAGGATACTCTTTTTTTTTTTTTTTTTTTCTTATGGGTGCTCCAGTCCCACATGTCAGAAGAGACGTGGCCACCCTGTAAATACTGCTGAAGCCATGACAGCCATGCTCTGGTGAGCAAATTCAGTGGCCCATGTAGACTGGTACAACCTAGCCATGCACTGTGCAATTGGAGGATGAGGTCGTGGAGGATAATCTCCTCCTCATCCTCCGTGCCCCGTCCAGTGCTTCCCTGCTTCCCACCAGCTCCATTACAGCCTAAAATACACCAGCTGTCCACAAGGTTATGAAATAACACCTTTTCCCATCCCTCCCTCCCCAGAATAGGAGCAGCGTTATTTGCCAGTTCTACCCAAGACAAGGACTAACACGTATGCTGGCGACTAAAGAGAGACTTTTTTTAGCTAATTCCTTTGCATATCCAGAAAGGCACAAAGGGGCCCAAGTGATGGGCACAGAGCCAGGAGTGACTGTGCAGGGCAACATGAGCACCTCTGGGCCCCTGCCCAACTCAAGGGGCTGCAGAAGCTCTGGGACGGAGCTGCTGAGGCGGCTGGAGAACCAGCTTCATCTGCTTTGCTTGGTTCACAGTTTTGCAATTGCTCTTTCCAGGAATGTGTTGAACACTGGTCTGTTCAAAGAAGCTTTTTTTTATTTGCTAGATCTTGCTAGTTCTCCAGATGATTTTCCAGACTCTGGCCTGACACTAACCTTTCAAACACGTGGCACGAAGCAAGGCACGAAGTCATTGACGGAAAGGAGAATTCTTCCTTCTTGTTTCTTACGTGTTATCAAGGCCTCTGAGATCCAAACTCATGTTTTTTTCCTCACACATTAAACGTTTTGAATGCATGCTAAAAATGTTAATGCATTATTCAAGGCACTGGAATTTTCCCTCCAGGTAGGATGCCTTTAGGTTATTTGTGCTTCACACACAACTGCAGGTAAGGGCTTGTTGCACGGGCAGAAACACGTACTTAATGAAACGTTATTCGTGGTCTTATAGTAAGTGAGAGAGCTTAGACGTCATTCAGTTTTAACATATCCTGTTTTTTCCTCAAAAGCTTTGCTGGAGGAAAAAAAGCTTTGCTCCTTTCCTGGAGTCAGAGCTGCAGTATGGCTGGGGTGAGAGGGAGATCTGTCCTCTGAGGAAAGCCCTAGATGAGTGCAGACTGGGTGTGCAGAGTCACTGTAGGTGTCTGGTAAAACAGCCTGGAGATTTACAGTGAACAGGAGATGATGGCAGTGACAGGAAGGAGCCCAAGAAACAGGTGGCAGGGTGCCCTTGGCACCCAGCGGACTCCTGGAGCCTGCCTGAAGGATGAGCCTTCCTCTGACACAGTCGCTTTGCTGCACATCACAGGCAATATGGTAGCATTGCTGGCAGCAGTGATGAGGAAAAAGTCCCATGTGCAGGGAAATGGGAACTGCCTGGCTCTGCAGGAGCAGGTGGGGAAGGATTTGGGGGTTTCGCCAGGATGAGCAGCACCCTGTGAGCGTTTCCAAGCCATGCTACGAACCACAGAGCTTGGTGACTTGAATGGGACTGGCGTGTGCTCCGTCCCCTCTACTGTTCTCAACACCTGCCATGATTGTGCCCATATATTGACTCTCAAACATGGCCTCAGTACGGCCTGGTCTTGGTGTCAGCCCTTGCAGCAAGCAGAGCGTGTCGCTCAGCCCGTCCGCTTGCAGCTTGCTTTCTTCCATCTTCTCGCTGCTCTATCCCTACCATAAAATGCAGGTCTGACCTTTTTGTCCTCAGCAAGCTATTCATTTAAAATACAAATGCTGTCCTCAAGCAGCGGTCATTAATACAGGGCAGCAAATTCTTTTCTTTGTCCTTTATTGTTGCTTTCCCCCACTGGGGGACTGGGTGGCAGGAGAACTGCATAGCTGCAGGAGCACATTGCTAATTGCGTACTTTGAAATACTAATTTGAATGGGTTGGTTTGGTCACAGAGGGAAAAAGAAACAAGCCAGGGGGGTGATGAAAAATGTCAAGGTTATAGACCTCACAGAAGCACTCTGGCCTGGAATTTTTATGAATTCTTTAATTGCAAATTCCAGGGCAACGGCCGCACATCCCATACCTCCCGCTGAGCGCCAGGTAGCATATTGCGATTTGTCCTGCAGACCTTCAGTGCGGCCCTGAACACAAGGAGCTGAGCACTGTCCTCAGCTGCCCCGGAGCAAGAGCCAGGAGACGCCTGCCAGGCTGCTGTTCCCATTCAGGAAATCGCCCCGAGCTCGCGCCGCGCTACCTTGCAGGCACCAGCTGGACCATGACCCAAGGAAGAAAAAAATAGATCATGGGGGTGGCGAAACATTTCTGCCTTCAAACTTCTGTGGTTTGGAGACTGCCTGTCCTGGCAATGCTGGCTCTGTCCTGGCTTAAGGAAAGTGATGCATAGGAAGATTGATGAGCCCCTCAGTCTGTGTGAGGCAAAGCCTTCCTGAAAATGAAATGGAGGCCTTCAAGGTTGTGTAACATGAGTGAAGATTTATAATGGAGAGGCAGATAGGACTTGTGGAAATTCAGATTTTTTTACATGTTCAGACCCATGGATGCCAGCTCCTGCAAGGTTCTTAGAGATGTCTTCAGAGTACTTCTCTATTTTTCCCACCTCTAGTGTTTTTGCCATATTCGATGACCTCCTGTATGTCCTTCGTGACCACTAGCCTGCCTCATTTCTTCTCTTTTTAAAAATGAGATTTTGTAGATGCTCTCGCCTGAGGAGTTTACGTCCCTAGCATGGTGTGTGTGCATGGTACAGCGCGCTCAGGCCTCAGGCGACCAGCTCTGGACGTGACCATCGCTCTCAGCCATCATTGCCAGCTCCATGGCTTCCCCGTCACCTTCCTCATGGCCATGGACGGTGGCTGTGGGTGCCCCTTGTCCCTAGGTGGAGAGCCTGGCCTCGGGGCACCTCGAAGCCTGAGCAGAACCTGGTGGAAAGCCTACAGGAAAGCAGGGCTAAGGAGCGTCTCTGGTGCCTGTGTGAGGGACGTGGTGAGGTTCAGCCCGGGCCTTCCCAGAGCAGCGAGGGCCAACAGGAAGGCCCGGCGGGCGGGATGTGTGGCTGGCTCGCCCCGAGCAGCCACCGTATCAGCAGCTACAGATACCAGAGGGCCTCAAGGCTGTGAACTTGAGGGAGGCAAAGTCAAGGAAAAGGTTCATTATCTGTGTTGTTTTTAGTCTGTTTGCACTGTGAAGATAATTATTTCTGGTCTGTTTGGTCTTTTATTGTCACAAAATATGTGATACAGAGTCAAAAATGGATTTTATTGAGTGCCCCTCACATTAAAAAGGAAAAAAAAAAAAAAAAAAACACCCAAGTATTTCCTGGTACACAGCAAAATGGACCATGGCTGTCATTTCCCCTTGTGCTTAATAAAGCAATCAGGGTTGATGACAGCACCAAGGAAAAAAAGTGTGCAGATAGACCAGTTCTCTCAAAAATAGCTTACATTATATTGCATTGATGAGAGAAGGTCAAGGCCCTGGCTTGGGTGGGTTTCCAGAGGAAGGTAGTGTGAGTACAGGCCTGTGCAGCAACAAAAACAATTATAACACGTACAAATAGCGTTGCATTGTCTGGGAACTCATACCTGAAGGTCACTTCTCAGTTTCCAGTGAATAACACAGTGGATCTCCTGACAGGAATCCTTTTTTTTTTTTTTAGCTATATGATGTTAGGACGAATGAATTTCCTTAGCTGGAAGAGAAAGGATGAGTCAGTAACCTTTACGGTTAATTATTGCCAAGTTAGGACTTACTCAAGAAGTGCTAAGGAGAGAATTGGACTAGAGGCTGGTGCTCAGCAGCTTGCCTGTCATTAGGATAAAATCACCTAAGCACAGCAAGTAAGTTCCATTGCATCTCCAGTGTTTAATAGGTGACCTGGACAGGTTTCAGACCTCTGCACTCCTTCAGCAGAAGGATCCCCCTTCCCCAAACCTATAAGAAGTGGATTGAAGTGGACTTCAGATTCACAGTTCAGATTTTATCATGGCTTCCATGTGTTCTCAAACTCAGAAGGTGGAGGGGTTTAAAAGCCATCCAGGGTTTGAACTGCTTCAGCACAATGTATCACTGGTTCTTAACCTGGGTATCTGCTGTCACTTGGTGGTCTCCACTTCTGCCAGAATGACATTTCCTGCCAGTTGGGCAGTCTACCTGTTGTCCAATCTTCTGGAAAAACTGTGTCATTGCAGCAACAATTAAGAGTGCTGCCAGCTATGAAACCCACTGCTGCTCCGCTCCTGGGTCCTTACTCCCTGCCAGGGAAGTAACACAAGATCTTCCCAGCACCACCAAGGAGATGGTGTTTCTTCTCCCCAGACCTTGTCTGGAGCACTCAGACCCCATGTCTTTGAGGAATAAACTCTCTGGACAGGAGCTAGCACCGATCTCTGCTTGGAGGTACCACAACTGATGCAAGTGGATGCAACTGCTGTACAGCCTGGGAGGAGAGAATTGGGAATAGGAAGGGGTGCTTTGTTAGTCCCAACCCCTTTCTCTCGTTGTATCCTCTTTGAGTGCAGACGTACTAATGAACATACTTCAGATTAATGAAGAAAGTCTATGGGAATCATAGTGTCTCACATGGTAATTTATTGGCAAAGCAATGGGCAATTTCACTGCAATTTACTCAGAAAAACCTTCCTCAAGGGACTCAGACTGACTGCCAAATCATGGCTTTTCCTGGCTGAGCAAAGTTTGGGTCTTTACCATGCAGATTCATTTTTCAGAATATCTTGATACATATGTGCTCCAAAATATATTGCAGTGCTAACCCGGACTACAGTATACAGAAGGAAAACAATAGTGCAGGAATTGCAGAGTGAAACAAAAAGTTGTTTCTGCTGCAGATTTGACCTATAAGTTGGCGTCAAGCTCATAGAAAATGAATGTCTATAAAACATGTGGAAAACCACAGGTAAATGCTGGGTTAGCCTTCTGGTCAGGAACTCTTGATGGCATTTTCTATTGTATTGCCTTCACCTTGGCTCTATTTTAGTTCTTTTTTTTTTCCTGTTTTGGACATTTCATATATGTACATATGTGTGTGTGTGTTGTTTGTATATATGCATGTATGTATATATATATAAAATTGCACAGCTATAGGTACTAAAGGTAAAATCATAAGTATGGAGGCAAATCATTCTTAGCTTGCTCCTGGGTAATATGCTTGATTCTTTCCAAATCACAGTGGGTTTAAATGACAGCTTTGGTATGTCCTCACTGTATGTCATCACCTACCAGGTATTTAAGGATTTCTAAGGATTTAAGCTTGCTCGCTGTTGGAATACATGACAAACACTGATCCCTAGTCTTCGGAATGTGTAGGGCTTCCCTGAGGGTGGAAAGGGAGACTGGAATTTAGGGCGATTCTGGGTTATTTAGTATTTCCCTGTACAAAAGCTGGGAGTTTTCCAAAGCTGCTGCAGCCTGACTGGAGTGCAGTCATTTGTGGCGAACGGCCGTGGCTGCTACCTGGGTTATGCTGGCATGTAACAATACCTGTCTGACTCACGAGCGTCAGACAAAGCTGTCATAAATCTTTAAGCCCAGCAGTAAAATTAATGGGAGTTGCAGAGAGCAGGACCTTGTCAGCTTCATAATAGGTCTGGGGGTGGAAAAAAAATTCCCGTGCTTTCCTTCAGGCGTTAGGCAACCCAGCAACTGATGCTCTGTGGCCATTATCCAATTATAAGAGCTTTTTGCTGAGAAGAATTCAGCAGTTTATTACCTTTAATGCATCAAAGTTAAACAGTCACTAGCACAGAGTGAGGCTGAAGAAACAGAGGCCACTGTCTGTGGCAGAAGTCACCCACGCTGCTCCTCGCATCCTAATTCCTGAAGCTCATTGCGGTGCTGGTCGTGCTGGTCTCCCCGACGCTGGTAGATGAGGGGAAGGAGGAATAGTCTGCAGGCTGTGCCAGGGTCTACACCTGTGCACTTTGCTGGTGCACCTCGGCGCCCCGAGCGGTGATGGGTGTGCGGGGGTGGTAAAACCAGGCGCTCGGCAGCGCCACCAGCATCGAGGACACAGACAGGAATCCAGCCTCTCTCCATCCCCACCGTTTCGGCAGCCTCTGCTGACTTATTGGCCGGGGAAGGGCATCCAGTTTATGGGGGCACAGAACCGCCGTTGCTGGCGGATACGAGTGCTCTTGAGGGAGGCCAGGAGCTGGCCTCGGTGCCCAGCATGTGGCATGTGGCGAGGGCAGGTCTGGGCTCCCACCTGGACCTGGGCAGAAGAGCACTCAGCCCCACGGGTGGTTTCAATGAGTGCCTTTGGCGCCTCTTTGGTTCAAGCACGTTTCTACTGAGGAGGGAAGAGAAAGGAGAGCAGTGAATCACATTTGCAGCGTGTGCCAGGGTTTGTGCCGGTCACCCGCAGCGAGCAGGAAAATGTGCTTTCCCCTCCTCTTGGCTGCATAACTTGGCTCCTGTTTTCTTGTTGTTGTTTTCCTCCTCCTGCCTTTGTAGCCATTGGCTGCAGACAGAGCCAAGTCACGGGGCAGGATGTGCTCCGGAGGTAGAGCCACGCTAGGAAACTCAATTGCTTTCGGGAGCATTCCCGAGTATGGGAACACCATCGTCCACACTGTCAAATTGCAAGTGTGGTGCCTGGCATGGCTCTGGCCCCTGTCACCTCCTGCTCTCCCGAGCAGTCCCCTGGCAGTGCTCAGGGGTGGCCAAGGGCCAGGGACAGTCCCTAAATGACTTGCATGGAGCTAGGCTGCTCAGAGGCTGGGAGCGAGTAGTAGCCCAGGTGAGGGTTGCTTTGTGCTGGGCACAGACCTGCATGTGAAGCTGCAGCCTGTGAGCATGTCCAGACTTCTTCAGTGGCTCCATGCTATACACGTGCTGGTGTCCTCAAACAAGTGCCCCTAGCCCGGTTGTGCCGATGCTGCCACAGCAGCTCTGTGGCTCTGCTTTAATGTGCCAGCCCCTGTGGAGGGGCAGCCCCTCTGCTCTTCTCCATGTGTCACCTGAGTGACTCTCTGTCAGCCACCAAAACACCTGGGCATCTCCTTGCCCACTGATCTCCCCCTATGGTCACGCCGGTCCTCAGGCAGTGCTAACAGTCCTTGGAACCTGGGGTTAAGGTGTCTGCCCCAGCCCTGGGGGAATCCTCACTCCATCGTCCCCTGCTGCCTCACCCTACGTGTGGTGAACCTCCAGCCTCCAGCCTGTGCTTGTGCCTCTGCTATTCAGAAAAGCCCTAGTAAAGCCTACGTGGCACTTTTGGCCCAGCTGGGACTGCACAAATGCTAGAGGTCCAAATGTGAGTTGCAGTTCATGCAAGCAAGAGAGAGGAGAACCTGATCCTCAAAACAGATTTTTTACAGCTGCACTTTTTAAGGTTATAATGTTAAAAATATCTCTTACTGAACTATATTGATGTGATGTAATCTGGCATGCACGGCAAATGCAGCCTTAGAAAGTTCTTTACTCCTCTTCTTAAACTTAAAGCTAGTCTAAGGAATGGTTGTTTGACTTTGGCCTCTTTTGCCTTAGTTTCGGTCTGCAGCTTGTGTCTCAAGCCAGGATTCAGGAGCTGGTTGGATTTTGCACCTGCTGAAAGGAGTCCCTAACAAAGCAGTTCAGGGAAGCTTTGCTCATGTTAGTTTTAGGAAGCAATTTAATCCTTCACATCTATTTTCATACAGGTCCAAGGTCCTTTTGCCAGTCCTATCTTCCAGTTGATTGAAAATACAGGTCCTGTGCTTTGCGATCATATATGAATTCTATATAAAACACTGCGAGAACAACCAAGGAAAGAAACATTGTCAGTGTGTGCAACCTGCCAGAGACGCGAGCAGAGGAAACACTGTCAGGGAAATGATGAAGCGAGGAGTCCCATAGGGACGTGCACACCCATGCATCCACACCCCTCAGCACGCTGAGCACCTTCTTTTGTGCCTTTTCTACCACTACCAAAGTGTCCAGGCAAAGTGTGGAGGTGTCCTGAGCTGCAGATTACATTGCAAGGGTCAAGACTTCAGCATGACAAAGTCTTCCCTGGCCACGAGCATCAGCCCGGCTTCACGACGTGTCCATGAGCACAAAGTGTCCATGCGCACAACAAATCCGTGATCGGCCCAGCTTGATTTCTGCCACAAACAAGCCACCATTGGGACAGAAACAAGGAGGTGCACATGTTTCAGGGCCCAGCTGGGCACACAGAGCTCTTCTCTTAGTCCCTCGTGTGGCATTTAGCCTCTTGACCACGCTAACATTTTCAATGTACCAGCAAGCTTCCCATATATAGTATATCTCCCAGCCTATGAGCCTTGTTGAAGCCACATTGCCTTCATTGGAGCAGTAAAATGCATTCGTAGTATTTCCATGCCGAACTGTGGGAAAAAGCAGCAAGAAGCTGTGACCCTTGGGCAAGGGCATGCTTTGGAAACACCGTCATCAAAAAATCAACACATCAGCCCAGAAGGTCCATACACAGCTGATCTCCTCCTGCCTTATCGGAGACATTGCTCTTCTGGATGCTGGGGTGGCAGCCACCGGACATTTTTGAGATGTTTTTTCTATCCACTGTTGATACTGAAGTCAATATGACAACTAAAAATAAAGATTAGAAAAAAAAATACACTGCAGCTATTTGTTCCAGAGTTGTTATGTTTACCCATACCAGTCCGGCTCTCCATTTAGGCTGTCCCGTAGTACCAGATGTTCAGTCATTTTCAGTAACATGGTCACATCCCAGAAGATTTAGCCCCTTGCAGCAACTATATTAAACACGCCTGTATTTTTCCACTGCAAAAGGAAGGCCGCATCCCACTGCAGCCAGTGATGGATGGCAGGGACAAGTGCCAAGTGCTTGCGGGGAGTTCCACATAGGCCCTTTCATAGCACCCTTGAGGCAGGAAGGGGTTTTGCCAGAGGCTGAAGCTGGAACTCGTTTGGGAGTGCTGAGGAAGGGAAATTGCGGCACCTGCCCCTCTCTGTCCATCTGCAATCAGCCAGGCACTGCGGCCCTCATTTTGTGGGTGTAAAACATGGCAGGTGCTGGGGTTCCAGGCAAGATTGGGAGCTCCTTGAGTTAAAAACAGAACGAACCACGTCAGGCTCAGGTATTCCCTGAGTTGAAAACAGCCAGAGGCTGGGGCAGTACTCAAGAGAAATATCATACGTTAGCTCTACCTGAGCCCTCCTTGGGTGTCCTGAGGTGCCCATGGGCAGCACTGGCTCCTGGGCCAGGCCAGTCCTCGCTGTGGTCAGTGGAGCTCCCTCGAGGTGTGGGGATGTGCCGCTGGCCTCTGGGAGCTGGACAGGCCCTCCCACAGCTGCTGTAGGCAAGGATGTGGCCAGCGCTGCCGAAAGGTTCTGTCCTCACAGTGTCTCTTTGCACTGTCCCCATGGTGTCTACACCTTTTAGACAGGTTTGAGGAGGTGTCCATTCAGGAGGGTCAAAGCGAAAAGTCATCTTTAACAGGCCCAAACTGGAGGTATTGAAGCGCTCTGGCCCATTGCACAGCCCCTCAGCTGTCCACCTCTCATGTTCCTTGCAGAATGGGTTGCGCAGGAGCGTCTGGCCCAGGAGGGCCTTTAAAGCTGTAGGGGGGGAGCTGACCACATTTTGCCTTTGCAAGGACTAGGGTCTGTATGTACCCGAGAGATGATGCTGGGCCACTTCTGGGAAATGGGGACGTGCCACCTTCGCCAAGCACCAGGCTAAGCTTGTGGTAAGTCACCAGCTTTGCCATCACCAACCACTGTGGACTGCAAGGCCACAGGCGTGTGTTTGGAAGAGAAGACCCCTCTATGCGTGCTAAGTGCCTTGCTGCCAGCGACGAGTGCCACAGTGTTGGGTTTCCTGCTGTTGATTTTTGTCATGCAGCTGGATGGATGTTTTGCCACCCTGCTACTCCTAGAGCTACTGAGCAATAAATCTGCTGTTCAGGTAGGTAGGGAAAGGTGTTGTATTCTTATACAGATAAAATATGAATCAGCTACACCCAATTAACTCACTCAGTTGTAAAGACTTATTTGTCAAAATACACTTTTCAAGTTGCAAAAGGGCTTGGTGGTCTGTCCTGCTGCTGCAAGATGATCTCATGTGAGTGGAAGGGTCCTGTGAAATCAGGTTGCTTTCCCTCTTTGCTGGTGGATGGCCTGCTCACTCTGCCCTTCACTGCAGGCACAATTAATCCTTCCAGCAGTAGTGAGCAAAGTCCCAGGTCTTGCCGTGTTATAATACATTGCAGTTACATGGCTTACTGCTTTTTAATTCCTTCATCATGGGCTTGGAAAACAGCTGGTTTATCTTTGAATCGATCCTGTTAACTCTCAGGAGGAGAGCAAAAAAGTTGTGATTTGAGGCTGTTTTTGACAAAATCATGCTATGGGACATACGAGTTTTGATTGTAGCCCAGCTTTGCCAGTGTCAGAGGCCACATTCACAAGTCAAGGTTTCTTGCTTAAAACTTCTCATAAGACTTGAGTTGTTGCAGCTGAGCAATGGCCAGCACTTGAACTTGGGTCCCGTTACTCTGCGCCTTGCCACACGGTTCTAAAAAGCAGCCAGCACTCATACCTGGAGTAAGAGAATCTCCTGGTCATGCTGAGTTCATATGCAAGTCAGGTCTGGCAGCCAAAGTCCCCAGAGAGGTGACTGTCCCACCAAACCGTAATGCTCCCAGCCTTGTAGGTGATCTACATCCCCCTTTCCCTTCCAGAGCTCTGCGTTATTCCTTCTCATCTGGCTCAGTGTGCATTTGCTGGTGACTGTTTTCTCCTGCTGTCCCTGTTCAGAGAGGAAGCTAAAGCTGCTTCTAACACCTTCTCTCCACCAACAGCCTCATGAGGCCTCTGGTGAGGAGCTGCAGCTCACCACCCACCTTCACTCACCTTAGCTGCAGCTAAATCCAAGCGAGATGTTCGTGAGAAGCAATTTGCTTTTACAGCAGTCCCAGGACATCTGCTGAAGGCATAGCAGGCTCTGCCACGCATCACCAGGATCTCTCCAAGACTCTGATCTAACCCCACCTAACTCATGTAACAAGGGACAGAGAGGGGAGGATGCATTTTTTTTTGGAAAGTTAGTGAAAAATTATGGAAGATGGCTAAAAATCAATGGCTACAAGAGTTGAATGTGTATGCCAGCTGCACTGGTGGTCTCTTGGTCTGCAGGAAAGACAGTTTTGACAGATCAGGTGTAGCCCTAGCGTCAGCTATATATAGGGAGTATATGACAAAGTATGTATATATATATATATGCATCCTATATATATAGGGAGTGTATGACAATGTGTAGGGAGAGTGCCTTAAAACTAAAAGTGTGCTCAGGGGCTGTACAACAGGTCTGTCCAGCCACTATGGCTCAGGGTGTCTGGTATTTCCATCTGTGTGAATCCCAGCTGAAGGGAACTAGGAAACACCTATAATCCTGCCAAAAACAAAATCCAAAGAGTCATCGGCAGGTCTGAAGATGAGAGAGATTCTTATTCTCTTGCTTAAGTTAAAGGAACATTTCTCCTTTCAACAAAAGTTCCATAATAGCAATGTCTCACGGGCAGGTTTACTAGGCAAGACACAGGCCCTGGTAGAAGTGAACAGGCCCTTTCCTTGGCAGGGCTGGGAGTGTCCAGCCCCAGCTGAGTCAGTGCTGTAAGCACACAGAAAAGGTGCTGCAAGCAAATTCTGGTGTTCCCCCACAGCAGCCACCAGGACCATCCCCGTGCATTGGGGTGCAAGGGCGCAGGACTTCCCCAAGCCAAAGCTGCTCTACATGGAGGAGGGAATGTCCCTGCGTGAGGGAGGACCTTGCAGAAGTCTTTCTCTGACCCCTCCTGTGCGTCTCCTCGGCCAGTGGGAAAGGAGCAGAGCTGATGGCTGCGGTGGTAACTCATTAACAGGCCACCCCGCAAGTCGAGGAGGTCCTGCCATGCTGCCCGGTGCCCGTTAGCCACTCCACTCTGATGCTTCATTTCACTTTGTGACATTTTTATAGACCTTTTGCTACAGTGTTCATTTCCCACAGGCTTTTTTTTTTTTTTAATTCCCCTTTATGATTTCAAATGTAGACAGAGAGTGTGATTTAAATCCCCCATGTTTTGCTCTCTATCAGATACCACTCTGCAGCTCAGCCATCTGGTCAGCTTTGAAAATTTTAGGTAGAAATGCCCTCTCTTTTGGCAAAGGCCTATAATGAAGTCTCACCAAATAGATCTGAAACTGGATTTCCGTGAGCCATCCATTTTGCCTGGCCTTTTGCCATATGGTGAGTTTTACCCCACAGAGGGGAATTGATGCCCCATGGCAATTTTCCCTCTTTATTGCATGCTCTTTAGCGCAGGCATGAAGACGACATTGCCAGTGGCATGAACAGTAACCAGAGATGTAGATGTTGAAATCATATTATATTTATTACATACATGAGATATAAAAACAAATTACCAAAATAATATCATTTTCTGGGAGTCCACAGGACCTTGAAAGAAAAATACATAAGTAAAGCGGATTGGTAGACTTGGGCTTTTATGGTCTTGCACATGTTCCTTTTCTCTCCCCTCACACTCATGAACAAAATATACTCTATGCAATGTGTTTAAAGATGCTTTACAGAAAGATATACTTTAGTGCTGTAAACGGTGCTATATTCCATACTGGTGTTAATGAGGAAGTATAATGACCATAGATATTGCAAACAAAAACACGGAAGAAAACAAATCAAATGTTCAGTTTTAAATACTAACATAAAAATAAAATTAACTCCAGGCCCACCATGAATCACTGTCTTGTGATAGGTGAATGAGAGTCCTTTCCGTCCTCAGAATCCATTGCTTTTCCTGCAGGCAGTTTTCTCCTCTGGTGATTGCAGCTTTTTATTTCCAAGTCTCTTCTTCGTTTTATGCTGTTTGTGAAGTCTTGTTGGAGTCCTACCCATGGGGTCCAAGTGCTGGTCTGAAATTAGGACTTCAGTGCAAATACATTATCTTTCAAATTGCATCCTCAGATACTCTGAGTGGCCAGTGCCAGGCCGGCCGTTCCCTTTATACCGTTTACGCCGTCCACAACGGGGCTTTCAGGAGTGCTTCTGTTTCAATAAGTATTTTCTCTTGTGCCACTTCCAACGACTTCTTCCCCCAACACAGTTAGGCTTTCCATGCCATGAAGTGGCAGGTAGTAAAGTGCTTTATACAACAACATATTTACACTGGGATAGGTTCATTCTTTTAACCCTTCATGGTCAAAAGCTCAGGACCACTGCACCCTCGAGAGCCGGCCCCTGTCTAAGAGCACGCGGTGGATGGGACCTGCCTGTCAGCAGGCTGGTGCACAGGCAGCGACCCCCTTCCCTCCTGCCCGTGGCTGCAGCCTCGGGGCAGCCCCAGCATGCGTGCAGCCGTGCCCAACTGCGGCCCTCTCTTCCCCACCGCACACGGGAGCAAATTCGGGGGGCAGTCCCCTGCTCTGGAAGTTGCTCAGGATTTATCCCGGTGACAGTGGGGCTTCCTTTGCCTCTCTGGGGTGACAATTGAGTCCCGGGTGGCTTCGTAGGAACTATTCCAGAATGGCACTGGAGTGGGACAAGAACCCACCCTTGCTTTGATTTCCTTCAGCATAGCTGTGGCCACCCTTGCAAAGAAGCTAAGGAGAGTAAATGAACATTGGCTGGGAAGGGTTAATTCAGACAGTGCCTACAAAGCAGAACACCTCGCTACACATTTGGACACTATTTTCTCACATTCCAGTTTTCATCCTAGAGGTCTCCTCTCCGCGAAGGTTGCATTCTGTGCATAAAGAAAGGCCTTAGGTGGTTGTGCACTCCTAGTTGCAGTCTCGTTTCAAAATCTCCAGGACCTTTCTTCCCAGGGCTGACTTCCACTGCTGGACAAAGCTCTTCATGTTGACCACGAGCCTGCCGGTCCGCACATCCTCGTGTCCGGCTACCAGGTACTCCAAGCCTGCAAATGATCAAGGTGGTCAGGGGCTGCACAGCTCAGCACTGTTACAAACATCACTCCTCACATTTGTCTGCCAGGAAAGCTGTCTACCTGGAGACAGAAACGGGACATACCCACTTTCTCAGAGGGAAAGCAAATATTACATCGGCTGCTGTCTCGGGAGGACTTTATTTGACTTTTAATCTGACTTTATGGAAGTGCAAAAATAAAAGGAAACAAACGACTGGGATGCCGCAAGCCAGGGCTTGAGCTCTGTGTTTTATCCTGTGCTGCTCCCAGGAACTCTGTGTTTGTGTCCGTTTGTGCTTGGCAGAGCTGAAGCTGTAAAGGGGAGTTTGTTCCCTGGAAGGTGGCTGAGACACTGAAAACTTCAGTGATCCCTGTCCTCCTGGAAGCTGCCCTGCGCCTGTGCCTGCGTGTGTGTGTGTGCAGTAAATATCCCCTCATGGGGCTCTTACGCACATTCATCATCTGAGCAGCAGCCTGCAGAGATTTGATAAACGTTTGGAGTCTTTACTTCTTGCCAACATCTCTAAAAGCCTGTTCGGTATCACTCCAGCATTGTGAAACAGAATAAAAATATGCTTTTTTTTAATTTTGATCTTTGATCTCCCCTGTGTTCTGAGGAGATGTGATTTCCATTAAAGCTCTACGTCAGGAAATTGTTTTATGTCAGCTTGGCTTTTTATCCTGCTGTTGGTCGTTTATTCATCTGGAGGTCATAAGCTCTCACCCTGAGAGGGGGTTAAATCTGCTAATGTGGTATTGCAACTATCCAGAAATGAATGTGGTAGCTAAAAAATATCATGAGATTTTAGAAAAAAATACTTGGGATTCTTTTTTTTTTTTTTTTCCTCTTTGATATCTGTGACTCTGCATGATGTGAACAGCTGGTATTTTTGAAGATTTCCCATTAGGACCAAGAGATTTTAGAAACTTCATTATTTCTTTTTAACATGAAAACTGAGATTAATGTGTGACTGTGAACTGAGGAGACTCCAGCAGCTGCACTTCCAGAAAGCACCAAGCTTTGCAGTGTAAATCACAGGAGGTGGCAACACTGCAGATACCTTCCCTGACCAACCTGTCCAAGGTTGAAAGAGTGGAAAAGCACTTGCACAGGAGAACTGTTGAGTTAAAGACTGTTCCACTAAACTGTGGATATCTGAGCAAAGAGCCCACTTTTGGCTTTTTTGGTAGACACTTTTTAGCACCTTAAAATACCAGGCAACAGCCAGATGTTTTTTTCTGACAGCAATCTGGCCAGTGGCAGGGAGGAGGGGAGTAACAGCCAGCGTGCCAAACGCTGCAGAGAGTCTGTCCCTTCACTCTTGCACTGATGTCCAAATGGCAACGGTTTAACTGCTTGTGCCACCGTGGGCCCTCTCACCTGTGCTGGGGAAAGCCAGGGAAACTCCACGGAACTCAGTGGAGCCTCAGAGCTCTGTGCCAGGTGAGGGGCCACCCCATGTATCTGGCATCTGGCAGCTTCCACAGCATTTCTTTAGGTTTCTGGTTGGGCAGCTGTGCCTGGACTTGCATTGCATACGGAAAAAATAAACACCTGTATCTATCTATTTAATTATGGATTTACGGTGTTTTACCACTATCCAAAAATCCTACAGTTTTTAAATGGAAAAGTCCTGCCCAGTGCTGCTTATTCATCTGACCCTTGCACCCGACAAGACTTCCTGCTACAGCTGTGCTCTTGCCTTCAAAGCCAAATACATTCACTCAGGTAGAGATGAAAGCCTGCAAATATTTCATCAATGAATAACCTTTCTGCATGATTCAACCTTGCAGACAGCCCTTTCCTCCCAAAAGAAGTTCCTAATGCTGTGCATCTAAAAGGAAATCTCCATACTTAAGCCTGCATTTTGATAGGATGATTCCCAAGTGATGTGTTTACACTGCAGGAGGAAAATCCTTTATCTGAATTAGCTGGTAACTTACTTTATCTGGGAGCCATAAAGAAAGGTGTGTCAGCTGGATCTTAGTTTTGCTTTGTTGAAGAAAACCCTGAGTCTGCATTTCCCAATCCCTTCAGAAGGCTGCACACACTGTTTAACTAGCACTGATCACACTTCATTTCAGTGAAATAAGAGTAAAAAAAAAGGAAGCTGAAGCTCTCCTCTCACTGCAGAGGGCAGAATACAGTTTCCTCTGTATCTTATGAATGCAAACATTACTTTCAAAGGGACATCTTCCCTTGAGATTAGATGATAACTTCAGAACAGTAGCATGACTCAGATGAGATCTGAGTGTTCATATGGATTCAGATTAGCATATGTTTTGAAAAGACATGTCATATACTCGAGGCATGAAATCTCCCTGTGGGGATACAATGAGCCTGGTAAAGCTGGAACTCAGCTTTATTGCAATTCATGAAGAAAGATCTCATTTTGAAAATCTGTGGAATGAAAAGGTGTTTTTCTATGGAAATCCATATTTGACAGAGATTGCTTTTGGAATCCAAAAGAAGTAAAAGTCAGTAATTTAATCAACATTAGGCTACAATTAAGTTCACTGATATAAGGGAATTTGGGGGTGAGAATGAAATATGTGTAAATATGGTGAGTGTGCACTTCTTACGATGTCAAAATGAAATACTTACCGGGATTAAGGATTGGACAAGTGCAGCCTCTGTTAGTCCAGGATTCAGGATAGAGAGTCCTCTTGCCCCGGAGAATCTTTAGCTTTGTAGATTTCAAGACCTTCTTGATCTTCACGTTGACTTCTGCATGGGAGCCTTTATCATGAGCTGATAAGATTTTTGTCTTTATCACTGTTAATTTAAAACAAAGAAAATATAAAGTATTTGTAAGAGTCTCTCTTTGTCTAATGTGGTTATAGCAGAATTAGCCTGATGACCTTTGCTGAAGTTGAGGCTTGGCTTGGCACAGCAATAGGTAATAGGTTCTCCCCAGTTACTGCCAGGAACACCCTGGCTTAGTCTGCCCATGACAGTCTTGCCCAGCAGGCAGCAGGAGCTGTGTATGACCTGATTTCCAAAACTTTTGATGGCCCTGTTTTCCGCTGGAGCTCAGCAAATACTTCTGCTTCCTTAGCGCTTCTGGAAAGCAGGCAGAAAGCCCTGGCTCTAGGGATGGACCCTGAGGCTTTGCAGAGCGTGGTCCTCCTGCAGGAAGCAGCAAGGCAGGGAGAATGGCTGCCCTCGGTGAGCCTCCTGCTGCTGGTCCTGCAGTTTGGCAGAACCACCAAACCCAAGGCAGTGGCAGAGACTGACACATCAGCGTGGACTGAGGCAAACTGTGGGCATTTCTGAGCCCACAGATAGCAACAGACACACTCCAGCGTTTGGATTTCCCACACATAATGGGCCAGAAACTCAGTGAGAGCTGGCAATCCCCTTCCTGTGCCCCTGCATGGCATGGGCCTCGTGCATGGGCAACTTCCAGAGTGCACTGACACCCGCAGAGGCAGGCATTCTGCATGGCAGTACTTTATCTAGGGTGCATGCTGTGAAGCATAGGAACCCTTTCCTCCTACAGTGTGGCCTCCCGAAGCTCATGATGAGCCCCATAATTCATCTGTGTCTCCTGTTTAGCAGATACCTTTGCATGTTGTGTGATGAAAGGGTGGGAAGCCAGAGTGCACTTTAGACAGATAAGATTTATGAACTTGGCATTTTTGAAACTTTTTTTTTCTTCTTATCTTCCACAAGATTAAACACAGTCACTATCACGATCAGGAAGGAGGGCAAAGCAGAATGAGATTTTTTCCTAATATCACTAAGCCAGGGCTATATTTCAATGAGTCGCGGCCCCTTGAACTTCCCTTTGCGGGCTGCTCTGCTCTGCAGAGGTTATGGATTATCTCCCAGTGCATTTTCAAGTTCAGTGTGAGATGGAACAGGTGCAAAAAACCTCTGGAAGATTGTGAAGGAAGGGAGTGTTAGAAAAACATTCCTTGCTCTGCAGTGGTCTGAAGGAGCCAGTTTGCTAGCACAGACCTGAGGGGTTTTTGCCCATGAAGCTCCTAGTAGCTGCCAGAGCAGTTCTCAGTGGAGTGTCTTGTGCAGTGATCGCAGTCCCTCCTCCGGTTCAGTTTAATTCAGATTTAGTGGTTTCTAGACAATGCTTCGGGCACCTGGTCTACAGATACAGTTTCAGCAATACGTTTTTAATAATAATTCTTTCAAGTCTGCCTCAGACCTAGACAGGCTCTCAGAGACCTTTCCATCTCTATTTTCCTGCAATTTCCTGAGATTTTAGCACACGGGTACATGGCTGACAAGAGGGGCAATGCTTTCATCAAGCTTGACCAGGCACAATATCTATTTGATACTGAAATACATTTGAAGACATTAAAAAAAGTCCTAGGATCCTTCTGAAGATTAAGCAGCCCAAGGGTTTACATGGCTGAAGCACTCCAGTGCCCGCTACTGAGTGTACGCAGTGGTGGGACAGGATGTGCCCTCGCCACCGTGGGCTCTGGACACTGTGCCCAGGAGCAGCAGCTGGTACCAGGGAAAGCTCTTATACAGCCAAGCTCCCTGGGGAGCTCCGGGAAGGCAGGAAATACCAGGCAAAGGTTCACGTCTGCAAACAAACCTATACTTATAATTTCCCCTTGAAAATGATCCTTGAAATAGTGAAACTGAAGACAGACTGCATATCTGTCCAGTGAAATACCCAGTGAACTTTTATGGGATAGCTATCTCCGCTCCCATGCTGCAGTAAAAGGCTTAACCTATGATATTTCCCTTCTGCAGCCCTTACTGATTCGAGAGCTCAGTGCAACAAGCAGCACCTCGGACGCTCCTCTGCTCTTATGCAGACTTGTAAATATCTTTCCTTTATACGCCACCCACCACATCGAGCAACTCACCATAGGTGTACTTCATTCCACAGAAAGCCTTGGGATTCCCTAAAACTTGTTCTTTACATTCGCATTTACCTGTGGAAAGAGAATGAAGCAAACATCCATGTGTTGCATGTAACAGATGGGCGTCTTCGCTGAAACTTGGGAATACACCAGGTAAAAAGATACGTAATCTTTGCCTTCAACTTTAGTGAGGTAGATCAGTCTGGAAACAGAGAATGTGAGGGGTCCTCTTAGCCCATCTGATGCCTGTAGGAAATTTGCCAGTATTTCTCTTGTGGTTGGCTCCCTGATAAGCTGCAGACGGTATGTTTTAAAAAGTAGGAAATGGTCAAAATCCCCCTGTGAAGGCCTTGGGAGAGGCAGCCACTGCTGGACAATTCCGGTGGTCTGATTCTTCTCTAACTTGCTCAGCCATAATCGATCATAATTAAGGTGAAGACAAATTATACACTCTGCAGTTGGGCTGCTCCCATCTTGCTACTGAGCAGCGAAACCTCCCCAGCTTTCTAGCTAATTCCTAACCACTGGCAAATGCACCAGCTTAATGTCTCCTTTGCTGTCAGAGACCAAGGGTTTCCCAGTCAAAGACATGACATCCTGTACTATGACCTTCCAGGACTCAGTACTTCAGAGGAGTTTAGTTGTGTTACAGGCAGGTTACCTTGGCAGAAGGTATTCACCCAGTCCAAACAAGCACGATGCAAAAAGCCCTGTTTTCAGACCCAGGTTCAATATACAGTCTTAGTTCAAGGGCAATTATTTTTCGTTTACTGATTAAAAAGAAAGAAGACAAAGGCCTTATTATTTTGCATTAGGATGCAAATAATAAGCATGACTTTCCCTGCCGTATTTTCTATACCGTAAAGTCCCAGACAAAATTTTGAAAAGAAATGTACAGGTTAAGGCAGATTAATGACTTCCATGAGCTTAGAGCAAAGAAAACCATTATATGCTTGCTTATGTTTAAAATTAAGCTGCCTGGACAAATGACGGGACTTTTCCTTCAATTAACTCAAGTATTGTATCTTCAAGATTTTTTCATGCAGTTTTCTGAAAATGCAGGCAACTACACTTGCTTGTATGTAATGGCTTTGAGGGAGGGTGGACATTTTCATCTGGCTGCACTCACCAGCACAGGAGCTGCACACTATGGCCAGGCTGCTTACCAACAACCCGGAGTGTCCAAACTACGAGAAAAGGAGGAAAATAACTTCTCTCCCTGAAACTGAACCTGAAATATGAGGCTATCTGTAACTGTATCTTAAGCTATAATTCATGACAAAATTGTTGTTGAATTGTTGATTCATAAATCTCCTACATCTCTGTCCATTAAACGGAGCATCATGCTCTAAACAATGTTTTTATGTTGTCCAACAAAATGTGTTAGCTCTGGTAAATGTAAAGGCACATTTAAAACATTATGGACAAAATAAAACAAAAAGAGCCTTTAAAAACATACGCAATAGAATTATTAAATGATCTGACTGAAGCTTATAAAAGCTTCCGAGCTTGGGCTGAAAATTCAGGTGGGTAATTCTTGGCTTGCTGGCACCTAAACACTCAGACCAGGTTTTGAGCTTGGAACATCTGCCTGGATTTTGCATGTCTTAATATCTGTTGACTGAACGAGCCTTAAGGGTGTGCAGATTGGTGAAGGGGTGCAGGTGACTGAACAGAACGTAACATGAGAACATACGCTCCCTCCTGCAATTAGTTGTGGAGGCGTTAATTACCAGCCAGCGCAAGAGACGGTTTCCACGTCAGCTCCTAGCAAGAGGTCTGGGGCAAAGCGATCTTACCAGAGTGTCGCAGTGCTGAAAACCCTTGCTCGTCCTCCCAGCCCCAGGCTGGCTCGCTGTCGTTGAGCACCGGCTGGAAAGGAGGCACTTCGTGATGCCAGTCTACGTCGGCGCTGTGGGAAGGGAAGGACGCGGTAAGCCTTCCTCCTGAGGTGAGCAGAGTCCTCCACCATCTACCACTAAATACGTTTTCCAGCCAGAACTTTCTCTCCGCATCTTGATTTTATTAAACACACCCAGACAGGAGGAACAATTTTAAGAAGTGAAGAGTTTGCTCTTTGTTGGAGTGGGTTATGAATCCATTTTTGGATTAAAATGCCCTCTAGGAACTACTACACTATAAATATCATCAGTACAGGAAAAAAAAAAAAAAGAGAAAGATATAAGATCCAGGCAGTCGGCTATTTTTAAAATGTGCCACCATCACTTCAGTGAGCTGTAGCTTGGCTCTACATCCATGGCAAGCAGTGCTGGCTGCATGGCAGCAGTAAAGCTGCTAACAGAGCCTTCATCTCCACTCACTCGGGTCTCTGCAGGGCTCACGTTTCACCCCTGGAGCGGCTGAGGGATGAAACCACAAAGAACACAAGAGATGCTGGCCCCACAGGCGCCCACACAGGCACAGAGGACAACTAACCCAAACGTGCTGCTGACTCGAGCCGTTCTGCTTGTAACTGAAGCAGTGCACAGCCTTGGTTCCCTCTTCACCCTGAAATATTTGACGCCACCCTACGTGGCAGCATTTCCCCCGTGCCTACTCTTCACACGCCGCGTTGCGGCCCGACTCACCCGCTGAGGCAGTCGCCGGTGAGCGGGTCGCAGCGGCGGGCGCAGTCGCAGGGCCGGCAGCCGTAGGGCCCGAAGCCCCAGTAGCCCAGGAGGCAGCGGTCGCAGCGGGGCCCCGCCACGCCGGGCTTGCAGGGGCAGTCGCCGTTGCTGGGGTCGCAGAAGGTGCGAGGTCCCAGCGGCAGCGTGGCCGAGCCCACCGGGTGGCAGGCGCAGGCTGCAGGGAGGGAAGGCAGAGGCGCGTCAGGGCCCGGCCTTGAGGCTCAAATGGGACCCGGGCACTTCCTTGCGGGAAGGAACCCGGGCACCTTTGCAGTTCCTCCCTTTGCCTGCAAAGGTGTCATTTCATTTCAAAACATTAAACAAAGTCTGGCTGCACTCAGAGATTAGCTTTGGCATGTGCTCTGAAATGTGGGTTTGCTGGGTGCGCATCGGCGTGAGGAGCTGC
Source organism: Tinamus guttatus (assembly GCF_059628265.1). NCBI lineage: Eukaryota > Metazoa > Chordata > Aves > Tinamiformes > Tinamidae > Tinamus > Tinamus guttatus. The sequence continues at coordinate 4,987,119 of NW_028289006.1, read as the reverse complement.
AGGGATCTGCGCAATCCCCTCGCTGATCTGATCCCTCTGTGCGATCCCTCCGCTGATCTGATCCCAGACCAACGGCGGGGGCTCTCTTCACCTCTCTCACAAGGTTGGGATGAACGGTGGGAGGGGGATGCTCTATCCGCCTCCCTCACAACCACTTACAGCTGAACGATGACCTGGAAGTGCATCGGGACACAGTCAACCAGGGTATGGCTAGCCTCCCAAATCAAGAAGGACACCTGGGTCAGATGGCTCGAAATTTCCCTTGAAATTTCCCTTCTCTCTCCCCCCCTTTTTTTTGTATGAACACATTGGGCCTGTTGCTCCATCGATAACATAATATTTTAAGGGAAAAAAAAATCTAAGACATATTTTTTAAAAAATTCTGACCTCTAATTGTCAAAAGTGTAAACCAAAACCCTGAAATCCTGGCTATTTGGACATGGAAATTGATGACGATTGATGAAAAAATAATCAAGATCTCCCTGGAATACTTTTGCCTAAGTTTCCATTTACTTAAAAAGCGAATTTCCTGTGGGAAAAAGAAACACTATTTGGAAGGAAAAAATTCACCAAATACTAAACCAAATATTTATTTTGCAGCTGTGAAGGCAATAGAAAGAAACGGCACTTCGTGTAACACAACCGTGCTTTGTCCTAAAACACTTAGTGTGGCATACATGTATTTAAACCTGCTCTGATGACATTTTTGTGGTTTGAGGGATTCGACATACCTGTAGTTTTAAAATATTAGAGGATGAAATAATATTGGCAGACAATTTACAGAGGAGACTGGGATTCCAGAATCTTTGTCAAAGTAATCCTCACATTTTCCCCACCCTTTCCATTCCCCCCACCAAATATAATTATATAAAATTAAAAGATTAGAAAGCCTCTCCACAAAGAGTGTAACTAGCTGCAGGCAGTGAACTCCAGCACTTCTAATAGCACAGTTTTCAACAGGGCTCAGCGAGACTTGCATACCTTTCTCCTGAAGCCTGTGAAGTGTTTTACACCTGACACACGGATCTGAATGCTCTATTTTCCTGCGAGGCGCACTGGATATTTATGGCATTCCTCAGCCCCTTCAGGGGAAATTTCAAGCACTTAGCACTGTACTGTTCTCATGCAGCCGGCAAGCTAAACCCACCAGTCAGAGACACAGGCTCAATTCGCTTCGGCTGAATTTCACTCCCAAATCTGTTGGAATCCAGTGCAGCTCTTTACATCTCGGTTAAAGCTTTCTCATTTCTTTTTTTAAAATTTATTTTATTTTATTTTTTGCCTAACAGGAAATTGGGAAATTCAGTGGCAACACTGTGGTGAAGAAAGAAAATTAATCTTACAAAGGGCATTGTGAAAAGCACAATATCAAACTCATAAGGGACTGAAGGCCATGAAAAGTGATAATGCAACTGGTTGTATTTTTTAAATTAAAGCTGTAAAGAGGTGTGTTTCTAAAGGCTTGTCCTGTCCCTATGTGCTCCTCCCTATTCGTCACGTCTGTGTAAATTTGTTCTGTGGACAAAGTTCTTCCCTGAAGAAATCTCAAAGCACTCCAGAAACTGCAGCACATGTAAAATAGCAGCCCACAGCGATAAAACAATTTTGAATGGAAATTCAGAATTTTGTCTTATTTGTTTGGAGTGGAGTTCATTTAAGAGAGATTTTCAAATTAGCTGAAGTTTCTCCAAGAGGTAAGGCTGGTTCTGCAGCTGGGTTCCCTTCTGGAGAAGGAAGTGATGCTTGGGGTGTCAATGGATTAAAGCTGTCAAATTAAAGTTTTTTGGTCTTGCATCTTGGGATGGAGCCCACTTTGTAACACTGACTAGTATTAATCTAGATACTAGCAGTGGTAGATTTATAATATGAAAAATATTTGTGATGTGCTGTGGTGGGAACAGCATGCTGAGAAATGGCAGTGGAATAAAATGCTCCCCATCACTACATGGTATGTGCAGAAATGATACTCTCATGCTCAAAAGTGAAAGTTACACAAACTGTAAAAGAATTGCATGAAAATAAGACCAAGCACCTCCACACTCAGACAGAATTCTAAAGATTCTCACAGATGATGTGAAATCTGGTGCCTACACTTACTGTTATCTCATGGTCTGCCACATTGGAGTTGATTTTAAGTTTTCCTCCTTTCAACCTATCTGCAACTCACTGTAGTATTTGTTGCAGGAGACGCAATCCCAAGGAGGACGGGAAAAGCAGCAGAGCAGTAGCTAAAGCATCTACAAACTATTTTTTTGTAGCATGTCATGGAGGATGTCCGTGAGGTGAGGGGATGACTCCATCTCATGGGCATCTTGGTAATACCTGAGTTATGGGGTTTCCAGTATGCCAATATGCATCATTGTATTCTGTAGCAGTATTTTGTATGTGACTTCCTTGCACACAGGAAGGAAAAGCTGTCTGTGCTTCAGAGGTACTGTCTGGAAGTGAAATCCAGGGAATGGTACGCCAAAGGGGCTGAATTTCCCTCCCTGGATTGGCAAGCTGTCAGTTAACCTTTGGAAATGACAAACATTTACCCTAAAAACCCTACAGTCCAAAAGCAAAAAAAATCTCATCAGTTATGAAACCTGATTTATTGTCTGCAATTGTACTATAGCTGAGGCTTAAAAATTCATAAGGGATGTAAAGAAAAGGACCAATAGGCATGGCGAGGGGAAAGACTCAGTAGTACAGACTGCTGTTTCACATGGTAAATGTCTCATTTTATCTGGTACACACCTACTCCTGAGCAAATATTATACACTCTCTGCCCAAAAAAATATTTTAAGTATCCTTAAAGATTATGGCTTAACAACTCTTTTATTTACTTTGACCTTGGTATTTAAAAATTTTCATTGCTACTCTGCAGTTAAGCAATAATGGTGATTTGAGCCAGAAGTAAGTAGGCAATTCTGTGGCTTTCCCTGACAAAATAACAGGGCATCACACATGTTCCTTATTATTGCAAACTATGACATAGACCTTGGAAATGTTCCAGGTGTAGACTTGCTGCCTTATATAATTTAATCTAACAGTCATTGAGCATTTGCTGTTCAGCTGGAACTGTGTCAAATAGCACTAACCTGCTACAAGGACCAGAGTCCTGGGAAAACTGTATCATAGTCCTTGTAAAACTTCACTTCCTTAACGGCTTGTGTGGATAGGAGACATTGACCACTCAATGGCAATTGAATGGCAACAGTCAATTTGTCTTCAAAACTTAGAAATGCCCATCCCTGACATGCACTGCCATGTACATTCAACAAGATTTAAAAGAATTCAAATCCTAGTGAAGGCAGCACAGCCACAGTTAAAGCACTTGTGTCTTCAGCATACTTGTTTAAAGGACTTGTGTCTTCAGCATATGTGGGTAGGTAAAGGGACTTTGAAAAGTAATTAAAGAAGCTCTTATTTTTTTTTTAATGTACATATTACAGCAGCAAACAAATTATTTACTTGAGTAATGGAGACCTGTGGTCAATCCTGTTGGATTCCGTGTGGAGCATCAGGTTTGCAAAATACACAGATGCTACTGCTCATCTTTTGCATGAGTGAAAGGTCAAGAAGAGGAAGGTTTCCCTGGCATGTTGGCTGTGCCTCAGGAAGCCTCAGGAGGAGAACTGGCAGAGCGAGAGCCGGATGAAAGAGGTAATTCCCTCTGTGGCCCGGAGACGAAAGTGAAACTGCACATGTGATCCAAGTCCAGAGTGCAGCTCTCTGGCATGGAAAGGAGCTGCCGGATCCTCCTTGTTCAAACTAAGTTTTCTCTTTTGGAAGATGATAATGTGCTCGGTGTTCCCTCCAGTGACATAAATGGGGCATATGTGGCTTTTTTTTTCCCTGCCACTCCTGCCTGAAGACCCCGCTCCAGATTGGGTCAGTCAGAAAAAATCCAGTGAGTCAGTGGGTGGCCATATGGTGCATAGCAGTGAGTATGACAGGCCCCTATATTTAGCTCAGAGTGGTTTGGGGATCTGGAGTCCCCTCCAGTGAGTCACTATGGCTCACACAGGTCCCTGGAGAGCTTTGCTCTTGGATCGCTGCTTTTCCTTGGGAAATATTTAATTTCACATGTGGCCAAATCATCCCCTCCGGCCTAGCTTCCTTGCTGTCATGCATTCTGGCATATCACTTAGCTTGTGTTCCTGTTTCTCCCTCCGTATCCACCTGCTGCTGCGAACACATGCTGGTGGGCGATGCTTTTTATTGACTGCACCCCCTTTGGCCAAGGCACCCCCGTCCCAGGGTCTCAGTCATCACCAAACAAGGACATACACAGATAGTATTACTCTCCATAAATAGCCAGAGAACATTAATGAACCATCTCTTTTCCCCCACCACAAAGCTAGAGGGATCCTCGGGAGACACTAGTCAGCCCCTGTTGCCGACTTTCATTCTGCAAACCTCATGATGGCCTTTTGCAAACAGCACCAGTGAGGGAATTCGGTCAATATATTGCTGAGAGCTCCCTGTCCTTTGCTGGAGCAAAAGGATAGCTCCAAGCTGGAGCAGGAAGACCTCACCTTTCAGACACCTGACACCCTTCTATTCAACCAGTATTTATTTAACTATTTTATTTAGCACCCAGTATAAAGGACACTGACTTACGTTTGCAGGCGTCTGGGGCAGAGAAAGGCCTTCTGAGGTCCCGGTAGAAGCCCGGCTTGCAGCGCTGGCAGTGCTGCCCCTCCGTGTTGTGCTGACAGTTGTCGCAGACGCCACCGCTGCGGTTGCCCGACGCCAGCCACGCATCCATGTCAAAATGACAAGTGTCTGCATGCCCATTACACTTGCAAGCTGCAATGAAGCCAAAGGGAACATAAAGACGTCCTGAGGCAGTGAAAGGTCTTGATTTATATAAAAAAGAAATGAAAACCCAAGCTGCACTATGGAATGGCGGACCTGACAGGAACATCCTATTTATTCAAATGTTTGAGGTATCTCAACATTTGCATCCACATTTCCCACTCCCTAGGAATGACATTTAAGAAAGGGTAGCTTCTCTTTTGTTGCTTTATTTTCACTTTTGAAAAATAAAAATATTTTTACACTGTACTTCATACTCTAGTAGCTCTTTTTTGATGTGGCAAAACAAAAGTGTTGTCAGAGATTATGCAAGGGATCACCTGAATCATCTGCCCCTCTGCCCCTGGGGGAAGAAGAGGCTGTGTTGGAGGCCCTGGAGACACTGAGTCTTAAAAGTCGCTGTTAGGGCCGGGTGAGTGTCGCAGCCCTCAGGCTGAGCCGGTCAGGTCTTGGAGGAAAATGTGTCCGTACCTGAGCAGCTGCTGGCTGGATGGGAGAAGTTCGGCTGGCAGAACAACGCAGCAAGAGGCAGGGCCTGTTTGCTCAACTTAAATGAAATGGAGCTCTAAAGCATCCCCAGGGTTTGGATGGAGCTGCAATTTAATATGAATGCACCAGGCACAAACCAGAGGCTGCTGAGCCCTCCACGTGCAGCAGCTGCGGTGCCCACGCGTGGACCCACGCTGCTGCCTTCCCCGAGGGCCCTGCTGGCCCTGCGCAGGACGAGGCAGTGGGAGAGCCCGGCTCGCCATGCTTGTGCCAGCAGCAGGAGCACCTCACCCCTGCATGTCCCTCATGGAGGGAAGAGGAGGGAAAAGGCACCTGCGGGGTGGCATCCCCCTATCCCTGCGTGGGTGCTGGAGGGAGCCTACACGCCTGCACTTCTGAAGTCTAGTGAAATCCATTGCACCCACAATGCATCACATGCTGCGAGGGGATGTCCCTCTCTTGGAGAATATCCTCGCCGAAGCCCATATAGACAGCGCGATGCGAGCTGAGGTGCTGCTGGCCAGATAGCCATGGTGCCCAGAGCCCTCACCAGGGTGGGAGCCCGCAGGCCGCCCGCGTGCTGCCGTGGCACCCGCCGCACCGCAGGGCCGAGCCTCCCAGCACAGCACGGCCTGGGGCTCCTCCAGCCTTCGGCGCAGCCTGCGAGAGCTCGGTCAGCCCAGCCCCAGCTGCGGGGATGAGAGCAGCCCGTGCCCCGTGCTCAGAGCAGGTAGGGTGTCCGCAAAAGGCTAGAGCTCCTGCAAGCCTGGTTACCAGCACTGCCCATGGCCGGGACAGCGTGGGCAGGTGGGGGAACCGAGAGGCGGGATGGCTGGCAAACTGTCTGTACGGGCCTTCTAAGCTCTCCGTTACAGTGTGGACCACAGCTCACATATAGCTGAACATTTTACACCTTAGCAGCACAAGAGAATAAGCGAGCCCCTGGCACGCCTGCAGCTCCACAAACTGCTCTTGGCTGTGGCTGGCATGACCGCAAGATGAAAAAGGCCCAGAAGAGAAGTGCACACACTCCTTCTCCACAGCTGTATCTCCCCTCTCCAGCCCTGCCATCTCCAGATCATTGCGGTGAGCTGCAGCCTGCCAGACAGCCGGCCACATCTCCCAAGACGTGCTTAGGCCCCGCGGGAGAGCCAGCGAGTGAGCGGCCTCGCAAACAGGGCTGTCCCCACGGGCAGACACGCTCGGGGCGCTGGGCGGGAGCGGGACACCGGCTCTCCGCTCACTAAGGTATTTCACCACCTGGATATCTGCTGTCTGCCACCTGGGTATCTGCTGCCTCTTGGAAACAGCAGGGAAAGGTGCGCAAGGAGGAAGAGCTTCAGCCCTGCAGCTGCATCTTTTTCCCAGCTGGCTACTTACACTGACACTCTCTGGGGGCTCCGGTTTTGCCGTCTGCAGCCTGCCAAGGCTGGTCATTGTAGAGCGGAGCACACTGCTGGCAATGGGCTCCTGCTGTGTTGTGCTTGCACATGCATTTCCCATGGACCTAGTAAGGGGAAACAGAGCAAGGATCACTCACAGCAAAGCCTGAGGAGTCTCTGGGGCACAAGGAGTGCCAAGGTACAGGAGGCACCCTGATAGCCCCACATGATGAGGTGAACTAGAAGGAGGGCTAGCACAAGGCCTGCCTTGCTGCCTGCTTCAGCAGCTCTGATTTCAAGCAGACTCCTGAATGCTGGGGAGATGGGCCCCAAAGGGCTGCAGAAGCATCAAGCACAGCCCAGGGGCATCTTCCCAGCCTGGAGAGTCATCATGTTGTTATAATCAGCGCTCTGAGTCCAACGGGGAGCAACCAGCACAAGCTTTGGTGGCAAACTGCCCTGCAGCGTTTTCTTTGCAATACAGTTTTGTTGCTCAGGGCCCCACTGGAGCCGAAACTTCTCTTTCTCAACAGATTTTCGCTGCTGTCTCCTCAGCGTCAGAAGCAAGTGGTACAGATGAAACTTTAAAATCGACCTGGAAAGTCCTTGCAAGACTTTTAAACAGCAAGGCAAACAGCAAAACCTTTCAAAGACTTTTCACGCAATTCTCTCCTGGCTTATTAAAATGCTGGGATCATCAAGCAGGCAAGAATAGGATACAGCACAGCGAGGCGGCCGTGTGCACCGGGGTGCAATCTGACAGGCCACCGAAAGCAGCTCAGCTAAAAGGGCAAATACTAAACCAGCAGTTTGCCGCACTATTTTGGCCTCACGGTGGATATTAGCTGGTCTGTTTGGCTTGGCATAGTGAAGCCATCTATATTCTTCAGGATGGGCTCACTTAGGAAAAGAATAAGAGGAAAATGCAAAGGAAAAAAGACAGTCTTGCAGCTGACATATTTAGTTCTCAAGAGGGCCTCATACTTTCAATTTTTCTGTCAGGCCACTTCCAAAATGTTCTTCTTCCAAACCTTCAAATCCCCCCCTCTCCTAAATTCACACTCTTCAGTAAAACTTGCCTTTCTCTTGGATCTTTCTTCGGTCCACACACAGACAAATGTTTTAGAGGTACTTTATATACCCCAAAGCATCCAGCTGTATGGAAACATAAATCTGTTCAACCCACCTGGATCTTGTGGACATCTCATGACTGAACCCCAAACACTTTTACGGTGGCTGTGGCAGGGTTTTTTTGCAAAGCCTTTGGCTGTTCAGTGATAGCTGCTAAAAAGCCTGAACTGTGCCTGTGCCCAGCACAGTCCCTTGGCTCGTTCCTGGGTAGAAGGAGCCACAGCAAAACCTGGTGGGTAAATAGGCCCGCTGTAGCCACAGCCAGATGGGCCTTGAGCACTTCAGCAGTGGGACGTGGAGGAGCCAGTGGGAACTCAATCAGTCAGCATCCCGGCGGGAGCTCGGTCAGCAAGCGCCGTGCAGCATTATGACACAGGGCTGCGATACCGAGCGGCACCTATGAACCCCTGAAGGATGATGCATCCCAGGGCACCGGTGGAGAGCGCGGCCGCCTCCCCGCTGAGGAGCTCGCTGGTGCCACGGCAGAAGCACACCGAGCAGTGCAGAGCCAGAGCAGGGCGATGGAAGTCAGACCTCAGCGCTGCAAAAACCTTGCCTCCGCTCCTGTACTTGTTCTCTTTTAATAGCATTGTAATGATTACCTCCCGAAACATCTCTGTTTTAAATCCCTCCATCCCAGCTCTGCCTTATTGAAGAAAAGTCTTGATTTTCCTCTGTCTAATTCCAGTAAGACAGGAAAGATCCTTATGCAGTGGCAGCAACAAAGGAACCAAGTATTTGCAAGCGTTTTCTTGTAGCCCATAAGCAGGCAGGTATTTATTTTCATTAGAAAGAAATACCACGACAACTAAAAATAGGAATAGACAGAAGAAGAAGTAAGAGAAGGAAAAGCGAAGCAGCGGCATGCAAAATGTCAGTGCTAACAGGCTGCCCGCACCTGGGAGAAATTCATGCTGGAAAGAGCAGTACGAGGCCAGACACAAGATGGAGGTGCCCTGCGAATGTTACATCATATCAGAGAGCAACGGGGAAGCCGGGAATGAGAAATGCAGCTAAAAAGCAGGGGCTGCCGCTCTGAGGGGGCCCAAGGCAGAGCTGGGAGCCACATACCCGGCCCCCGAGATGCCTCGGCAGCTCTGCATCTTCCCTGAAGTAGAATTTGACCCGTATGCATTGACAACAGAGAGAGCACTTTTCCCCTCCCTTTTCATTCACCTCAATTTACATTTAAGCACAAGGCGTAGCCATTTGGGGTCATTTTAGAGCGTCACTAAGTACACAAACACAATTCCCCATGCGTCTCCCCGCTTTAAGCATTCGCACGGCTCAACTCATTTAGGCAGAAAATCCTTTTCATACCATTTTTCATTTTGTCATGAGGTCTTTACATCCCAGTTCACTTTCACACTGTTTCCCGTCCGAGCTTGACAGCCCCGTCGCAATGCCAGTCATTAGCGGCCACAATGCAAACAGTGTTACAAAAGTTGACTTGTGCAAGATAAACGAGCCACTGATTTCTATATACAAAGACAGTTGCTAGGGCATGCTTCCTTCCATGGCCTTTTGTTGCTAAATTATTACCTTCCAATGCTTCCTTTCAGATGGCAAATACGTGTGTTTTCTTGCTCAGATCTTATAAAATAGTTTCTCCCCTGTTTGTGCTCCAAAATGTTGCACAGTGAGAAAGAAACGCTACATTGAAGAAGAAAGGCACTCAAGTCACCTGTTATTTATTATTCCATATTACAAGAACTCACTATTGTATAGCGGGTTCAACACAAATGCACAGCAAAAGAAAGTCACGGTCCCCAAAACCTTGCAGTCTAAGCAGACAGCCTAAGTAGCCGTGAGGGACTTTTGCTTTTAATAGACTTTCTTGGAACTGCTAAAATTGTAGTTTTTCTCTTTTTCTTTCATTACTTGGAAAATGGACACAATATCAGTCCAGAGGAAAATCATGTCATTCACACTGGGTCGCTAATGACAGCTTTAAATTAACCTTGCACTCAGACCGCTGGGAGCGAGCTCTGGAAGCTGTGCTTACTGGATGTTGTTGGTATGCAGTAAGATACGCTGCCTCTAAGCACTGGGCAACCGAATTTATGCATGACAAAATTCTCATCTCCTGTCTTGTTCTTGCGAAGTTTGGTTGTTTCTGGGTGTGGGGAGAGGGTGTCTCTTTTTTCATTCCTGGTACAATAGGCATCTTGTCGGTCATTCTGGAGAAGACCTTCAGCATCTTTTGATGGCTGTAGCATGATAACAATTTATAACAGCCACTGAGTTGGCCATATGGGAAGGGGGAAGAATACTCATGCTGCCTAATGATAGAGAAGTGCTCTTTCTTCCTCAGGTTCTAGTGTCCCATTTCCTTTCTTCAGAGCAAAGGTGAAATGACTGTATCATATTTTTAAAACCATCACTGAGGAAAAAGTGAACAAGGGAAAGAACAAAACCAGGCTGCTAATTTGTTCCTACTCCCCGTGCAGGACAGGGAAAAGATACGTGCCTGGCAGGGCAGTAAGGCTGCTTTATCTGGAAAAGGCCGGACGCACGCCAGTGTGTGTTGGACGGATGGTTTGGGAGGAGGGGAAGGGAAGGAAGAGCAGCTGCATGGCCCTGACAGCTCTTTTCTGCACACACGTAACCAGGGCAGTCAGCGCTACACTACCCACATGTAGCACCTTGGCCATCATTGGGAGACAGCCAACGTCCTCCTCAATCTCTCTGCTCTTCCTCTGCAGCTCATGAAGGGGGAGACCCCCATACAGGGCAGGAGCCCAGCTATTGGTTCATGATTCACCTAAATATTGACACTGCATTTCCAGCTCCCAAGGAACCCAAAGCTTTCACATATAAATTCCTTCCTTCTTTATTTAGGACTAGTAGACCTATAAATATCTCCACCTAAGCCCTTCTTCCGATCTGCCCCATTCCAAAAGCTGAAACTGTCTATCTCATTAAGCGCCTTAGGCTTCCTCTGGTGTCGCCGTCTGCTTTCACAGAGACACACGCACACGCAGAGCGAAAGCTGCTGTCCTCAGAGAGTCCGTGCTGGGGAGGGATGGGTGAGCAGCAGCTCTGCTACACTCTGCCCGAGCAGCGAAACTGGGCAGAGGGCACAGGGAGCTCCTGTGCACAGGGAGGGACACAGAGAGCCTCTTCGAGCATGTTCCTGGCTATTGCTTTTTGCTCTGGAGACTAACTGAACATTTTACTCCCCAAAAACTAGACTCCCAGTGCAAGATGGCCACACCATCAAGAAGCATTCGTATCCTGGATGGCTACTGATGTGCCGAGCTGAACTGGGCCTGCTGTCCCCACAGTTCATTTCTTCTCTGCCAAATCCCCATCTGGGTGGCAGCCACAAGCCTCCACCTACCTGCACCTCACTTTGCTGAAGCATTTCTGCCTGGCTGCTGAGTGAAAGGGCTAAAGCACTTCAGCTTGCTTGGCGAGGACTGTCAGAGACCTCACAGGTCTCCTGCTTACTCCCCAGGCCAGCCAAACAAGGACAGCACACCTGGTTCTTTTGCTGGCCAAGCAGGAGCTGAAAACAAGCCTGTAGGTAGGATTTTGCCTCTAGGATGAGTCCAAGTAGGGATTTAAGAGAACTTACACATACCTTTTTTTGGAAAAAGCCCTTTTTGGGGAAGATTCAGAAAATTTTGAAATATGATGGCAGCTCCGTAATTTTGGCAGTATCCTTCAGGATGGTTCCAGTGGGAAAACGCACAAAAACTATGTCAAACTTTATAATAATACTGGAAAATGCAAACACATTTCCCAAATTTTACTGTCCTTGATTTTACAATCAGGTTTCTGCAGTAACCCCAGATATATAAGAATGAAATCCCCATATCAAACGCGAATAATTGACCATAATTCTTCAGAATTATCTTTTAAATAAATGGCCTTTTCAGATTAAACTTATGCTCCCTCTTTGGAATGTTCCTCTCTTCAGAAATTTGACTTCTTCTAGCTAAAGAGTCCCAGTTTCCACCATCCTCTATGCACACAACTATATTTTGATATCATCTTGGAAATAAAATAATGTGATAATTTAAAAGGAAATATCACTTTCCCAACCCTACAGCAGGGCTCTGCAGTGAGCTGTGGGGCTACATGACTTTGATGCTGGCTGATCTCTTATGGGTCACATAGAGAAAACTTTAAGACATAGTCAGATGAGTTAAATCTGCTATAAAAGCTTCACCTTTGGGACTCTTGCCACATAAATATTTATAACGGGAGTTTAATTCTTCAGTCCCCTAGGAGCTGGAGCTGGGGCTTGCTGCTATTTCTTGCTTTGTTTTATCAGCGTGATCTTGGCCTTTGATTCTTTCCCCCATCATTCCCAGTTACCTATGTGCTATAATTTCCACAGCTTCAGTCATTCCAGAAGTATATTTGGCTGCAAGCTCTGTTGTAACTCTCAGCAGTGCTTTGGGACACGCTCCCATGCTATTGTATCACACTGAAATAATTCCAGGCAAACAGATCTTTTCAAAGACTTTCATTAAGGGAACATCTGTGAAAACTGGAGTAGTGCTACTTGAAACAGGCGTATCAATCATAGCGCTGCATGCTTTCAAATTTGTATATTTCCAAGATGTTGCAGGACTAGTTCTATTAGAAGAAAAACATGCTGTCTGCTTCATGTTTGAGACCATAATTTAACTCACAGGAGAATTCCCTGAAGAGCTGGATGGATGCCAGACTTCTTACCTCTAGTAATTGGCTTACATTTTTATGATCTTCCCCTTTTTAACCTTACTCAATGCAATATGTTTAGCTGCCCTGATCTTCCCCACCTTTCCTATGTCAAGAAAGCCAAGATGAGCAGGGAGGAAAACATGAAGAGGGCCCAGCTCAGAGACTGAAGCAATTTTCTGCTGTTTTTCTGCCAGCGTGAGATCAAGCTCCAAGGTCTTGCAAGCAAAGTTTGGACTCTGCTCATCTCAATGGCAAATGCTTTGGTTGCCATCATGCCTGTGTTTTCTCCAACAGCTTGGTAGCTACAGGACACATCTTCAAGATGTGGAAGACCTGAATTTTGGGTCTTTGTCAGTCCCGAAGGATTTGAGCTCATGGCTCTTGTGATGAGAGCTTCCTTGAAACCAGAGCCAAGGGTTTTTATTCAGAGATGTGTACAGTAAATCACAACAGAAAGCTTCACCTTTGGGACTCTTGGGTTTTGGAAGAGCCAAAACCCAGCTCTCCTGACTCTTGGCCCAAGATCTGACTCAGTACCTGAGGTCCTCCAGAAACAGCCACAACCACAAAATCCTTACAGCTTTCAGGGAAACATCTTCCTGTCTGTTATCAAAACACCTGGTATTCATCATCTTCTAAATATTTTGTTATTGCTGGTTAGAGTTTGAGGGTAGAAGAGAACCAGTGATTTTCGTTTGCTTCAATCAGCTGAAATAAACAAACTTAACTGTGTAGTAGCTACTTCTGCAGCCTTGAAAGAAGGGGGTCCTGGTGGGCCCTATTGCATTTTAAACCCAGGCAGAAGGAAAGCAGAGCTCCTCAACTGCACCTGGGGACTACCTCCTTTTTAGAGATGTTTGGTTTTGCTTGCTTCTCTTTGAATTTATGGCATCACATGTCAAACACTATGCTCAGATCAAGAAACCACGGTGCCCCTGCTGCTTTTAAACCCCGGGCCCTTGCAGCGCGGACGCTGTTGAGTGTCTACATACCACGTGGAAGACGCCGGCGGCCTTGACGGGTCTGAAGCCGGCGACGGGCACGCAGTGGTCCGCGTGGCCGTTGCAGAAGCAGCTGCCCTTCACGATGAAGTCGTAGATGGCGAAGTGCAGCAGCTGCGGGGGCGGCGGCGGGCGGCCCTCGGCGCGGCAGGGGCAGGCCTGCCGCTTCAGCAGCCGCACGCGCAGGTTGGTGATCTTCAGCTGCTCCTGCGCCGCCGCGCTGTACGGGTCCTCGGCCGCGAAGGGCGGCGACAGGGCTCGGTATATCACCTGCACGGAGACACCCGCGGGATGAGACACACACAGAAAGCGTGGGCAAGGTTCGCGGCAGCACCTAGGGCTCCCTGAGGCGTGCAAAGCCCTGCAGTGCCCCCAGAATGTTGCCATTAGCTGATAGCAAAGGTTGTGGCCTGGCCGCCACCATTGCGCCTCGCCGCTGCGAGAGCAGGCACGTGGCGCAGAGACGGGCCTTCCTCCGGGCAGTAACACAGAAGGTAAACGTTTCCTCCCCTCTCCCCCTTTCCCAAAGTGGGGCATTTCTTTAACAAATAAAGCCTGGGTTTCCAAATATTTGGCGCCTATCAGTCCCAGGCTGCTTCCCATGGAAAAGTGATTAGGTGAGGCGATTAGTGACAGCAAGTCGATAGCTGAGAGGACCCAGATAAGAGAGAAAGAAAAGTTGAGGGCTTCTTGAGTTTAAATAAATACTTATCAGCCACCCTTTATTTTAACTTCAGTTGGATGGAATAGGTAAATATTAGCTCAAATTGAAATTTGAGAGCACTAGACAAAAATAACTAATTTTCTTTAAGAGGTTTATTTAAAACTTGTTGGCCTAGGTGCCTATGGTGTGAAACCATGAACAGCATACATTTCATTTAGCTACCACTCACATAAAATGACATTTCTTTGACACAGGCATCTGTCACTGGTGCCTTTAATTTACGGTGCACACTTTAAAGATAGTTAGGTTGTTCTTCACTGACCGGTTTGAAGGCTGGATGAATCCATAATGTTATAAATAGATGCCAAGGGGGTCAAGTTGTGCAGAGCAGCTGGGGTGCTCCAGAGTACCCAGAGGGATGGGAAGAAAACTTGATTTAGTGAATCTCGTAATCGCTGGTGCTCAGGCATGGGAGCTGCTCTGCTCTTACTGACGGATGTGGTTGATCCCTTTCAGCTAACGACGGCTTCCCTTTAGTTTGGCTGGGATTCACACACACTGGCGATAGGCGCTCTTGATGCGCCGGCATTGCCAGCGGCCTCTCCCGGCCCATGGCTACGGGCAGAGCTCCTGGCCAGCACCTGGCTGCTTTCCACAGCTGCCAAGCCCCAGCCCGGGGAAGTTTTGTCAAGGCCTCGAAGGAGATTTAGAGCTTTTCCTGTGTCTGATCTGAGTGGTGGCAGGGGGCTTTGTGCACCCTGCACGCCCACTGAGTGTGGTGGCGATCCATGGGCTGGCACCAGTGGGCCTGGACACACTGCTGCCCGACGCGGCGCGTGGACACGTATGTCATGGCACAGCGGCACCTGGACACGCACATCTCAGCACAGCAGTGCCTGGACACACACATCATGGCACAGCGCGCTCGGACACGCACGTCAGGGCACAGCAGCACCTGGACACGCATGTCCCGGCACAGCGGCACCTGAACACGCATGTCCTGGGACAGGAGCACGTGGACACGCACATCAGGGCACAGCGGCACCTGGACACGCACGTCCCGGCACAGCGGCACCTGGACACGCATGTCCTGGGACAGGAGCACGTGGACACGCACGTCAGGGCACAGCGGCACCTGGACACGCACATCCCAGGACAGCGGCACCTGGACACGCATGTCCTGGGACAGGAGCACGTGGACACGCACGTCAGGGCACAGCGGCACCTGGACACGCACGTCCCGGCACAGCGGCACCTGGACACGCATGTCCTGGGACAGGGACGCGTGGACACACATGTCACGGCGCAGTGGCACACACGGACAAGCTGCCCGTGCCATGGCACTGCTGCCAGGTCAGCAGCAGCTCCCACAGAGCTGCTGCATCCTACAGGGATGTGAGCGTCTGGCTGCTTTTCCCTAAAGGCTGCCCAAGGGGGAGGAGGTAGCTGGGAAGATTGAGGAGGACAGGGTTGATGCTGTGGTCCTTGTGTAGACGTGCTGAGTCTGATGAGGGGTACGGATAAGTAGTAACGCATTTCGAAAGGTCTTTTTTTACTTATACACAGTCTTTTTGGCTTCTCTAAAATTAAGAATATCAAGCTGATCTGAATACAGCCCCTAAAGGATACACACGCCAGGCCCTCCACATCTTCCCAGAGCTGGCTATTTACCCAAGCTTAAATTAATGCAACGCAGATTACATTGACTCCTTGGCGGCTCTGTGAACACAAGATGCTTTCAGATACGGAAGGAAAATTCCCTGGAAAACATCCAGATTTGAGACATTAATTTCCTTTTAGTGGGGATGATGGAAAATGCCAGGCTGAGAAATTTTAGTAAAAAATTAGCACTTTGGATTCCTTGTGATTGCATAAATGGCCTCTCTGAGAAGCCCTTTGTTCTTCCTGATTCAGATCAGAGCGGTGAAGGAAACACATACATGGGAACCAGATACAGTCAGAGATTTTCTTCTCATCATTTGCAGTTGCTCTTATTTATCCGGACACATGCACCCCATGCACATCTCTGATGTTTATAACTCTAGCAAAGGCAGTTGGGGTGAGCAGATCAGCAATTTTGAGTGCCTTTGCAATTGGAGAGTTAAATCTCGGATGGATGGAATTGAGGGGGAGTTATGCTACTGGTTTCAATGGAGACAGTATTCCAGCTCAATTCCTAAAATGTTGCAAACATTTCTTTTTATGGCTACTTGGAAACAGTTGATGCTAAACATGTTCCCTGCCTGTAATTCCCGGTGGGTTACAAGGAGCAGCTTCTCAGCAGCTCGTCATGGCAGCTCCATATCGCTCCAGTGACACGCAGCTGTCCTGAACTCAACTTGGTGGCTTGGCAGCCCCAGCTCCAGAGCCCCTTTGCAACCTAAAGTAGTGCAGAGTAACAGACGGAGTCTGATCCCAGCACAAATAACAGAGTCAACATCCCTCAGCTACTGCTAGATATATTTTCATAAAATACAAAACAGTTATTATGACACACAAAACATGAACAGCAAATCTCTGCCCTGTCCCAGTCAATTGGACTGAAGCCCCCAGAGGCCGTGTAGCAAGATCAAGAACATGTTTCTCAGCAGGATTTCCTGGCTAACCGCTATGATTTATCCCATCCCATCTTAGGAATAATCCTAGCACAACAGTCAGGTCACACTGTCTTCATACATGAAGCAGCTGTTATAGAGCTGCATCTCTACCCTACCCAGAACCCCACGTGCAGAGATGTTCAAAAGTCAGCGCTTGCACTTTTACCTCTGCTCTCGGCAGCTCTTCCACAGGTGGGATGGGCCATGGGCTACAGCATCCTGTCCACAAAGGCACTGTGGTTTTGCAGAGCAAAGCTGGTTGTGTTTTTATACCTACAGTCCTTCTGCTGGCAGCCCCTGAGCACAGTAATCAGCCAGGCTTCTGAACCAAAATATTGTTTAATTTTAACCGCACAGAAGAAGCATTCAAGCAGGATTTGAGGAGAACTTACAGCCTATATAGACATTTATCTTGCCTACGCTGTGTGCCTCACCATGGCTTTTGTAACCTTGCTCCCGGTTTCTGCATCTCTGTCCCCACTGCAGGCAGGTGCCCGAAGAGCCAGATGGGCTCCCCGTGGCAGGGCTGTACTCGAGGGAGCCCAGCAAGCTCCTGTGTCAGCACTGCGTCCCCATCCCTTTTCCCCAGGCTGGCTCCACGGGAGGCTGCGCGGACGCCTCGAAGCCAGCACTTGTCAGCAGCCTTGGAAGAGTCGTCAAAACAACCGCTTAAAGCGAAGTGACTAACCCTGAGCCACTGCTTCCTCTTCCCGACAGCTCTGCAAAGACCTCCCGGTTTAGCTCGCCAAAACAACACTCAAAACACGTGTCCATGGCCCAAGCGGCCGGGACAGGAACCCTTGGCAGCAGCTCCACAGCTGTGGCTGGAGTGCTGGCTCACTAGGGTACATCTCAATTTTTCGGATATTTGAGGCAACTGCTCTGGCAGCTGAGAAGGGGCAAACACAGATTCCCTCACACCTCTCCAAAAAGTCTGTGCCTGAAGACTTAAGAGAAAGAAAGTCAATTGCTCTCCATAGTCAAAAAGCCCTGGGAAAGGTCCTGCCACAGAGTGCTACCAAAGTTACTGTACTAAGCAAGGAAGATGTTGAGTTCAATGGGTAGAAGAGAACGTCCTTCCTGACCGTCCTTAAAACCTGTATTCAGCGAGCCTCACTGGATGGCTCTTAAAGCCTCTGCCAATATGATACTAGGCCAAAATTAAGCATTATAACATTTGGAAGGTGATGTGGCTTCCCCTGGTAGCAAGTGGGCAGGACAAGTTGGGAGGACAGCATCTTTATACTAGCAACTGCCTAGTGAATGCATTAATGCATGCTCTTGTTTTATAGAGCTAGAAAAACTGTAAATGCACAACTCTCCTGTGCTAGACATGCCAAAATGCTTCCTATCAAAAACACATCTTCATTCCCAGCATTGCTACCTCTGTTCTGGTCTCCCTCCTCTGCTGCACCTGCAGCATTTCTCGGGGTAATCCTGCATACTGTTCCACATTGGTGTTTCCTTTTACCGTGCAAGAGTCACATTCCTTCCACACTATCTGGAATTTTACTCTGTTGGTTCTTGTCTCCTATAAATGTGATGTTTGTATGGATCAATGTCAATACTGAAGTGATTTAAAGCTTCCAGAAGGATTTTCTTCTTGGGAAAAGACTATCTACGTAGCCAAATACCCTGGACACCACTTGCTGTGGCGCTCCTTCCTCCCGGTGCTGATCAGGAGAAGACCAAGCGCTGCCTCCCCTAGAGCACCCTGCACACACTGCAGAGTAAAAATACCCTGGTTTCCAGCCAGGCCGCTCCATCTGTCTGTGCTTTGGGCACATCACAACATAGACACCCTCATAAATTTTCACAGTATTTCCATTTCCTTGTGTGCAGTCACGAGCAGCTTTCGATCTGTTGATTACTTCACTTTTTCTTTTCTTTTCTCTTAGTGGCGCAAGAAGCCTTAGCTGTTCACCCTTCCCCAGACACAGAAATGTAGCCCAGAATATAAATAAAACAACGTCCATGAATGTGGTGCACTCAAGTAACCGCTTGTACCACAATGACCTCGATTTATAAATACATAAA